>NC_139722.1:60168872-60794592 GCF_964211835.1 Anser anser
CATTTTCCAATCAAATACATCAGAGAGGAAAGGCTGAATGATCATGTTGCTGTGAAATACTACTCTGGCAGAGTGCCGGAGTGAAGTGATATATGAAATGTTGCAGGATAGCGGCTAAATCAAGACAAAGCAGTCTGAGATTGAATCTGCAAGCTCAAGGCAGTGATCTCTGGGGAAGCAAAGAAACAGAATTTGCATTTGAAACTCCTTTAACTAATAAATTTTGCCATTGTGCAGGTCCACTGAAGTGCTGTGTCTAGAAATCAAAGGGGACCAAGTAGTCAAATCCCTAAATGTGCACAGAAAGCAACAGAAACTAATTGTGAATGATCTTATAGTCCCGGGCTGCCCACGCTCCCAGCCAGCAGAGCAATGGCACAGAGCAGAGTGGGAAACAAATCTCCCTCCCTGCTCTAGGAGCACATTTATGACTGAACGCTTGTAAGTGGCTGGGTGTGATGACTGCAGCATCAAGCTCTGCGTTGTGTCATGTTATGCTTGTAAAGCACGGACTACAAGAGGAAATGAAATGTCTGTTCTTTGTATAGGTAGCATCAGCAAACCTATTTAGGCTGATTACCAGCCACTGCGCAACCAGGCAGAATCATCAAGCAAATAGGATAACTAGATAAATTAAAAGACTCCTTACCATTACGCTGTAAAATGGGTGCAGTGAACTGCACCTGGGTGCAGTGAACGATTGCTAACAAAGGGACAATGTAGAGAATCGCTAAACCACTGTGCTAAATGAATAATACTGCAAAGATAAGGAAGAAATTTCAAAAGTAAAGGTGCAAAAAGGAAAATGCAGATTAATTTTTAAGTAAATATATTTTATTATATTCATAACTTCACCCTTCCTGTCAAAACTTCAAGTGCAGGACAGCTCTCGAAAAGCTATTGCTCCATTATGCTAAAACCATAAAAAAACTCTAAAGTGTTAATCAAGGAAACACAACTGAAACTGCTTTTAGAATTAAATCTAGCATACATGTAGAAATAGATCAATTGCTCATCAAGCTAGCATTTATTGTAAATTATCTAACATTTTCTTTACATATGTATTCTAGAATTTTCTGAGTAGAGACAGTAATAATCTTTCTCGAAATACAGGAAAGGGATTGAAATACACAGGACAGTCAACTTGTACCTTAAAAGAAGATTAAAAGTAGGAAATGAAGTTATGCACTTTTTTGAGAGACTGGAAATGGGCTTATCCAGTTATGTACTAGACACTTTTCCATTTTCGGTATATGAGGATTTATTACTTTCAAAATAGCAGAGGTTAAACATATTACTGGACATTACTGGATTTAGAGAGTCACAGAAAAATGCATGGAGAACCCACAGATCAATTTGTGTCATTTTGTCTTGTTGCTGCCGTGTAATTTCAGACTGTTGGAAGACCACTCTCGTCTGTGGTAACTATGGGGATTCTCCTTCATAATTATCTACTGAGCTTCTGGCTCTTTTCCTAGTGTAGCATTTCTGGACCACCGATATGAATTAATAATTTATGTAAATTAATAATTTACACTAGGGGGGGTCTGATGAAATAACAGCGCCTAGAGGCCACGGGATCAAAGTGAAGATCTTCACTGTAGTCACTGAACTCATCTGGGTCATGAAGAGGAAATAAAAAGACCTTGTGTGGGAGTTTCCCGTCTTCGTGGAGAAAAGCAACGATGTGCTCTAGCAGGCTGGATGAACAACCGACCCCACCAACATCCGCTTCAGGGCTCAGCTGAGCAAGGGGGGCCCAGCGGGGGGCTCAGCACCAACACCCAGGCTGGCTGGGCCTGGCCGTGCTGCCGCGTGGGTCGGGGAGACCCACAGCCTGTGCCTTGGGGCCTTCGTCCCGTTGTTCCCACCCTACAGGACACCCGTAGCCACACAGCAGCTGGCGGTGTAGCCAGGTCTGCGGCTGTAACGAAAGTCGTTCTCACTACCAGCAGACGTTTCCGCCCAAATACTGCGTTAGCTTATGCATGACTGCATTAATGTTACTATTAATATACCAGGCTCAAGCTGGTCCTCGCAAGAATTAGGAAAAGGAGGTTTCAGAGCAGTGCTAGCTAACATTTGTTAATCATTATTCCTTGCAGAAATCCCTTGGCGCTTTGCTCTGCCAAAACTCTAGGCACTTTCTTAACCCATCTCCTTTGCCAAAGGGAAGATTCCTTTTGCCGCGGCTGGCCCCAGGAGGTTAGTCACGATGGCACAGGAGGCATGCGGCCAAAATCAATCAGAAACCCTGAGGAATGGGTGTTGATCACATACATAAAACCTCCATATTGCATGTAGCCTTCTTTGTGCCTTCTTTTGCCCAGGAATCACCTTACAGGGTCTCTGGTGGGGGCTACATGCTGTCGTGGAAATGCTCACGTTCGGCTGCTTTATGTAATTCATCCCTGACTGTGATGCTTGCATTTGTGGGTTTGTATAAGACCAGTTTAAAAATAAACACCTGGCGCAGCAGAGACCTGGCACAGACCAGGGCAAACACGTTGGTTCGGCTGACTTGCACTGCCCCAGTACTAACGAAGCTTCCTACCTTACCAGCACTCTCCCCAGAAACCATACAAGTAAATTAAGAAGCTTTCAAAAGAAACCATTTCTTAAGCAAGGGAGAGAAAAGCTTACCAATGGGCTAGCTGCTATCTGGGCATTCCATTGGTTGTGTGAGTGGGTGCATTAGGGTAGTTCACAAGGCACAGGCCACAGAGTCTCACTTTTATAGTTTCCGTTGAGACTCAGCACATGGCCACACATGAAACCATGTTCACATCATCACTTGTGTTCCCTTCACTTTCCAGTGCAGCAGCAGAAGCCCATGGCATATAAGTTACCTGTGTGACAGGTGGGTTTTGCCCGTACATGTGAACACCGTGAGGTTCTTCCTTCCTGCCCTTTATTGCCCTGCTAGAAATTAAAATATACTCATATTGGCAGCACACCGAAAAGACAAACAAACCTGGGCTAGGAGACACCAAAGTCAGCAAAACTTTATTCAAATCAAAGTAATCTTCACAAAAGGGTCTTTTATCACTAGGGTTTCTGCATTGAGAGGATGTAGGAGCAGAATCACAAACCTGAACCAGTAAATTTTAATTAGGCAGTTGTTTATAGGCTGGGCTGCTGGCATGAAGAATAGAGCAACTTTTTTTTTTTCTTTTTTCTTTTTTCTTTTTTAATCAGACTACTTCAGAGTTGTATTTAAAAACTGAAAATGTCATTGTCACCCAGCTGAGGTGACAGTCTACAGGAAAGATGCATCCAGGATGGGACATTTATATTAACAAAAATGAAAGTACACTTAGGCCAACAGTGAACATTTTTTTAAATTGGTGATCTGAAACTCTGGGTTAAACACAGTTAAATAGTGGAAAAGTAAACCTGTGAACATTTTTATAAATGCTTTCCACAACTCACATTGCTGTTTTAAGGGCTCAAAGATCATTATGCACAAAATTATGCATGAATAATCAACCCAGCTCCAATGACAAACATAACATTAGAGAAGCATAACATTTTGAGTCTGTTCAAGGAAACAATTTTTTCTCTATTTTTGATAGATTCCCTGCCGATAGCCTTTCAGAGCCAAATGAGAATATGAAATCTATCCCCTGCCCTAGCAGGTATTCCACACATCAAACTGTATTTTACAAGAACAAACACATTATTTCACACCAGAAGTTTCCCCTGTATTCTTTACTCATGAAAATGTAAGAACTGAGTTAAAGCAAAAATCCACCTTTAACAGTAGCCAGGAGCAGCTGCTTAAGTAGTGGCAGCTGAGTGTTTCTTCCCCTGGCAGATCCTCCCATTTTCCAGCAATCAACTTTTCAGGGATTTTGTGAGTGGGAGCTTGCGTCTGGAACTGGAGGCTTTGATTACAAGCCTGATTACCAAACGTGAAAATGATTTCCAAAGAGCAGTGAAGAAATATAAGAAGAGAATAACAAAAGACAGTCGGTGGCATAAGTGAATTAATGAACTAGAGAGAAACCCAGTTCTATTTAACAATAACGAATTGAGTATTATTTGGTATTGTCCCAGCTCTCACTGAAGGTGGGCTGCAAAATGCTGAGAGGCTTGGTTTGTGCATATATGCTACTACTTTCTGCTGTAGATGTGTACCTATAGCACGCACAGGAGGTGGCAAAGCACATACTATATCACAGTCTGTAGCATCACGTAGCAAGCCTTGCCCAAAGTATTTAAATACTTAGATTGAAGGCTGTCTTTTTATTGCCATGCAGAATCAGAAATGTTCAGCTGTTGGGGTACAAAGGATGTGCTAGCATCAAACTGGTGAACAGCTCTGTTTTTCAAACAGGACAGTACAAATCCTCGCCACCTGGATGAGAGGCCACTGCTACCAGCTGAGGAGCAGTCACGTAATTCTGCCTGGAATGGATGTGGTGCCGTTTTCATAGGTGAGCAGTTTAGGTAATTTACACTCTCCCAGGTCAAATGGATTTCAGCTAGACCCGAGGGTCGAATGCAGTGTATTAGGCAAAATAGCTACCACAGGATAGCTTTTTGGCTGCAGGAAATACAGATGTACTTTGAAAGAAAATGTTCTTACTGCACTAATAGGTCAGGAGAAATGTCACATGAAAAAAAATTGTAATTGAAATTCTGGCCAAATACACTTTTGTTTTTCAACTTGGTTTGAGGGTGGAATAGCATTTATTTTTTTTTATTATTATTATTTTTTACTATATCTTTCTTTCTCAGAATTGTAGGGGTTGAAAAGGACCTTGAGAGATCATTGTGTCCAACCCCCAGCACCATCACAGCTAGCAGAAGAGTCTAATTCTTCTTGATGTACCAAATCTGCTAACTGGACAGAAAATATTATTCATAGTCCTTTTCTCTTATGTGCCTTTCTTATTCACATTCTTTTAAATTGGAGTCCTTTTCAAACACATGGCAACAGGCTGGGGGCATATTATTCTTTGGTGCTTCAACGGACCCTTTCTATACACTGTGTTGTAGTGAGGGGCATCAAAAGAAGCTGGCCGGAAACAGTCTCAAAACAAAAATAAGGAATTTGTCGTGCAGCAGATAATTGACCTATGGAATCTATTGCAAAAGGCTCTTGTTAATGGAAAATCTTTATGTGCCTCAAGGGAACAACTGGATGAGTACTTGGAAGGGAAATCCATCAGGGATTGATACGGAAACCATATCCTATTCAATAAAGTTCCAACAGTAAAACTAGTCGGAGGTTGAGAGAATATCGGTGGAAGAAGATTATCTCATGGTCTTGCTCCTTTTCTACTCCTTTCTGGGCATCTGCCTGCCTTGGAGACAGGATGTTAACTCACGACACCATTGGTCTGACTGTTCTTAAAATCCTACTCATTTGAAATGTTGCAAGTGTCTACACTGAAGAACAAAGTATGGAGGTTCTACTTCCATCTTTTAAAATATTCAATTATTTAATACATGTTTTTTTACAAATAAATACAAAAATATTTAGGCTTTTAATTCAGCCACTCTGTAAGTGCTGTGAGCTTTGTTACCCTGACTTCTTGGACTTTGGAAAGTTGTTGTACTATGAATTTGAATATCTATGGGAAAAACATTGCTGCCAAGCTACAAATAGATTACCTGTAAAAATATAATCATAGACTTGGTAAATTCAGGACAGCCCATTGAAGGTGATAATATGTGCAGTTCCCTTTTCTACAGCCTGAGGGGATTTTCACGCTTTGGTGGTATCTGGCACACCACTGGCACAGGGAATTATCCTCCTTCGTCCCTTTCCGCTTAGTTCAATTTAGAGCTCTTTACTAACACGAGTAACCTACCTGCTATTTCTCTTTTATTTAGGAGCATAACCAAGTATGTCAATGATGAGGGCTCCATGCCCAGAGAAGTCTTCTCCTTCCTCTATTCCCTCCCTCTGTACTTTCAGTTTGTGCAACAAATTGGACGAGAAGGGCCCGCCATCCCCGCCGCCATGTGAGTGCTATGATGAGCTACAGAATCACAGAACAGCTGAGGCTGGAGGGGCCCTCTGGAGGCCCTCTGCTCCAACCCCCTGCCAAGCAGGGACACCCAGAGCAGGGTGCCCAGGACCACGTCCAGGCAGCTTTTGAAGATCTCCAAGGAGGAGACTCCACAGCCTCTCTGGGCTACCTGTGCCAGTGCTCTGTCACCCGCACAGTAAAGAAGCGCTGCCTGGTGCTCAGACTGAGCCTCCTGTGTTCCAGTTTGTGTCCATGGCCTCGTGTCCTGGCACTGGGCACCACAGAAAAGAGTCTGGCCTCATCCTCTTTGCACCTCATGTATTTAAAGATATTGATAAGATCTCCCCTGAGCCTCCTCTTCTCCAGGCTGAACTGTCCCAGCTCTCTCAGCCTCTCCTCATAGACGAGCTGCTCCAGGTCCTCAATCACCTCGATGGCCCTTTGCTGGACCCTCTCCATCTCTCTCTCTCTCTCTTACGGGGGAGCCCACTACTGGACTTCAGCTGTGGCCTCACCACTGCTGGGTAGAGGAAATATTCATAGTGACACCAAGATGTTTTTCCTGGGTAGTAATAGCTAAATTAGAGACCATTATTGTGAAAGTGTAAGTAGGGTTGTTTTTTCTTCATGCATTAATTTATATTTATCAGGATTGAATTTCATCAGCCACTGCATTATCACCGACATTCTCACAAAATCCTTTTACAACTCTTTATGGACTTAACTTTGACTATTGTGAGTAATTCAGCATCCTCAGCAAAAAATTTCTCCAAATTCCTCATGTTCTTATGTTCACTTACAAACATTAATGGAATTATACAGCTATTCCATTTTCTATTCACTAATTTTATACTCGTAATTAAGTTTTTTTTAAGGCTCTTTGAGGAGACATTGTTAAAGTGATTTAGTGATTAGCTCATCCTTAACTGTATGTTTTTTGATATCTTCAAATAACTCCAACAGATTTTACTCTAAAAGTCATGTTGATTCATTCCCTTTATAACATATTTATCTACAAAAGCACTAATTCTAATTTTTAATACTGTTTCCACTATTCTGCTCCTCATAGAAGGCAGATTTATCTCCCTGTAACTCTCTAAATTTCCCTGGGGGTCTTATTAAATATTGATATGACATTTACTGTTTTCCAATCCTTGGGATCTGAGGTAATTTTAAGCAAGAGGGTGCAGATGGCATTTGACAGCTTGGTCATTTCAAACCATTCTAGGATTGAGTCAAGCAGAAATTATTCATGGTCAGTTAGCTGGGCTTCACAGTGTCTGTTCTGTAGCATTGCTGTGGGAAATTTCAGAGGAAAAGCAGTGCCAGGCTGGAAATTTCACCACCTGTAGATGAACACCACCTCATCCACCTGCAGATGAGCATACCTTTCATTTCTGTTAATTACTTAATTACTTATAGTGGCTCAGGAAACACTCAGGAAACAGGAAATGCAGAACTCACCTGTTGCCAGTGGCCTTAACTGAGTGTAAGACGTACTTCTAATGGAAAGGTTTTAGTGATTTTGGTGTCAAAATATGCTGTGAAGTCTGGGTTAGATCCTTTATCAACACAACCTTTACAAAATTATCATGGATTAGTTAATTCTGCTGCATGAGAAGCTGAACAGTTGAGGAGAACCTTGAGCAGTACATGGCCTTGCAAAAAAAAAAAAAAGAGAGAAAGGAAAAAAAAAAGTATTTCTTCTCTTTCAGTTGAATAGTTTGATTAATAAGAGCTCCAAGCAAGGTGAGCCCATGCTCATCCTGTGAGAGAAAAGAGAGATGAGTGGAGGCCAAATGGAGTGGGCCTCCCCTTTCAACCCTTTGCAAGGACTCATGCAGGTAAAAGTTAGGGTAAAAAACTCAGACAGCACTTCATTGTGTGAGAGAAAAGATAAGGGATCATCCAAACATTTACAATAGCTTTGGTCCAGAGCCACTTTCCCCTGACTGTATTTAGACTTAGGCAATTTGAGGGGTGGCAAATAAGGATGAGAGAAACAGAATTTAATAAAAAGAAAACCCCCACATAGAGAAGGTACATATTTAATGTTTCATAAAAGAAAGATTATTTTGGGGCTTCAGAAAGAAAGCTGCATTCAATTTTCTGTCATACTCAAGCCATTTTTGTACCATCTGGACCTTCAATCCACTTTTCTGGCAGGAAATGCTTTTGATGCTGTGTAAGCATTGTGTCCTAGTTGCAGTGATCTCTAGAATACAGTTACAAAAATACTATAGCTAATATAGAATAAATACTGAGCTTCAAATATTAGATTGTCTCTCCAGAGATTCCATTTCCTTAATGTGCAACTCATTATGTCTTTGCAAGGAGCCTTTTATAGCGCTTTGCCTTCTGGCAACACCAGAAAAGAACCGGGATTCCCCCTACGGCTTGCTCCTGAACCCACTGAATGGAGTGCAACGCTGCCTGACATTTTGACAGTAGAAAAAGAAAAGTTGAAAGATCCTGTCCTGCTTTCAGCTGTGATAGATCTGATTTTCTTATAGTGGCTGGTATGGTGCTGTGTTTTGAATTTAGGCAGAGCACAGTGCTGATACCAGAGGGATGTTTCAGTCGCTGCAGAGCAGTGCTCGCACAGAGCCGAGGCCTCTCCTGCTCCTGGTGCTGCCCGGCCAGGAAATGGGCTGGGGGTGCCCAGGAGCTGGGGGGGGACACGGCCAGGACAGCTGGGCCAGGCTGCCCATGGGGATGTCCCACACCGTGTGGCATTGTGCCCGCTGGGTTAAAGCACAACAGACCCAGGGTCCCACCAGCTTTCTGAGGGATGTGACAAGTGTAACAGGTGCAAGAATCCAATTTACGATTTATTTTCAAATACAAAACTTAGCGCTAGAGCAGATCTTTGGCATATGTCAATGTAATTGTATTGACTGGAGTTTATTCTACATCAGTACAAACCCACCTGAAAATGTATTTTTAGAACTACACTTTCCACACTTACAGAGAAACAGATCTATGCAGGCAAAAATTTTCTTGTATATTCAGACAGCTCACAGTGTACAGCACCTCATTTGCAAGAGTAAAAATGTTTCAGTTCTGGTTCACAGGGTGTTGTCTTAATGTTCAAAATAAAGTAATGCTGGAAAATCTGCCCAGAGTTAACGACAGGTGATTAGATATGCGACTAACCAAGGACCTAAAGCTTGTGGCAGGATTAGGAGAAAGTTTTTTGTACCATCACTGGGGTTTTCTGTTTCTGTTCGGGCTGAAAATACTTTGGGAATAATTTAAAACATCTATACTGTACTTCCAGTCCCAGCAGCATCTGAGAACAGAGGACAAAGCTTTAAAAGTAAAAATTAACAAAAGTCTAAACGTTTTTATGAAGTCTGTTTCGCATCAGTTATTTTTTTGAAATGAACATCTGAGGCAGAAAGCTCTCTTTTGGGAAAGCCTGCTCTCACATTTCTTTTCTTAGAATGATCTGACTTCCCTCAGAGAAATGATAAAAATATCCATAAACAAACATAATATCTTCATAAGTTTTTCTAGCTGTGTGTCTTTGATTGGTTAAAATATTCTTAATCTCTTAAGTGTGATCTTATGTCACTTTGTATGCTGCACAAGTACTCTTCCGACCTTGTAAATTGAGTTTTAGATGTACGCTTATCTACAACCCTCATTTGTAACGCCAGAGGCAATTTAATTGTTCAATACTTCCATTAGTCTGCTATTGACCAGTTCCTTTTCTTCCCCGTTGTGTGGAGAAAGGTACATTTCCTTTTGCTATTTACTATCTAACAAAACTCTCTCACTGTTTCTTTGGCATTTTGATGATATTTGATGCTAATCTTGCCTAGTGGCACTTCAAGCAACACGTTCGTTTAACATTTTATTTAAAGCAACCTTCCAAGCAGTTTTACCTGGCCTGTCAAGTTCTTTTACTCTGGGCCCTCAGTAACCCGCTTCTACTCCCTGCCTCCCTCCCAGCACCGATTAAACCCAATACTGGGCTGGGCCGGGGGAAGCTTTCCTCAGGTAGCTGAAGGCATTCATTAGCTGATGTTAGTTAATGAGCGATGGCATGCCCTCTATGGCTAGTCTCCAGCCTATACCGGGAAGCAGAGCACCCTAACAGACTGTGGGTGTCGGTAGCCATGACTTTGGGACCCCCAAACTCTCAGAGCAAAGTGTGCCGTCGCAGTGCACCAAAACAGAGCCATCGGAGCCGGGCCTGACCTGCCTTATCCCAGCCAGAGGGCGTTACACGAGATCGCTACCATACACTAACCTAAAATACAGTTGGTTATTTGTTATACAGGCCTAAGCTTGCTTTCATGGCATGATGCCCCCCTGGAGCAGCTGCTCCCCGCAAGACTGGGCATTTCAGGCATTTGGTGCTGACAGAATGAGAAGAGTGGAAAAAGAGAGTGATTTACTTATCAAATGGTCTCGTAAGAGCTAAAGCAGCATACACATGTTTTAGTATGCCCCATTTGGTGTCTCACCCTCAAGTACTGCAGGTGGGGACAGGCTGGTACCTATGGGACACAGCCAATGTGTCCTGCAGGTGCTGCTGCTGCCAGGCACGGCCAGTCTCTGCTGCGAGATGGGGACACTTTTAGGGGGTCACCAGTATGGGGCCAATAGTGTGGTGGTTGCCACAGTCTGGTACTACAGACGCCACACAAGACAGAAAGCAGCTGTAGTATGTCCCTGTATGGTAACTGCCAGCAAGCAAGAGGGCTGTAGTTGTTTGACAGCATCATGGACTTCAGGCGGTTTTACAGATCTATTAATTTAATATTTTTGATGAGGCATTGAGACACATAATTCTCATAGTGACCTTAAAAGTCTCCCAGGTGAGAAGCAAGACTGAGGCCAACACCGTGTTTTTTGAAACGAGTGCTATGATTTAGGGACAAGGGAGAGTTGAGCTCTCTAGCAAGGCTTGCTAGTGGGCTTACTGCCATGTTCTGTGTTTTCTCACTTTCCCCAGCCTGTGCAGAACTGGACCAAAAGTCACTGGAAGTGGCAACAAGCCACTGCTTCAGTGTCGAATCCTTTAGCCAGAATGACTAAATTTCAGCCAGACATTATTTAAGAAAAAAAAAAAAAAAAAAGCCTTGACATTGATTCTTGATATTAAATATCAGATCCTGAAATTTGAATTTTTGAATTTTCATTACTACACTTTTTATTATAAAATGGAAAAGCTCTGATGAAGAACTTAACTATTTCAAAGGCCTTTCCTGATTGTTGGCAGAAAATTTCAGCCAAGTTTCTGCCCTGGTCCAACAGAGAAGTCCTCCTGTCAAGGTCCAAAGCTCCAGCATGGAAATTCATGAGTTTCATACTGGTATATCACTGAGAGTTTAGCATTGATATGGAAATGCTGTTGATCTATGCTTAGTTTCTGGCTTTTGCCCATGCTTCCCCACAATTAACAGCTGCCCACAAGGTTTGTTTGCATGGATTTCTTCTCTTTCCTCCTATGCTTCATGGTTCAGCATAAGAAAGGCAGGCAGACACACAGAACTGCGGTTCAGCAACCCACAAATGTGTGCTGGGGTGCTGAGCATCCCTTCTGCCAGAGTTTGTCACGTGCCAGCTAACAGAAGAAACAACAATTTCTCCTGCTGCCATTATTGACCAAACTACTGCCTGGTGCCCCTCATCAGGTAAAACACCTTTGCAACCAGGGTCCACGTCATGCTACAACAGCTTTGGTGGAAGTCGTGGGGTAGACATCTGGAAAGAGCCTGCTGCATCTTGTTTGTGTACCAGCCACGGCTGGCAGAAACAGGGACTGAGCATTTAGCAGGGAAAGAGGAAATACAAGAGCAAGGTCTAAAGCAGCAGGAGGAGGCTCAGGGAAGAGACACCAGCACATGGCCTATTTGCCTTGGCTCTGCCCGCAGTGACACAGACAGGTTTTGGGACAAGTTCTTCTTCGTTCAGGGAAGCTGTGTGTCCCGTGTGAGCCACGGCCATTCCCTGCCCCGAGTCGCAGGCCTGCCACCGCCACCCCTGCGCCTCTCTGAAGAGCCCTGTAGGAGCTAAGTGACATGGCAATCGTCCCCAGGAAACCGAGTGCCTGGTGCTCCCTGGAGCCCCAGGGGAATGTGACTGAAATACTTCTATGCCCCAGGCACTTTGCAGGTGATGGCAGCCAGCTGGGTGGGTTACAGCCACGCAGTCCTCAGCAATTCCAGTCCTTAAAGCAAGTGACCTTCTCCCAGCAGCAGCTTGTGTGAATGGGGAGGTTTTAATGGTACCCAGAGCAAAAGTGGTCTGTCCTTCACTTCTCGTGTTTTTTCAGTGCCTCAGCCCCTGTGCCATGCCACAGGACTGCCTGGGGCTCCTCTAGTTTCTGTCATCCTGAGCCGAGGAATTTCTCCCCTTGTCCTGGGCAGAGCACGTTTGGCTGGATGTGATGTAGAGGGAGGGGTGCTATGGGGCCAAGGCAGTGAAGCATTCATGTACCCAAGAAAAAAAAACAACACAAAACATATATATATATATATATATAATCTGAGGTTGTTCTTGAGACCCTGCAGAGTCCTGAGCAGTCTGGGGACACTGCCCGGCACCCTGGCTTTGTCCCCATCCACCCTAGGTCCCTTTGACCATACAGTAGCAATATCAGTGATGTACCTGTGAGGGCTGCATCACCACTTATAGGACAGGGCACTTCCTAGCTCCAGAATACATATCTACTTTTTGCTTACCTAACTGGGCTTTCCTTTAACCCTCCAGGTCCAGCTTCTGCCCTGGTACTTCAAACTGGACCCTTCTCCTTTTAAGCCTTCTCCCAGTCTGGGGGCTGCCGACCAGCTCCTTTCCCTGGACACTGCAGCCGTGTGCTGCAAAGCTGCAGTCATACAATAACCCTGGTGTTCAACGGATTTTGAAGATTTAATTGTGAAGAGCATTTGGTCTTCAAACCTTATATTTTGCAGGTCAAAAATGATACTTTTAGATTGAACAAGTCTCAACCGCATTTCCTGAAATCAATACCAAGATCAATGTTTGCAACCTGCTGTGGGACAGCAATGATAGCACAGAAGTGTAATGTACTCTGAAATATTTATCTAAATAATTGTGGATGAGTAAACAACTCGCTGATCACCTTTTAAGCTTTTGAAGAACTGGAGAGCATTTCCAAGTACTGCTTTATGAAGATTTGCCATTAAACTGCAGATTTGAGCTCTGACCTTGGGATTATGACATATTAATGCTTTCCCATCAGTCACAACACCTCAGGAATACTTTGTGTGGGTTAGCTACGATTATGATAATTTACGAAACTAAATGAAACTCTTAAATTCTGAATACACCATTTATTTGCATCAAATACATACCTCTCTTAAAGTATGCTAGTTTTTACGTGGACCATGCAGAGTGGGTGGGTCTTTTTTCCTCATGCCTGAAAACGATGAAATCCACACAGAAAAAAAAATAAAAACAGATGAAGTCATTAAGTCATTAGCATCATTTCATGGCTGACCCCCTAAACAAAAATGGTAACAAGAGACCTCCTATAAAAGGGTGGCTGCCGTAGCCAGGGGAGGTCTGGGTTTGGCGCAGGCAGGACTCCCTATCCCTGGCTAACTCCCCCTGATGCCCTGCTGGCTCATTGATGTACCACAAGAAAGCTCTGCTGCACAAAACTGCCCATCCCGCCTGAAATTAAGAATCAACAGGAGGATTATGTGAGGAAGACATCACAGCTGCAACTGAGATAGGGGATTCTTACCTATGGGACAAAAGTAATAAGCACAGGATAAAATCCAGGTGTGAAAATCGCAAAATAATAAGTATCAAATAGACAAATATAAAAGAATGTTGTGTAGAGCCTTCCCTGTGGGGTCATTTGACTTTCACTGTCTTCTCCCTAGTCTAAGAGGGAGGAATGATCCTACTGAAAGAGTCCACAAAAGTCTTCCCTTCACAAGCTACAGATTCCCATGGCACATATGGTCTAGGAAAGTGAGCATAACAAAAACCAACCAACCAAAAATAATTCATATACATGAAGATCTTCTGTTCACCCTCACAAGAGAGGCAGGAACATCTATAGGCAAGCATCTCCAGCTTTGTCAATAGGCGTCTCTCCACTGTGATCATGCTCTGGAGCCTGAGTCAGGATTTAAGTCTGTGCTCATTGCATTGCTTCTGCATTCATAATGGCCCAAGAGGAAAAAAAAGTTTAAAAAAATCTGCTTCAGGACACTTTAAAAGTCAGATTCAAACACCTTTTAAAAACTGTCACTTTAAATTGGAGCTATCAGTACGAAGAATTAACATTTGTCAAGACACATCTACAGCTTTCAGAGTCCCTTAGCTCAAGGATGTCTGTTGCAGTGTTGCATTTCCTCACATTTGGAGTGTTCCCCCTCAGCAGGGAGGTGGCTGCAGACAACTGTGAATGAGAAGGGTGGGAAGGGGAGAGCAGGACCTGGGGAAGCCACAGGAGCTGGGAAAATCTGTCCCCAGGCCTGGGACTTTTGCTTGCCTGCGGGAGAGTTTGGTTGTGAACCCCTGCTGCTGGGAGGCCAGGATGGAAAGTGATTTGGAAGAGTCCACGAGACGCAACCATGAGCTCTGACAAAAAGAAAACCACTCTCAGGAGCTGCAAACACAGCCTCTGTCGTGTGCCCTCATCCCAAAGGGAAAGGCACGGCTGTCGTAACCCATGTACAGGCTCACACATGCACAGTATGAATGCAGTGTGCCCCAGAAGGGTGTCTCACACTGTGCTCAGGCCAGGCTGGGCAGGCAGTGTGACTTTTCTACACCTCTAATTTGAGGCTGTAGAGGAATGCAAACCGATGGAGTCTAATTATTGTGACTTTATTGTATTAGTCATTTCAAATCAAATGGAAAAAGGAGGAAAAACACAACCTTTTCTTCTGCAAATGGGCAAGTATTGAAATAAACAGACCCAGTCTCTCACCATTACTCTCTAATTGTGTTGATTTCTCTGTGCCCACTGTGTCGGTTAAGCTGAAAATGTTTTCAAGAGGCAGGAAGACAATGAGACAAGTATCTGAGAAAAATCTTGCTGTTTTGGTCCTTGCCACACGTTATGACTTTTACTGGTGCTGTATTGACGGAAGAATACATGCGACATGTCCTGAAAACACAATTATGCACTGCTAGCCCTACTCCTTTGCTGCAAGAGTCAAGTGATCTGCTCCGAACTGAGCATCCACGGCAGAACGCAAAAGTTGAGTGCAACACGGAGTACTTTCTAAAGGAGGGACTTCAGTTTTGCAGCTTTTCTAATGCAATCTGTGCACTTCAGGAGCAGAGCTTCACATTTCCCCCGGTGCTGACTGGGGGCATAGCACAGAGCAAAGCGTCACTGGGATGTCTCTTCTCCCACGTACTGCATTGTAAGTATTAAATAGCATCCTCTTACTCCCTTCCAGACATCTCTCATCACTCAGGTGGGAGCTGGAAGTAAGAGAAACTGCCCTTTAACCCCTTGCGCCCTTTCCTTTGGAAACAACTTTTCATCCTCTTTAGAAGACACATCTCGGTGCTTTCACCAGTGACACCAGCCCTTTCCCTCCCTCACCAGCCTCCTACAGCGTGACCACAATTTCAGAGCAAGCAACCAAGAAAACAAAAGCATTAACGGCTCTCAGCTCAAAGGAAAGCTCTGCAGCACTAGAGGAGCAATGCTATGAAAGGGCGGGTTGCAGAAGGCGGCCTGCAGGGTTACGCAGGCTGAACATGAGGCTCATTTCTGGAGCCTCTCCTCGCTCTCCCTTGGAGCACTGCCTGCCCAGTCCATGCCGCAGAGCTCTGTGTGAGGTGGGAGGTGGGGCAGGGGCCAAGGTCCCACTCTGCACAAACCCTGCAAGGAAGGCTTCCCCCTCACTGAGGTATTTCCCCTTCCCTTGTTCAGGTCAGGCTGCTTGGCTTGACAACCTACTTTTTAGCTAAGTACCACGTTTTAACTACAAGGTTCCCAAATCTGCAGATGGAGGGTATTCGTGGTTCCCACTAGACCTTCCCACGTAGAAAGTAATTTGTATTTCAATCAGGGTAGCAAATGTAGCGTATGTGCAACAAAGCTACTGGAGGCGGGCTGAGGAAACATAAATGTGCTTCATTTCTGCTGCTTTCAAGTCGTTTCTGTACAATCTCTTCAGTTCTTATTTACTGTAATCAACATCCATCCGATGGCAATTTGTAGGTAATTGTGCGCTACAGTTTGTTCAATATTCACAGCAAAACTGCATCTCTCTGAAACCTGGAGTCAAACCCTGCAAGTGCTAGAGCTCCAGACAGGAGATGAGAAGGTCTCAGCACAGGACGTTTGTTGTTCTGCTCCAGAGAAAGGCGCGGAGGCAGAACACACAGGCACCGGGGGCTCAAAGCAGCTTTTTACACCAAGATTACTCCAAATGCAAAGCAGACCGAGTGCTGGTGCTCTTCCCTCCGTGAGTGCTGTCTCAGGCTGAGTCGCAGGGTTTCAGCATGGCTGCACGCAGCTGGAGGATGTTGGAGAGTTTTTCTGCCGAAAGCTTTTATTCCCGGTGGCAGCACGTGAGCGTGGCAGTTTGAGCTCTGCAGTGATAAAGTCAACAAAGTCACCTGTGTCCTTCCACATGTGGCTTCTCTCTGATTGTGCTTCAATAGCTCATTAACCTTGGTTCAACTGTTCTCATGGCACAGCCCTTTCTGAACTGATAGGGGCCTGCCTCGGAACAGGAATGCTGTATTTATGTTTGTAAAGTGCCGTGTAAATTTATAGCGCTGCCTAAGTGATGACCCACAATAAACATACCAAAGGTCAGCGCAGCTGCCAGCCTCAGCATGGCTGCAAGCGATAAGCCTGGCATGAAAAAGCTGTTTGTGTTACACAGAGATAACATAATCCTCTCAGGTAAACCCACTGAGATGCTATCCTCGGAAGAAGATGGAGCAGGCAGCGTGAAACATGGCCACTGACAGGGACTAAGCAGCACAGGCACGTTTTAGGTAGTGACTGCAGTTCAAAAGACCTTTTCCCTGCAGCGGTTGTCATTGCTGAAAATGGTAATGGACTGAACAGGTTTAAGATCTTGGGGCAGGCTGTGAGCCAATTGTCCTCTGCCTCCACGTAAAAGGTACTTAATTTCTGTGCGGAGGCTTTATCCTGGAGCACAGGCCTTCCTTTGCATTTAGATGACTGGGGAGAGCGCTCTTTGTGATAAGCCTGGAGCAAGTCTGATTTAATTTTGAATAAACCTTTATTATCAGACAGATCGGCTACTGCCTCTGCCCTGGTCTGGTGAAAGGGCTCTTTTGCTTTGCAGCCAGTAATGTTTTAAAGCTTCTTTAGCACCCCAAATACCTAGATCCTTGCATAAACAAACCAACAAAGCTGGCTTGTGTGAAGTCAAATTCTCCACGGAGGTCTGCACACTCTGCAGCTGAGAAGTGTGTGTGAAATCTGCTTTGGAATAGATAAACCCATTTAAATCCATTAAAAGGCTTCACAATTAAATTTGCATGCAGCCAGCGCCTGTTCCGTCTCTCCTGAGTAGCAGTGGGCTCAGCAGCCCGGAGAAAGCCAGGCCCACGTCTCACTGCCTTCATCTCTGTCATCTTGGCCCCCACCTGGCTTGGTGAGGCAAACCTGGTTGCTCCCAAGTGCTGTTTTCCCACAAAAACAGCCTCCCCGTGGTGAAGGCGGGGTGCAGACGGATGCCAGGGCTGCCTCGGAGGAGGCTCTCTGGCTGTCCAGCAAGGGGAACCCGCGGGGGCTCTGGCTGCACGAGATGAGCCCCCAGAGGCTGCAGGTTTGGGCTTGGTCGTGTCCTCCCTCTGCAGGTGGCACGACCTGGGCGCCTTCGGTGAAGGGGGTCTTTTCCAGACAGGCTTTGGGAAGAGGGCAGTGTTGCTAAAGCAGCTTGGTGACAGGGAAAATTCAAAGCAAGCAAAGTGCAAAGGAGAGAAAAGGCCAGATGCTGGCTGTCACAGCACCTTCAGCAGTCACTGCTCCTCATTAGAGGGCTAATGATGCCAGGGGGGTCATGTGGCAGCTCTGCATTAACAGGCAGAGCAGAAGCATTTGCTCTGCCATGCAGATTTAGGGTGCCACCTCTGTCCAGGTGCAGGGAACCCTTACTGAAATGGATGGATAAATTGCTGAGGGTTTGTGCGTCAGGGTTAGGAAAAGCACATCTTCCCGCAGCCACACAGAAATCCTGGGGATGGTTAAGCGGGCATTTCTGTCTGCTTTCAAATACGGGCCAGTGCCATGTGTAACAGCAGCTGTGTGTTCCCAAAACATTTCCTTGCAATTAGGTTGCAGGGAGGCAAAATCAGCCAGCCCAGCTTGCTTCTCCCTTCCTCTGCTGCAGCCTCGGGGAGCTGCGATGTGCTGACACCAGCCGCAGCAGAGATGAGCGCCTGAGGCTTTAATCGGCTTCTAATTGAACCTTGCTGCCTAACTCCTGGAGCAGGGCAGGGACACCCTCCTTTCCTGAAAGTCATTCAGGGGGATGCTATTTTTATTTTAATTTTTTCCTGGCTATTAGGAGCATATTCATAGTACGTTATTCTGGGTTTCAATCAGGGAGAAAACATGAAACACTTTTAGTCTGAACATCACTAATGAGTAAGGAAAGCTCAGTGACACAGTCTGTATTCAACAAAATCTGTGAATTTTAAAAGCTTTTTTCACAAGATCAAAATGCAACCATGCTTTCTTCTCCTTCCTTCCTTCCTTCCTTCCTTCCTTCCTTCCTTCCTTCCTTCCTTCCTTCCTTCCTTCCTTCCTTCCTTCCTTCCTTCCTTCCTTCCTTCCTTCCTTCCTTCCTTCCTTCCTTCCTTCCTTCCTTCCTTCCCTCCTTCCTCCCATGTCCTTTGTCCCCCTGCATTGCATGCCCTGCTGCTCCAAGTAGCTGCAAGCAGACATGTAGAGCTGGTTGCTAAATGCCTGCCATACTGGTGATTCATGCAGCAAAATACCGTTTGTGCTTTGTGGAGTAAGCTTTTCTTATCCTGGTGGGTTAAGCTCTCTCCCACCACTCTCAGCTGGTTTGGACTTCCAGGAGGAAGGCTGGCTGCAAGGTGATGGGTGAGGAGGAACACGGCTGGGAGCTGGGCACTAGCAGCTGGCAGCCCCGGGAGAGCTGAGAGCACCTAAAGGGAAGGAGAAGCAAAACTCCTGACTATACATGGCCTCAAGGGCTAAGCTCATTGCAGATGCCAAAGGCTGGCTCTTGTTCCACTGGAAAAAAAAAGTAGACCCTAGCTGACTTTAGGTATGACCAGCTCAGCTGTTTGGTATTCCTTTTCCCACTGTAGAAGGCAATAAGATGCATCTTTGCCTTTTCAGTCACTTCTGTGTTTTCAAATAGTCTTAAGAGAGCCTTTAAAAGCTTTTTCTTTCACCAGGATCAGAAATAGTTTGGTTTTAAGTTCCTGCAGTAGAATTATTATAATGCTGGAGCATTCATTCACACAGTTTATAGTGCAGACTGCTGAGGAACAAAGATTTGGTGGTGGAGGTGTTAAAATTCTTCCAGTAAACTAGAGAAATGATTGTTAATCCTCCAGCTGCTCAGCAATGTTGTCAGAACATGTGGATTTAGCAGAAGAGAGAAAAGATGCTTGTGCTTGCAAGTGGATTTGCAGCATTGCTCCTTCAAATTCTTCAGGCATGAACACATTACATGTCTAATGAAGTGGCAATTACAAATGCAAGAGTCCTTATTAGTCCCTTTGGCGACAAGGATATTTCTAGATGATTTTCATCCCACCTTTTGCAGATCCCACTGAAATTCAAGGTGAATTTCTGCAGTTTTACCACGAGCCTCAAAGGAACGAACATTCAGTCCTGATTGCAGAGATGGATCCTGTGCACAGGTCTCTGAGAGGCTGCATGCCTACCTGCCTCTCGAGAGGCAATAACGCCGATGCCGCAGACACAATTTGTGGAATATATTGCCAAAGCGATGTGAAAAATACTCCTAGGCTTTACAAACGGATGCCCTAGAGCTTTCAGCTGGGATGGGGAGAAGTCGATTTACACTTCAAAAACTGAAGAGTGCCCTTGGATATATTTGCCCAGCTCCTTCAGAAGTTAACAAGGACCATGAAATTTAAGAAGATATAATTTAGCTTAACTGTGTCTTAGTAACTACACTATTTATATGGCTAATCCTTTTTATTCTGCCTATTTTACAACTTCCACAACCCAGTTTTTCAAATGAGTTTCTGAACGTTCAAGCTGAGGTATCTTAAGAAGAATAGGTAGTCTGGAAGCATCTCCAAAAGTTTCTTAAAAGAATGAATTAGATGCCAACAAAATAAACAATCCCCAAATCTCCAGCTTCTTCTGAGATTAGGAAGAGGGTTTATATATCCAAAAGCTTATTTTTTTCCAGCTAAGCTACTTCATTCAATAACAGATTAACTCTACCTAAAAACCTTGTCTTATCAACATGTCTAAGAGTAAGCTACGTTTTAAAAAAAATCACACTCTACTCTAAGATGCTCCAAATTCTGACTGAAAACAAAAACCCTTTCCTTGTTAGTTGACTGGAGAGATTCCTAACATCGACAAAAATCTAAAATAAGTTCAGATCAATAGAAGAGCAATGGAACATGATGACAAAAGTTTCTGTTTTTTTATTTCAACCCTTTCCGTACAATGAAGTAATGTAGGGCAGATATCAGATACTCCTCAACTCCTGGAAACCTGTGTCAGGTTGTGCCCTGCTGTAAAACAGGGAGATTTATTTTTTTTTCCCTACAGACACTTAATATCAGTGTAGGATTTTCTAAAGCAGCAGCAGGCCTAACCTCATTAAAAACAATTATGGATTCTTCTTTAATCAGTTTGTCTCAAGACAGTTATGCTGCCTTACATCGGCATACTAAATATACTGAGGTCGGTTTAGCTTTGTCTACAGTAATTAAACAGAAAAGTCCATATAAAAAGAAATCGATTTGATGATCTGATATAAACCGGGAGTGCAGGCACAGGCCAAGGCATGGCATTCACTTGCTTTGTCCTGCCTTGTTCTTGAGACAGGCGTATGTGACACTGCCATGGGCACTATGGAGGCTTCTGTAATTCATGGAGACATTACACAACCAGGGCCAGAAACGGGAACATGAACTCTCTTTATTTTTTAAAGAGGTCAGATCAGAGAAAATATTTTAAAGCAACTTTTGTCGTTGTTTTCCTTTAGATATTTTTTTACCACAATGATTACGTACCATTCATTCCTCTTCCTTCCCCTCTGCCCTTCTCTGTCTTGTTTTCTGGAGGGGGTTGAAAAGCTGCTGGTGCCACAGACCTTGCAGAACAGCTCTGAGGGCCTTCCAGATGGCATGGGAAAGTGGGAAGTAACAAAGGAAAGCCTCAAGGCATGGTTTCAAAAGTCTAGTAGGAAATAAAAGTGCTTGGATGCTTGAGCAACCTTCCTGGCTGCTGGTCTCTGCTGCTGGCTGCACCTTCCCATTCATATTTGCTGGAAGCTGAGTCGACACTGCTGTGCTTTGGCATCCCTTTCCCCTTCCGTGCAGGGACCATCACTGTGACTGTTTGCCTATGTCCCCTCACAGAACAGCTGTCTCCTCTTAGAAACTGTGTGATGCTGAGGATCGCAGCAAGATTTTGAGTGTGGCTCTGATGGACTGCGCCTTGCACCACTTTAAAACCTAAGACAGGCGAATGTGATGGCAATGATGAGGTTGGAATTCCTGGATTAGAAATAAAATAATCGATTTTCAGCATCTCTACTTCTAAACAAACTCTAGTCATTTGCTATATGGCAGGGCATTCAGAAAATGTGCAATAAAGAAAAATAAATGAGATTTCTGGATATTAAACCTGCATGAGAGCAAATGCTTCGATTATAGGAACATAATAGGAGATGAAAGCTTCCCCCCGCCAGTTTTTAGGCAGGTCAGACATCACTCTTCTTGTTGATGGTAAGCGGGAAATGTTATCACCAAAGTGCAGATGAGTAGGTGCAGCATGTATTTCTGAAAATGTCTTAGATGGGAAAAATGCTTCTCATATATACCAGATCCCTGGTCATTGATTGACTGAGTTTCAGAAGCAGCAACAAGCCCCATGCTAGGTCTTGGCTTCCCGGGGCTTGTTCCTACACATACACCCAAAGCACGGTGCCTGCCCCGTGCAGCCTGCCAGGTCAGCCCACGGTCAGGCAATCGACCGACAGTGGATTTCTCTGCACAAAGTCAGTAGGAATTTTTCAGCTCTATAAAGTCCCTGAGGCTAATGGCACATCTATTATTCTAAAAAGAGGAACACTATGGGCAGATTGAAATATATAGGGTGTGTAATACAGCCTTTGACATAAAGCGAAAAAGCACATCAGGAGTCCAGCATGAACCTGGTGGGACATGGTGCTACTGTAGCCACGCCACCAACTGTCACTAGTAACACAGCAGGAAAATCAGGACATTTTGGGTCAAAACCAATGAGAGAAGTCTAGTCAGTTCACATCTATCGCTTAATTAGATGTAGTAAAATTTTTGATTTTCCCCTAAGAAAATATTTTTCTACCAAATTGAAAAGCTGAGCCCACTGATTTCACAGGATCACAGAATGGCTGAGGCTGGAAGGACCCTCTGGAGGCCCTCTGCTTCAAGCCCCAGCTCAAGCAGGGACACCCAGAGCAGGGTGCCCAGGACCACGTCCAGGTGGCTTCTGAAGGTCTCCAAGGAGGAGGCTCCACAGCTTCTCTGGGATTTGCTGTTGTCTCAGCAAAATACTAGTCCACATTTACTTGGTCTGCTATAATAGTACCCACTATTGCGTCTCAGTGAATAGCCATAAAATACAAATATAAAAAGATGTGAACAAGAGCTTATTCTCTTAGTGGAACGTGCAGTGTGGAATACGACTTCTAAGAAAGCCGTACTGTGAAGTTTTCCTTTTAATTGTGTTGCTGACTGACAGCTCCTCCTGAAAGGGGGAACCCTGTAACCTTCCAGGGTGCACATCAGCATCTGTAACCATAGAGACCATAACAATGTCTCCTTAAAAATATTACCTATTATCTGTCTTTATCTCTTACCCATGAATTATCCTGAGGTATAGGATTATAGAACAATTTCAGGTGGAAAGAGCCCCTGGAGCAGCAAAACATAGATCAGGTTGTTCTGTGTAGCGTGTAGTCTAGTTGCAAATATCTGCAAGAACGGAGGGTGCTCAGCCTCTCTCGACAACGGGTTAGCTGATGATCTGATTCTGAAGAGGACTAGGTAAAATTTTGTATTGTCGCATACCATTTGCCCTCAGCACCCCCAGCTGCACCCTGCCTGGTCCGATGGCCTGCTCTAGGCTCCCGCACCAAACTGAGCAGCTTCAGCCCGCAGATTGTGTGCAAAGGGAGGGTGCTGCTGCCTGACGCTGAACTGGAAAATGTTTTCCCAGGCCACGAGAAAACACGACATGGTTTTTGATTTCTTAATATAATAATCTACTGCTCTGCCTTGCTGGGCTCCATGCTGCAGATCTGCAATGTCCATTGCAGTTCTGACCCTGATGTTATCAGCTCCTCCTCTGAAACATGAGTAGTATCTATTGCTTGCAATGTTTGGCAGCTGTAGGAAATAAATCTATTGTTGCTGCAGAATATTTGCTTCCTGAATAAAGTGAGTAAAGGCAATAGATATCAGAAATCCCACTGTGCTTTAATAATCCCGTGGCTCAGAAAAGCCACCTGGATCTTGTGATTAAAATACTGATGAGCCTGGTGAATTAATGCTGTGGTAGCACAGCGTTGCCTTTCAGCATTTAGCTTGACTGCTGGGTCTGGTGTATTTACGGTGGGCTAATCCCCAGTTTTACAGATGAAACCGAATTCCCTGGGGCAGCGTGTGTGTGTGAGATTTTTTTTAATGAGAGATGCTGAATGCAATGAAAACACCCGGCTGCACCTATAGGCTGGGGAGACACACAGGGCTCTTATTTACATCTCCAGGTGTGAGCAGCTTGCAGCCAGCACGGCCAGCAGGGTCCTTGTTAGCTGGCATCCCTCACCATGCGTTATGAATGCAACAGTGGAAGATGCTTCAGTACGTGCAAACCTTGAACTGACACCAGCTTGATGCCCGTGTTGGTGTCTCCAGGATAATAAAGCTGGCTTCCCACCAGAGAAAGCTGGACCTTGTCCAAGCCCGGCTTCAATAACATGGGAAATGGAAGCAAGGATAAGAGATATAAGAGATAAAACAGGGCTGAGAGCAGACTGTAGGAGACGGATCATCAGATAGTGTAAATTCTGCTAACACCATGGATGTTAATGGCTCATCAGGACATTTTCCTCCTCCAGACCCAGCCAGCACAGAATATCTATTGCTTTACTGTAAGCTCTCGCTTAATGCAGTCTAGATTCAATAACAGAGCTCAATGATAATGTGGAAGTGGAGTTAGAAGTTTTCTAGGAATTTATTTATTTTTTTCAATGGGCTTCATTTCCATACAGGCATATTCCATTTTAAGGCATAAGCCGGAGCAAAAAAAGGAGAACAAGATGCAAGATACCCTTGTTTATCATTAACCCAATTACTCCTGGGTGCGCTGTTGAAAATGACCTTAGATCTTGCATAAGATGAATGGAACACAGTTCAAGGGAAAGAAACCTTCCAGATTATCACTACCTGGTCCTCCCTTCCCCCCTCCATCAAAAAAAAAAAAAAAAAAAAAAAAAAGCCTTCAGAAAACAAAGCACAGAAATTTCTGGTGCTTTGGTCTCCACGTGTATTGCCACGGATATCCTGCTACTTTAAAAGACCCAGGGATCAGAGCTGTAATTTCAGGAGCACATCAGATGTTTCAAAACGCATCAACCTGTGTGCCTGGCAGCATGAGGCAGTTGTCAAAGCCACGATGTTGCTTGTGGGGCTACAAGTTGCTTTTTCCACTTGCCTTTTTGACATCTGAATGGATGACAAGAAATTGGAATTTGGCACAAGGGAGCTAGAGCAATGGCTTTAGTGTAAGGAAAGGAGGCTCTCTGGTGCCTCAGCTTACCCTAGTTTAAACTAGGAAAATTCTGCTACTTCACAGCTCTCTTGCAAAAATTGAAGTATGTGATGTATTTGCACATTTCTGCATGTAAAATGCCATTGATAAGACATTTCTTCAAAGTATTCCCAGACAGTGCTTATCCTTTTTTCTGATGACATGCCTCTGCATAATGGAAATGATAAAACATTCTTGAAAGCAGGGCATCCCCCACCGTGTACTACCTGACTTGCTGGTTCAGGCAAATTCTGTGCACCTGAGGAATGAGCTGCCATTCAATCTGCTGTTTCTCTTTTCTCCCTCCTGAATTTTCAGTTGGCTCAGGGCACTTCAAGGTCACAGTCACACACCGCAGTCACACAAACAAGAAGCTGTGCTTTGCATCAGGAACCTCTGAGGCTCAACATTAAAAAAAAAAATATATGAATAAGCCAATAAAAAGATGAAAAGAAAAGCCTTTAGAAAGGTCAATAAGCTGCTTTTAGGCAGCTAGGAGTAGAATTTTAACCATGATTATTTTTTTCCCCATGAATTATTAACGTGTGCCATAAAAATGCTATCAGCAGAGGACAAACAGGACATTCTGAGAGGATTTTGGAGTTTGATATTTTCAGCTAGAAACCGGAAGGAAACACCCTTGATGCAGCTATTAAAATACGGCCAACCATAAAAGCTGTGAAACAGTTTTACTCTCTTACTGCTACCTCAAAATGTGGTAGATGTAGAAACTGAAACATGTCTGCTCCTTACGCATGAGTGACAAAGTTTATCATCTTACCACTGTGAGCAAGGAACTAAGACTCAGGGAATTAATCATACTGCTTCATCATATAAATGTCTTCTCCTGAGAATGATTTTCTAAGATACTGAAAGAATACAGATCTGCCAGAGGGCAATAGTTTTCTTTTTATAAACTTATTTCCTGTTGTAATTATTTCTGAGGAAAAAAAAATATTTTTTCCCCAGAAAATCATTTCAATGCATGTTTTCTGAACCTCAGAATGAACAGCGGTGGTCCCGCCTGGCCCTATTGTTTTCTAATAGTCTGAATGACGCAGCCTTTAGCTCCATCTTGGTACAGAAATTTCTTTAAAGAGGTCATGTACAGAGGACTTGCGTGTTCTGTAATGTTTCCAGGTTTGCCTGACTCTAGGGCAAAATATGAATAGTTCTATGACTGATCTGGAGTAATGAAGGAAGGAACGGGTCCCTGCTCTAGCACATGAAGGATTGTGACCCCCACAAGTGACACCATGAGTCTTCCCCTACCAGACACTGCCCAGGAGCAATCTGTTTTCCCAGTGACGCAGATTTCCTAGCTCCAAGTTAAAAGAAGCCCTAACCTAGCCTAAATAACACCAGCAAGAAGGACCAGCAAGAAAGCGAGAGAACCAAAATGTTGGCTTGCCAGCTCCTTTCCTCCTGTAAACTCCATTTTCTCCAAACTCCAGCACTGTCTTCAGTTCTCCAGGCTATTGATTTTCCAGCATTAATCAGTACCCTGCCCTTAAGTCCATCCAGGCAGGGAATTACACTTGAGAAAAGAAGAGTGAAAAGATGGGCTGCAATTGAAGGCAGCTGCCTCCATAACCCCTCAGGTGCTGCAGCCTTCAGTAAGCATAGATATTAGATTTTAGAGGACCCGGACAGCTATGAAGAGTGCAGGTGTGGATAATTTGGTGAGGCCATTAGTCCCCTTTCCCCACAGGGTTCAGCCCTAAATTTGTGATCGGTTACAGGACCACTCTTGAGGTACACCACAGGATTCAGCCTGCGAAAAGGGAGAAAAAAGCTTCGTATCCACGCCGTGCCAGACTTCGTCCTCTCTCAGACTCCTGCATAATAAGGTCCCCAGCTGGGAGAGAGGAAGCTTTGGACTGCTTAACTCAAAGACCAGACAAAGCCGTAGCCCTAAGCTGAATGTCAGCCTACAGACCCTCCCAAGGGCGCGTGTAACGACCCCCCTCAGTTAACCATCAGCCACATTCCTAGTGGCATTCAAAGTCATATGAAATTCATGAAAAAAAATCTGGGCCTTGTGCCATTATTTGTAGCCCTCGTAGAAGCCATAACTTGGCACAAACTCTGCTGAGAAAGAAAAGCAAAGCCTTTGGCACCTAAATTAACCGTCTGCTTCCCACCACCTGGACATGGGAGACTGCCATGGTGAGGGCTGCCTCCTCCAGGGCCTGGTGGGTTGGGAGCAGCCCCAGAAGAGGTCTGAGGGAAACACCTTTACTATCTCGCAGAGGGAATAACTCTGGTTAGGTTTCCCATGAAGGCTACTCAAGAAAATTCCCCTAAGAGCAAAGAGAAGGGTGCAAGTTGGGCTGTGACCAGGTGTCTGGTCTGCCCAGGCTTTTTGAGGTTTGTGTTGGTGTTACAGTTAGTGTCAGAAGATGGACAGGCTGCAGAAGGCCCCAAGGTGATGTAAAAAGAAAGCCAGCGTTGCTGAGAGCCAAGGGTTTGCTCTCCTTGCAGAGCAGGGGCTGGTTCCCAGGCCAGCCCTGCTGAGGGGTGCTGGGAGGACAACCAAAACCATGCCCTCCAAGGGCTGGAGGGATGGCGAGGGTACGTGCTTGTCCTAGCCTAGGCCTTTAGATTGCGTGATTTGGGGGAAGGTGTCAGCAGGCTGTGGTTGAGCTATGCCTAACGGCGGCCTTAGGCTTACCATAGGAAGTGGAAAGTGTTTCCAGAAGGGGGGGTGGGGGGGGTCTGCTTCTTCAGGATAAAGTGAACGATGAAGAGGTCTTGTATTTTGGGACCTAAAGGGACCTGGTATTTTTGGGATGTATTGGGCCTTAACACTAGTCATACAAAAAATCAAAAGAGTATACCTCACACTGTTCTGAATTAAATGCTTTTAGAATAAGTAGAGCCGATGGATATATCAACTAGAAAAATAACACATCTGTGTTGTACAGGCTGAACACACCGTGGATGTAATTAAAAGCTCAGCACCTGCTGCTTAAGTGATTGTGATACAAGCAGCATTAGAGTGGTAAGCAGAGATGCCCATGGCAGGGGATTTCTAAAGGCGTTTGCTGTATTCTTGTCAGGAATAACAACGGGAGTGGGACAACATGCTGAGCGGAGACAGAGCTGCGCCGAGTTGTGCTGGTGGGGAGGAGAAGGCAGCCAGATGCACACCCGTGGCCTCTTGTGGGGAAGGGGGAGAAATTGTTTTCAAGAGAGGGTTTAAGCGCATGCAGAGGATGCTGTCTAACCCAGTGGTCTCCAAAGCAGGGTGTGCATGCACCAGGGATTTTGCAAGACAAGCCATTGGATTAAAGGAAGAAAATACTTTTTTATGCCATTAATAAATAAAATTTCAACAGTTTTTATTTCACCTTTATCTCATCCTTTTTGTTTTATTTTTTTCTGTGTTTTATAATATCGATAATATATTAGTGCGGTGTACATATATATAACTCATAAGTAAATAAATACAAATATGCGGAGGGTGCATGCTCAAAAATTTTTTTGCAGATAGGGGTGCACAATTAAAAAGGTTTGGACACCACTGGCCTAAACTGCCCACCAAAAATTTCTAGGGAAGGGAGGTCTTAAAATCCTGCCTCTCACCTACAGTAAGGTGCATAACATCAGCCCTGCACTAGAAGCTTATGTGAGACTGAAACCCATGTCCTCACCGGGGCCCTGCCATTCTGTTTCCAGTCAAGGTATCACCTTCTGTTTCATTGCATGTGGAAGTCTACAAAAGACCTAAATTAAGGGTGCTGTTTTGTACTGGGTTCAGTCGCCCCGTAAGGCTTTCCCCGCTCTGTGGTGCGGGCACAGGTCAGAGCTCCTGGCTGGCTGCTCTGCCTCCTCACCCACAGAAACAGCCCTGGCAGCAAACACAATTTGTGAGGCCCCTGTGACGGCATGAGCAGCTTCCATATTTCACAGCAAATGTTACATAAATAGGCATGTGAGCTGCTGCTGGCGAGTCCATGATATCCGTAACTGGCACTGCAGTGGGTCATTAAATGTGTGATTTACACCCTCTGAAAACTGCAGCAGGTGCTGGAAAGGGACTCCGTGTCTCTGGGTGAGGAATGCAGGAAAAAGAAAACCAACAACAAACGCCACACATCAAAACTTGAAAGACACTTGAGGAAACTTCTAGCTAGCACCTGAGATTAAAAATTGATGAATATCTCACCAGGGGGAGCAGAGGCCATTTTCAGCGGGGGGACTGATGCGCATGCTGCAGGAGCTGCAGGGAGGAGAGCCCAGCTGCTGGGACTGCCTCCGCGAATCAGTGAGTCACGGTCAGAGCCTTCTCAAATCCACAGTGGCAGTGGAAAAACAACCAATTCAGTTTTGTTTGTACAGATGACAATGGCAGTAGGGCTCCGTTTTGAAGTGCTGCTTGCAGCGTTGCAGCATTTTGTCTTGCTGGTCCTTCCAGCACCGTTAATAATTCCTCCAGCTTTTCCTACAGAGATATTGAAGGGATACATTTAGGGGTCTGTGGTGTGTCAGTCTGTGTCAGTCATTCTCTCTCAAATGAGAAAAACTAACCACAGACTTCTTTTTTTTTTCCTCTTTCACACCCGTCAGCCCAATATTTATGTCTCTGTGAAATACATTTTCACACTCTTTCTGATGAAAGCTCTTCATTTTTCTGCTCTTCAGGTGGAAAAAAACCTGAGTGCCATTCCAGCAACTTCAGTGAAATTAAGCAAGCTATCACTAGTTCATGAGCTACTCTTGTGTATTTTTCACTCCACGTTGCACTCCTCAACTGCTGCTGTCACGCACGCATTTCATTTATAATTTTCATTTATAATCTGATTTTGTTAACAGATGAATCTCCACATGGAAATTCATTCTACTCCTCTCTAATTCCCCCTTTCCCAGCAGAAAAAAAAATGCAGATGAACTTCAGTGCCTGATTTATGCATCTTATTCTCTCTATGGAGCCAGAAAGCAGTAGTCACATTTGAGAAGCTCTCAAGATGATGCAGGAGAATCAAAAATGTGCTGCCCAACTTCATAGGACTTAAATCTTTAGTTACAATATTAAATTTGAGAAAGAAACAGTTTTTACCTAGCTTTCTTCTGTTCATAATAGAAACCACAGAAACATCTCTCAGTCCTGTCTAGAAAAATTAAATTAAGGCTTTTCAGTGGAAGTAGATGATGCTTACAGTACAAAAATAGACTGTTTCTAGTCAGCGGGATTAAAGGAAAGAAAAGCTCAGCAAGAATGAAGTTTCATTGCAGAGTTATCTCTATCTAGGCAGCAGAATGCAATTTCCATAAACTAAAGAAAAATTTCTCTTCTCATCAATGTCTTGCAGGTCAAAGACCCATTTTGAAATTCCCTTATCTTTCTTTCCCTTAATTCCCTCACTGCCTACTCATCTGTGCTTCATTTGAGAACCCAAGAACAGCAACGTGCAGAAAAAAATGACTCTATGATTTTATAGTATTTTTGGTTGTCTATATAACAGTGCATTTTGCAGGAGCAAATTTAACAGAGGAGAGGGGAGAAAATGCCCTCTGACAGCACTACCTATTGCAAGCCACTCTCTGAAAGGGTGTTATCGTCCCCTGGTCACTTAAAATCAAAATGTGATCAGGATTTCGTTAAAAACGTTGGTCCTGTAGACCTCACTACCTTCTCCCAACTCTTCTTAGTGCCTCCTTTGCACCACCACTGCCTTTGCCCAGGAAACAGCTAAAAATAGAAAAGTTAGAAAAGTAAAGATTAGCTTTGAGCCAGACAAATTGTGTGATCCAGCTCATTGCTGGCCATGTGAATACTGGTTCCTGCTCGAGGGACACAGCAACAACACAAAGCCTGTGGCAGACTGAAGGGTGACTGAAGGAGGATAAAAGCACTTCTTCTGACACTAGCCCACCCTTAAATCAGCTTTAAGAGATTTCAGAGCAGAAAATTCAGCCGAGCAATGTGAGAGCAGTCAGGGAGCTCCCCCATTAAAGCTGTGGCTTGTGCTAGGTTATTTTCTGTACAGCACAGTGTAATGGGTTTCTGAGCTGACCCCGGCAATTACTTGTCCTTAATATAGTATGAGAAGAAAGCATCACTATGAAATACTGAAGCTGTAAAATAGTGCCACTGGTTTCTTTACTCCTTGATTCAAAATCTCAAGACTTTGAAATGTAAAAGTCGAAGGGTAAAATCCCAGATCTCTTGCAGTCTGTGGAAGACCAAGACAGAGTAAGGTTTATACCCTTGCTTGATGTTGTATTGTGAACATGGACATTGAACCTCCCAATGGTATGAACCCCATGGGTTCTCAAAAATATACTCAGATTAACCAAAAACACCGAAGAAACTGTAAGAGGTAAAGTATTTCTCCCAAAGGTAAAATTGCAGGAGGAATTCATGGCAAAGCAAGCTGCTGCTGGCTCCCTTCCCCTTGCAGAGCAGCCATCCAACAGGGGTTGTTCTCCCCTAGCAGCAAGATGTAGCATCCTCCACTGCTCTGCAGGGGATCCTCAGGATGCCCTGGCCCTCTCTGCATTATTTACCAATATTATTATTGTTGCTATTGTTATTATTTATTATTTCTATTACTGTTACTCTTATTATGACAATGATGTATTTTTCATGCCTCGGTCCTCAATAAGTTATTAAATAGTATCTTTGCCAACATCTGAAATTCCATACCAAAGTTCAAAAGAACAAAGACAGGAGATATTTGTTTTTACTTTTCCGTAATGATAACAACAACAACAATAAACTCAAGTTTTATTTATTCCTTTAAAAACAATATGCTTATTTAAGCTATTCAAGCACACACACAAAACAAACAAACAAACAAACTAAACAAACAAAAAAACGCATAGGCCAAAGACTGGTACTTTTGCTTTGGGAACATGTAAAATAAGCATTTGTTTGATGGAAAATTTGTGCAGAATACCTATACTGGGTGCATAGTTAGTATCTTAGAAACTAATTGTACATATTCTCCCCCAGAACAATATACATGCGGACAAATATCTAAATATGTAAAATGTTAACTATAGTGTATACAGTTACCTCTGTGGACAGCAATCTAAGAGAAATACCTATGAACAGAACATAATGAATAACATATATTCTGAATTTATTTATTCTAAATCTATTTATCCACATGGCTTGCTAACTAAATAACTTATTTAGTTCGTATACTCTTGGCTTGTCAAGCTGGCATGTTTTTCAACTAAATTAATAGCAAAGTTTATGGGCTCTGCTTCATTAATCTATTTAGGGATGGTACTTAGCACCAAAGGAAGGGGAAAGAGAGAAAATCATCCAAGCGACGTGGAAGGCTGGCTATTTCTGAGTCCCTGTGTGCTTGTTTACAGCTCAGGGCAGCCACCATGCAGCCTCCAAACCCAGCTCCATGCAGCTGAGCAAGGAGCTGACTGTCTGCCTGCCCTATGCAGTCAGCAGGCAGTGCCAGCCCTTTCACTCGCATGACTTTCCATCCTCCCACCGCCTCTGGTGGAGCCATGAGCTGGGTTAATGCCACCACATTTTTTGCCACCGCATGTTTTTGCACATCTGCCTCCAACATGGGAGGGGGCAGAGCCGCCTGGGAGGATCTGTGGCACCACCGCTCGGGAAGAGCAGGTGAGCAGCAACTACAGGGGCTGGAGGGCCCGCGGGGAGCTTCACTCTCTTGGACTGATGCATAGCACATCTCAGGGACCATGCTCCCTGGGAGCCCTCCAGATGGGAAGGGAAAGCTCGTTTTGCTATCACTCATGTTACAGTTAATACTGAAGTAATTAAAGGGAATAAAGATGGAAAAGCAAACCATTACAGTAATAAAAATTCAGGAGAATAGACACTTTTTATACTAATGAAGACTGGTGGGGGAACTCATTTGCATTTACCAGCAGTTTTAAAATATTCAAAATATTGTATTGTGATTTATATTTAGCACCTAATTTCTGCACATACACACAATTTTTACTCAGTGCTTGTAATGAAATTCCAACAAGGTTATCTAGGTCTTTCTATGCATATTCAGCTGTGATTGACTCACCGCTCCCGGGAGTCTGGAAAAAAACACATTCATGGCAGTTTTCTTAGCTCTTCACTTAAAGCACAGTTACAGACTTCTCTGAATGTTTGTATCAGTGTGATTGAAGATGAATGCAAAAAAAAGGCTTTATTCTTATGCTACATCTCACCACTATGAAGACACCACACTCTTGTTCTGCAATGAAAGGGAGGACAACATGACACATTTGTAGGTTAAACTCCAAGCAGCAAGCATGTTTGATACAGCTTTATGCATAACAGTTGTAAGTTCTGTTTTATCCCTGTTAATTTTTTTTTCTCTGCTGTTGACTAAATAATAAATTACAATTGTATACGTGAATCCTCAAATGCTGACAGGCTTTGCTAAGAGTGGTATACCTACTGAGTTTGTCCATGCTGGCAAACTGAAAAGCAACCCTTTTATGCTGGGTAGCTTAATCCCCACTAAGGCCTCCTCTCCAAAGCCCTTCTGAGGCCCATTGCAGACATTATTGCTGGAGTTAAGGAATTCTCCCAAGGCCACAAAGCTAATCTGAAGCAAACTCAGGCAAAGAGCTGGGAGTACTGGTCCCATCCCTCACTAACACACCTCTGGGGCAGAAAGAGATGTGTCCTTTCCACAGAGAAGGGATGACTGCTTTCAAAGCAAGTCTTAAACTTTTCTGGCTTCCAGAGAAAAGCAGAGCAAAACTTGGGTGCTGCCTTCTGCTCTGTTTAAGTCACAGAGAAACTGGTGCCATCCCGACTATGAGTGACATGCATACCACCAGCCTTTCCTTCTCCGTGCACAAGTTTTTCCTCAGTCAACAGCTTTGACAAGAGAGCCCTGGAAGTTCAAAGTGGAGAGTTTCCAGGGTCAGGTTTAGTGCCTTTTAGCAACTACAGAAAATTTGGCTTCGGATTTTTTTTTTTCCAATCCATCACTTCGACTTTCAAAGAGCAGCTGGTATTTACTTCTGGAGAATGTGTGGGCATAGAGCAGGGAAGGCTGAACAGACTTGGATAGGAAAATACAAAACACAGAAGGCAGGTAGCCGAGATGTAAGAGTAAAGGTCAGGACCATAGGGAGGAAGATATGAAAGAAATTAATGTGATATTTAACTCTGTAACACTATTGGCTGGCTGTGTTGATTCAGTGAGATATAATGCTATTAAAACCTTAGTCAGTGTTTAGAGATCTCCCCTGCACCATCCCCCCGAGCTTTTTTCTTTATTCCTTGGAACAAGCCCTGTAAATACTATCCTCTACTTGCACAGAAACTTTACTCTGCATTGTATTCTGTTTTCTGTGCTGGTGTGACGCCTTTTGAGCTGCAGTTTCTTCAGAAACAGTCATCAGCCCCTTCCCTTTGGTGTCTGCGGAGGAGCAGTGCAAGAAGTAGCAAGCAGTGGCAGGACAGGGGCTCGCAGGCCTGTGAGGCTTCTTCTGAGGCCCACCCTGTAGGCTGATGAGTTTTTGAAACAAGCCTTGTCTGTGTTGGGTCTCCACGTATTTAGGGACTGAGATCGTATTGAGATGGCAGGACAGTTACGACATTGCACAGTGGTGCTGAAAGGGAGAATTTGGGCTGTACCCAGGTTCATCCCTAAGGAGGCCCCAGCAGCCTGCACTGCTGGGGCTGGGCTGGTTGCACCAGAGACCTTGGGCCCACAGGGGCACTGCGAATTTCCAGTGTTTCCAGCGCAATGGACAACTTCTTGCAAAGTTCCTTACATCTATTCATTTTTTTGTACATTTATAGGAAAAGGAATTATGCCCCCCCAAAAAGCCTTCTAGAAAACACATCACACAAAATGAGCCTGCCGTTCTCCAGGGTTCGGCCATTTTTTCACTCAGGAGATGACGATACAGACTGCCTTATGAGCAGTGGTGCCACACCATACACAGCTGGACAGCTTTTGTCTTAGCCTGAACCTGAGCTGACAGCTTGCTGCTCCAGTCCCACACCAGCCTACCCAGAACTGGTGCTGCCCCGTTTCCAGCCTGGCCAGTTAAAGAGGGCCACGGGAGAGACAATGCTGCGGGCACCTCCCTGGTGCTTCCCTGGCAGCTCTGCTCACACAGCTCTGAGCAGCGAGAGCAGGACACAGTCAGGCCCAGCTGGCTCTTGTAAAACTGGAGCAGGGAAGTAAACTGCTCATTTTTCTCTGACATAGCTATTTCTCTTGGACAATCCTACAGGTTAAGTTGTTGGGGTTTTGTTGTTGTTTTGTTTTGTTATGAGTCAAGTGGTCATGGATTCAGAGACTGTAAGACCAAAACTGCTGCCACTGCCATCTCACCTGACCTTCTATAATACACAAGCCACAGGCCTGCTCTGATTCTGTCTTTGTTACTCTTGCTCAGGCTTTCAGAAAAACCTCATCTGGACCGAATGGGGCATGGACTGGCTGGCAGGCCAGGCTGCATGTGTGCACCAGCTGGCACTTGCAGTCAACAGCATAAAGCACCATTGCAGCTGCCTCACCCCAGCAACTTTTGTTGTAACTGGGCAAATGTGTTACAGATATTTTAAACTTGTCTTGGTAGTGGAGAAGGAGGAAAAACAAAGGGATGAACTGAAAGACGGAGGGACATCCCAATTGCAGAGACTTTGCTATCCCTGGGAAAAAATGAAAAAAATACTCTGCATTTGGCCAGCTCTATTTTCCAGCTTTTAATTGGTTTCATAGCTTGAAAACTGACTATCTAATCACTGTTCCCCGTGTTTAAAAAACTGTACAGGTTCCTGCCAAACATAATAACATAATAATAACGATTATTATTAAATTATTATTATTATTATTATTATTATTCCTTGATTTCTTTTCACCCTTTGATTTCTTTCTCAAGAGGTGAATTTTCTACTCCATAAATAATTTCTGTTTTTTTTTTTTTGTTTGTTTGTTTGTTTGTTTCCTGAATCCTCTCCAATTTCATCAGCATCTTCCTTGAATTTGTAGGCATCAGACTAGACAAACATTTTAGCAGCAACCTCCCCGTAGGCATGAAACAAACTTCTTTGTTTCTTTTGTTTTGTACTGTTAGAAGCAAGATAGAGCAAAGATAATATCAGGTGGTTTGGCCATCATCATTTTGAAGGTCATGTTCAGCAGGACCACCAGCCCTTGCTGCAGTCCTCCCCATATCTTAACTTACAACCTTTGTAGAGGCATATCTTCATTATAGGCCACATTCAAATACCTACTGTTTGTTTGCATCTCATTTACTTTCAGAAACTTTCCCCTACATTTTAAAACTACTAGATTTCTCTAGACAGATAAGGAACAATTTCATATGGCATAATGCTAAAAATTGATCTCTGTGGGAATCAGTAGAAATGCAATCATTAAAACAGAAATCCACATTAAAATTTGAGACATACCTGCCAGTTTTTTATTCATTCTGCCTCTTAATCAAAATGCCATGCTGTACCATATAAAACACCCTGCAGAGTCTATGACAACAGCCCCAGTTAGGTTTTGCAATCAGTCTTGTAACATTATCAACAAATAACAAATCTGCTATTCGTTAGTTTTGCATAATTGCACTATGTTCACTGTTAAAAATACCACTTTATTTTATTTTATTTTATTTATTTATTTATTTTATTAGTTGACTCTCATATCAGCTGCAGAGTATTTTACCTGGGATTAGTTTCAGGTTATCAGGCTTATATTGTCATGGACTGCTCTGTTTGTCTTGTTTGAGAAGATTGACAAGATATGGCTGATTATTATTATTATTTTCCACATGTGCAGCAATAGATATTTATTCAAAATATAACATGACCTCACCCAGACTGTTTTCAGAATATTTCAGATGCAGTATCAGTTCATGGGACATCAGCCTCTCAACTTGGAAATTGCTGGGTTCTGGTCCACTGCACAGGTCCTGCAGTTTTTCCACACTGAAGTATTTAGGAACTAAACATATCCTCCTCCAAGTTCAGATGAGAGTTATTCAGAAAGAAATGAGTGGAGGAAACAACTGTCCTAATGCCAGAAGAGCAGTAGGAGTGAGTGCAGGGAGGCTGCCAGAGCACAAGGAGTGTGTGGCTGGGGGTCCCTCCGCAGCAGCATTGCCTCTGGTGGCCCTGTACGGTGCAGAGCGGGACCAGCCCACAGGCAGCAGGGAGGACCTCAGTGTCTTTTCTGTGGCTCTTCTGCTGTTTTTTACTCCTCCATCGAGGGAAGATGCCAGGAACACTTCTACTTCAAATGTGAGGAGGCTGATGGTCATAAGGCTATGATACCATCCCTACTGTGACTGTTCTTAATGTCCCATATATTTCTCTGTGCGCACCCGTAAATACGGTTTCTTTCTGTGGTCAGATGGGCTCCTCAGAAGTGCCAGACTTCACCATACATTCCTCATCATAAATGCTGTTTGACTCTTTCTCTCTTGAACACCAAATGGTGTCCTTGTCTGCTGGCTGCACAGTTCCCACAGGCTGGGGATGTAGGGGAGGAGGTGGAAGGCAAGGGAAGTGCTACCAAAGGAGCTAGTCCGTTGCCTCCCTTGCACCAAGACCCTGAGCAGACTGCTGTATATTCTGTCAAGGAGTGCAAATGCTACTCAGATTTTACACAAAGAAACTTGCAGCGTCTGATGGGCCTGGAGAGAGGCTGAAGCCTGCTTGAGGTTTGTCTGAAGTGATGATGCTGCTATTCTATTTTATGGACAAATTAAAATGAGTCCTGAGGAGGGCCACAAAGATGATCAAGGAGCTGGAGCACTTCTCCTATTAAGACAGGGTGAGGGAGTTGGGGTTGTTCAGCCTGGAGAAGAGAAGGTTGTGGGGAGACCTTATAGAGGCCTTACAGTACATAAAAAGGGCCTTCAAGAAAACTGGGGAGGGACTCTTTGTCAGGGAGTGTAGTGATAGGACAAGGAGTAACAGTTTTAAACTAAAAAAGTGTAGATTTAGGTTAGGTATTAGGAATAAATCATTTACTCTGAGGGTGGTGAGGCACTGGCACAGTTTGCACAGAGAAGCTGTGGATGCCCCATCCCTGGGGGTGTTCAAGGCCAGGCTGGATGGGGCTTTGGGCAGCCTGGTCTGGTGGGAGGTGTCCCTGCCCATGGCAGGTGGGGTGGAATTAGGTGGTCTTTAAGGTGCCTTCCAACCCAAACCACTCCATGATTCTATGATTCTATGTTTCTATTTTTCCCTTCGGTTTTCTCAAAAATATTTTGATGTGCATTGGAATTGTAATGGGAGGGGTCTTCTATACAGCCTGAAGCCAGGAACAATAGCTTTGGAGAAGCTGCAAGCCTGCGTTCATTTTCGTTAACAAAGTGTGGAGTAGAGCCATAGCTGGTACAAATCAGGACAGCTGGTGTGTCTTCAGTGGACCTGTCCCTGGTGACATCTGTTGTGGGTTTGACTCTAAAATGAAGGACATACTGCACAAACAAGTATAGGAGCAATTTATTTTTTTTTCCTGATTAATTCAAAATATGTAGAGATAGGTTCTTTATATAACAAGAATGAAATAAAATAGCTGAGATAATAAATGTGCCCTTTTTACTTTCACAGGCAAGTAGAAAATAAAATCATCCTTTTCATTAAAACAATTTGGCACTAGAATGGGATTTGTTGGATCCTTGCAGTTATGCCCAAGACCTTGTCCCAGTTTTCCCCTTTTCTCCTCCACCTGCTCCTTTAGTAGCTGCTGAATAGCTGTAAAACAAGGACAGTGGAGGATATCAGATGCTTTTTTTTTTTTTAATAAAGCAGCAATTTAAAATCCCCTACATGAATAAATAATCCATATGTTGCCTGAATTTTTTATGACATGAATTCCAAAAAAAAAAAAAAAAAAGCAACTTAAAAAGCTTTCTCTGTGGTTTTGGAACTGGGTCAGGAAACTCGCTCAGGGAATTTTTAATGAGCAAGGCAGCTTCTCAGCTCTGGGTTACTGGTTCAAACGTGAATCAGGTTAGTAGGGACCAGAATTTGTCGCTGCAGTTGAAGAAGTTAGACCCACTCCTTAGCTCAGATATCCACTTTGCCATGGGCAATAACAACAAGACAAGTACAAAAACCTAGGGAAGGATGGAAACAGAGCCTGGATTATCAGTCATTGAATGTCCTTTCTCTCAACACCTACTCTTTAGCCCATGCCCTTGCTTGGACATTGCCCTCCTGTCCTCAGTTCCTTCCAAAACCTGCTCTGCTACCTCTGGCTGTGAGGGGACCATTACCCTCAGTCAGCACAAGGATAATGAAATAACCACGTGTCTGAAGGGCAATCTTACACAGTTAGATTTTTTTTTTCCCCAGCTTTCAGGCATTGACCACAGTCACTCTCCCTGCCTCTGTCATTCACCTCAACCTTTAGATCCATCACTGTCCCAGGCATCCCATCTTACTACTAGGTGATAAAAGCAGAAGGGAAGCACAGGTACTGCATGGGGCTGCCCCATCAAACCAAATGTCTTACATGGTCTGCCTGCCCTCCTTAAATGCTTCCTCCAGCCCCAGCACTTCTGTGGCAATGAGGAAAACATTGCCAAAGGGTCAAATGCAGATTGGGAAATCAACAACTGTTTTGTGTATTTATGCCTTTTTATTATGAAGGATCAATAAATACGTAACAGATGAGCTTTCACACATTAGAAGAAAACAAGTAAGAATTTAACTGCACTGCAGATGCAAAATGACATTTCTTTTTTACCTTTAATTTAACAACCACTGTTTTATACCACCGGTGCTACTTTACCAATCTCAGTAGAAGAGCATTAAGGAAAAAGAAGGCAGAAAAAGAAATGGATCGTGGAACTGTAGTTACATTTGGCCACATTTATTTGATTGGATTTGTAATTTATGGTATTTTTAGACACATCTACAGACATACAGAGAGCAGCTTTTAGGGCTGTACCTCCTTCTGTCTGACTGAGATATACATGTCACAAAGCCCTGTAAAAATCAATAATAAAACTTTCAGGACGTAGTAGACAGCATCACAATCCACTCATAAATTTCATTATCTGGTTGTCTAGCTGATGGGAATGAGAAGGTCACCAAAGAAAACAATATCTGTCAGGTTTAATCATTTTCTTTATGTATTTTTGTGGAAGTAGTAAAATGGAACCAATTAGTATAGGGGGACAGCCAGTAAAGATTTTTTTTTTTCCAGAATTGGAAAGAATGAGAAGTATCTTTCAGACATCACAGCCAGAGGGAGTTGCTGCCTGCAGGACCTAGCCCAGTCATTAGGAAGCCAGTGGAATGGCACTCTTCATGCATACATCAATGGAGACGGGGATTATGCCCTAAGTATCCAAACACAGCATTTTTGCATGTTGAAGGGAAGCTGTGAATTGCACTGGAGAAATTTTACTGAGTTATTGTAAAAGAGAACTAGCAATAAGAAAAGAATAGAAAATAGAAATAAAACAGAAAATAATTTATAGTTTATTTTAGTTGTTTCTTTGATCATTTGAAGAGCAAAGATAGATATATTTACACAAAAGTTGTTTGTTTGTTTTGAGACTTCTACAGCTAATACCAAAATATACACTCCAAATGCAGTGGCCTGTTTGCATTAAGGTAGCCGAGTGCTATTAAGGGTGGAGTAGAAAAAATAAGTCTCCTATCTCTCCCAGCTAGACCAGAGTCAGGCACTTAAGATGCTTTGTTTACCTATAAAGACAAAAGCCAGGGTTGGGGTTGGCTGGCTGACTCAGAAAGAGTCATTTCTGGAGGAAGGAAGGAAGGAAGCCCTAATGAGACAAGTGTTGGAGACCACCAGCATAAAGGAGAGTTGTTGGGCTGGGAAAGACAGGGTCAGAAAGACAACTCTAAGAGGAAGACGGTGGAGTCTTTATTCACTCTAGGGAACTTCCTACACTAAATGAACTAGACCCATATAGCTTAGGGAGAGCTTAGCTTACTTAGAGACACAGAAGATGATTGGTATCAATCAAACATCTGTTTTCAGGGACCTGGAAATAATACAGGACTGAAGGACTGCCAAGGTCACTGAATCGCAGATCCCAGCAAATGCATCAGGTGATCTTCTTCTGAAGTGCTTTGTTCTAAGCCCAGTTATGTTCAGGACTGATATGCATGTCAGCCATTCCCTGTTTACCATTCCTCTGTGACTTGCAGGCAAAATTTCAGTAAAGGACATACATCCTATTCTTATGTGTGTCATGTTTTGACATGATTTAGTCCTGAAGGGTGTGGCAGCAGCATTGTATCTCAAGTGCTGGGAGTGGGAAGAAATATCCTGAGAAGTGATTACCCAGAAACATCAACTTCTCTGCTATGAAAAGAAGCTGTGGATGCCCCATCCCTCAGAGTGTTCCAGGCCAGGCTGGATGGGGCTTTGAGCAACTTGGTCTGGTGGGAGGTGTCCCTGCCCGTGGCAGGGGGCTGGAATTAGTTGGTCTTTAAGATCCCTTCCAACCCAAACCATTCTGTGATTCTATAATTCTAAAAGGTGTAGAGGAAGACATTGGACTATTCTTGTCCTGAGTTAAAATTCCCATTTCTTTAGTTCATACCTTCCCTTCTAACAGGGAGAAATCTGTTTCTAGTCAGTAAGAATTAGTACTTCAGGTAGTTATGTGGCAAGAGAACTGCTTTCCTCTAGTTCAGCTCTCTCAATGTGTGTCACCCAGCTCTATAATACGTAGTCACACAAAAGAGTTTGTGACAGCAACTAGTTAAACACCATGATTCAAAATGTGAAGCTCTCTCTCTTAATTTTGACTTGCCTGAATGTTACTGTGTTGGTTGTTTTTTTTTTTTTTCATCTGAGTTTTGGAGGACTCCAAATTTCTGTTCCCAGAAAAGACCTTGCAATCGGATAAGTACAAGTGATTTGTTCCACTACTGATCTGGCTAAACATGCCCATTTTATTCTTTATGTTTCAACAACGAAGGCATTGTGCTAGCACGTGGCTCCTTGCCACTGAGGGAAGAAAGAACAGAGAGAGCCCCGCTCTGGTGCTGGCGTGTGGCCGAATGCTGCTTTGGTCAGAGCTTTCTGGGCACTCTGGGGCACATCACTGTGCCAGACACCGATGCATATCACACCGTTAAATCCATAAATGCTACCTGCTGCTGGTGTGCAGAGTCATGAGTTTTTGACAGACTGAAGTGAGATAGAAGGAAATTGCGTTGACTTGCTCATGGCAAAATTTTTGTTTAAGGAATTACAAGGGAAGTCTGTGAAATCCTTTGAGATCTCCATCTTCACCACTACTTTCAGTTGCTCTGCAGTCCTTTGTGGATGACAGCAGGCTCCAAGACAGGAAGATGACTACACTTTACACAGCCTTACTGAGCTGCATTTACAGCCAGAGCTGGGAGAGAGACTCAGCCCCACAGACAGTTCTGTGACTGTTCTTCAAAGGGAATTGTTAGCAGGAGTTTGCTTGAGGAGAACAAGTCATTGCTTCTTGGAGAGGAAGGAATTCGGGGAAAATTTCTGGATAAATTCCTGCCATATAAACTTAACTTTTAAAACTCAAAGATTTATCCAAAAGAGATATAGAGAGGGAGAGAGAGAGAATTTATTCCGAAGTTTCTTAGTGTAGTTTGAGACTGAAAAATCAAAAAATCATATCACCAAACTCAGACTGAATCACCAAAAACAAACACCAGAAACAATCAGTATTCCCATGGGAAGACATACCATCACTTCACAGCTTTAATGCTTAGAAATCTCCTGTCTCCATGCCATAGTTATAAATGGCTTGTTCCTGTCTGTATATTCTTGTGACAGTGCTGTCCTTTACCTTCAGTAACTCCTTTCATGGCTCTATCATGTTGGTATTTCATAGTACAGCCATGAGTAATGAATGCACCCAGGTCTTGGTTTTGTTCACGATAACATGTAGTGGAAATGCATACTTTCAGCTTTAAACTTGTGTAGCCGATGAGTAAGAGTGCCATTTAGGTACTAAGATGAGAGTGCTGTCAGTGCTTTTGGTTTGAGATATCTCAAAATAGACACAATTAACTTAAAATACTGTATGGTGTCTTATGATGGTATGCCCTATTTTATTAAGATCCCTTCACCTGAAAATGAGAATTTTTTCTCTTACTTTACCTGCTTTTCCTTTCCCATTATGAGCATTTCATAGACACTGTTCATGTCCTTTTTGTATTTCCTCTTGCATCTGCAATAAAGACCTTTCCTTTGTATTTCTTTGCATCTGCAATAAAGAACCATATTGATGTGCCCTTCCAAAATTTCCCTACCAGTAACAACAACAGCAGCGAAGCTAAAGATTAAAGAACAGCAGATACAGAGAAGAAGGAAGATGGAGAATAAATATAGTAGAAAGCAAACACAAAAGATGTCTGCAAGAATCATTAGGACACAGCAGTGCCATATACTTTAACAAAATAAAACAATCAAATACACATAAAAAGAATAGCTCTGTACCCAAGGAAATCAAAGCTTTTCCGAATCTCAGTTCAAAAACTACAATCCTCATTGAGGTTTCCATTTTTTTCATTTAGAATATTGCATCAGCTAACAGCTGCACTTGTCAAGAAATGCACACAGAATTTGTGCACCCAAACCCATGTTGTTAATGGTCAGCAATTCATGGTGAACACAACTCTGATGCAGAACTGCATACAAAAGATCAAACCATAAGCAACCACAGTAGGAACTAAAGCAGGTTTCTTGCCACACAACCCTTCATCTTTGCTTCAATGAGACGGACTTTTAAGCTGGACGATAACTTACTTTGCATCAGTCTGGGGGTGCAAGGGATGTTGCAGTCCAGCCTCAAATGATGAATAGAAAACTCCTTTGGTCTTTGAGTCCATTACTGGTGCCTCTATTGCACTCATGTCCCAATCCTTCTGTTTTAGGAATTTGTCATGAAAGATAAGAGTTAAAGACACCTTTGCACTAAAACCTACAAGGATTTTGTCAATGACAAGCATAGAACTGATTATTACTTCAAAGTCTTTGAAGTCTCTCTTTTCTTTTCTTTTTTTTTTTTTTTTGACTCTTAAGCTTGTTACTTAGACTTCTAAAAAAGTCTGACTAGACCTTACTGCCTAAAAAAATCATTTTGACTCCAATGGGATTATTTTCCTTTGAATCAGTGCCACAGGATTGGTCTGGCGTTAAGATCTGTGGAAATTCCAGATAGCACACTTATCTGTCCTCCCCTCCTGACAGCTCCTAATACCATTTTTTCTTTCTAGAGGATCAGCAGTTTAACTTAGTAGGGCACAGCACTGGTTTCTGTAAGATGTGCATAAGCTACAGGGTATTTAAAAGCACAAAACAAACAATCCAAAACAAAACAAAACAATAAAAATGACCTTAACTTCAAATGACCTTAACAGTCACAAGAACAAATCTTCCCTGGGATATTCTAAAATAGTGTTCTTTTTTCTTTCTGTGGAGAAGTTACACATCCATCTTGACCAAATCCTATCATTGCTAGGTTTCAAATTGTGAACTTATTTGGTTACAAATTTTCTGTCTCTGAATTGAAAAGAAATGTAACATTGAAGTTTTCAACTTCTGCTCTTACTACACCTTAAGAAACATTTTTAGGATTAAATATTGCATAACGAAATCATCCATGTCACCTGTCTGTGTAACACCCTTTGTGAATGACATGCTGCTGAACTCTTCCCCAGAGGAAACCGCATAGCCTGTTTGCTTAGAAATGTGGTATATGACTCAATCAGTGACTCCTCTGTGTTATTCTCTTGACAAATCATTATTTCTAATTAGAAATAAAAGCCTAGAACAGCACACTGGCTCTGCTCAGTTGGTTTATTGATTCAAAAAAAAAAAACAATAATGAATAAAGGAATACATTTTTGTCATTTCTGTAGACCCAAGAAACTTCATTGCTTCTAAGGGATGCTGCTAGGTATGGCTGTTCATTAACCCAGACTCAGTACTCTCTTTTCTAAGGTATTAATTTCCCTATTACTTAGGGTAACTGTTTGAAATAGCCCAAATAATGATATGTGCTACCAGCCACGAGCATTCAGCCCAGACCTGGAACTGGTTGTGGGTGACTAAAATTTGAGGGTTACCAGCAGAATACTCCTCTGATCTCAGTTCGGTACAATTTTAACATAAATAAAAGAAACATTCTTGGACTATGACCTGTACTTCCAGTGTTTATTTTTAGTGCAGAAAGAAAGGTTTTCTTTCTGTACATACCCAGGGGATTCAGAGAAAGTAGCACTGAACTATTGAATGCTAGAAAGCAAAAGACAAATGTAAGTGTGAAAAATACTCAGCATACAGGAGATTTGTCAATCTCTTAACTCAACTGAAAAGTTCAGCGAGATTTATCTTATTACTGAGAAGTCAGGAATCTGCGAGGAGAAAAAGAAGTGCATTTATCAGTATGTCCATTGTAACTAATTTATCTAGCTGAAAATAATAATAATGATGTTGTTATTTTGTCTTGAAAGCTTGGATACCAGCCGAAGATTTTGACTTCAAACAGTCTGAAAAATTGCATATTCAGAGCCAGGAATGGTGGAGAAAAGTACTCCTACATGACCCCCTATCGGTTAGTGGATTAGAGTTTGCTTAAATCAGAATATATATATATATATATTCTTTTATATATTTTTATATATATATATATTTACATATATTATTTTATATATATTCTTATATAGATTTTTTAAAGTAAATGCTATCTTGGTTTTTAATGTTAGCCATCTAAAACATTTCAAAGTGCGTCAGTCAGGTGGGCTACCCATTAGGGGGCTGACCTAATCAGCAAATGTCTATTGGTGATATGACATCAGTCTTCCATGGTCACCAACATATTTTTAAATAGTGCCTACTTTCAAATCTGTAGCCCCGTACTCTCAGTGTCAACACTGCCTTTCACAGGAGATTACACCTGTTCAGACAGCAGGTAGGGCAAAGAGTACATATGTATTCTCATAAGTAATTGTAACAAAAATGAGGCCAAAAAAAAAGAAAAAAAGAAAAAAAGACCTAAACTAGAAATAAGTTGTCAGGGCAACCAATTACTCTGCTTTGGGTTTGGGGCCTTGCATAGAAAGCAATGCAAACGGATAGGCACTGGGGAGAGTGGAAGGCATCAGTCAGCCTTCGCACCAGGGACATTTTAGCTGGAGTGTGAAGGCTAAAACCAAGGAGCTGCAAGTTAGAAAATAAAAGTCATATGTTTACAGAAATGTAGGTCCAAAGTAGACAACCTTCAGACTTCAACATGGTAATAAATTGCTTCACAGTGCCCAAATTATAAAAACTTGAGGAGAGCTTGTAATGTTGAAATAAAGTGCTCTAGCTTGGTCTATTTTTATTAAAAACCCTATCTCCAGAGTATTTTCAATACCAATTGTAAAAATCACTGTAAGAAGCCAGAGAAGAAGGGAGTAAACTACTGCTGTAGTGCTGTTATCTGTCCCTACTGCAGCAGTTTTCATGCAGCTTCTTCCTTGCATCTGCCACATTGGTCCCCACACCAATTTTGTCACCAGGAGGTCACGTTTCAATTTCCTTGCCTTTAGCCCCCAGCACATGTGCAAAAGCCCTGCTCAGTAATCGTGTGGGCCTATCCCAAGCCTTTTGCACCTATCTCTGCATCTGGAAAACGAACAGTTTGCGAGGCTTGGGAACAGCACCAAGAAGAGCTGCCCATTTCCTTTAGCCCTCGAACAGGACTCAGTGGCTCCCACCTTCCCAAAAGCTTTCTGAATGTGGTAGGAGCCTGGCTGGGTGCGCTCCTCTATGTGGTGGAGGAAAAAGTTTCTTACGTATTTGCGATTCAGGCTGTGCCTGTGGGAGTCCTGATAACAGATGTGAAGGAATGAGGGACACCTCCTTCCAGATGTCCCTATCGGCAAGGTCTTCAGGGCATCAGGTCCTTCAGCACTTATGGGAAGTGTGTTGGACACATGCATGCCTGCCCACCCAGGGACAGGACAGCTTGAGAGCCACAGTCATGTCCTTCAGTTACATCAGCCAGTGTTGGTTTTGGGTGGGGAGAGAAGTAAGGGATGTAATTCAGAGCCCTGAAGGAAGACAAAATTTCCTGCTTTGCCACAGGGACTGTGCAGGTCCTAGTCCAGCCCACAGCGAAGGCTCTGCCTGAAGATGCACCCAGCTCACAGCAGACTGCAGATCTGAATGGCAAAAAAGCACGAGGGGAATGAGTATACACGGGAATTAGATGATCTTTAAGGTCCCTTCCAACCCAAACCATTCCATGATAAAGGAAAACATGGAGGGTTAATCAAGAACGGAAATCAAGATGGTTTATGTCTCTGATGGTCTGATTTTTGAACATTTACACACACACACACAAAACCCACCCACCCACAAAACCAACCAACCAAACAAACAAACAAAAAAAGGAGAGCAAGGGAAAAAAAAAAATCTGGAAACATGTTAATGCCATGGCTTTTTATCCACGTGTGAACATCAGCCCTTACTGAGCTTTGAGCTGAGGATCAGAAAAAATGCTGGTTGCTCGAGTTTTCCTGTTGGAAAGACAGGAACCTTGCATTGCGCAGGAAACCCTCCCCCACTTGCTGGCTTGGCAAGAAGCAGAGATGCACAACCACAGAAGAGGGTAAACACATTTCTGAAAAGTCTCTTAATTAAAAAGAAGAGAAAAAAAAAAAAAAAGGATTGTATATTTCATCCACATGACACTGACACATTCAAATTTGTATTATATGACACATGCTTTGAATATGTACACAAGTGATAAGCATATTAATGAGTCAAGCTTTGACAGGAAAATATATTTCAAAGCTTGGATTTCTTTGACACAGAGTTATTCCATGCTAGAGATAATTAGTGCCGCCTGCTTTCCCCTTGCTCAGAGGAGAAATTTTTCCCTACTATAAAGATTAGTCAGAGCTCTTAAAAATCCTGTTCAGTGAAATCCAACTAGTAAAGAATTGTATAGCACATGTCAAACACCAGACAAAGAGAAAATCAAAATACAAAGTGATTAATTTAAGGAACCCTTTGAAAATCAAATATGCATTTTGTTTTGAGTGTGAAATAGCTCATCATGAATATTTATTTTGATGACTATTTTTACTATTTTTGCTAGACTATGAACTGTATCCAATATTCACCTCTAAACAGGGATGAGAAAACCAGCTTGGAGAAAGATGTGTCTGCAGCTCAGAGTAGTCTCTGAATCCTTGCTTATTTACAGGATGAAACCCAGACTGCTTCCTGCCTGAGCCTGAACTTCAGCATCTATGGCAGGTTTTTTTTTAGTCCCTATGTAAACTAGATCCACGTCTGTTCTTACATGGTGGCCCTTTCAATTACCAAGCATTACTAGAAGAGTGTGCGATGTTGCAAAAAAGGGGGTTCACTGACCTTTCTACACAGCTAGAGCTGTAATCTAGCTGGGACTTCAGGGTGTGCTGTGTATAAAAATGTCTTTAGAGGCTGAGGTGGGGTAGTACCAGCATCAGTTGTCTCCACTATAGTGGCGATGGAGGCGTCCCACCTTTAGCATGATTTTTCTCTATTGCAGCATTGTTGCTCAGTGTGACTACGACAGAGGAGGTCAGATATCTCATTCTGTTATTACTTTTGCAACTCCAAAATGATTGTCATAAGTTTTCTGGCTCATTTTCTGCCGTGCAGACTGGTGGGGCCTGCACTTGGGCTGTTGTGCAAAGCCCAGACAGATTGTGACAGAAGACAAGCGCATGTCAGAAACATTTCTGCAGGTCCAGCTGGGAGTAGCTGCAGCTAGCAGAAAAGATGTGGCAGAAAACAGCAGCAAGCCAGGCAATCCAGTGGGAGGGTAAAAGGAGCTGGTCTTTCTCAGTAATTTTAAATCAGGATAACAAGATATATTTCTGCAAGCATGAGCACGGATTTAATTTACAAGCAGTAGTGACAAAATAAGTAGTTAGTACTTATTAAACCATCCATATCTTTATGATGTGACATCATCGTGTGCAATGGAGCAGTATTTGTTCGTCTGGAGAACACAGAGATGATATTACTTCATAATAAAATGTCAGGGAGTTATGATTTCTTCTATCAGACTTGATCCTCCATGATTATGAAACTTTGCTCATAATCTGAATATGCATAATGCCTTTCTTATTACAAGGTGCAGCCTTTGTAGCCGTTTTTTAATGGAAAATGAATGAACAACCATTATTATTATTATTATTATTATTATTATTGTTGTTATTATTATTACTATTATTATTATTATTCACAGTTGAAGGTTTCCTTTAGCATTTTATAATCTTACAGCTATTTTCCATTTCTCTGGTGGCTTTTCTTTCAGCTGTGTGCTATGGAATAGCTTCTCAAAGGAAAACCCAAGGTCTCCCACTGAAGTTGGCATCTGCCCAGACTGATCTTTCTCCTTCCCACGACTTCTCCCTCTTTTGTCTTTATAATGAATTTGCTGGTGTATCCCAGCCTCTCTGAGTAATACAACAAAGTAAATGAAGCCAGGGCTAATCTGTGAACAATGAGGGTCCCTCAGGGTCCCCATCCCTCATGCCAGGGCCTGTCGCCAGCCCAACAGCATCCCCAAAGTCTTCCTCCCACAGCAGAGAGGAAGCAGGCAGTACTGGTAGCTGCAGGCCACCATGTGTACATTTCTCTAAGCACCTCCTGCTTCTTTAAAGCAGGCTGAAATAAAATCCCACATTAGGTCACCAACAGCTATAGTAATCTTTCAGGTTTCCTTCTACTTTTAAAGCAAAGTGTAATGTAACAGGAAATTATAGTAACATTCTTTTACAGGACTGTTTGGGCTGTAAGGGATCTCAGAGGGCTCTGGTCTAGCCTCTGGCCTCTCTGAGCAGCCCCAGCCCCTGTACAACTGTCCTTATAATGAAAAAACATTTTCATTGTGTGCCCATTTTCTTTCAAGCTCCCATCATGCATGGCTGGGAACAGCCTGGATCCCTCCTCTCAAGCAACCCCCAAAGGTACCCAGAGGGCTCTTCTTGTCAGGGGCCCCAATCTGGACCCATCTGAGGTGGTTCAATGAGTGCAGAGAACAGAGAAACCCTTCTCACAACCTCCTTTCATGCTACTGTGCACCGTTGGCTCGTTTTGACTTTGCTGTCCACCAGGAGCCCAGGGTCTTCCTCGCAGAGCTTCTATCCTGTCCCTGGACTACATCTTTGCCAAGGGCTCTTTCTTTCCAGGTGCAGGACTTTGCATTTGTCCCAGATGGATTTCATAATGTTCCTGTCAGCGCATTCCTCCTGCCTGTCCAGGTACCTCTGAATGGCAGAGCCTTCCCTTGAGGGTATTGGGTTGTGCACCCGCAATCTGAGTTCATCTGCCAAGCTGGTGGAAGTGCACTCAATCAGCTTTGTTACCTGTCTCCAGGAAAGGCATAATGTGTTACCATTTGAGCCCAATCATTCAACCACTTCTTTACAAAGTTTTCCGTCCATCTAAACGTTCACACATCCTAATTTGGATGCAAGGCCATTGTGGGAGACAGAGTTGAAAGTCTTGCTGACGTCAATCAGTCCACTGCTCTCACCTCATCTACAAAGCAGCTGGGTTGCTCAGGCATGATTTATCATTGGTAAATCTGTGCTGGCTGTTCCCAGTCATCTCCTCCTTCTTGTGACCAGAAATATGTCCCCAAATTAAATATGTTTAAAATATAGCAAGCAACTCTTCCTTACACAAGAAGTAAATGCCTCTGCCTTTTCAGGAAAGCCTTCTAGGAATGCACAAGAGAAAGTGGACCTGGACCTGGATAAAAGGGGTTAATAATCAAATCTTGGCAAAACACATACCAAGTAGTGGTGGCCCAAAAGCCAGAAGAACTGTAAATCACTTTTGAAGTATAGCACCTGGGGCATCAACATCATGAGCTGGGACCTCAGAAGAAGGGAAGAGCGCCATCTACTGAACCACAAAGGCGGTTTTTTTCTTTTTCTTACTCTTTAGGTAGAGGTTGTTTATTGTCAAACCAGCAGTTACTAGAGAGCTACTGGTCACTGGGTAAGTTATTTAACCTACATTAACAATAGGCTGGTTCACACTTTGGAGAAGAAACGATTACATGCCTCTCAAACCTTTAAGTCCCAGTAGTCATAAATAACATCTGAAGCCTTTCTTGCTCCTGTTATTAACTATATATTTATCTCATTAATCTATCTTATTAAACTTTAAAAAGTTGTTTAAAATAAAAACAAAGGATGTAGTAAAAAATAAATCAAAGATCCTTTATTAAAATATAAACAAAGTATTTAGTCAAAAATTATCCAAAGGTCCTGTCAATAGTGAGTCAACCAAGAAACCAATCATTCAGGTTGACTTTCTTTCCTCTTACTGTGTCTTACTGTAGTGTGCTCTTTCTCCCATCTCCAGTCCCTTTTTCCTAGAAAAGGTTTATATTTCTAGACTTTTTTTTTTCTTTTTTTGTTCATGGTCTTTTTGATGTTATTTCTTGTGTTGGCTTTTTAAAGCACTTGCTAAATTTGCTTGTAATATGAGGCTACAGCAATCCGCCATCCTCCTACACTGCAGTCTGTTCTAGCTTACACCGTATAAAGAATCTTTTGCTGTCACAGGGTGGGAACTGTACTCCAAGGCTCCTAAAATAGATACAAAGGGAAAAGAAGAGCTACAAAGGAAAAATAGGAATACAATTTGAAAGCTCAGTTCTACTCTCAAGGTACACTGCATATTCAAACCACCATGTCTCTTAGCAAAATTGCCCTTTAGCTTTGCAAGGAAACTCTAAGTCATCTCTCTGTTTTTATTGGGTTTCTGAAAGATCTAACCTTATCACTGATCCCCTTCTAAACTTTAGCTAGCTTACAAAGCACAGCTTTATGAGCTCTGGGAAAAGGACTAACGGGTCTTGAGCCAGACATGCAGTCATTTTATTTAAAAAATCTAGCTTGCATGTATTATTTCCATGGTGGAAAGTGTCAATCTCCACAACACAACCATTGCCAAAGACAGTATATTCACATAGAAAGCCCACCTCCACGCTTCCTTAGCTTCTGGTACACTTAGCATTTCACCAACATTGCATTGTGACTTCTGATTCATTCAAATTATTATCCTAAAGGAGTCAATGTGTGATATAATAAAACTTTTTTTCTTTCTTTTTCTGGAAGTAATTTTTAAATGAAATTTAAGAATTCCCAGATATAAATTGTATTAACTTTGGAAATATAAAACTTATCAGCAACAAACAGCAGAACCACACCAAAATCCTACCTTTCAGAAATAAAATTTATGTAATTTCTTTTACAGGTACAGAAACACATCAGATTAAGTTATATAGACAAGCCAAGAATAAAGCCTAGCCAGCTGGACAATTCAAGGATGGATAATAAATGGACTTTCCATTTCACAAAGATTGCCATAAAATCAGAACACACTTCTTACCCAAGGTAGAATAAACTTCAAGCAAACAAAATTTCCCAATAAATGTATTTTCTGAAACCTAAAGTTATCAGTAATTTTATTGTTTATTTGTATATTTTTAAAAGAATATATATATATACACATATATATATATTGTCTATGAAGTCCATAATATTCTACCAACCGTAACACAAACACATTTTGAAAGGGAAAAATGAATTGATGGTGAATTGGTGGTGAATCATTTCTATTCTTTTTGTTAAAATCAATGTAGTACAAAATACTATTAAGAAATTATCAACTTTTGACAGAGAAACAACCTTCTCCGGAGCTGTCTGCAATTGTCTGTGATTTCCCTGGTCATGTCCTGTTGGGTACCCCACATTTCTATAGTCCATCTTCCACACAGCAACTCAACTGGCAAGGTGACAGCAAATGTGCACTGACTGTTAGGAAAAGCCTTTGAGTGGACCAGCTCTCTGAGCTGATGCACAACACCTGTCTTTACTTATAAACTATTGCACAATGGTTCTAGTGTCAGATTTTTCTCTAGATCAGATTGACAAAATTACTCTGTATACTGTGGCACATTGCTTGTTTGTAGGATCTCTGGACATATTAAATCCCTGTGATTGCAGGTGCCTTTAGGCACTGGTACCATCTGGTCTCCCCAGCTCTCAGCTTGGCACAAACCAGTTTATTTTTGAAAGACTGAAGTATCAGGTCATGCCTCTGAGCTTCTTGGAGGGAAATAGGGTGATCTTTATGGGTTGTGATTTGCAGAAGGTCACGATGCAGATGTAGACACCCCTCCTGCTTTGGCCCTCTGTAAAATCAATGAACTACATTACAAGCAGCAGTTCTACACAGAAATATTTCATGCGACAGTGAAAAGAGATTTTTGTTTTGCTTTGGTTTTGTTTTTGTTTTTCAATAACAAATATGGAGGCAGAAGAATGTATAACCTGTGCTTTTTAACCTATGATGGTTGATACATGAAACTGTTTCATTGCAGTATATATGCATCCTTTGGTAAAAACAGTGAATATCAGGCTGCTACATCTTGCGCATTAATCTCTGGGGAATAGTGATAAATACATGCCACTGAACTGAAAGTTGGGGATTTCCTGCTCATGAGATAACACTCTGGAATAGGTTAGGTCTGTGGGATTACAAGGAACTTCTCCAGCAGGTGCAGGTGTAGAACCAGCAATTCTTACTGGAGCTTCAGAGAAGTACAAGGAAATATTTTCAGTGGCCAAGGGTAGAAGAAGACAAAGTTTGTTGTCTCAACTTCCCATTCCTTTGGTAGTTCTTCAGTGGCCTTTATTTTCTCAGGCTCATCTACAGCCTTTTGTTTACCAAATCCCCAAACATTTAAACTCTTGATGGTTTATAAACCATTGGTAGTCACATAGGTGGAAAATGTTGAGTATCAGATTGGCAGCTATGTAGTATTTTTCTCTGAATATACTTGAGGTTCTGTTTTCTTCTCTAATTTTACAACATTGTCTGGCTGAATGCCTAGAACTGAGTTCCACAGGGGCTGTGAAAAGGTGGAGGAGAACAAGCACGAAAAAGAAGAAAAAAGAAATATGGTCTCAAGTAAAGCAGTTAATCAAACAATAGTTGGCTCTGGCCAGGCTAGGAGAAAACAGATCAGCACAGGGGAAGAGGAGCATCCCTTGGCAATGCAGCCTGCTCTTTGAAGATGGAATGAGCATGCCTGAGCTGTTGTGGAGAGTTTACACTTAAGAAAGTATATTTAACTTTATATCAAGTCTCTGTATGCTTTGCACTCCTGGAAGACCATTGTACTCTTTTGGAAAGCCCCTGTATCACATTTAATCATTTGCTGACACAAGTAGGAGAAACTTTAGCTGAGATGGACGCTTGTGGTTACCACTGCTGAAACTCATAGCTAGAAGTGACCACCAGCTCCTAACCTAGGACTTGCCAAGTAGCCCAACTGCACCTCAGAGAAGGTGTAGGCCAAAGACCTGACACTTGGTTGATTCACTCAAAAACTAGGGAGGGACACTTGTGATATTTTGGTTTCCACAGAATGGGAAACAAGGGTGGTTACCTTTGATTCACTGAAACCAAACTCTCTGTTTTGGCATCTGCACCAACTTTCTTCACTTGTGGGAAGTTAAGCAGATTTTTTCCCCCTAAAAATTCAGTCTTCTTATAGTCTTCTGGACACCTGTGAGGTGCCCCTATGCTCTCCATGCTTCGGGCTGAGTAAAACTCCTGACTAGATGATGGGATCGAGGTAACAACTCCAACACTGGGAAAGCTGAAACACACTGAGGTACAAGAAGAAAACTGAAATGAACTAAACAAATTGGAGATACTTTTGGAATAAAAAGAAACAAATGCATTTTAACAAGTGAAAAATTCTACACAAGGAAGAAATTGCCTGAGTACTGGGTAGGGAACGTTGGGTTAGCAACTGACCAACAGAAAGCACATCATCCTATAAAGGAACATCATTCTGGAATGTTAAAAAATGGAGTGTTGAGTAAACTATCCTAATATAATTCCTTTGCTTTACTCAACACTGGTGAGACACAGCTGCAGAACCAAGTCCAGTTTTGGTACTTCAGAAAAGCTATTGATCAATGGGAGAAAATCCACCAAAGAGCAGTGTGAAATATAAAATAAAATTAAAAAAAAAATAGAGAGGGTATGACACAGGTCTTCATGTATTTCAAAAAACAGCAGCTAGAACAAAGGCAATAATTTGCTCACAACATTCGATTTAGAGAAAGCAAATAGTAAATTGTGTCAAGGAGACACGAAATCAGCATTAAACAAAATATGAGGATTGTGAACCTCTGAAGTTGATATGGTAGTATTATATGCATATTTCTCATTCATATCTCTATTATATGTTCTTCTTTTACAGGTACAGTAGGTCTGTCTTGAAATTTCTTCTGCAGGATTACTTCCCATCTCTTCCACTGACAAGTGCATTGAAAGACTGATCATACAGCCAAAGGAAATGATCATCTGTTTCTGAGCAGTTAGTGCTGTCCTTCGCAATATGACTAGGTGAAGTTACATCACAGCAATTAAATTCTTACAGTGAGAAGATCTCTTTCCTGTTCATGGGTACTGTTTTTAAGTTGTTAAATGTGTATCCACAGACTAGGCAGACAGACACATATGGCATGTTACTGCTAATGTTGCTACTGTTCTTAAAGGTGATTGCCAGGAACAATTCAGTGAAGTGAGTAATTTGCTTACTATGAGGAAAAATAAATAAATAAATAAATAAACACTTTGAAAAGGAGGGAAATGCCTTCACTGTTATATCTCTTTGTGAAAAAGGCAGTGATTAATCTTTGTGGGCAGAAGTGTATGCGAGGTCAGAATAGACAGAAGATGGAAATTGATAGGTGCAATAGCCACATTTGCTTTAGCATTCTCCCACTCTGTTGTGGACTGCTTTGTTTTTAAACCTTGATTTAGCTGCAGCTGCTTTTTCTGATTAACAGTGGCTTAAAAAACTCAGTATCCCTCTGTTATAATGAAGGAATTTACCAGTCTGTCCTTGGTTGCCAGTGACCTGAAAATCACAACTATGCTAGAACCATCACGGATGTTGCAGGATGATATGCCCCAAGATCATCCAGGTTGGAGAGGCACCTCACTCAATTGACTTGTGGCTCTGAGGATTGCAGGGGATGCAAAGCCTCATCCTAGGTCCTGTGCTGAACACACAGCTGTCATTTGAGCTGGAAACAGGAGGTCTGTCTGAGACTGACTTACCTCAACCAAAGCCGTTCCTCTCTGGAGGAAGAACCAGCAGGTATAGGAATCTGCATGCACAAAACACAGGCATGTGAGCAGCAGAAATTGATGAGGGAGGATACCCAGCTAGCCTGGCCTCTATTGGAGTCTGGCTGCTTATGCACCAATCATACCTTATAAAGTGATATCTTTTATTGTGGGAAACCCTGCTTTCCTACCCGTTCCCCACAATTAGAAACTTGGCTGGTCTGGGTAGGAAATAACCCACAGATTCTTCCCATACTGACTTGCAGCCTATATTCTGATTTCAAAAGCCCTGCTGTGCTCAGGCACAGAGGAAACAAGGCAAGCTAAGGCAACACTGTTGGAGCAGTTTGCTGGCCTCGGAGGCACCAGCAGGGCCTTGCTGCTGGCAGCACTGTTAGCCAGGACCCTCATGGGTTTCACATTCTGCAGAACTTGCAAGTGAAGTGAAGTCATGACTTAATGAGACAGTAGGGAGCTGAATCTAAGGTGGTAACAGCACAAGTGATCCCAGAAATAATTTGTTTTCCTTCTAGGGAAGTAAAAATACCCTTTGTGAGGAAAGGATCTTTAAATGCCGTATTGTGTTTTGAGTACTCTGAAAGATGTAGCTCTTCAGAAATGTCTTATGTGCAAAGGGGATAGCACCATCTGGTAAAGAAATGTGGTTTCGCCATGAACACATCCCAACAGTATTGCAAAGTAGGAGGAGGTAGTTGCATTCAGCCACCAAGCCAATCCTTAGAGCAAGCTTTTGTTCTCTTCATACACTATGTGTAAGCCTTGCACAAAGCTTGCACAAGACTGTGCATTATGAATAATAAAAGAAGTTTGGACTTTCTTATGACATCCAATTTGCAGATATACTGCTGTGTTTTAATGGATATCAGCAAAGAGAAATCAGCATGAAATCTCAGTTTTGGAACATGATAGCTAAGATATACAGTATATCAAATAAGATTTAAATGTTAATTTCTAACCTTACAAAGGAGTGAAGAATGAAATAATAACGCTCTGCAGTACCATATGATATCTAATCTCCAGCCATACTGGATGAGAGGGGAAAAGTCTTTCAGCTTTGAAGATCAGGAAGACTCTCTACTTGGGACAAGTGCTACCGTTGTTCCTTTTAATAACAGGAGCAGGAAAGCTGCTCTACAAAGCTCTAAACAGTCCAGACAGGTTAGCACTGAGGAAAGCTGCAGAAGCTAGTTATTCTGCTCATAACCTGAGACACCTGCAGATCAGATGAAAACAACTTTTGTGAAATATAATGATAAACCTCAATATTTTTTTTTATTTTTATTTTTAGGTAAAATTTTGTCTTTATGTAAAGAGATTTTTTGACCTTTAATTTCTCCCTAGTGATGCAGCTGGACTGTGTCTAGTTCCAGAGCATGTCCATCCATTTGGGTGGATAAACTAAAAACCTGTGTGCTGGACACTGTCACAGTAACCAGCACTACTGCACCTATTCCTAGATACTCAGAGGGCCTGGGACATGTCTCTGAATTGCTGTACAGACTAATTTGAGGGATGTTAACTCAGAAACTGAGAGGAAGCCTCCCCTTCTGGTAGAAGAGGAAGCAGGTAGAAGATGGACTCAGGTAGAGATGACCTGGGAGGAATACAGAGACACTCTCCAAGCAGAGACATGGTTAAGGAAGCTAAGGCCCACCTGAAGCTGAGACTGGTAAGGGATGTCAAAGGTGATAAGAAGAGCTTCTGTAATTTCATAAATGGCAAAAGGAATTGAAGGAAAATGTGGAGCCATTGCTGAATGGATCTGGAGTCCTGGTAACACAGGACATGGAAAAGGCTGAGGTACTAAATACTTTATCCACCTCAGCCTTTGCTAGTAAGACTGTCCTTCAGAAATCTAAGGACCCAGAGAACAGGGGGAAAGTCTGGAGCAAGGAAGACATGCCTTGGTGGAAGAGCATTAGGTCAAGGAATACTTAGGCAAATTTGACATACATAAGCCAACAAGGGGCAACAAAGATGGTGAAGATGGTGCTCCTATGAGGAGTGGCTGAAGTCCCTTGGTTTGTTCAGCCCAGAGCAGAGCAGGCTGAGGGGAGGCCTCATGGCGGCCTGCAGCTCCCTCACGAGGGGAGCGGAGGGGCAGGCGCTGAGCTCTGCTCTCTGGGGACAGCGACAGGACCCGAGGGAACGGCATGGAGCTGGGACAGGGGAGGGTCAGGCTGGGTGTTAGGGAAAGGTTTTGCATCCAGAGGGTGGTCGGGCACTGGGACAGGCTCCCCAGGGCAGCGGTCATGGTCCCAGGCCTGCCAGAGCTCAAGAAGCATTTGGACAATGCTCTCAGACACATGGTCTGATTTTTGGGTGGTCTCGTGTGGAGCCAGGAGTTGGACTTGATGATCTAGGCAATGGCACCAGGGGAGTTTTCAATTGGCCATTAGGAAGAGTTTCTTCACAGAGAGCGTGGTCAAGCACTGGAACAGGCTGCTCGGGGAAGTGGTCAGGTCCCTGTCCCCAGAGATATTTAAGAGCTGTATGGGTGTGGTACTAGGGCACATGGCTTAGTTGATGGGACCCAGTAGGTGAAGCTGATGGTTGGTTGTTATGATCTTGAAAGTCTTTTCCAACCTGAATGATTCTATGGTTCTGTCATTTGGGTCCCTTCCAGCTCAGGATATTCTATGATGCTATGACTCTAAGTCCATGAGTCCTGATGAGATGCACCCAAGGGTATTAAGAGAGCTGGCTGATGTCATTGCAAGGTCATTCTTGATAATAATTGAAAGATTATGGCAAGTGGGAGCAGTGCTTGAGGACTGGAGGAAAGCTAAAGTCACACCTGTCTTCAAAGACCAGCCTTTAGGTCCAGTCTTGTTAAACATCTTCATTAAGGATATGGATGATGTACCTTCAGCAAGTTGCAGATGACATAAAACTGGAAGGAGTAGTTGATATGCCAAAGGGTCATGTGGCCATCTGAAGGGACCTCATCAAACTGGAGGAACAGGCTGACAGGAACCTCATGAAATTCAACAAGGAAAAGTGTGGAGTCCTACAAATGGGGAGGAATTACCCCAATCATAGCACATGCTGGGAGCCACACAGATGTAAAGCAGTCTGTCAGAAAAGGACCTGGGAATTCTGGTAGTCACCAAACTGAACATGAGCCAGCAATGTGACCTTGCGGCAAAGAAGGCCAGGGGTATCCTGGGCTGTATTAAGCAGAATGTTGCCAGCAGGAAGAGGAAGGTGATCCTTCTCCTCTACCCAGCACTGGTGAGGACACACTTGAAGTGCAGAGTCTACTATATGACTATTTAAATGCCATCTGTATATGGTCCTGGGCATGGGGCTCTAACTTGCCCTGCTTGAGTAGGGGCTTTAGACCAGATGACATTCTAACTTCAAATATTCTGTGATACTGTGATTCTCTAACTTGTATTAGGTAGGGAATAGTTATGTTGTGATAATATAGTGGGGAGCATAGTTGAACCCTGAGGATATATATATATAAAAAAAAAAAGAAGGGCAAATTAAAAACAATACAAACAAGCATGCAGTTCTACTCCTGTCCTCTGTGTAAGTCCCTATGAATATTTTTGAGCTGTTTCTTACAGACCAAAAGCCTTTTGTGCTACACAGGGTTGTGGCAGAGCTGTAACCTGGGTTGGTTCTCATTAATAACCCTTTTTAAAAGTATTTTCACGTAAAACTGAAATAACTTATTAAATCATGTGTTTCAAAATGAGAATGTGTACAGATGAAGATGGTTGTACAGTTACCCAAGAGCTTGACTCTGATCTGCTTCTTGCTACAGTGAATACAATGTATTACAGACAAGTCTTTGATAATTCATGAAGCACTCCATTATGGGTGAGATGGGTGTTACTATTCATTGTAGAATACTTGATTTAAGTATTGATTTCCTGTGCTTGTGTTTGCATGGAGTACAAAACTCAAGCTGTTTCTTAAGAACAAAAGGTCATAAGAAATTAAAAGATTTGCTATTTTAAATTTCCACTAAAATCAGTGAAAGTCACTTGCACTTTCCAGAGCCTGGCCATTGGCAGATCTTCATTTTCCTTTCTGCTAATCCCTCAAATAGTGGCACTGAATCCTAAAAGAAGGATGTAACATGCATTGCAGAATGAACTTTGAACACTGTCTCTTTCACACAGATCATTAGCAGACATGAGAGATTCAGTATTAATTTTCACCTAGCAGTAGAAGTACCAGAGCTGCAACTGAACCTGTGACATCTGAAGAAGTCTCGACATTTAAGCCATCAGCAACAGATTAGCCAAACATCCTCCCTTTTCTTCCATATCAGGAGCATTAGCTCTGGATGGAATAATGATAATAATTGTGGTAGCAGCTGGGACAATTACAGAAAATGAAGGCCACATCCCATCACTCCTAATTCCACAGTAGTGCCTGTTACTGTCAGTTGAAGGTTTCCCTTGATTTCAGAAGCTGAGTATCATCCAATAGTTGATGAATAATTACAGCCTACGCTACTCTCCTCTACTTGGTAAAATGATTTAAACTGAAATCCCTGTGATCACTGTTTCATTTAAGGCTTCTGACCAAATGTCATCTGAAATGGCTAGGCAAAGAGCCAGGTTACCAAAGGTAGCATTTGGATGAAGCAATATGTCAGTCTGTATACAGATAAATTAATTCAGATTGTCAGCTAACCATGTTTTTAATAATGTCCTCAGAGCACTTAGAGTCAAGTTGCTTTTTGAAAACTCCCTTTGCCGTTCTATCAAGCCATTATTTATTTATTTATTTTATATCTGGAAATGAGTCATATTTCTATTTATCTGGAAATAATGTGAAGGAGGCTAACATACTTGAGTTAATGTATGAAATTTCCTCTTACTGACTCTGACCTCTAGAACCCTTTTCAGTTTCTTTTGGTGCACCTGCTCAATAACATTATTTTCAGTCACCGAGTTTCTGTCCAAACATCAAGCTGGCTGCATCTGGGCTGCCCCTGCAGGTATCTCCATGGGTTTCTGGGAAGGCTCAGGCCATGTTTTTTGTTGTTGTTATTGTTTTTTTTTGTTGTTGTTTGTTTTGTTTTTTCACAGCAGCACAGATTAATGCAAACATGTACCTCATTCATATGGTCTGTTGTAAGTGCTTTTCAACCACTCTCTTTTTATCTCTGACACTTCTGTTGAGAAATACATATTCCGTCCCTTTCTCGAGCCATCAATGTTAATCACATTTTTTTGGTAACGCATCTCTGAAAAAGAAACTCACAGATCTCCATGTTATTTGCTGTGGCAGAACATCTGTGGCCCACATAAAATAGTATAATTGTTGGGGGAAAGAAAAGTCTGCAGTGAGAACGCACCAGTTTGAATCACTGTCTGATTAGATGTATTCTCAGCCAAAGAGCACTGGGTTTAGAAACTGTGGAAAACTTTGAGGACTGTAGCTCTCTTAAATTTATTTAGACGTTTGCCACTAGCTGATCTTCAAAGTATAAATAAATTATCACCGCACTTCAAATAAATCCCTCTAGTTTTGACTCTGTTCTTTCTCTTCCCACCACACACATGCCCATCAAGATCTGGTGATGTCAGAAATACACTCCGTTTACACACCCAACTGAGCAGAACTGCTTATGTTGCACTTGGGGGTTCATCTCCTGGGCAGGGCAAAAAGTCCCTGATGAAATCTCGACAGGATGGAGCTCAAAAGGCCAGCTCATGCTAACAGGTCAAAACTCAAAAGCCAAGCTAATGATTCTTAGACTCCACGCTTCCCTCCCATTGCCTCCAAGATTGCAGTCTTAGAGTGGTGTCCATACTGCACTGAGAGCAGCCCAAAATACCAACTGTACTTGAGTCTGGGGAGGTTCATGGTGGCTGTGGTTGACATTAGATATAGGAGATGTTTCAGCTAATATCAAGGGAAGAGGATGTGGTGTGTCTGGACAGGGAGTGGGAAAGTGGGGAAGTCTGACATCCTCAACTGAAATACTCTGCAAAGTATTGTGCAGAGGAACCTGATGCTGGTCTTTGAGCAGTCCTCAGGTTTTGGCCTTTTGGCAGGGTAGATCCTACTGGGAAAATAAAGTAGGGGGAAATTTTATGGTAACTGGTCCCAAACTTTTCCAGCATTAACACACTACTGGCTGTAAGTTGTGCAAATGAAATTTGCTTAGGCTCGTGCTCCTGCAGAGACCTGTGAGTTTTATCTGTATCAGAAATGCCTATGCTGCTGATTGAAGTGGTCTCTGGCTGAGCGACAAATATTTCACAGACCTAATGAAGAGATAGGCTGAAATATTTAAAGCCAAATGCACTGACATTTCTGTAAAGTGTGATGTTATAGTTATTGACCAGTCAACATGAAAAGAGGCTAAAAAATGCCACTAAATCTAAACAGAAAACCAAAGTAGGAAAACTGTTGGACAACTATGTTGCACAGGGGAAGCCAGGGGTCTCTTGTTGCAACACTGCTTTATACCTCCAATTTAAATCACTAATCACAGAAATGCAGGAGATTTCTGAGGGCTGCATCCAGCTGAGCATCAATACCACCAAGCGTGCATGGTATCTTTGTCACCGGTCTCAGGGCCTGATCTGTGAAACTTTTTTCTCTGTATGTCCAAACAAAATTTTTCTTGTTGCATCTTGTGTTTGTTGCCTCTTGTCCTTTCACTGTGCACCTCTAAGAAGACCTTTTCTAATGCATAAGGCTGTTGAAGACTGTCATTATTTCCCCTCCAAAGCCATCTCTCCTCCTGGCTGTACAAACCCATTTCTCTCAGCCTCTCTGATGCCACATGTTCATGTCTTCCTGTCCAAACCTTTCCCAGTGGCCTTTCTCTAGAGACCAGTGTATCGACATCTCTCCTGTAATAGGGGGGTCCAAAACTGGACACGGTGCTCCAGATGTAGTCTCACAAAGGCCAATCAGATTAATTACTTCCATCGACATGGCTGTGGTTAATAGTATCTTAATCTAAGTTTCAGAAGGAAATATTTCATGAGGGCAGAGCAGGTGCTTGTTTGGTTTCAGCTTCCTGTTTCCTGTGGATGGGCACAGACACCAAAGCCCTCCTGTGACACCAAGTGTTCAGCTAGGTACTAACCCATACGATATGTCTGCTCCTTACCAAACTTTTCCCCTCTACCAGCAGACCAAGGTGAGCAGTAACCGGGTATCTCCCCTTCATCTTAGGCCCCAGAGCCAGCAGTCACCAAACCTGCTTCTCTCTGCAAGAGCTGGAAGCCTGACACGGACCAAGCTTCAACGTTCTGGGAAAAAAAAAAAAGGTGGTGGGAGAATGAAGTCCTGCATAAAATTTCCATAGGACTGTTCTCTGTAGTACTAGTATTTTTTATCTGTTTGCACACAGGAGAAGGGTGAGGCAGCTGTACAAGTTCAACTAATTGAATGCTTGATGGGAAAACATCAAAGGTATCCTCTCAGTAATCTGCTTATTGAATTTGCATAAGAAAAACATTCTAAGTAAAGAAATAATCCAGCTTTGCAGTTATCCCTCCATTATTACAGGCAGAAGACACATGTAACCTCCTGATGGAAACCTGGATAAATCATGTAGTCATCTACTGTCTGCACTTTGAAGCTTCTGCTCCGAAGTTGAGCATGAGATAAAAGATACAAAGTCAGTCCTTAAACATAACTGAAGGATGTCCTGCCCTACCTGGATTTTGGTGGTAGGCACGGTTGGATCTCCTCCACATCCAGTCAGCTGGTGTGGTTCATGAGAAGGTAAGGCAAGACAATCTGCAGGTAAGATGCTCTGTTAATGACACTGATACAGACCAAGCTCCTCCTCAGGCCCGGCAGAGCTGGGAGGGATTGCAGCGGGGGTGCTCAGCTCAGAAGGCCCTGGAGGGACTGCTTTGTAAACTCGTAATGTCACCAAGAGACCTGTAGGCCTCGGCTGCCAAGGGAATAAGCAAATAGTGATGATGGAGGCCTTGAGAGGCCTGAGAGGCATCACAGCAGAGGTCCCAGGGGTATAAATAAAATTCACTAGCAGACAAGTACAAGTCATGGAAGGGATGCAGACCTAGCTGAGCAGAACTGGTTTTAGAGCATGACAAAGGGAACAAAGAACTTACGTCAAACACATGTATGAAAAACATCCCTCTGTGGTGCAAGCACAAAGTAGATAACAGAAGATACTAAAAACCAGGAAAAAAAGAACAGAAAGGGAGGAACAGTTTTGAGGACTACAAGGATGTAGCGAGGCTGTGCAGGGAGAAAATTAGAAAGGCCAAAGCTCATCTGGAGCTCAACCTGGCTACTGCCGTTAAAGACAACAAAAAATCCTTTTACAAATATATCAACACGAAACGGAGGACTAAGGAGAATCTCCATCCTTTACTGGATGCGAGGGGAAACCTAGTTACTAAGGATGAGGAAAAGGCTGAGGTGCTTAATGCCGCCTTTGCCTCAGTCTTTAGTGGCAATACCGGTTGTTCTCTGGATACCCAGTGCCTTGAGCTGGTGGAAGGGGATGGGGAGCAGGATGTGGCCTTCGCTATCCATGAGGAAATGGTTGGCGACCTGCTACGGAGCTTGGATGTGCGCAAGTCGATGGGGCCGGATGGGATGCACCCAAGGGTACTGAAAGAACTGGCGGAGGAGCTGGCCGAGCCGCTTTCCATCATTTATCAGCAGTCCTGGCTATCGGGGGAGGTCCCAGTTGACTGGCGGCTAGCCAATGTGATGCCCATCTATAAGAAGGGCCGCAGGGCAGACCCAGGGAACTATAGGCCTGTCAGTTTGACCTCAGTCAAACTGGCGTACGCTTCGCTGGGTTAGAAACTGGCTGGATAGCCGGGCCCAGAGAGTTGTGGTGAATGGAGTCAAATCTGGTTGGAGGCCGGTCACTAGTGGTGTCCCCCAGGGCTCGGTACTGGGGCCGGTCCTCTTTAATATCTTTATCGATGATCTGGATGAGGGCGTCCAGTGCACCCTCAGTAAGTTTGAGATGACACCAAGCTAAGTGCGTGTGTCGATCTGCTCGAGGGCAGGAAGGCTCTGCAGGAGGATCTGGATAGGCTGGAGAGATGGGCTGAGGCCAACTGTATGAAGTTCAACAAGGCCAAGTGCCGGGTCCTGCACCTGGGGCGCAACAACCCCAAGCAGAGCTACAGGCTGGGAGATGAGTGGCTGGAAAGCTGCCTGGCCGAGAAGGACCTGGGAGTATTGGTGGATAGTCGGCTGAATATGAGCCAGCAGTGTGCCCAGGTGGCCAAGAAGGCCAACAGCATCCTGGCCTGCATAAGAAGCAGTGTGGCCAGCAGGTCTAGGGAAGTGATTGTGCCCCTGTACTCGGCTCTGGTGAGGCCGCACCTCGAGTACTGTGTTCAGTTTTGGGCCCCTCGCTACAGGAAGGACATGGACGTGCTCGAGCGAGTCCAGAGAAGGGCGACCAAGCTGGTGAGGGGTCTGGAGAACAAGTCTTACGAGGAGCGGCTGAGGGAGCTGGGCTTGTTCAGCCTGGAGAAGAGGAGGCTCAGGGGCGACCTTATCGCTCTCTACAGTTACCTTAAAGGAGGCTGTAGAGAGGTGGGGGTTGGTCTGTTCTCCCACGTGCCTGGTGACAGGACGAGGGGGAATGGGCGAAAGTTGCGACAGGGGAGTTTTAGGTTGGATGTTAGGAAGTACTTCTTTACCGAAAGGGTTATTAAGCATTGGAACGGGCTGCCCAGGGAGGTGGTGGAGTCACCATCCCTGGAGGTCTTTAAAAGACGTTTAGATGTAGAGCTTAGCGATATGGTTTAGTGGAGTACTTAGTGTTAGGTCGGAGGTTGGACTCGATGATCTTGAGGTCTCTTCCAACCTAGAAATCTGTGATACTGTGATATTGTCATCCTTGTCATGGACTCCATTCCTGATCAATGCCACTATTGACCTGCAGTCGGTCTCCCTCACCTTCAGTAGAGACAATGATGCTTTTTAAATTGCCACTCAACATATTTTGTACTACATGGTCAGCAACTTGTATGCGAAGTATTATTTTTACTCTATGTTTGTGCTGAGTAAATTAGAATTTTAATTCTTATTGATAGGTTGCAGCAGTATGTGTATACATACATGCATACATGTTTGTGTGTTTTCTGCCACAAGCTTTCACGTGCCAGGGTAATGGCTACTGGAGCACAGTCAGAGTAATCTCAGGTGTGAGGGACTTGACTGGGCTGAGGGAAGGCTGGTTTCAATACTAGAAGGCAACCTTCTTTCTCCTGGTTATTACCTGGTAGGTAATTAATAAGGAAAACATATAAAATTAAATATAATGCTGTTAGACATTGTGGTATGGTATGCACTTTACATATATGGTTTTCACTTTGAAAAGGAAGCATTTGTTTTCGGGACTGGCCTGAAATATCTTGACTGATTCCTTGGTTCCAGAGGCTGGAACACCACAGCTTTTCCCCCAAACCTACAATGCAGCACGATGTGACACATTCTTTCCCATTTCTTTCCACTTCCTCAGCATTGGGTTTGGCTTCACCTTGTTGAGGACAGTGGAAAGAAATAGCCAGGCTGCAGTGGAGATAGCAGAGACAAACCTGGTCAATGGCAGTGATAGAAAATACACTTCAGATAGAAGCAAATTTTACTAAGAGTACCATCCCATTTACTATACACCAAATGCAGTTATCTAAAAATAATCCTTATTAAGTTTACATGTACTTCAAGCAGCTGTAGGGCCTCAGTCCCCAGGAGGTATTTGTCACTGTGCAAAGAGAAAACTAATGCATTTGTCTCACATCAGTACTTTCCCAATGGCCATGTCCACAGGCCACTGAAACCAGCAGAACAAGGGCTGCAGTGCATCTCTGCATTGGGCCTCTGGCTACTGAAGTCTAAGCAATCTGTTGGAAAAAAAGAACATCTGAGCCCCCTGAAAGCTGCTTTAATAAAGTCTTGTTCAAAATCAGACCATCATATATACCACTTTCTATTTTGCATTTGACATCTGTACTCCTCATCACCATGACAACGTAGTGATGTGACCTGTCACAGATTCTTATAAAAATTTATAGCAATGTATTTTATCAGCTTGTTAATTCTGAACTAAACCTTTCCGAACAAAGAGAACAGCAAGGCTTCTGTTTGCCAAACTGAAGTGCAAATGCACAGGGCTTCCAGGGTTCACTGTAACCAGAAGCCTGCAACACTTACAGATAAAATGATAATCAGTTTGAACTACTTTCCTTTCCAGGCAGAGAAGTGACGAGATGTTTTTGCTTTCATTTTCCTTCCCTTTCATTCTGTAAAATCATTGCTTTTAGTATTTAACTTTTTTTACTTATATCAAAAACATAAAAAAGTACTACATGACAGTGTTGGAAAATATGCATCAGTTTAAAAGACAAACATGCAATTAAATGATTAATAGATTTTAAATATGATTCAACTAGAATTACACAAGTTTTAAAGACTATGATACAGATTATTCTTTTTCCACCCTGAAGCGCTATGTGTTATACAGTATAATTTAATGCTCATATTCTGTTTACTAATCTGTTGATTTATATTAAAAAGAGGGCCCATTCCAAAAAAGAAAACTGACTTCACAAATCGATTTAGCTACCCTCTCGTCCCCAAAATATATGTGTTCTTAAAAAGCATTATTTTGACCTTCAAACTACCTCACATTTCTGGGCATTGGTGCTCCCTCCGATAAGCTCCTCAGGTTCCTGCTTGCAGCACTGAAGCCCCACAAAGCCTTCTTCTGAGGGAGGTCAATCCCTCCCTTGACTCTGGTATGGGCTGTGCTGGGGCTGATAGAGAGTGTCCATCATCCTGTCATATCTGAAGGATGAAATTGGTGCCATGGTTAGTATCCTGTCTTCTTCACTGCCTTAACCACTTACTAGGGGTCTTACCTGAGACAGGAAGATTTGTGTTATTCTCTTTGCTGTTTGCATGGTATTAGACTCCATCTCCAGAGGATGGACAATATAGCTGTGAGATACTCTGGGGTAAGGGTCCTCAAGCCTTGTGGTTCAAACTGCACCATTTTGCATGGGTAAGGAACGATAAAACTCATTAGCTTGTCTAGATGTCACCTTTCTTACTTGCTGCGTTTTATTAAACTAGTTATTAAATTATCCCTATGAATTTAATAAGGAAATAGATGGCCTAGAGAGAAGCATGACTGAAAATTAAACATTGGAATGTCCTGTTGACCTGGAATACTTGTAGGTACGTGCTTCCACTGAACTAGGTTCAGAGCTGTTCTTAAAAGTATGATGTTTCTGCTTTTCAAAAGGATTGTGGGAGCCACGTGTCTGGATCAGACATGAAAGACCAGGAGAACTTCAGAACAGGTTTGACCTAAACTATTCCTTTAATAACCTTGAATCACCAGCCCTTGCAATGACAAGTTACATAAAACCTCAGCTGGGGAGCAGGGAAAATAGTCTCAAAATGTAGCCTGTCAATTCACAGAATTGCAGAAAAATTTAGGTTAGTAGGGCCTTCCGGGTATCATCTGGTCCAATCTCCTGCTGAGTGCTTAACTATTTGTAATGTATGGTAACACTAGCACCAAGAAGATCCTAAGGCACACCTATCCTGTACAGTGAGGTATGGAGGTCTCCCAGTTGGTGCTGTAGTCAAATGGAGTAGCCACCCAATTTCAGCTGTGTTGGCCCAGACCTGAACCACTGGAGTGACACTTGGATTCTGCATCGTTCTGGCATTAGCAATTAAAGCTTTAAAGCCCCACCTGGCTAGTCTGCATGAGTCCTGCTTCAAATGTTATTCTACCACCTTTGATATCCAAGCCCACAGGTTCCTTAAAAAGAGCTCTGCTTAGTCTTATCTCCAAATCATCTTGAAATTGGTATTAAAGTGTTAAATCAGAATATAATTCTGAGCAAAAATGGATTTATATTCAAGATCAGTGCGGAAATAGTTGGGCCATCCAACTGTTTGGCTACAGCTGTTGTTTAGTAAACAGAATGCAAAACACCTAGTGGGTTTGACAGATGCAAGCCTCCAGCTATTCTGTTGTTCATCCTATTTTATTTTATTTTTGGTTTTGTTTTGTGTTTCACCTTCAAAAATGTTGCAATACATCCCCAGTGCTGAGATTTTTACATGTGAACTTACGTAGCATGCCAGTTAATAATGCAGGAATCTTGAGATTTTAGCCAAATCATTCCCATTTCTGGCTGCTGAAATACATGGACCAACACTGAGCAGAACAGGCCAGGCCATGACAAGCCCTAGACTCAAGAAGACCAAAATCCTAAACCGCACCTTATTTTCAGCCAAATCCCCATGCCCAGTATTTCCTATCGGGTTTTCCTGGCAGTGAAGAGTGACCCAACAGCAAACTCTTGTCCCGGGGATTTACATGAATTTTAGGTTTCTTAAATCTGAACCTGAAGTGCTGGAGTGAAATCCTGCTGAGGTTCACAGGAGTCTTTCCACAGAGGTTAACCCAGTGGGCACGGGAGACCTGACTGGACATAGCCCCAAGTACCTGCTCTGAGCAGGAGGGCAGAGCAGATGGGACCTCTGGACATCCCTTCCCACCCAAATTATTCTGTGATTTTCTGACTGTGATTCAAGGCACACAGAACCTGTCAGGGATGGCCTTTAATCTTTGCTCCCTCATTGTTTTGATATCTCTCTGGATGTGTTGGAAATGCAAGTCATTTTTACTGTCCACCCATCCAATTGAATGAACTAGACAAGGTCAACGCTTTGTTTCCTTTAAATATGCTCAGTGGAATTAATCAGGAAATTTTGTATTTCTGCCCTTTTGTACAATGTTCCTGCAGAGAATCTCAGGATGTCAATTCAGATTTTTCTGAGAAAAAATTCCCCTTGTCAGGCCCAGACTTGGAGCCTGATACAGACCTCATTAACTACAATACATTTTGTTCATCCTTAATTTCAGTGTCTGTTTGCCTGAGAACTTTCTGGACATAGTTTCAACACAGATATACTCAGAATGGTGCTGGGCCATCATTATGTTATGGTTGAATGCCCATTAATACTTAAATTAATAGCAAACTTCCCCCATTGACCTGAAGAGATGTAGGATTTTGTATCGTTTCCCTGTTATTTATTGTTGTTAGGAGTCTACTGAAAATAAATCATACCAAACTTGATTTAACTGCCAGTTTTTGACATTGTCCATATGTGCATGCTGGAAAAAGCTGATACAGAAGTAAGCATCAATACAGAGGAAGCTGATACTCATTTCCCCCACGGCCTGTGCCATGAAGGAACCTCTCCTTCTGGAAGTGGTTGTGGTGCTTGTGATTCACGGGGCTCTCTCTTCAGGGTTATGAGCCTCACTGATCTGATGCAGACACACAAAGCTTCATGTGTGTCTCTTATCCATTCCCATCCTAAATTAATAAAACCTTAATTATAGGGGTAGGGAAACAGCAACTATTTTTGAACAAATTAAAATACTCCATCTTGTGCTTTGTGCTTTTTTCTAAGCAATTGTTTTTTTTCCCCCTCCTCATTAATGCTTTTCTCTGTGGATGCTAATGACTCACTCAGTAACGATGCCATTGCTTTTAGTTAATCACTGTGTTAGCAGTCACTGCTGGTGTCAAAGCAGAATGAAACCAATGTCATCATCCCTCAAGTATAATTCACACAGTGAATGTTAAGCAGTAAAAGCATTTGCAGCGAAAGGTGTGTCGCAAGGTAGGTTTTCTGTTTTTACCTAGAAACTTTCCTGTTGCAACCACCATACCAAATTCATCATGAACCATTAATATTTGTTCTCCATAAATAATAAATTAATCGGCATTTTCTTCTCATGTGCAAAGGGGAACAGTTACACAGTTGGAAAGGAGTCTAAATGAATTAAGCCCCTATAAAATGGAAAGGAAAAGTACTTAGTTCAATAATTTATCTAAAGATTATATAGGGCATGCAAAGAAATAGGTTACAGTAGAAAATACTGAGGAATTGTGCATTTAAACATTGTTATTGTCAAAATGATGGCTGGAACTGGGGATCCTGATCTTGATACCGTCAGTTTTTGACAACGTTTTAGATATTTATTTTTACAATAATTTACCTTTTGCAAAGAGCTTCAGTTCTTTTTATTCATGTAAGAATCCAGATGAGAAGAACATTGGTTTCAGATAGTAAGAGGCCAGGATAACCCACCTGCCAATTTTAAAATTTCCTTCCTCTAGCGGAATGTGGTGGGAACTACCTGCAGGTATTGCCTAGTCTTACTGTCAGGGTAGACAGAGAATTTGAAACAAAAAGTCAGCTTCTACCATTTGGTTTGCTTGTTATTATTTCTATAGGTAGAATGGCAAGAAATCGTTGAGAGCAGAGGACAAAAGGGGACTCAGATTCAACACTGAAAGTACAGGGACATCCAGCATGAAGGAGAAAGTGCAAATAAATAGCAGCCAAAACATTAGTCTGGTGTTCCCCAAATGGTGTGCTACGCCCTTTGACGGAAAAGAATAGCTGAAGGAGAAGGAAGAGGGACATCTGGTAGGTCTGGGGAAGGAGTCATTCCATTTGCAACCCCAGATCTGGGAAGTGCCTGGGAGGAAGGACTTTGTTCCTTTGAAAAGAGGCCATAAACAAAACAATTTGAGAAAACACCCATCATAATTTTCTTTTTGTAATGTGTGCTCAGGAATTTCAGAGAAGTGTGCTTCCAGTGTACTCACAAAGCCCACCAGGTATAAATACTGCCTGTCACGGTATTTTCCTTTTCTTGCATTTTCTGAGCCATTTAAAATCGATCCCTAAAATAAGAAAAGTAAATCCAGCATAAAAGAATCCTGCTTTTTATAACAGGCTGTGTCATTAATTTCAGATTCTGGTCACTTTGCCTCTGCAGATTTGCCATTCTGAATACTGCTCATTACTGGTTGTTTCAGATTTTATTTTTGTTTTTATCCTCTGCTGCTGTATTTTGGACACTTTATATTGGATTTTTCAAATGAGCCTTCTCCCATTGAAATCTTCCTCTTGTTGACCTCAAACTGAAGAAATAAACAGATTGTCTGTGAGTGAGGATACTGGGCTGGAGGATAGAGAAATTTCTGAGGTTATTTTTCATTTCAGTCAGTATCTCCTCTCAGAGTCTGTGAAAAGACTCTCATGAACTTCAGTAGTCTTCAGTCTGGGACTTTACTGAACACCTGCCCTGACAATGACGAAGACAGATGCTCTCTATTTGGTTAATAAAATGATAAAGAACTGTAGTGAAAATAAACCAAGTTCAACACTGTTGAATGTTTCTCTTGCAAGAAAAGAAAATGGTAGTCTAACCTCTCAGCTTAGGAAGAACATCAGCTCGTCAACTTGAATTCCTCTGTTTCCATTATTTTCAGTTGGATTGGAGTAGAAGGTACTAGGAAAGATTATATGAAGACTCCCTTCAATTTGCTAAGACAATTAGAGGAAGTCACATTTTTTATTCAGGTTAATTTATGGCCCTTATACAGTATCTTATTAAACATGAAAAACATCGTTCATGAAAACACCCTTGTAGAGCGCAGGTGTATGAGACAAGATCTCATGTTCACAGAGTAAACAATGCAAGCCATGTCCTCTGACTTCTGATCCAGTGCCTTAGTGCAAGACCATCCACTTCCTCCAATCTGTAGCACAACACCTTGCACAGTGAAGTGATTGTCATCCTGTGAGACTTGATGCCATTTAGATGTGCACCACTTACAAAGCATAGAATAGTCTCACCACCCAGGCACTGAAGGCGATCCAAACAAAGTTAATGCAATAAAAGTTCCCAACTTTTGTGGTATTTTCAACAGAAGGCACTGGAGAATTAAAGGTCTTCAGGAAAGAAGGAGACTTACGAAAGCTTGCCCAAAACAAAACCAAAACCCAGCAAACAAACAAAAAATAACAAGAAGTCTTGTTCACAGTGGAGATGCTGTAACAAGCAGAACCTTGTGACTGGTCTTTAAAAATACTTATATATGGTTTCTGCAACAAGGTAAGTCTTACATGTTATTGGGTCGCTTTAGAATAACTTCAAAGAAAAAATACTCTTTAGAAAGAACAGCAATTATGTGGGTTGTATGAGACACATGTCCTGTCAATTCCTTTCTTTTTACTCAGACATATTATTTACAGGAGCATTTGGGTCACTAAGGCTTTATTTCCCAAGCATGTTACACCTTTTCACACTCACAGCTCTACCTGATCTGCCTTTGCTGGATCTTATGAACAAATAGGTGAAATTCTGCCTCTCTAAACATGGGTGTGCATTAAATGTTTGGCTTTTCCAGTTCAAATGGGAATGACACTATCCAGGCATTTTGTGTCAGCTCCCATCCATCAGTAAAATCACTGTAGCTTTTCTTCACCACCTGACTGTGGTGCAGTCAATCAACCTCTCTCTCTCTCTCATTTAAGACAAAAGATGTGATCATTAGGACAATAACATAAAAGGTTCGTTCCTGTCTTTGGATTATGATAGCATGACTGCTGAGCAATTCAAACTAAAAAATTCACAGCTATTTAACTCACTAGGTAGCTGCTTGTTGACATAATTTGTTCTGTTTGTGATCTAAATTATTCAAGGATTAAAATAAGGCAGTTTCTTACACTTTTTTTTTTTTTTTTAGTGCTGTTGCTGTCTTGTTTCTCTTTGCCAAAATCCAAACAAAGGACCCCTTTGAAAAAACACTATCACAGAGAATGCAGTATGACAAAAACTACGCAGGCTTAAAAGTTGTTGACCTTGCTCTGATGAGGAAAATGCACAGAAACAATAGGAAAAAAAAAAGTTTTGTGCAAACACATTTAGTAAAATAAAGTTTTCAGTGTGCTCTCCGCTTGCATAGATATCAGCAGTTGGTTGGCCCAAGGACACTTGCCACATTTGCAACTGTTCATGGCCCAGGAGGGAACATGCTGATAAGGCGCAAGACTAATGGAAAGAGTCAAGGTGAAGGGAGTGCAGGGAGGTATTGAGATCCAACGGGACAGAGACCAAATCTGGGCTTTTTTGAAGGGTTTCAGAAAGGGCACAGAGTCGGACTGAACCAGGGGTTTAAAGGCAGGGGTTTAGGTCCACAGGTAGACAGCAAGGACTACAGTAAGAGGCCTCCCCTAATCTTGGAAACAAACAGCTTTAATCAAGCCAAAACAAACATTCTCCTCACAGATGAAAACAACCTAAACAATTTGATGAGTCATTCAACTAAAACAAAATATGTTGTGTGTAATTAAACTCCTTTCAAATTTTTTCCCTTAATTTTGCTTCCTCTCTATACCAAAAGCTGTTGTTTTGAATGAAGCATCAAACCATTCTAGTCCAACAGCATTAACATGAAGCGTTTTGACATTTTCTAAACAAGTCCCTTGGCTTCCTTCTCTCCTCTTCTTATGCTGGCCTGCAGAGAGTACTAGCAAAACTGACCTACATATACAAGAGTCCTCTGAGGTGCAGCTGAGGATGTACCTAAGGTGGAGCTGGGGATGTTTCTGAGGTGCTAATACGCTATGGCACTGAGGGTTATGTAAATGTGCACACATGATGTATAGATTTAGAGAGGAACTGGACAAGATTCATTAATTACTACTATACAGGATATAAATAAAGTATAAATAAAACCTAAACATGGTTATCTGTGCGTACTGCCATTCTGCATAGCAACACTGTGGAATGTATATTTTAAAAGTATTTCATATTTAACTGTAATTATTAAATTATTGACTCATCTTGAATTATTTAATATTACATATTAAATATGCAATAATTAAATTATTTAAATTCAAGTATTACATATTTAAATATTATGTCAGTGCTTCTAAGATTATAGCTTTTTTTTTTTTCCCCTGATAGAATCTCACATTAGGAAACCTGATTTTGGTTCATCTGTTAGTGGGGAAAAAAGCACATTTCCAACCTTTTCTGTTCTGGTGCCTTCTTCTATCCTGTTATGTTACCACAAGATCCTCAAAATCCAGGAATTTCTCTGCACAGCAAGAAAACAGGGGAGTGCATCTTGCCTTCCTTTCTGTCTCATTTGGAACCACACTTACAAGGAGAATTCTGCTTTTCTTTCTTCCTTCCTTTCTTTTCTTTTTCTTTCTTTCTTTCTTTCTTTTTCTTTCTTTCTTTCTTTCTTTCTTTCTTTCTTTCTTTCTTTCTTTCTTTCTTTCTTTCTTTCTTTCTTTCTTTTTCTTTCTTTCTTTCTTTCTTTCTTTCTTTCTTTCTTTCTTTCTTTCTTTCTTTTTTTCTTTCTTTCTTTTCTTTCTTTCTTTCTTTCTTTCTTTCTTTCTTTCTTTCTTTCTTTTTCTTTCTTTTTCTTTCTTTTATCTCTTTTCTCTTATTCTTTTCTCTTTTCTTTTCTTTTCTTTTCTTTTCTTTTCTTTTCTTTTCTTTTCTTTTCTTTTCTTTTCTTTTCTTTTCTTTTCTTTTCTTTTCTTTTCTTTTCTTTTCTTTTCTTTTTTCTTTTCTTTTCTTCTCTTTTCTTTTTTTAAATTTGCATGTGATTTATGCCCTAATCAAAGAGCTTGTGAATCCCCCACTGTGCTATGGCACAGAGTTTTAGGAGTTGGAAAAATGATAATAGCCTTTCCCTAGCTGACAAATAATGAAGGAACATCACTCCTCTTTATTGCTATAATTAAACCAAGAAAACAACTGATGAATATAAAATCTTGCATGTGATACACTTTCTTATCTTTAGTGTAGGGTGTACATTTGTGTCATAATTTGATTACTCTGCTTTCTGACTTTCCTCCTTTGTAAATAAGTTGTTTGAATTAACTCCAGGCTTGCATTTTTTACTTTCATGGCTTTGTTTTATGTTTGATTCTCGTATTTACTCTAATGTGCAAAATTACAGTTCTGCATATTACTGAATACCTTGCAACACTTCTGCTTTGCTAAAATCAATTCCAAATGGTTTTGGTGCACTACCACATCAAGGTCTAGAAGCTGAGAATAGCTCAGTTGGAAGGGACCTGCAAAGATCATCCAGTCCAACTGCCTGACCACTTCTGGGCTAACCAGAAGCTAAAGCATATTATCAAGGCCGTAATTCCAAATGCCTCTTGAACACTGACAGGCACGGGGCATCAACCACCTCCCCAGGAAGCCTGTTCCAGTGTGTGACCGCCTCACGGTAAAGACATTTTCCCTAATGCCCAGTCTGACCCCCAGTGCAGTACTGTGCCATCCCCACATATCCTGACATCGGTGACCAGGGAGCAGAGACCAGCACCTCTCCCTGTGCCTCCCCTCCTCGGGAAGCTGCAGAGAGCTGCGAAGTCACCTCTTGGCCTCCTCTTCTCCAGAGCAGGCAAACCCAGTGCCCTCAGGCTCTCCTCACAGGACATGCCTTCCAGCCCTGTAACCAGCTTTGTTGCCCTCCCCTGGACATCTTCAAGTATCTCAGCATCCTTTCTGTATCATGGAGCCCAGAACCACTCCCAATATTCAGAGTGAGGCCACACCTTAACTAAATACAGTGGAAGAATCACTTCTTTTAACCAGCTGGCTGTGCTGTGTTTAATGCACAGGTTTCTTATGTCTACAGCTCTAGTCCCTGTAAATGTGGACACCGTGCCTGGATGAGTGATCTTTAGAACATATAGAAACAAAACAGCACTAAAATGCTATCATCTATCATCTGCTGAGCATTTATGTGACAAGGGCACAGCACTGCGAAAGACGATCTATTCTGAAGCAGAGCATGCATCCAGTTCCAGTCTTTTTAACTATTCTTAGTGACGTAAAAGCCAGCTCCCTTGGAAGTCAGCAATTTTTATTGAAGTAGCAGCACTGTAATGATAAAGAATGTGACACTAGCATAAATCCCTGTTTTCTGACAACCCCCTACACCCCGAAAAGTTATAGGAGTTGAAGTTATAAGACCTGGAAGCAGTAACCTTGCCCAGGCTCTGCTGCATTCAACAAATGATCTTTTCCTTCTGAATACTCAGACAAATGGTAGGAATGTGTTTGTAACAAAAGAGGGAGAAGGAAAAAGAAAACTAACATGATATAAGAGAGAGTTTCTCTGCAGCAGAGTTTCTGAAACAACAAATTCCCATCAATATCTGTTCCGGAACAAGTGTTCTGGGAACAGCAAGATGAGACGGCGATTTGTGAGCACTGAGGAAGTCAAGTAGCACTTCGTGCCATCAGAAGAGAGGTTTTTCAGGTCACTGTGGTCTTGCATATTTGCATGTGAGAAAAATATGAGCTCTAGCTGCCTAAATGTTTTACCGTCATTGATACGACTACCACTTCTCTTTCACACTTACAGGTGCGCAAATGAGATATATTAATCTGGCCTGGCGAAGGCAATGAGATTAGCTGCTGTGCGTAAAGTTAAGCACACTGCTGAAAGCTTAGGATCTGCATTGGTAAAACTGCAGTAATTGGATTTACACACACTTCTCAGTAAAAGCCCAGGTTCTCCATTTCTCAGTAGAGTGCTGCTTTTGGCATGCTTGGGAAGAAAAAAGGGAAGGGGATGGGGAGAAGGAAGGTGAAGGGGAAAGCAAACAGGAAGGGGAAGGAGATAGAAAAGGTGGATACCCCGGTGTTATCACTTGAAATAGTAAGTGCCTAAGTTTGCCTTCTTTTTCCAGGGCTTAGCTCAGAAATACTTGCTCAGAAAAACAAAACAAAACAAAACAAACAAACAAAAAAACAGTGCACGGTGAAGACTGATCCCTGGTACCTCTTAGGTCCGGGGGGAAAAATCCTTCCCTGTAGTGTTTCTCCCATACCATGTATTTAAGATGAGAAAACAAGAAGTATTATTATTACCCACAGAAGTGTGCTGGTAGGAAAGGAAGCTAGCAGTCCGCATGAGTGTGGGCCAGTGGCAGCAGCCGCCATCACCCTGTTCTCGCACAGAGCGGTGCTGAGCCACAGCCCCCGCGCTCACAGCAAAGTGCTGCTTTCTTGTCTGCCCTGCCCGCCAGACTCTTCTCAGCCACAGGGGTGCTGTTTGTGGCAAAAACACCTGGATATACAACCGGGCAAACGGTGACAGGGTCCAGTGTTTTCCTCATTCACAGCTGTGATGTGACTTCACCACTTCTTAAGGTGAAGAAGCTTGAAAACACCTTAGCCCATCCCGTGGAAAGACAAGCACAGAAAACACACTGCGAGGTGGAAAAGCTGAACGAGGGGCACCAGGTGTCTGCCACTGGATGTGCTATGGAGCTGCACGCACTGACACGCTGGCCTGGTTAAAGGACACAGCTCTGCTTACAAACAAGCTCCTGGTTCTCTGCTGGACTAACACTTTCTCACAGTGTCAAACCGAGAGGCCTGACTGAGTTACTGCAGGGAGGAATTTAAACATTTGGCGGTAGGGGGGTTGTCAGCAGGCTTCCCATACCTTTTCTAATTTCTTTTTGTCCTCCCTCTGTAGATGTCCTTTCTTCCAAGACAAACAACTCCAGAGTAAAAGAGGCATCGTGTGCTCCTCTGACCGAAGGAGATTCTGTCAGGAAACATCACCTACCCGAATAAACAAAATGTGTGTAGAATAGCTTGTAAAAATTATCTATAGTATCAAGATGGTTTTGCTCCTTGAATGCTTATGAGTGTGCCTGAAACGTCATTATCTACTCTTCTTTCTCCGGTGGAAACAAAATCCACCTGTGCCTTTAATCATTCTGTATTTTTACCTGAGATACCCAAGTTGTGGATAGATTTAGCACAGAGCATTATTATTAAACTATTAATTCAGATCCTACAGATGCTGACCGAACAATTGAAATTTTTCTGTAAAGCACAGAAACTGGGTCAGCTGCTGATGACAGTGACAAAGGCAACAGCACAATAGCCAGACAAGCTTGGGAACCCTGCAGAAGATGAAGCAGACAGGAGCAGGCGTGTGGGAAAGGATGCTCTTTTATCATCTTTCCTGTGATCCCCCCATGGCAATCCCTCGGCCCTGATTGCCACTCTGTACATAAGGGTGCTCTCCAGTCCAACAGGGAGGCAGAGAAGCCTTATTGGCCATGTTTTACTGATGGACACTAACAGCAGAGTGAGTCTCAGAGTTTTGTTTAAGGTTACGTGGGCAGACCGTGACAGAGAAGAATAAATGTGGATTCCTGCAGTCCCTTCTTGGACCTCAACCACTAGCCCCTCGTTCCTTTGTAGTTTGCCAGCATTTTATATTTTAATGTTCCACACACTCCCCCTCCACAATGTTTTATTCTAATCCTTTTTTAATGCTGTCCTACTTTTCTGTCTTCTAGCTTGTCTAATTTCAGGGAGAAAGACAGACAACTGATGCCAAGGAAACCTATAAATCACTTTATATAATTCATAACACTACTGAAAAATCAGTTCTGGATTTATGTCACTGCAAATGAAATAAGCTATTTGCAAGTTTCCTTTTATAATTTATTAAGCAAATTGAAAATGTTCTTTAAAACAAGCTTTGTCAGCTTGTCATCTAACAGAGCAAAAGAAATAGTTTGCTGACGGATCATATAAATTGGATTTTTATGGAGTCCCAACCATTTCAAAGGGCTTTCTTTTCTCTGACAGGTTGACACCGCGTGCCACTCCAGCACCACTGCACATGCTCCAGAGCGCGGTCTCTATTTTTCATTCATACAATAATGGTGAGGGCTGTACCAGTGGTTTGGGATACAGCACTGGAAAAGCCTTCCGTGTGAGAACAGCTTGAATGTACTACATACACTTACGTATGTTTCTAATGTAAATAAGGCCTAGATGAGGAACTTGTGTGTAAAAATCTGTTTCACAGCTTGCAGTACTGCAGGCTCTGCTTGCATACTGGCTAGAAATGTTATCAAGCCAACATCTTGAATGTTGACTTCATGTACCAAGAGAAAAATAGAATATAATTATAGCATCCTGTTATTTTCATGTTGGCTGCAGTGCTTATTTTCAAGGGAAGAAAGCAGTGGCCCAAGCTGCCACTGGAACAGGCAAAAGCACCATCAGCAAGCTCAATCAAACTCTTTGCAGGCTGGGAGGTGGGACTGTTGCCACCGCTGAGATAGCCCAGCTCTCAGACAGCTGTGGAAAATAAAATGACACAGTGGCATCCCTTTGCCAGTGGCAAAAATCCTATGCATGCCCTTGTGTTCGAGCGACTGGGGAAAAAACAAATCTATCAAATCCGTATGCCAAATATGTTTCAGTGCATTCTTCCAGAATTCCCAAGGGCTTTTTCAGATTTCCTCTGAAAATAATACTAAGAAATAATAGTGAATGGACATCTTACTTTCTTGATTAACATGATTTCTTTTATTCTCTTTGAAGATGAAGTCCCATGTTCACCAACAGCAACAAGAGCTGGAGGACGGAGAAGTCAAAGAAATGGGGCGATGTCAGTATGGGAACTGCAGAAAACCAAGAACTTATGGCTCAGTGGTTCACACTGGGGCCACCTTAGCAGGTGGTTCACTGGCTGTGGGAGGAGAAAGCTGGGGAGCGCAGGAGCCCTGAGCTGCTCTGGGAAGCTCTGCACAGCCCTGCCTGTACGTGCTTTTAAAGCAAATGCATTACATTAAAATGCAACTGTTGTAAGGAAAAAAAAAAAAAAGGACAAATTATAAATATCAACACAAGATAGGATGTATTTTGTAAAAGCCTTGTCCTTTAAAGATGCCCAAGAGGTGCTGACTAGTATTGTATGTCATGGGGATGAGTTTCTGAAAAACTGCAGAAGTGGACTTTTAGTCATACAAAGGTCTGCAAATCAACAGTCTAAAAAACCCACGTAAAACAATTACTTTGCAATAGACTCAAGGACAAGAAAGCAGGGACTGCTGCTGCTGTTTTGTGCATTTGCTTTTTCCCCGTGGTTGGAAAGAAAGCCAAAGCTTCTTGCTTCACCTCTGCTGTAAGCGAGGGAAGCCTGCTTTCTGCTGACAAGACAGGTGAGAAGCTGCCGTCCAAAGGCAAAGACCTGCCCTATTTGGTGCCGCTCCCCAAGGGCCAGAAGCATGACTAAACAAGCATCAAGCTGAAGCCATCGCTTGCAGTAGTTAGAGCTCCATTTTCAGGGGGACAGATAAACAGCATCTCTGGCTTTTGTCAGACTGACATAAAAACGCTTCTGCCCAGAGCACCCAAGGCTGTGAATCACGAAGTTGCTGCTGTCTGTGACCTTCCTTCATGTCTGGGAGGCAGTAACAGTACGGATGGCTCTCCTTGATGGACAGGAAACTTTGACTTAGCTGGGCCTGCAATCAAATAGGATCCCCTCATATCTGCAGGCTTAGAGCACCCTAGGTGTCTGTAAGTCCCCAGGGAGCATTTATAGCAGCCATTCCAATAAAAAGTAGCAGCTTTATTAGTGAAACGCATTCATTTTTTCCTAATTTAGTTCTTGAATTGTACTGTCACCCAAATGCCATTTGCTATCTCACCAACAGTTTCTGCTTCCATCTTCCAAACAAAAATCTGCAAGTTTTCATCACAGTTTCAACCCAAAGAAACCTTTACATTAGTCAACATAACTCTTCTCATGAGCAAAAATCATTAATGGACTCACCCCTTGAATCTGGAACACTGTTCTAAAAATAAATTTTAAGTTAAAAGATATGAAAGTATCAGCACCCTGCCTAGTAAGGATGAAATAAGACACCTCGGCACAGAGAACTATTTAATATATATATTTTTTTCCTTCAGTGCCTGCATGGCCTCCCTCAGTCTCTCCTTCGTACAGTTCAGCTTTGTGTTTCAAAGGTACTTTCATTGCTTTAGATTTTTCCCCATCCAGCACTGACATGGGGGCATTTAGGTGTATCTCATCTGTGCTTTTTAATTGAAGGCACCTGTAATCACTCAGTACTGCAACAGGCTTAGGGCACTAGAACCTGTGCTTTTGACGGTGAGGCACTTCAGAGGGACAGCTGAAATGAACCCACTGAGTTCTTCTCACCAGGCCATAGACAAGATTCCCACACATTTCAGGAGAAAAAAAAATATTAGGAGGAGCCCATTCATCCTAAGAACAACTCACTCCCATCAAGTCTCACAACAGATGCATATCTCCAAGTCCCACATCAATCCCTGAGGGAAACACTAATGAGGGGAAGGACCAGATCTGAAGAGCACTACATAAGCTTGCTTATGCACAACAAACACACGTGGGAAGGGAAGGTAAAACCTTGCTTTTGATTAAAATGGTTAGAAGAATGCATAAACAAAACAGTGTCTCTCTGTCCACAGCTAACAGCTGATACAGAAGGAACAGGAAGGCTGGAACAAAGGCACAGTGAAAACCAAGAACATTCACCACCTTTTGGAGCAGGAGAGGGTACTGCAGGTTACATACTGCATGATCATTTTATTCAAACATTGACTCACTACTGTAAGATTACTCTCAGCAGTAGGCAGGATGGAGGTAAACCCATCTTGTGGAGAATCAGAGGGGTAAGTAAACTAACAGCAAAAATTTGCAATGATCTTACCCTGTTTTGGTGCATCTTCAAGAAAACATTGTACGATTTCAGGTACAGTCCGCAAATACTAATATAATCTGAATGGTCTTAGTGCCAAAATCCAAGTCAAATATACTGATCTCCTTTATTGCCTACATTTTGATGTGCTTAAGATACAAAAATCTCTTATCAACTCTGGTAACAGTTGCACGCATCAAGTGATTGACTTTAAAAAAAAATCCTTTATTCTTACCATAAGAAGATGTATTATTGTTTCAATTTCATTAATCCTCTTCCAGGTTCTCTCTGTACTATCACATTGATTAAGAGGGAAAAGCATGTAGCTTAAAGCCTCCTAGATGTGTTTGGAAGATTTTGCAAATCCCGCAGCTCTAGCAAGTCCTTAAGCAAACTTGGTTATAAGAAAGAAAAAAAAAACACCATATTTTAAACGCCTAGGACAAGAGCACAATATGGCTTCTAAGTTGTTAAATCTTGGTTAAAAATGTTGGTAACTCCAAAGATTTGAGTATTCATGATGCATTACACACACACAATCAAACAATGATGAGATTTTCTGAAGAAGTCTCCCTCTGGTGTTTAAAGAGGGAATGCAAACTTTTTCTAACAATCTGCACTGACTCAACCAGCTATATAATAATATAAGTCTCCTAAATAAATATTCTCTATAGAAGTCAGATGATGTTTAAACATTTAAAAGGACACTCAGGGTCCACATCAAGTTAAAAACGTATTTCATAATAAGTCTCCTAAATAAAACTTTCAAGTCTCCTAAATAAATATTCTCTATAAAAGTCAGATGAAGTTTAAATATTTAAAAGGACACTCACGGTCCACATCAAGCTAAAAACGTATTTCAATATGAAGTGAGACAATTCAGGAAAACGCCTGCAGTGTTAAATATAATTCAGTCATAACTATCATGCTGAATAGCCAGGTAACGTGCTGTTCTGCAGGCAACAGACAAAAAAAAATTGTTTAGGAAGAGAACCACTATTAATACAGTTTCACTGACAACAGAAGCTTTCAAAGCCACCATCAGAATCTTGCCTCTCAGATCTGCCCTGAAAGCCTGTGGGAATGGCTCTATGGATAGGCCTGTCCCCACTGGAGTTTTGGAGACCAGTTGTGTTCACCTCCTTATCAAAACTAAGCCAAAAATCACTAAAATAACTTGACTCTGGAATGGAACACAACATGTTTTAGACCAAACGTAGCATTCGATAAGCAAACATGTTTTTGTATCAGACAAATTAATTGAAAAGCACTCACAGTTTTTTCTTACTTAAATTACCCTTGGCAGAATTTGGGATCCAAGGGTACAATCTAGATGATGGCAGTTTCCAGCAATGCAGGTTTGCTGTCCCTTTTTGACACTCTTCATAACCAACCAACCAAAACACTTCCACCCGTAGAAACAACAACTCCTTTTCATAAGTATCACATTTTTAGAAAGGCATAGATCAAAGATAGAAATCTGACTCTGAAATGGGCTGAAATTGGTGCTATTGTGAAGCTGATAAAGAACTTGGGCCATGGAAATATACTTGCTATGGTATCCTTATTTTTAACAAAATGTATGGAAAACAAATAAACACTACTACTACAGTCATAAAAGGTTGCCTTTTTTTTGGTTGTTTTGTTTTTAATTAAAAAAAAGTTTGTCAAATGAGTATTTACAAAACATTTAGTCTTTCAATTCTATTATCAAAACCCTCAGAACACAGTACACAGAAAAAACTTAGTCGAATATTATACAAATCTAAAATATAAGATATCGATATTAATAAAATTCATACAATTGACCTGATAAAAATTACACCATTTCCCAAATAGGAAAGATAAAATAACAACCAGCATAGCTTTAACTGAATATGCAGACTTTCATAATAAATTCATTAGAGACAGCCTCTGGGTAGTAATCTAGTCTAGTAACTGATGCTAGATCAAACCCACTGGTCATTTGTTGAATGTAAACTGTACATATAAAATTTACAGATATTTTCAAAAGCTCATAACATCTTCCCAAAGACTGAGAATAATTGACCCAATGTAACTGATGCAGTCTTTTTTTCTAGGAGATTTTCTGTATAATAACTTAATTTGTCTGCCCAAAAGATGAGAAGAATATAAGTTTTGTTGGACAAAAAGAATACAAATTTCTAATAATGCAGAAGCCAAATTTATAAAGGCCATTCTTCTACCACGCTACGTTGTTTGAATGTCCTTTCATTTCATAGACAGAAGGAAGGATAAGTCCAGGTGACTCAGATCTGGATAGGGAGCAGGAATACTGTAAACTCTTCAGAAATCCATGTACTTGCATGCAGAGAAAGTTTACTCAGTGCTTTCAAGGAAAGGTAACATATACCTTATTTAGTGTCTGATATAAATAGGCAGGAAAACTGGCGTGCATACAATTAGACAGCTTCATTATGCAAAAGAAAATGAAGCAGAAATTTGCACGTGGTTCTTTTTCCTTTTACACAGCATACTAGATTTCAGATCAGATAACGTTTCACCTTGACTAGTAGAAGGAAACCATCACACCAAAGCCGACCTAACACTTCATTTCACTGTGTAACCGGCAAAGCAACATTAACAGGCACTTGGCTAGGCTGTGGTGCTGGTGAGCCATTACTGAGAGGTTGCTGTGGAACAGCTGCTGGCTCCATTTTGCTGATGTGCGTTATGAAACGTAACCGAAGCTTCAAAGCTGGTCTTAAATTACAAATGATTTTCTCAACCTGTAAAATAAAATAATAATAATAATAATAATAATAATAATAAAATAATAATAATAAAGACAGAAATGCATTTGGTAAAACAGAAGTATTTTGACCACTGTACCTGACCATTACATACGCACAACTAAAAAAGGAAAAAGATACAGTAAATCATGGTATTTATGTTAACATTCTATTCACCATGCTAACTTACGGACCTCTTGTAATAGCTGTACACCAAAGCTTTGCAAAATGATTCACACTAATTATGCTTTAAAGAAGTTCACACTGTTGTAAAATAAACTAGCTGAATTACTTTTCCACCAACTATGGATACATTCTTGTTTTTGTCACAAGTCAAGTTACATTAACTGAATCAGAAACTAAGGAAAAACTTAAAAGTTATGGACTGAAATGAGGAAAAAGCTGTCAAACAACCAAAAGTTTATACAGCTTTCTTTCTACTGGTTACTTAATAATGGTACTTTAAAAATTTCAAGCTGTAATCTTCTTTCACACTACATAAAATCTAGAAATCTGAGATACTCAGCCTACTGTGTCTAAAGGTTTCAACTGTATAAAAGGATACCAACTCCCCAGTTTGCATACAGAGAGACCAGTCAACAATTAAGCATTTTTTTAATGCTACATACAAAAATCACTCCTAAAAATATTAATTTGCCATAGGGAAAAAAGGATAATTAAGTATCAGTATCTACTGTTTACTTACTTGGTCTTTCACACTGTCACCTGTAAACATATACTTCATATGATACAAGAAATCACAGATAGGATCCATGTAGTTCAGGTGCGAGCTGTACTGATCAGCATTCAGGAGCATTTCATAAAACGCCACTCCAATCTGTCTCCACAGACACAAAAAACACCCAAAATCAGAACAGGTTTTGAAGAGCTTTAGAGCAGAAACACAGTTCAACAGTGTAATAAATATATATACTGCTTTTTAAGTACCTGTAATTCCCGTTTATTTCTTGCAGAGGCAAATGGGCAAGTCTAACCAATCCCATCATGCTTGACTAAATGATTCTTTTTTCCGAAGCTAAATTTCAGCGAGTGTAGTGATGGTATTTTGGTACACGTTACATAATTAATGCTTGAACATCACTGACTGCAATATGCTTTGAATAAGTGCCTACAAAATTTGCAAATGTTCGGGAAAGTAGACATTAATAAATACCTATAAGAAGTTTAACACAAGATTTGAGTCTTTTGCAGAGAAGAGACTACAGATTACTGTTTTAGCTTGGACCTAGACTACAGCTAGGTCTTCGGCAAATGCATACAGTGCATTTTAACGGTTCAAGCATTCTCCACAGAGAGATGAATTCTCTACAACCAGAATGATTCAACATACTTAATAAAGGAGGCTTTGTGTGCAAACCTATGTAAGACTATGACCATTTAAAAACGACTGTGAAATTTGAACTTTGTGACTTGTCATTTTAGTCACACGACAGCTGCTGCCTACTCTGAAGGGAGTAACTCATCATGATATTCTGACACTGAAATCAGTTCCTTGCAAAGGAAAAGAAGTGGTATGAGAATGCTAAGAAACTTGAAAATCTATCATCTTTCCATTTTTTTTGTATTTTGGTTCAATGCAGAGAAAAAAGACAAAAACTGTTCCTTCCTAAGGGAGGAAGAAACCAGTCAAAGCAGTATTTACTAGCTATTTACAGTATTATACAGGAGCCTATAAAAAGATACTGCTCCACACCTAAACAGCATTTTCTATTGCCCTTCCAGTACTTAAGCACTGTTTCATGAAAAAAATAGTAATTTGGATTGACTTTTATTGTAGCTATAAGAAAATGAGAAAAAAGAGAAAAGAAGAATTAAAAAAGAAAGGAGAGACAGATCAGTGGATTCACAAATGATCACAGAATCATTTAGGTTGGAAGAGACCTCAAAGATCATCTAGTCCGACCTTTAAATGATGTATGTATTTTTGTTTCATGCTTCTAAAGTATACTTAAAAAGAATCAGAAAATGACATAGTTCAGTAAGAAAACTGAAGGAAATATGTAAAGAAATATACAGAAACACTACAATATGATTATTTAACTAATACAGCTCCTTACAGTATCCTGTATTCACAATACATCCAAAAAACATGGGAACAACAGTTACAAAGCTCACTGTTTATGCCTTCCTACACTTTGTGACTTGTTCACAAAATGATGTATGTAAACTAAACAGTTTATAAAGAAATGAGGGAAAATATTGCAGCACCTGATCTAATGGGAACCTAAGAAGATTAAAGTGAAATCCCCAGCATGGACATGCGTAATTTGGGATTAAAAAAAATAGTAGTGGTGGTAAACTTTTATGTTATGTTGATCAAACTCTAGAAAGAGATGAGATGCATACTTGCCATACAGGCTTAGCAGATATTTGCTGTCAGCACAAATACGTAAAGACACATTTCCCATGTTTAGCTCGTCTTTCTCTAAAGGACTCCGCTACCTGTAGTTTTTTAGCTCATCTGGCTGCTGGCCAACTCCATCTCTTTTCTCCCTTTCTTCCCTCCCCCACCCCCCACTGATACCAGTGTAAGAAACTGCTTGTGCTCCCTCATTCTCACAGTACGTAGCTCTTACTTACCTTCTTTAACCTGCATAGAAGCTTTTAAAAAACACATGAAGTCTGACGCACATTTCACATGCAATTTGAAAGCCAAAGCAAACGTGTCACTTAAAAAAAAAAAGTGCTAGGTGTTTCATCCTGAAGCAAATGGACAGGGTTTCAGTTAACAAGGTAGCTGAATAGCAACTCAGTGAATAGATCCTTGAAAACCCTGTTTTATTTGTATAGAATTCAATTCTGAATGTTTATAAGAGATCTCTGTCACAGTCTACTCTTTAATGTAACTGACGAGCAAAAATAACATACACTGTATAAAGTAATCCAAGAGCTACACTTTACCTCTATCATGCATCGTGTCCTCTCCTGCTGGAACCGTTGTAGAAAAGGACCGACAAGGTGGTAAACGTAGAGTAACTGGAACTCAGTTTTCACTATGGGTATCAATACTTCTGTGAGGAACCTGCAATATTTTAAGATACATCCTATTTGAACTGCACTTTTTCTCCCCCCAGCCCAAACTTTAACCAAAACAAAGGATTCTCTCTCGCAGATTTGAGTCTTCATTTTAGAAATTACAACATACTTCAGAAAATACTACCTATTTCAGTGAAACTCTAGAACATTCCCAGACATTATCACAAGACTAGAACCTTGTCTCAAGGAGACAAACAATCCCACCTGAGCTTAGCAGGTACATGTACAGTGAAAAAGCTGTGCTCTAAAGTTTTAACACCAGTTTTAAATCAACAGTCACGACTGACTGACAGGAATACATCATACTACCTTCACTTCTGTCCAGTATGTTACAACTTGGTATTTGTAAATGACATCTGTTAATTCTGTCATTAACACAGCACTGGGGAAAGTCTAATCAACTTCTGGTACTTTTTACTTGCCTTAATGACTAAGTGGATCACTACTGCATCTTTCAGTCAGTAAAGCATCTCAACTGGCAGCCACAGGGCACTTGCCAGAATAAAGGACACACTTACCCATTACAGTTGATGCTTTAAGACTACTCTACAGTCAATGCCTTTAAGAAAAGCTGAACATGAAAGGAACAAACAAAAGCATAAAAGCTAATCAAAATTTAAAAAGGCAGATGAAAGGCAATCACACTTTATATGAGAGCTCTGAAACTTACAGACACAAGAGTCGTGTCGGGGAATAAGGAGCTGGAATAAACCTTGTGATTTATCAGGTGGGTTTTGGTGCTACCCCCTAGATACTTGCTTGTATAAATACTACCAGTACAGCTTCTTTATCTACAATATGCATGGAGTTCTAAAGACAAATTAAATCATCAAGTATCACTGCACTTACTTAGGAATAAGAGAAAGCTGTCCAATGCTAGAATGATGCCAGACAGCATGTGCCAAAGCCAAAGTGTAGCTACAACCCATCTCAGAATAAGATTGGTGACATGCTGTGAAGTCAAACAGCTGGAACGGGTAACCAACCCACTCTGTCTCTGATGTCAAGCTGGGACTGTTGATAACACTCACAATGCGATCATGAAGAACAATCCAGTATGGCTCCTGGAAAAACAAAAAGCCTGAATTCCTTCTGAAAAGAACTCCATCTAAGATAACGCTCATCATCTTTTCTCGTGGAAATCATCATTTTTTTCGTGGAAAAAAGATTTATTTATTTTTTTTTATTTCAAAGTACAACGTATCGACTTACTGGTAAGGCTGTGATAATTAGTCCAATAGCATTCATCCAAGCTGTGATATTCTCTCTTGGCACCAGGGGCTGACTACAAAGAAAAAGAAAACTCAGCCTCAGAAATTCACAATTGCAGCTTGTGCTTTTCACGTACCTAGAACAAGGTGTACTTATACAAAGAACATTTCTCAAGTTGAGAGAACTATACAAACATATGCAGCTATGTAGGAGAGCCAACAGACAATATAAATACCACTATGAAGTTACCAGCAAAATTTTATTCAGACATGATTTTGCTTTTGTATCATGTTTTCTTCAAATACTGTAATCACACTGTGATTGCTACAAAACAGACTTGAGTGCTTAAAGGCTACTTGTCCCTTTATTGACTACTTCCCTCCACATGCCACAAACAAAGATAACAGTAATACATTACTAAGCTGAATAAGGCTGAAAAAAAATCATTTCAGTTTATCAGTGCTTATCAAAGATGACATCTGAGTCACTGCAAGAATACTAGGTCCTTCCTTTCACTTCAGTTCTTTTCACGGTGACTGAGCTAGGAATCAAGAAAGAGAACTATGGGTAAAGCTTAATGCATCCTTACAGAACGCCAGCCTTGGTACACTACTACTCCGTTTTAAAGCATCTCTGATTTTACACTAGCATCACAAGGATCTGGAATCCTGCCAAGGCTTCCTGCCCCTTTCTCTGCATATCAACTTTTTTCCTGCCATGCCAGCTGAAAGGAAAACAGCCTTTTTCTAGTCTCTGTGCCACTGAACCCACTGGGTAATTCCTTAGCTAGTGTGAGGTCTTCCCACCATCTTTTCATTGTGCTGAATCAATGGTTCCTGAAGTACACACAATACACAACAATGCACGAATCCAACACACCATTTTTCTGCTCGATCCCTATAGCTTTGTTTGTCCTCCAAAACCACCTAATTAAAAATGTCATTATTTATACTTAAAAATTATAAAACTCAATGAAAATGAATATTACAAACTACCTTAGCAATCTCAAAAAATTGCAGGAAACAGTTTCAGAGATGCAACGTACCTCTTCAGCACAACATTCAGCAGTGCATTGCCCACATCCTTTCCTGGAACTGCCAGGGCCATGAGCTCAACACAGGTAACATGAAGAGCGTGGGCAGCTGGGTTAGGAAACTCATTGAATCTCCAGTCACAGTTTGGAAACGGACCAGGTGATTTCCCTGCCATAGGTGACAATGATTAAGGAAAAAAAGCTTCCCCAACAAGGACTAGTGTAAGCAGCATGGTATTTAAAAATATAACACATATACACATATAGTTGAGTTGAAATGAAAGATAAGCTACTGAGAACTAATAAAAAAACCATAGTTCATAAAAATAAGACATCTGGCCAAGAGCATCAATATAAGTCATTGAAGGATTGCACAAATACATAGTTACAGATGCACTACACACATGGTCATGCAGAGGATAAATTTCCCTGATTAAGAGGTGGAACAAAACAACACCAACCATCTCATCCACCATCTGCTTCCATGACAAGATGAAAATAACAAGAATTTTCTACTCTGCATAATCTGAAACCATTAATTTGCTTCAGTATATGATCTCCTAGCAGAACTCCAGGGTGACAGTTTATGCAAAGTGAGCACCTGCTTAGTCTGAAAATACTCTGCTTTCACGAGGAACACTAGCTCATCTGAGCTACATACAGAAAAGATCTCCCACCGCACTGTTGACATTTGCATAAAAGCAGGGTTTTATGTATTTTTAGCTTTCTTTAGATAGATTGAGTAAACTTTTTCCAAGTTACACATAAAGGAAAGGCAGGTTTGGGAAGATAAGTGAAGGAAGAGACACGACACCCAGAAAACTGGCCAACTTCCATAAAGCTAACCCAGAAAGAGAAAGTGTCTAGCACTGTTCTCTAGAACATAACTGCATGGGTTCACCAGATATTTCCACAGGAATTTAAATTAACTGCGATCATAACCATAAAAAAGTAAAAAGGAATAATTAAGAAAATTTAGGTTTGTGTTAAAGATGTAATTTCTAGTTCTTCCCGCCTAAAAACCAGATTGTCAGCAGTAGCTAACAGCACGTATACTGACTTTCACCTATATATATTCAGCTATATACATGCCTAAATGTGGCACTGCTTACAACATATTTTCTTAGTAATACTCGTAATGGCACTAGAAAAAAAATTAATCTTATGTTCTACATTGTTCTTTAAACAATCGTGCTTTATGTCAAGCTGATTTTATGAGGCAATTAGAATTCAATTTAGAATGCATTAAGCATTTAGAAATAATGGAATAAATAGTGAAGTTTTTATAAAGTTGTACTGTATATCATTTTCACCATATTTTTCAAGCTGTTTTTACCAGGAGAGCACAGTCCCTGCATAAAATAATAAAGAAATACTGAAGAAACACATTACAACTTTGTTTTCTTCTTCTAAACAATGCTTGTAATTAGAAGGTATTGCTCTGTACTGGCCAAAGAGACCACTGACCTAGTATATACGTGTATATATACGTAAATATTAAATCATCTGCAGTCAGTTCTATATCTGCTTAACTGGTTTACTGCTTTGACATTCTTCACACCTCTAGAAACAAATGCATACAGTTAAAATATACTGAAGTAACCTAACATGAATTTAGGCTGAACAGATGGAAACTGAACTTCACATTTTGATGAAATGAAGCTACGAGACATTGGCACAGCTTATTTCATGCACTATTTAAGAAGGATATTGTCTACTAGTCTTCCAATGAGTTTGCAATAGTAAATGTCATCAGGAATCCATGGATTATCTTCTCGGGCATTCATAGCACATTTGAGATAAGTATCACTTAAACACCAGCCCAGTGGGCGATTATCTTTGAGAGAGCCAATTATGGCATGAACAAGCTTTCTCTTGAGGTTTGTGCGCTCTCTGAGATGCCTCTCGTAATAGTGAAGAGTGTTGTACAGGTAAGTCACAGGACGGTCTGCCAAGAAGAAAACAACAAAGTGAATAGGATGTTTTTTAGCATCACCGTTACATTTCTGGTCGCAAACATGAAATTAAAATCAAGAGCTCCCTGAGACTAAATTGCAGGTATTTCAAAACAGTGTATTTGGAATGGATTCATGTGCTTTACTTCACTAAACAACACTGATTCTCTTTTGTCTTCCATTTATACATTAATGTGTGGGGAGATGGGTAGAGGTTAAGCAAGAAAGTCAATATTAACATATGAACATTTAATAACCTATCCGACATTAATCCACTTAATCACCTCTTCATATAAAAGGTATTAAATAGGAAGACTCCAGGTATGAAATCCTGTAAAAGAATATTGTAAAATGTCTGGCCATAACATATCTATGTCATCTATACAAAACTTACTGTAAAAGTGCAATAAAAAAGTATTAAAAAAACAGGTTAAATTATTTCACCTTTAACAAAGGTAGATGGAGGAATTTTTTGTTTGTTTTCTATCTGTTTCAGTCTTGGTAACAGAAAGATTGTTAAGACACAAGTCCAAGTACTCACTACTAGAAAGGAGTGAAAGGGAAAGGCGTAAAGCAAGCATGAACTAGCAAAAGCTACCAGAATAAAAGTAAGTTCGCTATTTGTAGGCTGAAATACACTAACCAGGGAATGCACTTCTTTGTGGAAATGTGCATAGGGCTCAAAGAATAGGAAAGGATTAAACATCACTGTGCTAGCAGATTAAAATTATGAATGAAGGCAATGAAGGAGAAAGAACAGAATTGTCACAATAGGAACAAAAAGTCTGCATTCCCAGATAACTTACCATGAAATTTGTATAAACCTCCCAGATGATCCAATAAAGTTTCTAGTGATTTAGACACTGGAAGCAGTTCCAGAAATCTATGGATTACAATGTCAAACACTGGCAGAAAGCGCAGGCATACATTTCCAAAATAAATTGGTAGGTACTGTGGCTGGATTTGAACTGGGGGATTGACTTGCTCTGCCAAGCCTTCGAAATACAGCTTTTCAGGGTATTTCTGGAGGGAAGAAATCCAACAAAATTAAAAGCTCTTTCTTTAAAAGCACTGCATTAAATATTCAGAATCGACACTGCTTTCAAAGGACACTTCATAACCCTTATTATCATACATGAATGCAATGAGAGGTTACCAGTGTAAATCTTACTGAGGAAAATTTATCTCTGAGTGAAATTAAATAGTGGTTATGACACCTACATACAACTTCTTCAGGAAAAAAAAATATACAGAGTTTCATCACCACTTGAAGGGGCATAAGGGAGCATTAAGGAAACCAATGCAAAGCTGAAAGCAGGCAGTGACTGTGTTTTCCTTGTTAAGTGGTTTAAGAGAAAATCTAGGGGAATCAGCACTACCAGAAGTTTCTGCATTATGTACTGAGTCAGAACACTAGAAATAACATGCATGTAATTACTCCCTGGGAAACTGCAACCTTAGGCATTCGTAACACCAGGGGAGCTTGGTGCGCAGACTAAGAGATATAGGAGGGAAGGTGGAGTGGAGTGAAGACAACGCAACCAGGCCCTGTGCCATCACTACAGGGATGGGGAACCTGATGATGAGGAACCAGAGAACAGATACCTTTTCCCTGATGCACAGGACCTTTATTCTAAATGAGTAAATTTTTAATTATTTTTAAAATAATTAAAATTTTAATTATTTTTAATTTTTTAAATAATTTTTAAAATTATTGGATTTAGTTTAACAAGTTTCTAACCAACCCTTCAGATGCTTCCATCTTTAGATATGATTGCATTATAATTTTAACATTATTACATAAACATAGTGTTGTTTTTTTCATACTAGTCCAAATAAATTACTACTTATAAACTAACTCCAAGAATCTACAGAACTGTCCCGTAATTTACAGGACAAAAGACTTTTTAGCTGATCTGAACTCCATAGCGTAGTATTACAATAAAAGGATTTTATTAGCTTTGATACCTTGTGATAACTCATATGCTTAGTATGCCAGTCATTCTGCAGCCAGTGCTCTGGAGAATTCTCCTTCACAAAATCACTCACTCTGTTTCTGAAATCATTAGGCTTGAGTAAGAGTAACTGAATTATGAAGTAACAGACTTGAGCTTCGTTTCCTTCATGACTACGCATAGCCTTTAAACAAAAAGGATCAGAAAACATGGAATTAGAGTTGATATTACTGCCTGCTTTAGAACCTTTAAACATTGGCTAGCCTATGTTTAGCACATTAGATAGATCTGCATGCAAATTCACACTGAACATGTAATCTCTCAGCTGTAATTTTGGAGTGAAGACACACTACAGAGGTAGGCTCTGTCATCTCCTGTGAAAACTAAGCATCACATTTTCTATCCAACAGGCAAAAAGTCTCAAAAAATTCCCAGTGGAAGTATGTTACCAAGAATTCTAGTTCTCTTTTGGCTGTCATTTCTCTTCTTGAAAATATCCAATTAATGACAGTGAATCTAAAATTTTTTCAAGCTTCTGGCCACTGACATGTTTGGACTAGAGTTTTAAAACCCAGTTTAATTTCCTCTGGGTAAATTCTGCTTTTCTTTATTTTGCAGAATAACCTAGAAAATCAGAGAACGCCATTTCTCCCCTATTTTTCTGCATGAAAAAGGCTGAGTTCCAAGCAAAAATAGAAAACTCTAATGGGTACAAGACTTCACGTTTGTTTTCACACCATAGCATAATAACAATAACATACAGTAATACTAACTCAATGGTTGCCTTTAAATAACCAAGAAAAGCTTCCCCGGAAGATTCAGAGAACTGTACGACTGAGTTCTATGTTGCTTACAGAACTAATCTACTGTTTTACTCGATTTTGGGGTTAGCAAATAGTTAATACATAAAACCAATACATTTTTTAAAAAGATTGCTCCCATAAAAGTGACAAAGAATGCAAGGACCAAGTTCTGTGAAACCTCTCACATCCCTTCTTTTAAGGCAATACTTACCAAACACAATATCAGCCTATCCAGTGTTACAATGTTGTATTTCCATACCATATCGTTCAGAATCTCAATGCATTTATTAAGCTGCTGGCCTCCTGCTGAGGTAGAGAATTCATACACCAAGAAATCCGCAAATGTCCTGACATGTGCCACTAGAGCTCTTGCCCCAATTCTTTCTAATACTCTGTTGTGGAAGAAGAAAAGTCTCTCTTACAAGGATACTTGCACAGATTGTAAAAGCAACCAATTGATGTTAGTATTCTTAATACGTTTTTAAGCAATCTATTTTATAAGAACAAGTGGATTTTATACAAATGTTTGCTTTAAAAACCCTTACCTTATTAAATGAAAACAAAACAAAACCAAAACAATCCCCATCCCCTGAGCAAGGGAATTCCAAAGTCTGCACACTAATAAGAAGAAATTACTCAAGTTCACCAATTCTTACCTGTACCATTCTGCTCAGAATACATGCTTTAGTTACGCATTTTTATACGCATAACCTATAAAGTTACACAACTCTTAGCATGATCTTCTGCAACACGGTTTTATTTTCCTGTACTGTGTGTTTTTAATATAACCTTAGCATTAAAATACAGTTATTTTCCTGATTATAAATATTCATTTTTTCAACAGACCTAATGAGGACTGAAAAAGAATAATCTTACTTCTCACGACCAGAGCTGATGCTATTATTACAGAGAACAAGTCAAAAAATTGTAGGACTACTTACATAATTTTCATTTTAATACAACATTATATATATATGTATACATATATCTTCTATTAGTGTATAAAGGCTAAGTAAATTGCTGAATTCAAACACCTCACATCCTTGCCTACACCTCTCTCACCAGGAAGAATATACAGACCACTGTGTGCAACACCAAAAGAAAAAAACATCAGCTAGAAGGTGTAATCAACCTTAAACAATACAAAATTATTACTATATACCAACACCTAGGCTCCACTCCTTTTTTCCCCATGCTTCACATTAATAGAAAAGTAAAAATCAAGCTCTAATGCACAGGGCCTATGTCCTCAGAACCGAAAGCATTGTTGTAGTAACTTTGAAATTGCACAGCTTTTAAGCTCACCTGTAGCCAATTTGATTAATGTGATCTGTCTCTAACAGCATCTTCCACAGAAGACAAAGGAAAAGTGGGGGTGAACCTTGCACGGAAAAGTGAGTGATTATACCATTCTCATTGGTCATGGACTTCCACTTTCGATATTCTTCTTCCACATTCTTCTTCAAGTTAAAACGGCTTTCCTGAGGTACATTATTCTGTTTGAAGAATACCTGAAATAAAAGTAGATTTTGGTGTGACTGAGAGCCTAAAACAAAACATTGCAACAGGTCAACTTTAGCCTGATTTAGCAGGTTTTAAGTTTCTACTTCCTTGTACAATACAAACCTACTAGACAGGGTTGTTGCCTCACTGTGACACCACAGTGACTGTTTTGTCTATAACAAAGTCACATTACAAACTGCCACAAGAGAAGAAGCTTCTCCATTATTACTTTTTTTTTGTTTTGAAAGGTATGATTTACCTTGCACTGGTACTACCAGCTCACCAAACTCGGCCTAAGAGCATTCCAGGAAAAGCTAATGCATTTCTGAAGATCAGTGTTACAATCATACTGGTTTTTAGTGACCTGAGATAAAGATCGTATGGATGGGAGAAGAATCTCATGAACAAGCAAATGGCAAAGAGAATAAGTTTTCTGTATTTCTAGTTATAAAATCATCAGTTTGAAACTATTACCTGCAGTGGAGCTGGAAAACAGCTTAGTGTATGTGATGCCCAGTTATGCGGAGTAAAACTCATGATAGTCTGCAATATATCCTTGCACCAAGTTCCCTGAATTGAATCAGAGCCTGTGAAAAAGTCTAGAAAATGGATTGATGACATTAGCATTTCACACACACACAAAAAACCTATTATTTCTCACATGTATTTCTTCTGCAGTAAAAGGCATTAAGCCTCTGCTCGTTCAACAGGGTTCCCCTTTTGATAAAGTTCTCCCACCCCCTTCTTTTGAATCTTATATATTTTGTAGAACAAGCTATTTTATGCCATTAAAAGTAATGAAATTATTTTTAGCTTTGAACTAGAAATAAAGCAAATAATTTTAAGATTTTATATTTAATTTCCTGTAATGACAGCAAGACATGCTTTTGCTAATTAACTCATTAGACTTAATTTTAAAAATCCTGAGTAAGTTAACGATGGAAAAATTGGTAGACGGCACTTTTGTATTGTTTTAAAGACTCTTCAGCAGTACCTTTCTCAATTAAGCTGTAGAAACAAAACACAAAACTCATCTTCCTCCAGCCCCAATGTTGACTCAACATTAAAGATTGAACAAAAGTTAAAAAAACAAAACCCTTTCCCTTTCAAATTTCCTCCACCAGTTTTTGTGAAATCAGTTGTTTTAGTTCTCCAGTCTCCAGACTAAAACTGTACTTTTCCCATTTAAACAAAGGAGCTAGAGAAAATATCCCTCTCCAAGCTATCAAAAACCTGACCACTGTCACTGCAAATTGTTAACACATTAAAATACAGGTGAAAAGCTTCTGCCCCTTCCCTTCCCCAAGGAAGGGAATCCAAAACACGCATTACTTTGTCTTAAAGGTAAGCTATATAGTTGGTGGCTTCTGCATGAGCAACATACTTGTCCTCAACAATCCATGACTGTTTTTTTTTTTCCTTAAATGGCACATATTTAATCAATCCAAACATTTAATGATGAAATTGAAAACAAGACAGAGAAAAGAAGCTGGTCACACTATATCTATGCATAAAAAACAGCTCTTAACATCTGATTTCTGTTATAAATAGCAGCCCCTTCCCTAAAAACAATCTCAGTATTTGGAAATAAAAAATTTGCTCTTTTTTTTTTTTTTTTTTTAAAAAAAAAGGGGGGGGTATGTATTTGACCATGCCGTTTCTGGGATATTCTGTTAAATGGTATTTAGAGAAGAAGCTTGACTTTACCATTCAGTTAGATTATATCTCAAAGTACCACTATTACCTGTCACATGTGTTGCCCTTGCCAGAGTTAAGATCAAAGCCCTATTGAGTTCTTCTGATTCTGCCGAAAGAACTGTTTTGGGATCACTGAGGAATCGTGTGAACTGTGGTTGGACTTCCGAGCTGCCCAAAGCTGTGATCAACCTTAGAGCAGTACTCTCAACGCTGAAAGAAGAAAACAGCCTAGTTAACAAAGAATGCTTATACTACTGCTTCTAAGATTCCAAAAATAAAGTCTTCCACCACTTTCTGCTTCATATAATACAGAAGCATTTGTTTTGAAAGCAACATTCTTAATTTTCTGACAAAATTCTCCACCACACTCCCACACTGTTTAATAAACCTATCAACCATTTAAGTACTTTCTTTTCAAATAAAGCTCTCAAACTTTGATTTAGTGAAAATTCCAGATGCAGAGCCCATCAAAAAGACTCAGGAGTCTCTCCAATTTAGAGTTCCCCCTTTTGTTACCTTTTGAACTTCTTCATCTAAACATGAAATATATGGAAAAAAATACATATATACGCAAGAACAGAGCAAAAAAGCATGAATAAGGCATGGAAAATTGCAAAGCTATCACCTTGAAGCAGACAGCAGTAAATCATCCTTATTAAAGAAATGAAGAAGTACTGCTTTTAATGAGAAGCACTTTATCTTCCAGCACTCTAATTGGGAGTGCTTTTCACACCAGATATTTTGAAGTAGTTTAAGAGACTTTTACAACATTGTGTCTTTGAAATGCCAAAGCCATATATTAGTTTACTCCAATCTAGTTACATGTTATGCATACTTAGGTAGTCTGATTAATGATCAGGTTTTATATTTCCCAACTAACAAGACAAAACAGTACCCAGGTGAATAAAAAGAAAGATCTTGACTGAAGAAGAAATTTATCTTCACTTGTTCTCTTCATTCTTTGTAAAGGATAAGCAACTGAGCAATTTGAATTTGGACTGAGAAATTAATTTAATTAGACTTCCTTGATATGAACCAATGAGGTTGCTCTCTCTTCCTCGCAGGCCTCCCCCCAGGAAGTATCCTTCTGTAACAATAAATGGACTTAAAAAAAAACAAAAACAAAAACAAATAAACCCCACATTCTGCATACAAACTGTATCTCAGTCTGCAGCTTAACCTTTAAGAAATACAAAAATAAAAATGTCACTTTAACAGTACGTTAAACTCAAAGCTTTTCCCTAGAATCAACTGTGTATCAGCTCTACAACTTCAGCTACTAATTCTATCTTTCCTGTATGCAGATTAGCCTTTCTTTTACTGTGTGGCTTACACTGATGTAAGACGTACCATTTTTTGATCCATTCAGATTCACATAAAACCACCACAGATTTGTGCTAACTCCTTTACATATTCAGAATGAATGAGATTATTTCTTTGATCTGACTGAAAATAAACTATACTAAAGAATTAAGTGGAACAAATTTAATTCTTGTAATGGAATTACACATCTTCTACAGGAGTAAGCAAGCACAGTCCCCTCGGGCAGACAAACTAATCACTGTGACTGCAAGAAGCAGGCATTGCCCTTTTCCTCCAGTGCAATAAACTCAACAGTTTTCTGACACTTCCTGATATGATGGTGCTGGTGCACGTTACTGTGTGAAAGGAACCTGTCACACCTGTGACACTGCTGCCATGTCTGTGCAAGAGAGGCTGCCTCATGCAACTCTGCAGAGCAGTACTGCTAACATCTAACTATATCTCCGAAACACAACCTGCTGAGGTTCCGCAAAACACCACATTCACAGAACTGAGACCAGAAAGTACTTGCATCCAATTTCAAACACAGTTCTTAACCAACTTTCAACACAGGTTGAAGAAGCAATCTGAGATAACGATTAAATATGGTAACCATCACTCACCACAGATGAAGCTGGTTCTGATTAGTCTGCGGCACAGCAGCCAGGGAATGAAGATGGCTGAGCAGCTGGACTCTGTAATGAGGCTGGATGTGATGCATGCGATAGCTAAACATTTCTAGCAGAGTGTGCAAAATTCCCCATGCGTGAGATTTGAACACTGTTGGCAGGAGCTGACCTTATGAAAAAGAGTTTGTAAAGTTAAGTTTTCCAAGTGATTACACTTCAAAAAAACAACTACAGAGTATACCATGGATAGATCATTATATTTATTTGCAAGTCAGATTTTTTTTGAATCTCCAAACAGCAGATGTGCAAGCACTGCTTTAAGAGGCTGTAAACGCGTAGAGCTCAATCTCATGGCTGAACATATACAGCAGCCATCTGAATTATTTTATGAAGTGAAATTAAATATAATTTCTGACCAATTTAGTACCTTTACTTAAGGTTTTCTATTAAGCATTTTTTGTCTTTTTATTTTTCTTTATACAAGACAGATTGAGTAGGAAGGTCCTGACAGTACAAGTGATGATATAAAGGGACTGCAGCACTCTCATCTGAAATTTACTGCAGCACTGGGGTAACTATTACATTTTGTTTGTTTGTTTTTTAATATTAAGGCAATTTACACATGTATTCATGATGTTGCATCATTAGATTCTGATACGGCCTCCAGTTCCTACCGAAAGAAAATGCTACTGAACTAAAGGAAAGTGGGAGGGGGGAAGAAAAGCTTTCTTACTGATAAAGCCTTTGATGCCCAAGGACTCGATTTCCATGTAAACCAACAAGCGACTATAGGTTTCCACGAGAGCAGGAGCCAAGGCCACACTAGATTTTGCATGAGCCAACTTAATTACCCTTGTAGCTATGCTATGAATCAAGCTGAAGAAAGAAAGAAAATATTTGTTGATCAAAAACAAGTACTTGGAAGTTAAGAAGTTTATTATGTAAGTCAACAAATCTAAACATGACGTTTTCAGACAGAGAAAAGTTGTCCTGATGCATAAGTATTAATAGGTTAAAAAAAAGGCTCATTGGATACTGTACCTCATTTTTGCATGAACTGTGAGCGAGTCCAAGAGGTTCATTGGCAATGGGGTAATAGACCCCGATGCCATGCAATTAGTCCCTGGAAGAGATATCCTCATGTTGCCATTGCCATAAATAGTCTCTACCAGGACACCCATTGGTAAAGTGAAACACTCTGAATTGGTTGAATAAGCATTACACAACAAGGCAATCTTGTAGTCATTCATCTGTAAACTCTTATTTCTTAAACTCTGTTGCAAAAACCTGCGTGCCAAAGACAGATTATATATTAAGTAGGAAGAAGCAAGAAGAAAAATACACATGCATTCCAACATTAGAACCACAATATCCACAGATTAAAAATCGATTATAAATAGCGCGAAAAAAAGAAAATATTTATCAATTGCATCATATCAAATAACTAGGTCTTATGCTATAGTTAGTTTCATTGTTTAGTAAAAGCAGTTCAAAATATATTTTCTTCTGTCACCTTAGGAGAAAAATACACTTTAAAAAACACTTTTCCAGACAAAACGTAGCCCAGTGTACCGCTTACACACACTTTCCAAGCCACAGCATAACACAACAAGGTAGTCAATTTGCTTTCCGATTCTCTATCAGTAGAACAGATTAATCACTCTTAGACTTAAAACAATTTCCTTTAAGGTATAACAGCATTGCACTTTTTATGAGGTGTTTTGACTTTGAGATTTTAGTGCTTTTATCCTTTGATAACCCTTATCCCATCAGCATTCCATCACAGAATACATTTTGAATACAGACCTGAAGGGTCCTATTTCATTATCTCTAGAAACAAATCAAAACGTAAAACAAACAAACAAACAAACAAACTCACACACTCCAAACAAACAAAACTCACTCATGGTGAAGTTTAAGAGAATGAGGAATGGGAATCTGTAACTTGGAGTTGTCACTGTGGGCCTTCCGATTCAGATGAATCCATATGCAGGTCATTGCAAAAGCATGAGTTGACTGGGGTTTGTTAATGTCAGGTACAGGAATACACTAAAGAAAGAACATGTGAATGTAACATGTTGCATGTATTAACGTACAGAAAACCAGCTTAGATAGCCGGTATTCACAAGGTTAAGTTTTTCTTCTTGACTTGCAACACCACAAGCAACATATTTAAAGGACAGATTCTATTCCTCGTCAATCACTTGAATTAGAGAGCTCTGGAACACAACTAGACCGCAGTAATTGTTCTGAAATACAGCAAATTATCTAATGCCTCAGCACCACAAGTGAGATGGCAGCAGTGCATAATCAAGAGCAGAGTAAGACAGGTCCTCCTAAGAGCAACAGCCTTTGACAACATTTAGAAAATGTTCAGAAATGCTTTAAGACCAAAAGCACTTGAAACAAACATAACTCAAAGCCCAACTACATTAAAAGCAACCAGTCCTGTCACTCTTCCCAAAGTTTATGCTGATAAAAACCACTGTGAGGTCATGCAACAAAATGTACTACAGAATTTCTGCCAGTCAAAACTAACCTAGGAGGAGAAAAAATTCTACACTTAACCCTTATCAGTTTGGTACACCACACATTTGTGCTAATGTATCTACTGACCTCAAACAGAAGGCACTGCAAGAGGCCTCATCACAATGAGGATGTTTTGAGAAAAATGCTGTCGTGGTGAAGTTTAAATACTTCCTCTAACTCCCCTGTCTTAAGAACCTTCATTCTAGAGGAATGCACCAACCGTGACTAGGATTTGATTTACAACTGCAGAAGGAACCATTAATACAAAATGAATTTAAAGTGTCGTGTTTATCTTCTTGCTCCTGGAATTGTCTGATAATATATTATTCTGTTATAGAACAGACATAGCAATGAAATTCCATAACATTATTCCTTAACAGTATCCTGAGTGTGCTAAAAATCCCCTCCTCAAAACCTCAGTCAGATCTACTTCAGGCAAAGGTTTTTTGGTCATTTTTTTTTCTTTTTTCTTTTGTCTACAAGAACACTGACCAAGTGTGGCTATCAAAAAAACATAGCTAGGAAATACTGAAATTTTTCATTTAATTATAAAACTTCTATAACTATGCAGCACACTACTGCAACACTAACTCAACAACAATAGTAATACCTATGTATGAAGCTGTCATGTTGAATAATAATTAGAAATTCAAACAATTTGGTAGACAAGACTTACTTCTTTCTCAGGATAAAGGAGGTCAAAAAGCTTCATAACGGGGAGGAAGTCAGCCAGAGCATTCTTCTGGATGCTGCCAGAGATGAACTGCAGTAGCACCCACATCAGATGGTCTCTCCCTTTAATGAGACCACGGCCTGCCAACTGTCAAAAACACTCAGTAACAGACAAATACTGAATGCAGAAGAAAAAACACTGTAATGATTCCCATGAAAGTAGAAAAGCAGGCTGCAATAGTTTCAATTTTCAGAGATTATTGGGCATTTTATAGCAGGTCATAGACAGAAATTATAGAATCATAGAAATACACGTCGTGTTTTCAGAAAGATGGCAAATGGATGCATTAGTCATAACAGAGAAACAGACTGTGAGGGCCACAAAGGTTAACTGTAGGAATTAAAACGTATTTAGCTCACCAGGGTCATTGTTTTTGAAAAAATCAGCAACTCTTAAATGTTGGCCTTAAGCTGTCACTTTGTGGCCTTGTAGCCAAAAGGAATATTGCAGCAGGCCATAGGTTTTACACTAACTATTCAGAAAGTTTCTGAACCCAGCTAACTTGGACTTGCTTCATCTGGACTCTCTGGGCCTGCCCGAGTATCTTTTTTATTTTAATTTGTTTAGTTCATCTGATACAGCAATTCTCTAATAACAAATACTCTACTCAACCTCTACTCTTACCTAGCTTGATTTTTAGCTTAGATCTGTAGTTTTGTGGCATAGCACCTATTGTTTTAATAACATTGACTTGCTTTACCAAAGGTTCATTGACAGTCATTATAGGAAAACAACTGAATTTTAGGGCTACCAAAAAGGGCAGGGAAAAAAGTACCCTCCACATGTAAAACATACTACATATAGTAAATTTGGATATACATGGAACCATGGACAAACAAAGATGGAGCAAGGTGTAGCATGCTAGAAATTTTATCTAAATAGCCACAAGCTGATAATATAGTGAGAACACCCTTTTCCTGTCATGAACACCATACTTCTCTCAGCTGAGAGCTCAGGATGTTGCTGGCTTACTGTAACCCTTCCTATCCTTTTTAATGGAAGACTGGCAACACCACCTTTAGGATTCAGAAAGGAGATGGTAAATACCAGGAAGTGTATCACTTTTAACAGTATTACTATTAGGAAGTAACAATAACTGTAGACTGTCACTGCTAATGTCACTGTAATTGGACAAATGATCTTTGATTAAATCACTCTGATTAGACTGGTTAAACAAACCATAAATTCTTGCTTTCATTTACAAGGCATGTTTCTTTAGCTCACACACTGCACAGGTTGTTTGCTCTGCTTGAAGCTTCACTGTATATTGGATGCAGCAGTACAGTACTCAGACCTTCTAAATTATGCCAGTTTATCTCCCGAATCTCGCTACTAACACTTTTTGAGTTGAAATATAATACAATACCCTGTTACTGAACAAACTGAAAACAGACCTACCTAACAACAATGTAACTTGAGAATTTGACTTGCTTCTACAGGGCACAATAATAAAAATAACTCATTGTTACCCATAATGTACTTCTTGGGAGGGGTGAGGATTACTTTTTAATTTTTATTAAGTTTCTCTTACCAACTGGGAGTGATACAAACAATTTACCTTTTGATGGAGTGACAGCACCATATGAGGAAAACTTGCAAACTGAAAGAGCACAAAGAAAATGAGCTGGCTGGAGAGATGCTGCCACAGAAGCTGACTGGTTCCACCATCGTCAAACTTCTCTTCAGTCTCAGACCGTTCCATGGCATACACCACAAGATCCACCAACTGGTCCTCCAGCACAGGGCAGCGCTGCTTGTGCTGTAAGGCAGAGATCAGATACAGTATTCCAAAAGTCTTGCCATTAACTTCAGGACTTGTACAGTTGCAGTTATAGTACAGTACTTTGACAGAAGGCTGGGAAGCATGAAATGAAGTCTGAACTTAAGTTAAGGATAAGCCACTGTATTAAAGCTGCACTATGTTACAGGTCATGATGATTTTTAGGTAACTCCCTACTCGGTTCCATAACACACATCACCAGTGCACCAAAAAAGACTTTTTTTTCGTCTGTATTTTAAAGAAATTCACGCCCAATGTTATTTTTCTGATCTTGCACTTACAGAAAAAAATATTCTTTTAACACGGTTTTTGTTCTTTTTCCTCTTCCTTGTAAAGTACATTTCAAAAGCAGAAAGCACCATAAAGGAAAAAATACCAATTATACTGACAAAATCAGAAGAAGCATCCCAATACACAGTACAGATGTTTCATGACCATTCCTTCTCTTCCTCACCCTGTTTGGGCTCACCTACAATTAGCAGCAGAATGAACCGGTCAGTACCCCTAAAATTAGAAGTCCTACTGATACAGCACCACCTGGTACAAGGCAAGATCAAGAAGACTTGAAAGTTAATCTGATGTAATCAGTGTGTTCTATATACCATGCATAGAACAGTAATTATGTATTACAGTGCTGAACACTTTACTTGTTGGATTTAGACGGCCACAATCTCCATAGCGAGGTACACAATCAGACAAATCACTTAAAATAACACATCTCCTGTAATGACCTTCAACAACAATCAAGTAAGGAACGCATTATACATTCAGATCTGTATGTTTGCACTGATGTACATAAGCCAGGCCCACTAGCAGTTTGGAACTCGGATCACAAGTATTAAATTTAAGCATAGTGCAACAACCTTGTATTGCTCTGTATTTGTACAGTTAGTGGTACAAACTGCTATTACTAAGAACAAAAAGCTGTGTGGAATTTAATTTCCTTCAGACAATGCTAGAACTATGGAACTAATCTAACCTCTGCTTGTTTCATTACAATCTCTCTTCAGGAATGGTCACATTTCTTTTTTTTTTTTTTATTTTTACATCTGGTGCCTGTAACATAATGCAGCCTTAAAGAAAACATTATTACTTTAAATGATACAAAAGAAAAGGAACTGAGCTGCTCAAACACTAATCATGAAAATGCAAGGTCCCTTTCTAAAGGCAAAAAGGCATATGTAAAAAAAAGTTTTAAAAGGTTACCCAAATATTCATAAAATAGTTTAGATGAGTTTAGATGCCTTAGATGAGTTCTTTGACTTACTAGCCAGGCAGCCTAAAAACACCTTTTAATTAATAGAGTAAGAAATAATAAAAGGAAAGAGAGATGCTCAAAGGGGATGCTTGTTCTAACTTTCATTGATGGCAATCTTTTGCAAGGAAAACAAAAAGAAAATATTCTCTTAAATTGAACATAAAATGCACGAATGAGAAAAGTTGGCAAAATATAGTGAACAGCATCCCCTGTTGCATGCTCTTTGCCGGCTCCAAACTGCAGAAAGCTACAATTCTAGCTGTGCTTTCTTGAAGCATGCTTAACACAAACCTCTAACTAGAATAGAAAGCACCGGTTACTGTTTCACCTTCTCTTCCAGTACACAATGCCAATGCCATTGCCACAGATCAACCACGCTACAGGTTTACAGAGAGCAATGTTAACATCATCAGTTGAGAATACTTTGGTTTCGTTCGGTTTGTTGTGCTTTTTGTTTCTGTTATCCCCTCCTCCCCCAGTCCCCCCTCCCTCACCAAGCAACTAATTATGAAGCAGAGCAGGGTGCAACAGACAAGACTACAGACTAGTTTATAATCCAGCATGCAAAACTACTACGTACAGGGCTTGAAATTTAATAGTTTGCTAAGCACTGGGTTAATGTCCAAAAGCCTAATCATGTTAGGCTATATTAATTTAGGATAAAGTTATTGAAAGAATACAACAGGAAAATATTACTGTTAAAAAGAAAGCCAGAATTTCCAGTAGGAATTTTCAGTATTCTCAATAATTCTAAGACTGGGTAAGGTTTAGGAGCCAGGAAACTAGTAAAATAAATTCATTCTTTTATTCTGAAATTCATCCTTTTATTGCTTTACAATATTCTGTGATAAACATAGCAGTATTTATTATTCTATCTTCTTTAATAAGTTTTCTGGCATTTTTTTTCTCTATTTTCAGCGAACGCATTTAAGCAGAAATTTTCTATCTGTGAGTTTTGGAGCGCTCAGAAATAAAATACTACACTTGCCTATGTCTTTGCAGGATTGGGGTCTTATTTTATTAGCTACTCATAACTGAAAGAGAACTTCTCTGTGCATTGAGACATGAACAAAATAGAGGTGAGGGCTGATTTTCCTCAAACAAACAGGAATTTGTGTTTCAAAATTAAAAACAAATAAAAACTGATTTGGGATTTTGGAAATATTTTTACATATGGAAAAATACAGCGGTAAAAACCACTATGCTTCGGTCTTTAAAAATAATAAATGAAATAACCAAATTACAAAAATGTGAATAAAGTAAACACTCTCCATTTCACTCCTGAAAATAACCTTTAAATATCTGACAAATACACAACGTCATTGAAAACGTTATTAAATGATAAAGAGATACAGGAAAAAAAAGTACTACCAGGACAATTTGACGCTAAAATTTCTCTCAAGACCAGCCCTCTAACGGACCAGTGGTACCTTTCTGTAGCAGATCAAAGCTTCAATTGTCTTTCATTTTTTTTTGTTAAAAGACTTCCCTATAAGAGAATTATTTTAAGAAGTCAGTAAGGCTACCTGCAGGTTATTATTGTTTCAAATATTTTAAAGAAACACCATTTAGCTTGAAAATATTTAATAAATAGTGGATTCAGGAGATCACACCTCAGAGCCAAAGAGTCCTGTTGAGCAACGGGTATCTCCAGAAGTCAAATTCAAAGTGCATAAGTTAAATGGCTAAAGTAGTTGACACAGAACAGAACTACAGCCCCCTCTCACTTCCATTTTCCACAACCGTATGCTGCCAAGATTCAAAACGAGCCCCTACAGTTTGTTGTTTATATTACACCTGATTCTATTTCTACCAAGCTCAGTGGGCATTTTGAAGTTTTCCTCATTAAAAATGGTGTAAGATTGAACAAGGAAATTGCACTCAAGAGGTCTCAACACACAATCAGAAATGTATCAAAAAAGGTAATCACACCCCTTAGTTTTAGTACTTTGCCATGCTAACACTGATACCAGAAAGTCCCCAACATCAATATATAATACTTCAAAAATAAAAGGAGAAGTCATTTTTTGCATTGTCATTCCTTTCACTTGATATTTTAATTCCACTTCCACGATACATGGACAGACATCAAATAAACAACTTCCCTAAGCAAACTATTCTGGTCTGTAGCTAGCAGAGATTACAACTACACACCCACCTGAACCCAGCACAGTACAGATAATCTCATAGTCAAAGCTGCAGATCACCACTGGCAACTTGCAAAATCACTACTACAGTATGTCCTAATTAAAAGTTTGTGTAACATTATAGAAACAAGACACCTGAAAAATTACCTCCTTTTTTCAAAGTTTCCCCGACTCAGACCAATCAAAGTTTAATCTAAACTTAAGTAAATTTCATTTTTTAGAAGATTGCAGTGCCATCCAGATTAATTATTCAAGGATTCAATTATTCAAAAAGGACTTTTTTTTTTTCCATGCAAATCTGTACGTACAGAGAAGGTAATAATATAAAGCAAAATGTTCAAAAGTAATTTCATGACTGTTTTAAGACATTACTGCAGTTTGATTTAAAGAATCAACTGTTTTAAGTATTCCCTTAAATATGGTCCCTAAACCGAGTCTTAATTTGGCAATGTAAGACACTCTAAGCATTTTCCAAATAAAACAAACAAAAAACTCCCCAAAAACCCAAACCCACGCAGACTGTTAAATACCTCAACAAAATTAGTCAAAAGGTAAGTAAGTATTGGGAGTACTACCCATATATATGAAGTGACATGATAAAATGCAAATTAAAACTCTCCTTCCTATAAACCAGTTCACACAGGTAGAAAAGAAAATACTACCACACATAGAAGTATACACTAGCAGGAAAAAAAAATCCAACCCCATAGTCCAACAGAAGGAGTATTCTGAAGTCTGTATTACTGCCTCTGGACTTACAGCCATACATAGACTTGGTAAAAGTATAAAAAGCTCATAAAAATCCCACAACAAAACTTAAATTCCTGAAAGGAACATATGAATCCATAAACATACCAGATTTTACCTTCTTGTTTCTCAAGGTTAGCAGGACAGCTGGATATGTATTTTCTACACAACTCAGAGACGGTTTGAGTGAACATTTTTCTAACACACATCTGCTTAGTTAAGACTGAACCAGAGAATTTCATTGTTCGTCTTCAAGAATATTCGAGAACTAGGGCAAATTTCCGATTTGCTGAACCATACCTAGTTTGTGATGCCAAAAGATTCAAATGAAGGCTCCAATCCTGCAACTGGATCTGTGTGAATAGTTGACAGGGCATACAAGCAGCTTCACATAAATAAAAAGGAATGCCTGATCATCACTTTGAGGTGTTTCCATATTCATTTTTGAAACAAACTTGGAACTATTTGCATTGCTAAGCATCTTTTATTACAGTGACAATCAACGTATAGAGGTTAGTCCAGTTCTACGTATAAAATACAAAATTATCAGCCATTTTACTGAAAACACCAACGCAATAACACAACTTGTGAAGCGCACGCTATTACTTTTTTTTTTTTATCAGCTGGCTACATTAACAAATTCAGCTCTAACATTAATTTGTACCTAAAAAGTGATTAAAATTGTAATGTTTTTCACAGTTTTAAACAGAGTATATCAATGTCTCAGTAGAACATATAGTATTCCTGTTCTATACGACTACACCACCCTACTCTAAATTTGCATTTTTGAATCACAGCAGCCTAAACATCCTTACGCTGGTGTAGTTGTAGCAGCACAGCTATAGTTCATGTTCTGTCAGCATTTCCTTTATAAGCTACATTCTTCAAGTTTGTTCCTTGGCCATAAAATTTCATGCCAGGTTGAAACTTTGTGTAGAAGTTCTTATGCTACTAAGCAAGTTTTAAGAAGTATACTTCAATATATTTCATTAATTCAACTGAATTTCCATCAACTATTTTTAGAGGATGGAAAATAAGACTAAAAAATCAGCATTTTTAACATTGATATTTTTTGACTGTAAGGCACAGACCACAAATAGAAGAATAAAATAGGCTCAATATTTATTTTTCTGTAGTCTTGTATGATTTACCAGCTACAATATACATACAAGAAGAGTTTGATTTATTATCTAAATGTAGACACAGAAAAAGACACAAAATACAAATACTACTCATCTGAACGCTAAACCTAGCAGCCCATTTCTGAGGTTTACCATTTCAGCTGCTTTAAGCGTCTCAAATACAGAAGACCGTTGAATACAACAGTATAGTACTGTTTCCCAAGAGGTAGGAATCTGTGCATTCCAAAATATTGTCTCAACCCAGAAAGAGCACTGGAGCATTGCTGTATTTCACTTACAATAGAAAATGTACACAAGGTTTCAGGATCATGTGAATTTTATAGTCAAGTTAAAAATCTGAAAAAAGTTTCTTAAATGGAAACACTGACACAACCTTCACTATAGTATTGCAAACAGCAACGCCATTTTATAAAGCTTGAAATGATTTTTTTTTTTTTTAAATAGGAGAGGAATTATTATTGTAACAAAGGATCAACTGTAAATATAGTACTATATTTCAAATTTTGAACAAAGTCTACTTGGTTGATTTGCTCAGGCTTGCCTTTTTTTTTTTTTTAAATCAAAAACAAACAAAAACAAACAAAACCCCACAGGTAGAGTCCAAATTTTAAGGAACTACTTATCACACTACTGTGTTTCACCTAGCTTGAAGAATATATTATAATTGCCTGTTGGGAAGTTTGTTACAGAGACTTCCTAATGCTTTTTTTTTTTTTAAATGTGTTTTGTTTTTATATATATATATATATTAACAAAGATTGTATTTACAGCTTTGTAATTTTACAATTGAGTGCAGTGGATGTTTTTCCACCTGCATAAGGAAAGAAGTCTTGAACTAAGAGTTTCTCTTTGTCTGAAAATTCCAGCAATAAAAGTACTTATGACTGGTAAAGGTAATGGTAGCAGTCCATTCCAATCAAAATCTTAGGACCAAAGGACCACTGACTGTCAGTTTTATGCTACATCTCTCATATCTGAAGAGATTTTATTGACAATTTGCCCTTGTCTAATGGTCCTGCCAATTTCAAGCCCTGACTGTACATGTATTCTCTAACTGGAATCAGTGGCTACAAAGCGGCCAGCGTATCGTTAGTCACAATACAACAGTAAGGTTGTGAACATACCTGAGCAATGTTCAAGGTCTAGAGCATTGGAGGATGGGCAGGACAAGACAGGACAGAACAAAAATAAAGGAAGAAAAAAAGAAAAGACAAAACAGTGACTATGAGGCCAGCCTCAAGGATCCCCAAGTCAGACTAAGCCCCCCCATTCTAACGTATAAAAGAAAAAACATAATAAAGCAAAGCCCAACGTTCCACTATTGTAGTACTGTAACATGCCAATACAACAAAATACAACATTTTGAGAATTAAAAACAGGAACAGTAACCGTCAAGCTGATTTTTTGAGCTAGCAGTCTCCTACTGTCTGTCAAGGGTGTACTTGAGGCTGGCCTTATAGGAAAAAAAAGCAATGCAAAAAAAAATCATATTTTAAATCTCTACTTTTTAATTTAACATTCGTAAAGCAATATCCAAATGATAGGAACAACAGTGTCCAATTAACCTAATATGATCTCATTAAAAAATAAAATAAAAATAAAATAGTAAAAATAATAAAAAAATCACTCTCTGGACCTAAACTGTTTTGCTTAGTTAGCTATAGCAAAGAAAAGAGAAAAAGAATAGTGCAGATTCTATGCAGATTTAAACCACGTGTTACAGCACAGTACAGTACCTGCTTATTCAGACCTAGCATATTGCAGACCATATCTCTTGAATACGGTTGCTCCAGCACGTATCGCAACAAAGCAGTCTGCGGCTCAAACAGATCCTTCAAAAAAAAAAAAAGGCAAACATATACAAACATATATTGCCTCAACATTAAGTTTAATACTATCATTTAACTGAGTTAGCAATGTAACAAGTGTTTTATCTATGCAGATCTACCTATGCAAATCTTTTTGCTCTCTGATACCCAAAAGAAAGAAGGAAATAATTGCAACTCTTTAGAATTCTTTAGAGATGTTATGGGGAGTAGATAGAAAGACATTCTTTAAAACCAGTAACAGGGTGTCATGCTTTCTGAAAACAGCCTTGGAAAACTGTGAGCAGGACTCCGGAAGACCATCAAGAACTGAAAGGAAGCTAGGTAAGACTGCTGAGGAAGCACATGACCAAGATTCATAAAAATCACAAGTGGCACGAAGAAAGCAGATATGGAACTGCTCACTGTATCTTCCAATATCTGAATCACTTTAAATAAAAAGTTATCTGAAGCGTGATTTAAAACAAATAGAAGCCAACAGCTCATGCAACAAAGCTGAAGGGTAGAACTCCTTGTCAAAAGGATACTGAGGATACTGACAGTTTACGTGGGCTCAAGAGAAGACTGAACAAGTATTTGGAAAAGAAATGGTTATTAAATATAGAAACCAAGATTGTCTCAGGAACCCCCTAAACTGAAAATAGCTGCGGACTATGAACAGTATTCGACATTAGATATGTATATATGTATCCTCTATATCCTTCCTTAGACACCTAGGCTATACTGGGGATGGGATACCTTGGATTTTTGTCCTGATCATTTACATTGCTAACTTCTTTCAGTAGACCACTGCTTCACACTCTAGAGTTCTAACTTCAAATAAGCTAACATATTTACATTTGAATTGCAAATGTATCTTTGCCATGGAATAACAAAGAGCACAGAAAAGAAGAAATCACCTTCCCATTCTCTTTCGTCTCCTCACTGCTAAACTATTTTTCAATCAATTCTCTGCTCCCGCTTGCTCCCAGAAGCACACACCAACAAAGAACATGAAACAACTTTTTCTTCAGCCTCCTGGGCAGCAGTTACACCACATGCTACTTTAAAGGTCCTCCACATACAGTCGGAGGTCATTGAAATACATAACACAGGGAAAACATCTACAACTCTAATGTTAGGCTAGCTGGAACAATAGGATATTCACAGCTGAATTTTTCCCCCCGCCCATAGAATATAAAACCTTTGTATTTCCAGAACATAAAGAGGTTTAATAAGCTTAATAAGGCATACCTTATCATATGGTAAGAGACCTTTCAAAGGAAAACGAAGGGTTGTAGGATCCAGCTTCCAGGAGTTACACATGGCACCTGAGTTATTTACCACAGGAAGAAGACTACAGCGACCTACATGCAATGAAACATTATGAATTCTAAAACAGTGAAATTGGCCTATTATTAATCATTCTGATGCAAAAAGTAGCCTCAGCCACTTTTATGCTCTCCTTAAATTTCCATTGTTTATAGCTTTTTACCACAGGATTGCTTCAAGCTGATTTATTTTTCCCAACAGAAAGTTCAACTTTTCAACTAACAAAATATCTAAGGAGTTAAATCCCCTTCTATTCAGATTGGGTACCCTGAACATGAAAATATTTGCAAGTATTAATCTAAAAGAAACACTACTTCCCATGGGGAAAAATCATAGCACTTCATACTGTATGCCAAACCACACACACAAAAAAATAGTGCTCCACAAATTGTCAGTTTTATTTCATCTTTAGAGGAGTAACCTCTGTGCCCAAAGACTTTTCAGTTTACCCAAAGACTGTTCTAATGCCATTGCTTGGCCTAGGGATTAACTTTTAGTACACTGGCCCTTGCAACAAAAGTGGTATTAACTAGTTTAAGTATGTAACCTATTCTTTCCCTTTTCCTTCTTTCATCCCCTAAGACAGACCGTGGGCAGGATTCCATTCAAGATGATGTTAGTCAAATACAAGTGTCTGTGCTCCTCCCGCAGTCGCAGGAAATCTAGTCAACTATGTCAGCGTAGGCCAGTGTGATTCAGCTGACTGCACACCAACAGTTTTTTGGAGGATAAATTTAGACTCATTAGGTAGTATAGATTAGAGACTTGGGACGTATTTCAATTGTTTAACCATAAGGATCTAGTCTGAGCCCCTAGTGCACCTATGTATAAGCATCTAAATTTAGGTGCCCTAACTGTGACCTAAATATAATTCTTAGTTCAAATTCCATGACTTCTACTGTCCAGAGCAACCATAACACGATCACACGAAACAAAAAGTATAAAATACTTGATTCTTCCCCTTAACCATTTTATACATGCAAAATAACTACCTGCTTTGTAAGCAAAATGCTTGGGGACATTATGATTTTACATTCTTAATCTCTTCATTCTTTAAGTTCAGTTGCAACAAAACTTGCTTAGAGCTAAGAAATAATGCAACTGTCATAAAGTTACTTAATTCTCAAAGCAAACAGAAGAAATCTTTATCTTTTTAAAGAAAACCACAACATTCATCACAATTAAAACAGCGAACTTTCACTCTTCTGATTTCTAGCAATAAATGAAGGTGAGAGTTTTTCCTTCATGAAAGAAGAGAGCCAGTACTCATTTGAACTAGGAAGTGCACAGAGAACTTTGCCACAATAGGGATGAAACTGAGCAGCTACAAAAGCTCCAATGGAAACTGAAAACAGGAAACATTCTATGACTGACATACCGGTGGATCTGTATTATCTCAAAATCCTTAAATGTAGAAAAGCTATGATTTTCTTAAGGTCTACTGTAGATAGAAACTACACAGCCACGTAACAAAAAGTACACTTCTGCTATCAGCTTGAATGATTTTAACCTCGCCAATATCAATTTTCCCCTTCAAAGCAAAAACTGAAGAGAAGCAAGTCTGAAAATAAACTAACAAAAGGAAAGATACTACATGAAACATAAGCTCTGATTCATTTCGCTTAGATGAATATATGCCCCAAAAGGTTATATGAAACAAAATATTTAGTGAATTCAAGTCATTCTCTTACCACAAATGGAATTTATTCTTGCTGTGGGTCTGAAGGTATCCACAAAATCCGATACTAAATTACCTAGTAACTGGATGAGAAAAGGAGAAAAAAAAAATAAGACTAAGTTGCATATATTGATACAGAATATTTAAGACTAAAAAAACAGTTCATGCATTTTAGTAAGATACACAGAAATCTGCTAAAAATAGTATCTCCCTACACATTTCATGAAATCAGAAAAATACTCCAGAAACTAGGAACCACAAAAGGAAAAATGCAACCTTGTAAAGAGGAAGAAAGCACTCTTCTCACTTTGCACTTGAATGAGAATAATAATAATAATAGATAATAACTGTATAATAATGGTTTCTTTTACATATACCCTATTATTTCAGTGTATGCTATTTAGGAGCAAAGATTTTAAGACAAAATAAACTTCAGAATTTGTTTGCCTCTGGATAACAATACCACAACAATAAAGCACCTACATTAGTATGCTCTGGATTAACTCTTGGCTCAGAAAAAGTCAGTAGTAGTTTTCCCATTAATTCAAAGGGGTCAGGATTTTATCTTTTCCCAGACATCTAGCTATTTTAACAGAAAACAAAACTAAAAATTGGATCAATATTACATTCTTTATAGAAACAATGACCATTTTTATTGCATGACAGTCCCAAATATTTCTGCAGAACTGAATTTAAACAAACAAATAAAACCATGCCAGTCAGCAATTTAAAGTGATTTTTTTCTTCCTTACTACAGAAAGAGCACAAGCTAGTTGGTAAGCATGACCTATGTTTCCAAATGTATTCAAACAAACCCAATTCAATGCATCAAGACTTTTGAACACCAAGCTAGAGGTCAAAACTATGCCATCAATTTCATGCAAGAACACAGGGATCTGCTGATGCAATCATAACAAGCCTATGCCTTTAATTGACATACCTAAACACAGAATTTGCCATTAAATAAAAGATTCTAAATCTTCGCTTTTAAATTTGTTAAGCAAAAAAAAAAAAAAAAAGACACCATTTTGTTTTGCGTAAAACAAAACTCTAGATTACACAATTTCATATCTTGTCATTACCCAGTGGGGAAGTTTTCCTTCAGGATACAGCTTTCTGATTTCTGTAACTGCAAAGTAGGCTGGTAACAAACATGCATTTCTTTCCAAAATGTAGGCTACCACCTATAAGTAGAAGAATGTATCAGCATTAAAAAAGTTTGGATAAGATAGACAAAGGTATAGCCTGTCTACTAGTCTGGGGAAACCCATAAAAATAAAAACCAATAAGATTAAAATACTTTTTCTTAAGTTGTACCCTGATAGTACATTAGATTAAAATCTGTTTTTAATTGTAGGTTAGGCTGTTTAAACCCAAGTAAAACTATGCCTTTACATCTGCCTATAAAAGGCTGAAAACAACTAGTATTTTCACTCACTAAGAAAAAAGAAAGTAGTTGATCTCAACATTTTATCTCATACAACTTACTTCAGTAAGTCAAACATGGGGTCTGATTTTTCCTCTAGGGATTTTAGTGCACAACAACATCCCCAAAAAGTTCTTCATATGAGGTACGAAACACGATAACAGAAAAGAACAGGTCTTTGCTGTTGATCTGTATCAACTCTAATAGCTAGAGTGGCTCTATTTGAAAGACTGATGAATGGCAAAAGAACGATGTGACATCATAATGACATCATATAAAATTCAGATAACTACCTCTCTTGCTGCTAAAAGCTGCTGCACAACAGCAGAGCTCACAGTGTTTGGAATTGTTAAGATTTTCTCTAGGATCACTTTCAACAGATCGCGCACACCCTAAAAGAAAGCACACAGAATTAATGTTCCGGGATATTTTTTATTTCTGGCAGATAAATTACACAGTGAATATGACCAGACAGCATCTTCAGTGAAATCAGATGGATTTTGCTAAGTGCCAGCAGACAGACTGCTAGGGAGAATGCGAACACTAATGACATTAAACCTCTTATTGGACTTCTCAATCTTGGCATACCCCAGATAAGAAAAATAACTGTTGAAATTTTGATGTGCATCCAGAGATATCCAGCGTATCTTGTCTTGTGCAGTCTTGTGCAGACTGCCCAACGTACAATGTTGTGCTTTATGGGTTTTGCTCTAGTAACATCTTGCCCACCAACATTTGTGAAGTGGTCTTCTTCTGAGAGATATGCATGGTTTTCTACTCCTTTTGTTGGAGTCAGACCATGCCAAGGACTCAAACTTGCTTTTCCCATGTAGCAACAGGGGGCAGAGCAAATGCAAGAACTTCACCCTTACTGCTTGATAGCATTACTTTGCTGTATGTACCACTTATGCAACTGCATTAGGGATATTTAGTAACCAATAAAGGGATGGAAGATGACTGTGTGCTAGAAAAGAGAGTAGGAGAAGTTGCATATCCGTACAGATTTATCTATTAACATAAAGCACAGTTACGAAAAAGCATTAAAACTGGCCTCACTCAGTTACGTCTTTCTTTCATTAACAAAGCAGACTTTGAAACACTGGAATTCACCAGCCCAAAAGCATAGAAACAAAGCCATAAAGCAATACATCTTCTCACAAAGAAAGGAATGGGGGGAAAATACCTTGTAGTCTACACCTCCGATAATTTTCCGGATCAATTTAAATGTTAAGGCCCACAGCTGCGTCCTTTCCCACTCAAGCGTATCGGAGTTTATCAGAGATTCACAAACCATCCTAGCAGAAGAAGACAACGCAAGAATGAATGACAGATTATAAGCATGTGCTCTTCAGCAATACTTTAATAATACCCTCACATAAAACCCTGCAATATTGCAGCTTCCAAGTATCCTATTTATTGACCCACTGTAGCTTAACTTACCTGGGTGGCAAAAGTCCAGTTTCAACTGCCATTGCTAAACAGTCATAAAGAAAAGAAATTCTTTTAGGACTGTGTTGGCTATGAATGAATCTTACAATCCACTGGACACATTGTTCATGGGATTCCTGAAAAAACAGCATAGGGGAGAAACAATGTATCTACGGGTAATGAAACAAACCATAAAATTCATATAAAGTCCTATTGTGAAGAACTGAAACTAACAGGAGATAAGAATGAGATTTAAAATGTTTTTAGTCCAGTTGTCCAACACTCAGTTTTCCCTACAAGTCATTTGATACAGTACTGTAAACACTTCCCACTGCAGTCTCATACCTGAAACTGATTTCTATAGTCAACCTCGTTGTTCACATATGGGTTCAGCACAGAAGAGAATAAAGTAGAATTGTTTTAAACAATTCTTCCTGTATCAGTTATAATAAAATTCACTGAAAATGAAGATGAGTAGATCTCCCATTACAGGAAGAATGCCTAGAGGTATCTAACTATTAAAAGGTCATTTTTGAACATAAACATTATTTTCATTTTTTTTCTACTTGTTCACTTCTACCAAAAATAACTTTTTTTTTTAACAGTTACTACTTCCAATTGGTTATCTTTATTAGAAATGCACAATTTTTGCTAAACAACTATATAGTCTTTCTAACGTAAAAGCTGATCTTTTTCTTGCATAGTCTTCCTATATTCTTTACCATGCCATACCTGAAATCAGATTCTGAATAACTGGAAACAGACCTTATAGCTTAAGTGTTGGTCTGCTAGACAAGGTTTTACTACATAGGGGGAAAAAAAAAAGTATATCGAAGCAACAAATTAAATGTTAACCTGGGAAAGACTGCTCCAGAACTGTCTAAAAGCACCCAGACAGCTGATCAGTTTGGTTCTCTCGTCTTCAGGAGTGTCCATAAACATACTAATGCAAATGAGAAAATTAGTTGTTAGCATTACACCAGCAAAAGAGCACAAGTAGAAAAATACATTTACACAGAAAGTCACAAACAACAAATCTAACATCGCACTCACCCAGGAAAAGCTTCTTCGATTACCTCCGTTTTCTGCAAGAGAAAAGCCCCAGGTGAGCTGTTGTGACAAGGTTTTCCAAGGGTGCCTACCCAGCAGGATGCAACACTAAGGAATAACAGCCGGACTCCTATGGGACTGTATCAGAGGTGGATGCATTTCTTCTGTTATGCTAGACTCTCTCTTAATTTATGTCCCAAACTTGTAGAAATGATTCAATTCTGTAACTGCAGCTCTTCTCCCACACTTGAAGAAACCAGTATTTCTGAATCCCACTAAGTTTTTTGTCCCACTCCTGTTTCATGACATTCGGTTACACAAATCAATTGTATATGCAGTTACTTCTCCAACCGAGTTTAAGTCCATTGCTTTTAAAATTCCATTAAGCAATCATATGGCTTTGCAGTAGAAGATAATCTATGAATATCCAGTTTATCTTTTCTAAAGCATTTTTTTTTCTTAAACGCCATTATGCTCAATTGCAAAGCCTAGACATGACTGTAACTCTCAGCCTTTTCAGGGCACTGAAGAAAACCTGATACTCATCTGTTCCTCACAGAAACATAACTAAGCTTCACTGCTGTCCGTAAGCTGACTAATAGCAGCAGTGAAAGTGACTACACGCTATTTTCTCAGTTACAGCTTCAAAAATGCAGTGAAAATTTGTTAAAACGTTTTGTTTTGTCCCATTACAACTTTAGGGAAAGAACACCGCTGAAAAAACAGGCAGCGACAGCACAGTCAAATCACAATCTGAATGACAACATGAAAAAAAAATACATAAATAAATAAAAGTTATCAAACAAAGAGGCCAGTCAGATACGGCCAAATACCACGCCACGAACGACCTCAGGCCGCCATTCCCGACAGGGCTCCGCCGCCCGCACCGCACCGCACCGCACCGCACGGCGCCCCGGGCCCGCGGGCCCGGCCGGACTCACCACCACCTCCTCGAAGATGCTCTGCAGCTGAGTCTCCATGGGCAGCGCCATGGCCCCGCCGCCCGCCCCCGCCGGGCCCTCGGCAGCCGCAGGCGGCGGCTCCGCGCCCCCGCCGGAAGGTCCCGGCTGCTTCCGCCGCCCCCCCCACCCCCGGGAAGCGGTGCGCGGCACGGGCGTTCCGCAGCTACTGCGTTCCGGGCGGGGAGGGAGGGGAAAGCAAGGGTTGCCTTTATTTTAAACCTAATCTAACTTTGTAACTAGAGTCCTGGGCCACATAACTTGGCCCAAATACCACACCTTATTTTGCGTTTTAAAAGTGGATCACAGGATAGTCTTGAACTCCCTAATAGGTCCCAACAGGGATTTATCTCATAAATGGTGCCTTTGGTGCTGTGGATTCACACAGCGAGGTCTGGTAGAGGGCAGCTGCCGGGGGTGGCCTCTGGGAGCAGAGCCCCGCAGCTGCCCCATGGCAGATCCCAGCCAGCTCCAGCCAGCTCCAAACATGACCTGCCACTGGCCAGAGCTGAGCCAGGGGGCAACGCTGGGTGTCTCACCTCTGTGAGAGCAGATTTAAGGAAGGGGAAAAAAAAAAAAAACAAAAAACAACTGCTGTGCAACAGCAGCTGGGAGAGCAAGGAGTGAGCACCAGCCCTGCAGCCCCCCAGGTCGGTGCAGCAGGAGGGCAGGAGGTGCTCCAGGCAGGCAGCAGCAGTTCCCCTGCGGCCTGTGGAGAGGCCCCTGGTGGAGCAGGCTGTCCCCCTGCAGCCCATGGGTCCCACACGGAGCAGATCTCCACGCTGCAGCCCGTGGAGGAGCCCCCGGTGGAGCAGGTGGATGTGGCCTGGAGGAGGCTGCGGCCCATGGAGAGCCCCCGCAGGAGCAGGCCCCGGGCCGGAGCTGCAGCCCGTGGAGAGGAGCCCACGCAGGAGCAGGGGGTCTGGGGGGAGCTGCCGCCCGTGGGGGACCCGTGCTGGAGCAGTTTGCTCCTGGGGGATGGATGGACCCCGTGGTACGGAGCCGTGTGGGAGCAGTTCTTGAAGAGCTGCTGCCTGTGGGCAGCCCCCGCAGGCTCAGTTCGGGCAGGACGGCATCCTGTGGGAGGGACCCCGCGTGGGGCAGGGGCAGGGAGGGACCGTGAGGGAGCGGCGGAGACGAATCGTCAGGGACTGACCGCAGCCCCCATTCCCTGTGCTACTTGGGGAGGAGGTTGAAGAGAGTGGATGGGGGGAAAGATCTTTGTAGCTTGCTTTAGTGTCTTACTGCTCTAGTCTGTTAGCAATAGGCAGCAAATTATATTCATCTCCCACACTGAGTCTGTTTTGCCAGTGATAGTAATTGGTCAGTGATTTCCCTGTCCTTATCTCAGCCCCATTTTTTTAATATCATATTTTCTGCCCATGTTATATTGAGGAAGGGGAGCAGAAGGACAATGTGGTGGAGTTTAGGTGTCCATCAGTGTGAAACCACCATATTCGTCTCATTTTAATAAAACTGAACTACATATGATCCTACCTATGGCAGAGAACCTGGTCCCTGAGGTAGAGCTGAGGCCCAAGTCAGGGCCATTACTTGAGCAAGTCAAGTCTATGTAAAGGTCGTCGTGCCTTCTGTAAGGGACCCAAGAGTCAAAGAGGAAGAACAGTACAAGTCTTAAGGGCTGGGATTACACATAGTTCCCTCTGCCAAGGAATGAGGCCGTGGCAGATTCTGTGTGTTAAGTAAAATGGAGCTGTAAGCCTGACCAAACAAGGAAGAAAAGAAATATTTGCATGAAGAAGAAATGACCCTGTAATTCCAGTGACAGAAAAGGAAATACACCTTACAAAATGACTTTAATTATATAAAAAAGCAAGCAAACATTTTGACAAGCAACATTATATGTGAGAAACAATCTGCAGCCAATAACAGGCTCAGGCGAGGATCTCAGTGAAGCAGCATTTTTATTCACCATTGCAATAGCAGGCATCTTGCAAGCAGGAGCCCACAGTAGAAGTGTATCATAACCTTATATCCCCTATTATCCAACACTCGACTCCTCCCGTTTCCTCACTGGCTGAGTACTACAGGCTCACAACCTACTCGATGCTTGTTACAATACCATATATGTACAATTTTATTTGACCAACCTATAATTTCTCATTTTCCCCCTTTTTTCTTCTCTCATTACTGGAAGGGACCGTGATCTTTTTTTGGTTGTTTGTTTTGTTTTTGCTGATTCCACAACTGCTTGTCTTGTTTTTCTTAGCCATCCTCCATATTTTGGGACAGTGGGACCTTCCACTGTCCCCTTATCTGCCTAACATACCCCCCACTGTTATGCCTGTGCAATCACTTTTGCATATGCAAGGTTAGTGGTATTTTCTATTGCAAAAAACACAATTTAATTCTCACAATTATTATACAAGGACAGCAAGCAAGTTCTATCTTCTTGCTTTGCTCTGCTTGTGCATGCAGCTTTACTTTACCTATTAAACTGACTCTAGCTCAGCCCATGAGTTTTATTGTTTTTCTACCCCTGCAGTTCTCTCCTCCAACCCTCTGGGAGGGAGGGACCGAGTGGCTGGGTGGGGCTTGGCTGCCTACAGGGGTTAAACCACCGGAGTGGTTTTTGGCACCCAACCTGGGGCTAGTGCCGCTAGAGATAATAACAGATTTGATTGGAATGTCCTAGACCTAATTTATAGCTGTTACACTGTTCAGCTGTTCATTGGCAGGTTTCTGTGCTTGCTACAGGTCTTGCTTGCTTCTCTGTATCGGAGTCTAGTGCTTGTTAGCGGCTGCTATTTGCTGCACTTAGCATCATGTTTTGCTGTGCCTGGGAACATTCTGATAACAGCAAAGGCCATGTCCCTGGGCTGGCAAATTGCCAGGGCATTGCTGTTTTTTCCTGTGCTGCTAACTGGCCAGGCTGCAACTGCAGCGTCTCAAGTCAGAGGGACTTGTGCCTTCTGAGTAAGTCCACGCTGCAGCGCTGCCCCTACAGGAATTGCAACCCTTGGTTAGGAGCAGGGGCAAGGGTGAGGAGTCCGTTGCAAAGATAAGTCAGATAGTCTGCTCCGAAGGGACAAAGGGTGAAGACTGGAATGGATAGACCCTTAAGTTGTAACCCATGATTTGAGTTGCGTGTTGTAGGAAGTACTGCAGCAGGAACCACTCAAACCGATGAAGAATGAGCTTCGCAAAAAGCCACGCAAGTGCAGCAGTGACCCAACTTGAGCTGGCTTTGGCAGCCAGTAACATCACAGCAGCTCTCCTGTCCTGTGACCACCATAACGGATGGAACCCAAGTCATGAAGATATGTCCATGGACATTTCAGGAACATTTTACAAAGGTGAACTACAGACTAAGAGAATGATATCTGTGTATATATCAAAGGATGGGCAGGGACGCGGTGGTTAAATGAGGATGTATTGAATAGTGTGAGACATAAGCGTAACGTAAATGGCATATAATAAGGTGTGGAAATCGTGTTGGTTTGGGCTGGCTGGGATAGAGCTAATTTTCTTCATAGCAGCTCATATGGTTCTATGTTTTGCATTTGTTTTTTATAATAAATGTTATAAATTTATTTTAAATTATGACTCATGTGGTACTCAACTTTAGAATTGGATAAAAATTTGAGTAATTACAATAGGTTATGATTCAAGAACCCTGATACTCAATCCTGGGAGGCTATGAAGGCTATACATTTCCATAACAAACAGACCTCCCATTAACCACCAAATTGAATGAGGAATACATTTCAAATTGTATTTAAATTTTGTTTTTATTGAATTTGATTTGGCTGTATACCATTTTTCTTTAATGAGTGCATCTACCACTACTGGAAAAAAAAAAAAAAAGTGTAGCAGACTGAAAGAAGTCTATGACAAAAATGGATTGAAACTCAATGGGAGGAATCCTATGGTGCTAAATAAGGGAATGGAACTCAAAACATAGATGTAACATAGAGCAGAAGCTATCCATCTACTTAGGTATTGGTTTTGTTTAATGTATTTAACAGAATCCCAAACGCTTTCTGTGAAGTCAAGAAATACTCTGGGTGACAGGCTTTTAACAAATAGTTGGGTAGTCAAATTTGTGTAGTTTTTGCAAGTTATTGCTTAGCAACATATTATTCCTAATCTACAGTTTATCTAATGCCATCTTTATCTTGAAATGTGGCAAAACAATTCTCTCTACGTGAATATTTCTTTTCAGCCTTTGACCTTGCTGAGTAGTTTTCCTGCTTACTTTGGCTTCCTGCAAACCTATCACCGATGTAAAAGCTAAGACCTCATTAAAAACCTTTGAGCAAAGTACACACACACTTGAAGCAGAAGCAGCCTCTAGGCTGCAGCTAACCCAGCTGGGGAGCCAAAGGAGCACAGCATACGCACAGCTGAGAGGCAGACCTCGGCAAAATGAATCCTCGCGATGAACTAGACATGCATCAAGGCAGACATTTGGATGACATGATGTTACAACCATCACAGTATGTGAAGAAAAAAACACTCCAGAAATACAAGATAATCTGTGCTGTAAGTAGCCGCTGTTCTTCAGGGCTGCTACTCTTTTTTTTTTTTTTTCCTTTCAGAACTGTAGAAACTTTACAATTTTCAAATCTGTAGACTTTTTACTAGTTTTGTTGTATTAATGTAATGATTCAGGGTAGCTTGGTAATTGGTGCCTAAAGTTCTACAGCACAAAGGAACTAATTTCTCTGGCAGATTTCTAAAGTTCTGGTGGTACTTACCCAGCAGTTTAACACTGTCAAATATACATATATATATATGTATATGTGTGTTTATATATATATATTTATTTATTTCCTGGCAATTAATTAGACTTTTGCTATGATAAACTGACAGATCTTTTGCACAGCAGACAGTGCTTCAGTATAGTATTTTATACATTTGTTTGTGGCCAATGCATCCCCAGTTCCTTTTTGCTTATTCTTTTGTGTCTTTGGATTTGTCATTAATAAAAAAGAGTATGTAGGCAAAGCATTAATGAAAATCACTCCCAAAGCAAGGTATAGGAAAAGATGAATGAACCATTTCATCCAGTATTGTCATTCTCACGTCTCAAATACTGTGTCAACTCTTTCCTTCTTCCCCAGGGCTTTAAGAGTCATTCAGCTACCTTGTAGATAAGAATGTGTGTTGTTTTTTTTTTTTTATTTTCTACATTTTTGAAATCTTTTGTTAGAACTGTTACACATTTTAGGCTTCTGTTTCTGACCATAAATGAAACAAATATTAAATTTATATATATATTTATACATACATATGTGTGTGTGTGTTTACACAAGCTCTTGCATCTAGAATTGGAATTTACTGAAAATGACAGGTACTGATTTTCAAAAGACTAAAAACTTAATTTTGAAAACAGACCCATGAAAAAGAGAGGCAGGTTGTGATATTCTTCAACATTATGTCATCAGAACAATGTCACATAATGCAAGTTCCTATTTAATGCTGCATTATGCAAGTATTGCATAAAATATACGAGAAATATTGGAAATGGAGAAAAAAAGAGAAGTGAAAATAACAGACATTGTTTTCCTTAAGTCTTCAATAAAAATAATTTAATCAATAAACAGTGTAAGAAGAATGCTTAACCAGGAAGGAAAGTAAACAGTACTTTCAAAAGGTACTTAGGAGAGTAAACTGAGAAGTTTAAGTATCATAAAATATTCGTTTTTCCAAATGCAGTGGTTTTCAAATGCTTGCCTTTATAAGAAAGAAAATCTCGATATTGGAGATGTCAGCTGTTAATATTCTACACAATTGATTTATGTTTTTGAGAAACTACATGAATGAACTACTTCCTTGGTAACTTTTTCCTGAAAGTTCAGATGGAGAATTGTGTACTCAGTGAGTAGTCATACTACCTAGTAGGTCCTCCAGAGGAGAGTCAGAGAATATGCATTAGGGACAACTTTTTTTTGAATAATAAGCCCTAGTCATGAATTTAGACATAGAAGTTAGCAGTAGAAAGTCTGAAGATTTGAATAGGTGCTACTCATGTTATTTTACCTTAAGGATCAATGTCCCAAAATCAAGGGCCTTTGTGTAAATTTGGTAATAAAATGCAATACCTTGTGTCTATACCTGTTAAACATGAGTTTTTGGTTTTTACTTCAGCTCTCTAATGACTTGCAGCAGTGGGAACGTTTAGTTGCTGTAGTAGCTATCCTTTGAATTTAGTATTGCCTATTTACTTCAATTACAAATATAAGTTTGTAAGAAAATGGAGGGTAAAACCAGAGTGAACTTTTAGATGAAGGTTGCAAGCCCTGGGGATTGGTCTGGTGGTCTGTGCTCAGGAAACAAAACCAATTACAGTACACTGGAAGAATTGTGCTCCCCATCCAGAAAGAGGCAGGTGTTCTAGCCCGGATGTGACTGCTAATTCTCAGTCCTGCTTGACTGGATGTGACATTAAACCGCTACCTTCACACCTGGGGTCTCTCTTCAAGAGACTCTTCTGCCACTTTGGGCAATCCTTCCAATTCATGCTTTTCCCACCAGTCTCTTTTACCCATTTCTCTCACCAGTTCCATTTCCATTCCTACTGCTGGGGTATTTCTCCTGTCCAAAAACCAGGGAGTGAGCAGCAGGGAGCAAGTAAGGTTGATCTTCCCAGTCTGCAGGTAGGAATGATGTGCATTTAGGCTGTGTCCTGGAGTGGAGCTGCTCTGTGGCCAAAGCGTACACCCACCCCTCACCTGAGAACAGGGCAGCACTCTCTGCTGCTGCCATTAGGTGAAGTATTGGGGCAGCATGGGCAGTAATGAAAAGCCTAGGGTGCTTCCCTAGAGGCTCTATTACAGTGATGAAATGTATGAGGGTAAGCTGCTCTCATTTCTACTCTGTTTTGAATCTCGGTATTTGCTAGTGCCTGGTGGTTGCTGGAAGCGGCAGGAGACAGAATTAGGCTCTGAGACAAAAGCAGGAAGTAAGCTGGATTGTTTCATGGTTCTTTTCTCTGACAGGCATTTTCCTTCCTGTTACTGCCTAAGTAAAAAATGGATATGCTGTAATATAGAGAGTTGTTGTTTTTCACCGTGCCTTTTAGCTAGCACATCTAGAGTGTCTGTTAAGCTGATAAAGGTTTCCTCAGCTCTTCCCCAGTCTCCCAACCATTATGCGACTTTCTATTACGCATTTTCCTTGGGCTGCTTGTTCATTTCCAGTTTTCTCTAACCTCACTAATACAATGTCTTACTCATTAAAAGAAACTGGCTAGTGAATGAAAACTTGACACTTGCAGCCTCTGTCCAGCTGAGTTTTTTAAGAAACCCCTGTGGGCATTTCAGGAAAGTACAGAAACTATAAAAAAGGCTTTGGGGTTGAGAAAGGTGGGGATTTCCTTCTCTTTACATAGATTAAGAATTTGCAAAACAGGTGAATACAGTCATTACTTTCTACTATCTTTTCCCTATCAAGGAATTCCTCAGTTACAAGATAGGATCTGCCCTAGGTTAAAAGTGCAGTATTTAGGCGTTGCCTTACAAACAGTTCACAAGATTATTATTTCTGTGCTTCCCATGTCACATAGTTAATTCCTAATAAACATAACAGTTTATCACAATTATGAACTTTAATTTTTGTGTGTTTGTGTGACAGTTTCTGCTAGTTGCTTTGGTGGTTGTGTCGCTGGGACTAGGTTTGGGACTTGGACTAAACCGTGGAGCCCAGGAGCAAGGTATGTTTATAATACTTCCAGTATAATTACAACATAAGCTAGATCTGCTAACGGCCTTCAGGAAACCCTCTTTTATAAAGTATAAATGTTCTGTGACAACCTATGAAAATAAAGTTCTTGCATTTTTCAAGTTGGATTGTATAAAATCTGTACACATAATTATACTTGAAAACCTATCCTAAACCACTGAATGCCTAAACCACTGAATGCACTAGAAGTGTTAAATCTAGTTCACAACAGCTTTGGTATTTTTATCTTAATAATATTTTTAGAAAATTTGAGATAGGACATTCTTATTATATATAATACATTGCAATTACTTCAGCAGCGTGTTCTGTAAAAGAGATATCATTGGACCACCTTCAAGATTCATAATTCAGGTGCATTTGGCATAGTTCAGGTGGCTAAAACTGATCATGAATTTTCTGTGAAATCATCAATTTATGCAAATCTGTGGCAAAAAAGGTATAATGCTTTGATTTTGTGGAATGTTATCTTTTTAATTTGAAAAAATGGAATAGCATATTGATGTCAGGGTCAAGCAGGATCAGAACAAATAGACATCACACGGAGAGTTATAACACCTCACTTAGAATCAAAACAATAATAATCTCATACTGGAGGCGTTCAAGAAAGCACAGTATCTATCTCACTCCTAATCAACATGTATCAAACATATTTACCTACATCAACTCTTTACTCATTCAATCACTCAATTCTAGCAGGATGAAACGGAGTTGTAATTACTGTTTGATGGCACATGTGTTGCATTACAACTTTCTGTGTAAAATATGTAGATACCTACCACATGAGTCTTTAATGACATTTACCTGAGGAACTTAATCATTGTTGTGGAAAGTGAATGGAAGGTGAAAGATGGCACTGAACAAGAGTGTTTGTGTCTCTGACTGCAGATGTTACAGAGCAATCCTAAATAGGGACTGCTAAACTTTGTTTGCTACCTTTATAACCAGACCTACTTAAGAAAGATGAAGTAGCATTCTGAAGTATGAAGTAACATACTAACTTAAGAGAACTCACACAGTTTTGTAAATATTGTGAAGAAATTAGAGGTATAGATTGCAGATTGTTAGAAGTATGAACAGTTCTGCTTCAGACAGAGGAAAAGTTTTATGTTTCTTCTGACTTAGACTCACCATGTATATTCTATATCCTTTTAACTCAGGTAGACCATCTGAACTACTCTGAGTTGTTCTAAAGCCAATGGATAGAGGGAAAATTAAATGAAATACTTTAGAGACTAAAAATGAAGAAAAATGTTTGCATATGTTTATAAACATTTGTGAAAAATCACAGCTTTTCCTTGGCAGAACATGGAATACAACCTTTTATTACTTGTTTCCATTTGTATTTTTCTTTTCACAGATCCATTTATGCTCATTACATATTTTTATTCTAATTATTTGCCTAGCTTTCTTGAATGAATGATTATTGCTATTGTATGCACATGAAGAGCAAAGTACAACTTGTGAACTTTCTACATGTGAAACAAGCTGACTAGCATGAAAAAAAAGCAATCTTAGCTCATAGCTCCATATCCATACATAGTGGATATTAAAGCCTGATTTTTGTAGGCAGTACACCTTGCACAAGCATGAACCTTTCATGTGGAGCTGCAGGTGATGTTTGGAGAGTTGGAGCTGCCCTTGGATGTCCCAGAGGCAGAGCTCTTGCTCCCTGCCTGAAGGTATCAGAGCTGTGGCGAGGAACTGCACGTCTCCATTTCCTGTGCAAGGCCCTTTATGTGGACCCTTTTCTTTCTTTGGGTCAAAACAATTAAACCTGCAGGTTTTTAAGGCACTTTTTAATGATTAGGTGGGAGAGAGATAGTCAGGCCATATCTCTCATGCACACCAATAAACCCTGCCCAGCCCTCTGGGCCTCCCCCCACCACCCAGGGCCCAGGGCACCACCTCAGCCTGGGGGCTGTCAGCCCCTGCCCACGTGAGGCTGCTGCAGAGCCCTCAGGGAGCCCTTGGCCCACACCCAGGGTGGGAGTCGCTCTTCTCTCAGCATCCTGGATCCAGAAACAAGCAGAGGAGACACCAGTGGGAGGGTGGGATACCTGGGCATTGCCTCTTTGGGGAGAAGTGTAGCAGAAACAGCTGTGCCAGAGGTCCTGGGTGAGCACACCAAAACAAAACCCAGGACTTACAGCATCCAGAGGACCTCCTACAAATCTCATGTTGCTTGGTCTGACCTGTGCACTAGCGGCTGCAGTGGAAAATGACTTGGGAAATTGGTTTGGAAAATTAATCACCTTTCTTTCCATGTCCATGATCCATTCAGCTGACCTGGCTGGGACAGGACTGTTTTGCAGCCTGGTCATTGAGATCCCTTGCCTTCTCGTTGCAGTCAGCTGCAGGCACAAATGTGACGAGCCCTATCGAAAAGAAGTGGCAGGCTGCCAGTGTGACAGTGGGTGCAAAGAGCGTCAGAACTGCTGCTGGGATTATGAAGATGCCTGCGTGGAGCCAAGTAGGTTCTTGAGCAGTCCATGCTCATTGGTTTCCATTCTATTCTGTTTCATTGCATAGTACTAAATGGAAAAAGATCAGTTCTTATATTTACAATGATATACAGAAGGCCCTCTGGCCATGCTGGAAAAAGGTTTCGGGGCGTGCTATGCCATATATTGACTTGGGGAGGGAGGAAGCCAGTGGTGTTGAGTTGATGCTGCATTCAGGTTGTTAGACTGCCTAGCATGAAATCTTTCCACTTCTTTCTCAGATTATATCCTCATCTTTTTTCTTATGGAGAGACAAGCTTTTTAGGCAAAAATATTAATTAAAGCAATTTTAATGGGCTTCGTGTATAGCACAATGCAATGCAGCAGTGCACAGCACAACAGTACAGTACAGCCAACTCCTTCACAGATAACCAGAGCATTTGCAGTGCATGTTTCCTGGCCCAGATGAAGTTATGGACCAGTGTGAATGAAATGACAGGTTTTCTTTGACTAGGGGTCTGAAACAATGCCTGTGCACCAGAACTTTTTGTCCTTTTGAAAATTAATGAGAGTTCCTGTAAAGGATATTGTTGACCTTATGTAGGCTCGGGGATTACTTGTGAATTAATGGAATCAGAGCTTTGCAGTGTTCTTCCAGGAAATTTGTTTACTTCTGCTTCGAGTCCAGATTCTTTTCCAGCTAGTCCCTATGCTGTCTTGGCAGCAACTCAGTTTTTCTTCATCCTTATCACTTTCTGCCTGCTTCTGCCCTTAGACCCTTAGATCTTTTTTTTTTTTTTTTTCCTATCTGCTGGGAATTATGCACAAGAGAAAGAAAAAAAAGATCTCTTGCCTTCTTTCATTTTAATTAATTAATTAATTTATTTATTTATTTTTGAAGGGTGGAAGGCATTGAACAAGATGGCTTTGGTAACACCTTTCTGAAATTAATTATTCTATGATTTGGTGTTACCATTCAATGGCAGCAACATGTTATGTGTTTTTATGTGTTAAGAGATATCTTGAATTTTCCTCTTACATGAAACTTTTAAAGTAAATCAAGTAGGACATATGAATAGTGGTTTAACAAAAACTTTTTTCTTTTTTTTTTTTCTTTATGTTTGGGAGATTTCAACTCAAAGGAGTTTACATAACATTCTGTGCACTGAATAGTAATCTTTTTCTTGTAATTTTCAGCCCGATCTTGGAGATGCACTAATTTCCGTTGTGGTGAGAAAAGGCTACCTGGAAGTTATTGTTCTTGTTCTGATGACTGTTTGCAGAATAAAGACTGCTGTGTAAACTACAACAGCATTTGCAAAGGTAAATCAGAAGTCAGAAAAATGTTATGTAAATGTTCCTGTGAAATAAATGTTTGGTCAAACATTGGAAATATAAAGGTCGATACATTTGTTTCTCAAGGCTGGATTCTTATAGTTACATTTTGGAAGATGAAGATGTTTTGAGGTTAAGCTTTTGGTATTTTTGACTAGGAAGAAGAAGATTTCTGGAGAGAAGTTTGAGAAGTTTCATTCATAAGAAAGAGTGTTCTGAATACTGCAGCATTATGCCAATTATTTTTTTTCCCCCAAAAATAGTTGGAGACGTGGTTCCTGCTTCAAACTCCATGGAATCTGAAGTACTTTTAGTAGTAGTAATGAGCCCTAATTAAAACTTTCCCTTTCATTTTACTAAAAATTAATTTATAGAATGAGTTTCTTATGTTTTACTTATTTTGAATGTCATTGTTCATACTTGATTATTTCATACAGACTCTGTCTAAACACATAACGTCATTGGTAAAATTGGATTACAGAAATGATATCTGAAGAGTATACTGGTGACTTAAAACGTGTTATCTGTTATTAGAACTCCTGTATATTGTGAGGTGGCAGAGATTGAAGTCAACTTCTGCAATATTATATCTGTCACCTAAATGCAAATGGAAGCTAAAAACAGTCAAGAGTTTGGCTAGATGCTAATTTGTTTGAGCAGAGAGTACTGACCTAGTTAAGATTAGTGTACATCCACACCTCTGATTGCTTATTAGGATAGAAGCTTTCTGTGGTAAGCCAAGAACTTTAACAGCCACTGCTTCTTCTCTTTTCTTTATTTTTTTCCCTTCCTTTCGTGCTTTTCTTACTTCTTCTTTTATTTCCCTTATTTCTTCCAAAGGGATGGGCAGATCATTATCATAAATAAGTGTATATGTGAAGCAGGTGTAGAACATTCAAGGGATAACAGAAAGAAAGACCTGGAAGTCAGAAGTCATAGCCAACAAGGGAAAACTGAAGGAGTTTGGGCTCTTTACGGGGGGGGGGGGGAAGGGAAGAAAAAACAAAGGCTAAAGGAAGTCCTGGCAGCCATCACTAAATGTATAAGTAGAATCTGCAGAAAAATAAGGTAGTATTCCGGTGTTGATCCTGGATACAGTTAAATGTTACCCCTTTAGAGCCAGATAAAACTTAGGCTAAGCTTTCATAGTAATTTCTCCTCCATTTTGTTTGCTTGTTTGTGTAGTATGTGTGTTTTGTTTTTAACTTACAGCTGTAAGCATTAGTCCTTTCAGTGTCTAAAGGCCTAATAGGTTGTGCTAAATGACGTCTAAAGGTATTTTTAGCCCTACTTTTCTATAATTCTGTATTGAAACAAAAAGTGTCAGAAAGAGCTCTAAAAAAAGGTCAACCAGGAAACTTCTTTGTAGTACTATTTGTTGTTTGTATTATTTTGTAATGCTAACTCAGTATTTTCTTTTTTCATTTTAGGTGAAATACCTTGGGTAGAAGAACCATGTACACCACTTGAAACTCCTCAGTGTCCAGCTGGGTAGGATAAAGTTTTTTTTTCTTCTTAACAAATAAGAAATATTATGGTGGGCAGAAATGCTTCACTCAGCCACAGTAGGTCTTTAAGAGATTTTTATAATTACTGAGAATAATATGGCTGCCTATAGAATGTATTTCCTATAGAAATGGATTATGGCTAGCAACATTTTGTTTTTCTAGAGCCTATGTAATTTTGTTGCAAATTCATTTATCATTTACAGCTTAGAGCAGAGTACAGGAGTTCAAATCCAGATTGAAAGTCAGTTTGCAAAGACCTGGAAAAATAGTTAGAGTTAATTCATGTATCACAAATTGTTCATAGTCCATTTTAGGTTATTAGTACAGTATCTCTGATAATTCAATCTTGACCTTCTACGAGCTTATGCAGGCTACAATAACTTAGATTAACTTAGATAGATAACTTAGAAGACTGCAATTCTTTATCTAAGTAACAGATTTATTTATTTATTTATTTTTACTCAAAGAACATTTGGGAGGAAAGGTTAATTAAAAAAGAAGATATGAAAGTAGTGCTATATCTGCAATATCTGGAACATGGAAATTCTGATGCCCACCTGTAGTTATTTTATAAAGATATTTTATATCTACAGGCAGACATTATAAGTATAGGATAGGCAGAAATATAGTTTAAATGTTGTTCTCAAGATAAAAAGGATTATTTTCTGGCTCAGTCTCAGTATCTGCCATGTTATTACTATGTTATCTATTTTACTGCCAAATTATACTTAATTATAGCAATTATACCTTTAGTAGTGCAGCCTCTTTCTAAAGTTCATGGGTTCCTGTGTACACCTCCAAGCATAGGTACAAAGATACGTACTTCTTAGGTTAACAAATAACTTACAGAGTTCACAAAGTTTCATAGGTTAGAATTTAGACACTAGTGGAGGAAGAAGGCTGCTTTAAGTGCTGTAAACAACACGGCTACATAAAGCTCCATTTTGTTTCAAACTCCAATCAGCAAGCTATTTTATGCAAAATGTTTGTATAAAAACTTTTGATGACAGTGTACTTCAGTGTTTTGGAAACACTATGGTGAACAAGAAAACTGGGATAGTTTTTTTTGTGATATTGTATGATGTGAATATATAACTTTATAGTCATCGCTCAAAGTATTACTCAAAAAAATTCTTCAAAGTCACATATTAGTAACTGCATTTAATCAATAGTTATTATTTTCAGATATTTTCCAGGTTTATGTAGTGAACCTTTTCTACAAATTACGAATAATTGGTTCTATTTTTATTTATTTTAGATATCACATATAATGAAACCTATTTCAAACTACATTTTTCATTCAATTGTAAGCATTATTTTTTCTAAGGAAACAGTGGAATACATACTGATGGTTAACAAAAAGACTGAATTGCAGAACTAGATAACTTGATCCTACTGATTTTTTTCCCTTTGTGTTATAAGTAAAATGCTGTAGCACTAGCATTTTATATCTCCTAATGCATTTTTTTCTTTATCAGTCCTTTTAGATTGGTTAAAAAAACATGTCTAATAACTTGGAAGTTTTTTTTCACAGGTAGCACTTCCTAATTAGAACATTTACAACAATAATCTAAACACTGTTCTAGAGATCAATTTCAATTTGCACATGCTTTATCATACCTTCCATACAAACTCGGATCTAAGGCTTTTGATCCATGTTCCTTTACATTAAGCCTTACCAAAGGCATGATAGCAGCGGCATTCTTTTCTTAGCTTTGCGTGCAGTCTGTTAGCAGACTTGAGGTAAGAAAGCTTTCTTTAGCTCAATGAGAGAGCTAACTTGAAAGATACAATCCACAGAGAACCTGGACTGCCCACTAATGTCTTCACAAAGCAAATGTGGTAAGGTAAACAGCACAAACCTGGCAGTGCAGAGATTACTCTTCCCAGCCCAGAGGCCAGCAGACCCTAACTGCCTGCTGGCTGATTGCTGTACTTTTACAGTTCTTGTGCAAGTGCCCTGGAAGATTTTTAAGATGTGTAAAGAGAGAAGAGACAGAATTCAATGCTGCTATGTACAGAGGTGCTTTGGCTGTTCTGTACTCTGGGCTTGAATTTGGACGCTAGTCAGTAGATTTATATTTGTAATTAAAAGATGAAAAAGAACCAAACAATTTATTTTCATGGGCTGTATATATAATGAGTAGCTTGTATTTTATGCCTTCAGTGCTTTCTTTTTCAGGAGGATTGTGTGTTTGTACTTGAGCTATTTGTTTATCTCTCACTGTGACTTTAATTCTTGGAATCACATGGGAGTTCTGGATACTGCTTTTAAAAATAGAATTTGTTTTGTTGTTAAAGACTTTAACAAGTCACTAACTCTTCAAACTCCTTAATGATCAAGATGTTGTATTTTCTTACAGGTTTGATGTGCCACCACTTATCCTTTTTTCAATGGATGGTTTCAGAGCAGAATACTTGCAAACTTGGAGTTCTTTGCTGCCAAATATTGAAAAACTCAGTAAGTTACCACAAGTGCTTTGACTGTTTTCTTTAAAAATCTGCATGCAGCCTCTCTAGTCCCTTTTGCTGCTCAACATGCTGCTCACATGTTGCTCAACAATAAGAAGATCCTAAATCAGGTCTCCCTTATCAGTTGTATGCTTATATTTCACATTCTACAGTAATTCTTGTATTCGAGTGCACAGCAAACGACTCTTTTTTAAGAAGGCCATTAATATTGGTCTGCAGTGTTTTATTAAATAACTAGTTTGAAATATACATTCAAATACAGTTTAAGGCTGAAAAATAGTTCCAGCAAAGGATTTCATACATTTTCTGTACTCCAGTAAAAATTCTATTAGGTAAAGAGATCTTCATTAAAGTATAATACTAAGAAAAAATGCATTAGGTTATTGGGAAGTATCCCTCAAAGGTGCACTTTTCCAAGTCAGATATTTTAACAGATTAAAAAGAAGTTGCATATTTAAGAGAATGACAGTGAATATTCTTATCTTAGACTTAAATATAATGTAATTTACATATTGGTATAAATTAATGTATTGGTATAACTGCAGTAAGGTTCAAGCAACTGTGTCTCAGTATTTCTTTAGTTTGTGCTGTAGAGGGCTCTGAAAATTGAAAACCATTAGTGCACACTTTGTATTCAAATTTCCTGTATATTTTAGAGCTCAACTCTCAAGATGCTTTGTACCTGGACAAAATCTCTGCAAATTTATTCATTTCTTCTTAGCAGTAATAGTCTAAATTGACAGTGTTTGTGTCTGTTCTGAATATATCATGTTCTGCTTACTGAATAGTAAACAATCTTGTTTGTGGATTACAAAAGATATCCAGGAGCCTGAACTTAAAACAATGTGCAAATGACTTCTTGTGCAAATATTTTATTCTTTGCTGTCTTTCTGACAATGGAAGGAATTTGAATCAGTGAAGGAACCATGCATGAAGAAGTCAGTGTTCAATTCCAGTCTTTTGAAAGAGGTGAAAAGGAAATGCCAATTTGACATAAGGCATGAAAACCATGCTAGGTGTATGTTTCCAAGAAATCCCTTTAAACAAGATCAGTTCTAATTCAATACTTGTGGTCAGCTTTAATATTTACTTATGCACACTCATGCTTATATTTCTCAATAATCTACTGTGGGTAGAAAAGGGAATTTCCTTTCTTTGCAAAAGGAAGACTTTCAAGCTGATTTGTACCATAAAATATTTCCTCTCTAGGACTCCATTAACCTAGCATTTTCAAGAGAGCTAATCAAGCAAGTTGTTACAGAATATATGTTATGAAAATAACTCCTTTACTGTTCAAGACAAATCTGTAAAAAAATTCTTCTGATTTTCTCATTTGTCAATTATTCAGTCCCTCTTTAAACATTCTTATAAGCCTTTTTTTCTGTACAGCACTGGAACAGTTTTGTTGAATATCAGGCTTTCAATTGTTTAGTTGAACTTGTTCAGTTAAAATCAATTTCTATTCTTTAATGGAAATGCTTTATATCAACTAATAAATTGTGCTTCTGTGTGAATCAAATAATCAGCTGACTACAGATTAATACAGAGTTGTTTCTCCACGACATGTTAAAAATGGCATTAAGGCATCTTAGAGTCTTCACACCTTTCCTTTTGTGGATAAATAAGTTGAATTGCAGTGCATTTAGCTATTACAGATGTTCAGGTGTGGTAAGTGCCTTTGAAAATTAATTGCTGAAAAGTGGCACAATGGTTGGAGAGAAAGAATCAAGGAATCATCTGCGTTGGAAAAGACCCGTAAGATCATCAATTCCAATGATGACCTTATGTCCATCACTGCCAAGTCCACCACTAAACCATTTCCCTAAGCTCCACATCCACACGTCTCTTAAATACCACCATGGATGGCAGCTCCACCACTTCCCTGAGCAGCCTCGTACAATGCCAATCTTTCCGTGAAGAAATTCTTCCTAAAATTTAATCTAAACCTCCCCTGACGCAACTTGAGTCTGTTTCCTTGCGTCCTATCACTTGTCACCTGAGAAAAGAGAATGACACCCATCTTGCTACAAACTCCTGTGCCTTCAAGTTTTCATTCTTGAAGCATGTCCAGCCTTCCTGGGCACTTGGTATGGGATTCAGTCCAGAGCAGGACACCTATATTTAGATATGTTCTTGGAGATATCTCCATATATCTACATGTCCATTGTAGTCAGTGCACTTAGGGTTAGTACAGTCTGTGCAATATGGTGCAAGTGCCTAGAGAGCATGTCAGCTCAGCCTACAGAGGGTGCCACAGGACTGGGTGGCTTTCGGCATCTACGTCGGGGCACAGGTCTCCCATTGATTTTGCATCAAAACTGCTGGCTTCCTGTACACGTCTTGGATATCTGAGGGTATCTAAAATGGCATTGGACTCCAGTGCTGTAGCAACTGAGTCCTTCTGATCGCCAGACAGCTCTGCAGATTGTCTTGCCTGGTCTGACCTGAGGCTTCAGTCTGGTTACATAAACATATATGTCCAGTGCCACTTTGGGTGATTTGAAGTACGAGAGACGTCTATTTAGGTTGGCAGACCAGATGCAGGAGCAGCACCTGCAGACTGGGCAGAATCATTAAAGATGTCTCAAATGACCTCAGGCATATAGGGTTCAGGCAGATGAATTGAGTGTCCTGTGTTCATTGATGGCAATGGAGCGTAGACCTAGCTCACAAGGAAACACCAGAATGTATGTGTTTTATTTTTGGGTCAAATTTCCTGTCTAATACCATAGCAACTGGACAACTGAGCAGCTGGCTGTGGTGATTTTTGTTGTTTGTTTTTAAGACTGTTAGTTTTCAATTTAAAAAAAAAAAAAGGAAATTTATATTAATTCTGTAATCTGTTGCAGAAACATGTGGCACACATTCAAAATACATGAGAGCTGCTTACCCCACAAAAACTTTTCCAAACCACTATACTATTGTCACAGTAAGTGAGAATTTGCTATTTGTACTTTTCTTTATCTATATGACACAGAAAAGATTTTGTGGTACCAAGGAATTAACTAATCTTTTTGTGGAACATGGGAACTCAAGCTATAGAAGTGATATATAAAGAGACATGCTGAGATAGTACATGCAGCAATGTAGAAGAAAGGAGGCATGCCTATGTGCTTATGTAGGTATGTTATCTGATTCTGGCCTATGAACCTGTTATTCCTGATCTTTGTCAGTCTAATTGGATATGGGTGAATAGGGGTGAGGGCGCTGCCACTTGATGAGTGTCTGTGTTAGGATGAGTTTGGCAGCTGATACATAACCATGTGACATATCTGATACTTAATCTATAGCATATCAGCTTTTAACTGGATTGTGGAGAAAACAGGAAAACTGAAAGGGAACTTGCAAGGCACACTGAATTCACTGGAAGGAATCTGATGAACTATGTGAGATAGGAAATGTATTCTGTTTCTGTGATAAAACAGCCATAAAATAATTGCAATGCTGTGTATTGCAACATAATTTAGGTTTCATTTGGTTTTAAGGTTCATAGTTTTATGTTTGTTTGTTTTCATTTTGCAGGGATTGTATCCAGAATCTCATGGTATTATTGATAACAGCATGTATGATGTAGACTTGAACAAGCATTTCTCACTTTCAGGGACCGAAAAATTCCAGCCTTCGTGGTGGAAGGGACAGCCGGTAGGTTTACCTCTATTCATGGTGTTCCTCTATGTCTAAGGGATCGTGTGTCACGTTATAAAACAAAACAAAAAGAGAATAAAATGCAAAATTGTGTGATATACATGCAGTACGTGCTAAATGTCCTGTAGGATTCATATTATAGGCTGCCTTCAAAACAGTTTTCTTTCTGAAGGTAAAAGAACTTTTAAAATGTTGACTCAGAGACTTAAAAATTTCTCTTCACTTGACAATTTCTGAAAAATCCTTAAATATTTTGGCTGTTATTGTAATGGAATTCTTGCCACAGGAAACCTTAGTAAATTTTTGATAGGGTTTTGTTTTGTAGGTTGTATTTGTTTGTTTGGTTGGTTAGTTAGCTTTTGACAATTAGCTAAAACAATGAAATTTGCAAATCTATTTCCAAAATATATCTATTTAAAAATACACTTATAAAGTCCAGGCATATAAAAACAAGGAATAGGATAGCAAGAAACTTCATTTCCAGCTAAATGAACACTTCTGTATAAAATGTGACTCATTTCATCAAAAAAACCTACCTCCTGATTGTATCTGTGGCTATGGCTAATATTATTAATTTACTAGAAATACCAAGTAGTACAAAAATAGAAAAAAAATATTTACACATGTAGTATATGCTTAATGTATCTATTTAACCTACATATATTTAATCATATACACACATACAGATTATATATTTATATATATATGTGTAGTCGTGTTTATAGTATACTCAAGTACAAAAATCTTGGTGCTGTTATTTTCTGAAGGATTCAGTAGGGACCACAGCTGCACTCTTGAAGAGAAATATACCCCATAATAATAAAATTATATAACAAGAAACCGTATCTTCCATCTTCATGATTCATTCCACTGGATCCACATATCCATTCTGTGGGATATGTCATTGGGAAAAAGGCCACACTACCTGTTGTCAGCTATGGAAATACCTGTATGTTTTTTTTTTTTTTCCCTGAGAATTCCCAAGAAACTGCAGCATACTCACTCCCATGCTACCAATGTTTCTTCAGAATGTGTACACAGAAAACAAACTTCAAATCTGATACATTTGTTAGGCAACATGATGATTTGTTAGGTACATGATGTATGAAAGAAGAAAGAAATGTATGCCTGCAGCCCATATTTCTGATCCAATCATGCATTTTGATTCTGGTGATCTGAGGTCCTCCAGTGGTGTAAATGCAATAAAATAATTTGTTTATATCTTTATCCATAGGTGTGGCTGACAGCAATGTACCAAGGTTTGAAAGCAGGCACATTCTTTTGGCCAGGCTCTGATGTTCCCATTAATGGTACATACCCGGACTTGTACAATATATACAACAAGTAAGTTTTTATAAGGCTTGTGGTAAATTCCCCTAAATTACTCCAAAAATACAAATTGTCATATAACAGTTAAATACCTAAATAATTAAATTTAATAATTACATTTTTAAACAACAGTCTGAGTGGCAACTGCCATGTCACATAGTCCTGTGTTTGCCATGGAACTGCCATTAATAGTTAAAATTTCCAAACCCATTTAGGTGATTCACAATAAGAAAGGCAAAATGTACTGTATGTTCTCCTCTCCTAGATGGTTTTGAAAGTTTCAACCAAGTGCAAACCACTAATTTCCCACTGAGAAGGCATCCTGTAAATAATTAGTAGCCACCTCCAAGCTATACCAAAGACTACAATATTTTCACACATAAAATCTACACATAATAACTAACTCTTTAAAAGTACTTGGACTTGATAATAAGTTTTCAGATAACCTATGCCCTAACTAACTTGGACACACTGGCAAGAGGTTATAGAAGGCAGAAACTAATTGAAGAAAGACACTGCATAGGGAAGCTACTGAAGGAAGATGACCTTTAGACCAAGTAATTTTTCATCTTTTGGAAGGCATTGGTATTAGCGAATTTTTTTTTTTTATTTTATTTTTGTGATTTCAGTAAATCTCTCATGGTTCTGCACATTCTAAAGTTAGTATATAATTGTAAGGCTGTATTGATAACAAATTACTTATTACTGGTATCTTACTAAGATATGTCATTCTTGAACTACAAGTCATTGACTTTATTATGTTACTAGAGTAATATAGTAATATAGTAACTAGGTGGACTCTTTCTCTGTACTTAGATTCCTTGGAATTAGGAGGGCAAATCAGAAAGGGCTTGTTGACATACCTTTTTGTTTGTTTGTTTCAGTTCAGTTACATATGAAGAGAGAATTACAGGAATACTGAAATGGCTTGATTATAGCAAATCTGAAAGGTAACAGTAATATCCTAGTAGTTTGTAAGAATACAGCTTAGAATGGTTGTAATACTTTGCTGTTGAACTTTCTATTAGTGTTTCTGAAACGTGGAATCTCCCTCGCCATCTCAAATGAGAATTTGCTGAACATGAACTTGTAGTATAAGTATAGTTAACGATTTTCAACATAAGGTTGTAGATACAAAAGGTGAAGAGGTGCATATGTATCTGAATGGAATGTACTGTTGCTTAAGTTTTCCTTTATTGTTTTGTCTTTTTTTTTTTTCTTGGCATATGCCCTAGGTGAAACATGAAACATTCAGTTTCTAGTCTGAGTGTAGGATGAAAGATTTTGTATGAGAGGTCTTACAAAATAAAGGTTAAATATCTGAAAGTAATTGCAGGCAGTAATTCAGGATGAAAAGCAGATGTCAGTACTGGTAGTAGTGGTGTGGATATTACTATGTTTGCATGTATCAGAGAATGACAAAGTAGAAGACTTTTACATCTTCTAAATGACACGAGATTCTGAACCCTGTAGTGATCTAGGACTGTAACTTGGCAGTTAAGTGCCTAATAGATTTGTATCTGCTGCAGTTTAAATGAAATAATGACAGATTAAGAATCTTTTGTGTGTGTGTGTGTGTGTTTAAATAGAATGACAGATTACCGTGCTGATCTTTGTAACATGTAAACAACTGAAATCTTTTATATGATGATTTGTTACCAAAGTCTTCATATTTGCAGTTAGGAGACACTTTCTAGAGCCTCACCGCTTGAGCAGGATAAGGTCATTTTGGTGGTAGTTTCATTTGTATCTCAAGGAACAGCTTGCTTTTTACTCTAAAATCCTGAGGTTTTACAGAGTGATTTCTGGATACTATAAAAGATACTGGATACTGTTTCTTAAAATGTAATTCCAAATAAAATAGTCCATGTTGATTAATTACAAAACTCAGAGGAAGGTAGATGATTATAGTTACCGTTTTTGTTTTTTCTTTTTTCTTAAGGTTAGAGGAAATTACTTATAATTATGTTCGTATTTCCTTTTATTTTGTTTTAAGTGAGTTTTTTTTCTTTTTCCAATGCTGTCTCCAAATTTTCATAATATCTCCTTTTTATTTATTTGTAACTTGAGGCCTGATTTCTACACTTTGTATATTGAAGAACCAGATTCTTCTGGACATTCATTTGGACCAGTTAGTGGTGGCGTAAGTAGTTTTTGTGGTTTTTCTAGACTAAATATCACTAAAAATGGTGCCATACTATAAACTTATCTGATTTATAAACTTGGAAAGTATACTAGATCAAAAATTACCATGACTGTTTTCTGAGTTTTCATTAAGTTAGACTCTTGCTTGTGGCTGAGCCCATAGTTATGATTTCAGCAGTGTGTGTGAGCCAAAAGAGCTGTAATACAAACAGACTGGCAGAAAATCATTTCTGTTCATACTGTTGTTCATACTGTTCATACTGTTCATACTGTTAATACATAGTATTAAGTTTCAAGTTGAGTGCATTTAGACTAAACTGCAATTTTATTGGCAAGTGATATTTGGAAGCATGTGGCCTAGAAAGTTCTCAGAACTCTCTCTTATATATTCCATTCATTCTAGTTCAGTGTTTGTTAATTTTTAATATTTCCTTTTTATCTGCATGCATGAAAAAAGTTCAATCTTTAAGGAGTTTAGGGCTTATCATATCAGCTCCTTCCTAGAATGGTCTTGCGTAATAGCTTTGAAAATGATCTTCCACAGAAGGCCTTCTTGTAGTGGACAAGAACAGAAAAACTGATCTTTGTAGGACAGTTTTAGGCTCCTTAATTGAAAAGCAAATTCAATTCCTCTTTGTGCACAAGGGGTTTAAAAACCCTTGACTGTATGCATAATTGTATATGTGTGCATTGTCCTTGCATGCAAGATTGTCAAGAGAGTGCAGCTAGGGGAACAAGAAGGGTGCAATTCCTCAGACTGAGTAAGGTGTTGTCCTTTCTGTTTGCTCTTAGAAGGAGACAGTAAGTCAGCTATGCCACTTAGGGAAGAGCCATTCTCTGTGAAGATCTGCAGGGTGGGTTGTGATGGATTTCTCCCATATTACTTCAGAGGTGGTGTGGTGCTCCAAACTGCTCCAGCACGGGTCCCCCACGGGCGGCAACTCCCCCCAGACCCCCCGCTCCTGCGTGGGCTCCTCTCCACGGGCTGCAGCTCCGGCCCGGGGCCTGCTCCTGCGGGGGCTCTCCATGGGCCGCAGCCTCCTCCAGGCCACATCCACCTGCTCCACCGGGGGCTCCTCCACGGGCTGCAGCGTGGAGATCTGCTCCGTGTGGGACCCATGGGCTGCAGGGGGACAGCCTGCTCCATCAGGGGCCTCTCCACAGGCGAACTTCTCCATGCCTGGAACTCCTCCTGCCATCCTTCTGCACCGACCTAGGGGTCTGCAGGGCTGGTTCTCACTCCTCTCTCCCAGCAGCTGTTGCACAGCAGTTTTTTCCCTTTCTTAAATCTGCTCTCGCAGAGGTGCAGACATTGCTTATTGGCTCGGCTCTGGCCGGCAGCAGGTCCCTTTTGGAGCCATCTGAAACTGGCCCTTACGTAAGACAAGGCAGCTGCTGAATTCTTCTCACAGAGGCCACCCCTGCAGACCCCCACTACCAAAACCTTGCCATGTAAATTCAGTACAGATGGTCAGTGATTTTCTGTAGGAAGCTTGAAGGGACTCTGTATTGGAGAAGGGCACCATGTTTCGTTAGATGCTATAGGTAACAAGTGTATGTAAATGTTTTTGAAACGCTGCTTATTGTTAATACGACATTCTCATGCTACAATGACAGTTGCATTTAATATTATAAATTTTATATTTTATATAAATTGGGGGGTAAGGAAAAATTTATCTGAATGTGTTACATTTTTCTTTTAATAAACATATTTTAAAGCTAAAGTAATAGAAAAAATCTAATGTGAGTCTTTAAAATGCACTTAGTGTAGCAAATTCTGTGGTAGAGTATTTGGATTTTGCACATCTATACTCTAATGGTGATGGTAAATTGCACTGGAGCAGAAGAAATAAAGAAGCAATATGAACAGCATGAAAGCTGACAGAAAAACTTGTTTTTTTTTCAGACTTTGATTTAAGTGGTAACTTGATTAAGTGATAACTTGAAATCAGCAACAAAGGAAAGTTCTAATGAACCTTGTTTCTCTCACAGGTAATCAAAGCCTTAGAGCTAGCAGATCAAACACTAGGAATGCTAATGGAGGGACTTAAACAGAGAAACCTGCACAATTGTGTAAACCTCATTGTTTTAGCTGATCATGGTAATGTATATAGTTTTGTTTTTCAATGTAAACTTCACTGAGTCATTGTTTTCTTGTAATACGTGTGTTTACTAGTTTTAATCAATTTTATAAATCACTTTATGGTATCTTGAAATATAACTGTTTCTGTATTGTTCTCTAGGGATGGATATGACCTACTGCAGCCAATTAGAATACATGACTGATTACTTCCAACAGGTTAATTTCTACATATATGCTGGGCCTGCAGCTCGCATTCGAGCAAGCAATGTTCCTCAGGACTATTATACTTGTAAGTGTGGACCAATCCTGGGATTGCACAAGCACTGTATCAGGAAATAAATAAACAAACAAAACTTTCTGTATCAGGAAAAAGAAGGGAGAGAGGTAAACCATGGAAGTGCTCTATTCAGTGAGTTTAGAGAATTCATAAAGTATTCTAAAAGGCTTAATTATTGCAGATTTTAATGAAAAGCGGGAATCCTATTGCACTTTCTTTTATCTTTTCTAATTGTATTTGTATTTATAGACACAGCATTTATACAACCTGAAGCAGACTTTCCTTGTCTTAAGTAACAGACTAAATCAGACAGGAACAGAGTAACAAAGTATACTGAGGAGTCCAGAGGAGCGAATAATGATGTTTATTATGTGTTTTATTTTCTGTATAATTGTTGACTTATTTCTTCTAATGATCTTACTCTTTCTGAAAGAACTTGCCTTCTGTAAAATGCTCTGATTTGTATTTTAGAAAGCTAATGTCAAAAGACTGAAGTTACTCTTCTAAAACATGGAAGGTGAAAGTGCTAAGACAGACTGGATTCTTTGTGACTGCTGCTGGAATTGGAATACTAGACAAGCAGTCCAGGTCCAATTCAATGTAAAGAAGGTTCTATTTCAAACAGAGGTTCGTAGGGAGAAGAAAATTTGGTTTTCATGATTTATCAGCTTTAGGTGTAGGCAGTCTTTCTTGATGTACCCAAAGTACCAGGTATTGTCGCAGGCTATCATGTATACAGGCAGTTATTCTTGGAAACATAACATTCCTATCCATGGAAGGTTATGGTTACCATGATCTTCACAAGTTAACGAAGAAATTCAATTTTACAGGGAAAAAGTGTGTTGAAATTTTTCTCACAAGGCTTTGGACCTTCAACTGTTTTAATGTATGCTGATTGATCTTTTCTTTTTAACAGTTGACTCAGAAGGAATTGTTAAAAACCTCACAGTGAGTAAATATTTTAATATTTTTTCCTCGTAGTTCCTCTTAATAGGAATCTGATCAAAAAACAGAATTTGTGAAAAACTGAGATTACAGTGCCAGTTTAAATAGCATATTGTAATGTACCACAGGAGGTAGTTCTAGAAGTTGTTCAAAAATAGTACACAGATGAGTGCTGTGCTGTATTTCTGTTCAAAGCAAAGAAGTTTTCTGAGCTTCACTTTGAAATGGAAGAAATAGCTGACTTCAGATGGAGAAAGTAAGGTATATCTTCATTATGGAACAGAATACAACACAGTAGTGCTTTAAATAATAGACATCCTGTTAGCTCTGTATCACAAGGGCTGCACCCAGGCTAGGTTAAAGCAACTTTTCCATGCAACAGATTTTGATGTTGTAGAGTACATTGCCACAGTGTTCTGTAGAGGCTTACTATATAAATACAAAGGGAAGATTTTAGATGACTTTAAGGACAGGCCTGTAAGGGCTGTTAAACATGATGCACAAGTAAGCCTAGAGGAAGCTGAGCAGGTACAAGAAAGAATATTAATTTAATACTTGACTTGTTTGTACATGCTTTCTTTATACTTTGGTATCTGATTCTGACTACTATTGGAACAGAGTACTAGGCAAGGTGGACCTTTGGCATGAGGCGGTATGGCTCTTTTAGGATCTTTTATGGCATATGACTTAAGCACTTGCAGGACTTTTAGGTATGCTGCACTACCACTGGTCTCCATGGTGATAGTTCTGCCATACTTTGTGGATGTAGCACTTGAGAGCAGGTCCAAGCTTGCCTGTGTCTCCTGCGTAGACCATTGCTCCTTCTAGGTGTACTCTGGCAGTTGAGTGCTGAAGGATGCAAACAAATGAGTGCAGGATGGAGTGCAAAACACAGGAAGACCAAGACTGTTTCTTTTACTGAAAGGTGATAAGGTGGAACACTGCATATTTTTCTTTATAGTCTTTTAGATAGATAATTCACTTTTTTTTTTTTTTTGGTGGTGGTGGTGTTTTATATTTATTTATTTGTTTGTTTGTTTGTTTTTAATCAAGTTATACATTAACTTGTTATACATGTGGTATGAAAACTAGCATCCTTGTAGGAAGCTCGATTTTTTGTATTCCTTTAAATTTATGATTCACAGTGAATTAAAGATATAAACTGCTCACTCTCTCTGTATTGCCATAATTTTCCTTTCTTTCCTTCAATGGCAATTTGTTTCCTACTCTGTGACTAGTCCTAGTCCAAGCAGTGGATAGATGTTCTGATACTCCTAGAGCTGAGTATTTACTCAGCTTGGAAAATACTAGGCTGTCTCAGCTGAGTGTATTTCCAGTAAACCACCACTGGAGGTCTTCCTGTAACCTCTTGAATAACATCTGTGCCATACAACACGTAGCTTTTGCCAGCCACCCGAAGTCCAGAAAGCGGTGAAATTCCTGTTTAAATTCTTATTGATTCTGAATACCTAAGAACATGTCCTTTGTTCCAGCATCCAAAGCAGACACGGGAGTAGAATATCACGGGCTGGGAATAGAGGAAGGAGCTTTTTCAGTGTTACATCTTCTACCCCATTAAATGACGTGGAGCCTGTCATACCAAAGAGCGTTAGTGTGAAGGCAATAGCAGATTCTGCATGTTCTCTACTCTAGTTGAAACTGCTACTGGTAATAGTTACAAGGTGAGATGCAACATCTCTGTTTTGTAGGAATAATCTGGATTGAGGAGACTTCCTTTCCCCCTGTCTATTCATAGATAGTTACATCCCGTATTTTGTCTCTTTCAGGTTGTTAGAAGGAGGCCTTGGGGCAGAGAAGGAAATTGTGGATTGTATATTAATTAGGTCGATTTCCTCTATTTTTTCCCTTTTATTAAGTATCTTTTGCAGAATGATCTCCTCTCCTGAGCTAGCAAACCCACTAAATCCTTATTTGTTGTTTTTCACTGTGCTTCTTAGATAACTATCCAGGGACATTTTACTCTCATTTCATATATGAATGTCATTCTGTGCATAGTATAGAATTCTATGGCTCAAAGGTGAAGATCTCAAATCAGACTCCTAAGCACGCGATAGTTTGTGTGCTGCCTGTGTGATAAAACAGGTCCTCTTCTCTGGCTTAACCTGCTTTCTAGCAGCAATTCCCTCAGCATTTTAGCTGTTCTGTGTTGTCCCAGATTTCTGAACGGGATCAACACCTCTGAAACATTGCTATGATGGTTGCTGGCTGGTGGAGTGGCTCCTGATGATGATATGCAGTTAAATCTTTGCAGCATGTTGTATGGTTGTCATTAGGCTCTTGATGGCAAACTCCTTCATGGTATGCCTGTTAACACAGCAGTTATATTAACCTAGTAAATGTGGATGTTAAAGCTAAGGTCTGTAGCTAATAGGTGAGCACTAGACATTTAGATGTTCAATCTTGCAGCTAAAACTCTAGACTGTACTATGTTATGTATACTTGGTTTTCTTTGTTGTTTATTGAATGGTAAAGTAATAGACGATGGCAGAAAATCATGAACTACCCAGGAACTTTCTCTTGTAGTTTGTGAACTTACATACGAGATGCCAGTGACATTAGTATGGATGTATAGAGTAAACATTACTACTAAATGTCTTTCAGCCTTAGCAGTGCTTTTACCACAGTATTGGTATGCTTACTATATGTATTAGAGCAGTATATTTTCAAACAATTCCAAAATAAGTCGCTTTTCTTTCCATTGCCTCTTGGGCTGAAAATGAGGTATGCAGGGTTATTGGAGAAGCTATCTCTGAACAATATGATTTGTGCTTACACACCTGTCACTGTGATAATACTCAATGATGGATTTATTTTTGATACTGCACAAAACTCATGACTGGGCCTTTTCCTGTGTTGCAGTGCAAAAGATCCCCTCAGCACTTCAAGCCTTATCTGACACCTAACCTGCCAAAACGGTTCCATTATGCTAACAACATTCGTATTGACAAAGTTCATCTTTTGGTGGATCGACAGTGGCTGGCTGTAAGGTACCATCATGTTTGTGACTGTTTTCCTTTTCATTTCATTCATTGATGCCTCCTTTCTTGTTTTGTAAGACTTGCAGTGTTACATTTAATTTTTTTTCATGTGTAAAAATAATGTAAGCCAAGAATGTATTTTAGTATGATTGAAATCTTAACAGTCTAGTCAAAGAATTCTAGTACTCCAGAACAAATTTTTACAGGAAAAAAAGAAAAAAAAAGAAAAAAAAAACTATATTAAAAAAAAAAAGTATCAAAAATAGTGCAGTTAAAAGTGTTACGCAAATCCTTCCTAGTATCTAGACCTTTTCCTGATGTTAAGGTCATCCTGTCACTGTTCTTCTGGGCCCTTATGACTTCAGTCTGCTGTGCTTGTGGATATGGCCAGTAATTAGCGTTATAAATCCTTCATCAGTAGGAATATGATGCTTATGTTTCTTTTTTTTCACTCTGTGATCCTACTGAGGTCATTTTTATATGTATGCTAACACACTTCTATAACTTTGTCATTCTTCCCTGGTCTGCAAGTCAACACAATCTCATTCTACTGTTTCTGGTGTACTTTACATGTGTTAAATACTTGTCTTGTCTTCTCTTTTTTACTTCTAAATATGGCTATATTAGTTTCCAGATCTACATTTCTTTAATAACTCACCAAAACACTCGTGAGTTGTTTCTAGCCTTGGGGTCTCCAGAGGCCAGCTTGGGCAAGTCTGTTGTCATCTCATGTCTGTAGTCTTCTGTGTATCCCCTTCTCAAGGCCCTCTGCTACTGTACCAGGTCAGTTTTTCTCCACACTACATCATTACCTCAGAGCTGTAAATATCTCATTCTACACAGAATAACCAATTTTTACTGCTATCTGTATAAAAAACTATGTAAAACTCAGGACAAAGTTGGTGGCATTAGTAGCAATACTGTATTTCTTAGATACAGGGCTACAATAGCAAAACTATGATCTGACTTGTAGTTTCAAGGCTATTCAAATACTAGAAAATACCTGATCAGTACATGACTTGTTTATTTTAATGCAACCAAATAATTGTCCTGGACCTAAAAAGAAATGCCCAGGGAAAAATCATAGAATCATAGAATATCCCGAGTTGGAAGGGACCCATAAGGATCATCTAGTCCAACTCTTGGCACCGCACAGGTCTGCCCAAAGTTTAGACCATGGATAAAAATATCACATTCACCTTTTCTTTTTAGCTGTGCTTGAGTGTTCTTGTGCCTCTGAAAACAGGATACATAGGTCTGACAAGTATGTGTTGAATAAATATGACTATGTCTTTATCTTTCCAAGTATCTCAGCAACAGTTAAATTAATACAAGCATTAGTCACCATAAGTCAGACTATTTTGGCATGTTAATAATTCTATAACCCCCTCACACATACACATCTCTCCTTCACCCTTTTAAGATATATGATGAGATTGCACTCTCTTGTAAGGCAAAATCCCTTGCAGTCTTATTCGTGTCGTTCCACAGAAGATAACAGATAAGTTTTCCCATTATTACTTTTATATTATGTTGCTGATACCACAGAATATAACTGAAGAATTCTTCCTAAGCAGATTACACTGTTGTGAAAGTTCTTGCTGAGTAAAAGCCTCAGTTCAAAAACAGGCATTTATTCAATTTATTTTGAAAACATTGATTCACTGTACACTCCATAGTTGCCTAGTATACATTTTGTTTCTGTCCATAGCAAACTATGTTATAAGATGGAGAGTTCTTCATAAAGATGGACACAGGATGAGCAAAAAGCAGCACAATATTATTTCAGAGTCAGTTCTGAGGATGTTGTCCAGAGTGCAGTGATTCAGGATGACTCTTACTAGCTGTCTCTATTTGTGCCATTTTAATTCACAGTGTATGATGGTTTCTTCTTAGGGACAACAGTTACACGTTTTGTGATGGAGGTAACCATGGCTATGACAATGAATTTAAAAGTATGGAGGTAAGATGATTTCTATTAAAGTCTTGCATCTTCTCATGAAGAAAATCAGTATGTGCTAGATGAACCAGGAGAATATATAATAGTTTTTGCAGTGCGCTTTTTCTTACCTGTCATCCAGACATGTAAACTGTGAATATGTATGGGGTTCACATATTGGTATTGCTTTTCATCAGTGTGTACAAGTCCAGCTTCTTTGGGATCCTGTAGTAAAACTTGTCATGGCTCACCTTAACTCCATGGAACCAGTAAATCAAGCATACTGTGTTCAGATGTGGAACACTAAGTTATTTCCTTTTCTACCAAAGCAATGACTGAAAAATCTCCATAAGCTCTGGGAATCCAGTTGAACATCTGAAGGCCTGTGTGCTCCAATAAGCTAAATCTCATTTTCTCTGCTTGTCTTACAAGCCTTAGGCATGTCATCAGGGCAAAAAGGTCGTTAATATAGTCTGTACATTAATATAGCTTGTATTGAAATTTTGTCTCTTTCACGTCCTGTAACAGGTCTATTTAGAGGTCTTGAGCTTTTGAGCTCAAGAGGATACATATTATTCATGTACTTTCTGTGATGTGAACCTTTAAGTAAGGTCAAGCATACCTCTATTAGTCCCATGTCCTGTGCCTAATAATGAGATTCTTCTAGGTCTTCACAACTGTATTAAAACCACATGTCAATATACTGATCAGAATGGCACTCAGTGTTTGTGTTGGACAAAAAAAAAAATAAAGTTCTGCGTGACGTAGAGACATTAATCATAGATAATCTTATGCTGGTGGCACAACGACTGATTAAAAAAATATTTCTTTATAAAGTAGTAATATGTCTTAATATTGTCTTTAAAAATATATTAAAAATTCCTTTTCTATTGTGAGAACATAAGAATATTATTTTAGAACAGATCATTGTCCTGTTTAGTCATGATTTCTGTATCTCATGGCAGAGAGCTAAGGCTTATGAAGTAGTAGAATCTGATGTGGGACTGTAGGTAGTATCAGTGTTCTGTTAAAATGCTTACAGATCCCAGCAAGGGTTGTCCAGTACTAAACTGTTCTGTTGGCATTACTGACTTAGGTCTCAGCAAAGCTTGAGATGGGTCTCCCCAGTTCCCTACTGCTGGATGTAGCCACAGCAATAGGCTCCTAAGCTATCCAAAGATTTTTGAGAATGCAAAAAAAATACAAATCCAAACCTTATATTTCTGGCTCAATATTAGCATTTAAATAGGATCTGTGAGTGCCAAAACTCTGCGTTTATTGAAGTGGTATTGTTGTTACCAACTTTTGCAATGAAAATATAAAAATGTGTGAATTTGAAACACAGCAAGCAATAATTTTCATAAGTATGCATCAAAATATTAAAAAAAGATAAAATATTTTTTCTTAAAATTATAGGTAATGGGCAAAATTTGCCTTTTTTATCAGAGCAATCCTGTATTATAACTTATGGCTATGAAAAGGCTATTTTGGTCCAGTGTCCCCATTTGCATAAAATACAACTGAATTGTTTTTTTAATTTGGGTTCCTTTAAATAGCATTTTTTTTGTTTTCCAATCTAGGCTATATTCCTAGGATATGGCCCAAGTTTTAAAGAAAAAACAGAAGTGGATGCTTTTGAAAACATCGAGGTTTACAACCTTATGTGTGGTGAGTAGAAACAATCTAGTACTTAAGATGATAAACCAGCAGTGCTTTCAAATGCCAGTGTTGTGAAAGAAAAAGTTTGGTGAATTCATTCAGAAGCTATTTTTTTTCACATACAATATGGAAGCCATGATGTTTTGCTTCCTATATGGTGCTGAAAGATTAACTGCCAGAAATTACTTTGCTTTGGAGGTTGTTTCTGACTGCAAAAGAAGTCCACTAAAGAACCATGGAGAAGTGCTCTTGCCATGTGGGCTTGCTGTTGAAGTGGTGTCTGTGGAATCATTTGGGGATAAGAACCTTTTAGAGACAGTTACAACTCTTGCTCATAGCTTCAGATGAACCATTGCAGCCACGACATTAAGCAATTAGGAAGTATGTTCCTCAGAAAATAAGGATTAAAGGATCACACAAAAATGCAATCAACTAGTATGCTTACTGAAGTGAGTCCAGAGGAGGGCTACTAAGATGATTAGGGGTCTGGAGCAGCTGTTGTATGAGGACAGACTGAGAGAGCTGGGCCTGTTAAGCCTGGAAAAGAGAAGACTGAGGGGAGATCTCATCAATGTGTATAAATATCTGAAGGGAGGGTCTCAAGAGGATGGAACCAGACCCTTTTCAGTTGTGCCCAGAGACGGGATGAGAGGCAGCGGGAAGCACAGGAAGTTCTATCTGAATATGAGAGGGCACTTCTTTACTGTGAGGGTGAGAGAGCACTGGCGCAGGTTGCCCAGAGAGGCTGTGAAGTCTCCTTCTCTGGAGATATTCAAAACACGCCTGGATGCCATCCTGCGCAATTTGCTCTAGGTGATCCTGTTAGCAGGGGGGTTGGACTAGGTGATCTTCAGAGGGCCCTTCCAACCTCAACGGTTCTTTGATTTTGTGACTTGCAAACAAGTTTGTACTCTGCATAAAATCATTTAATCTCAGGAATGTTATGGCAATGTATAAAACTGCATGAACAGTACTCAAGTACATAGATTAACAAATCTTGAAGAAGATATCAATGAACCTTTGTACCTGGAAAATTGCAATAAAGTTTAAATAATTGAATAACCTGTTGGTTCTACATTTAGAAAAAAATTGACAGAAAATGCATAGCAGTGGAAAGAGAGTCTATTTAAAATGCTATTCTAGTCTTAAAATAGCTTTACAAATGATTTAAAATTTCAAAATTTCCAACAGATCTGCTACGTATTACACCAGCACCAAACAACGGAACACACGGCAGCTTAAACCACCTGTTAAAAAATCCTTTTTACAATCCTTCACATGCAAAGGAGGAGTCATCTCCTTTATCATGTCCAGTTTCCAGTCTGACTCCTGCAGATGAATTGGGATGCACATGCAATAGTGTAAGTAGGAACTTTTGGAATCTTTCAATCATCTTTTTCAAGAGTGTTCTCATTTCTTTGATTTTTCTAAATGCTTGATTCATTCTGAAGGATTCTCTGATATTTTACAGATCACAAATTCTTCAGTAATAAACATGAGGTTAAATCTCACCACAGATGAAAGTAAGTAGACAGAAATGAAAGGGACATCAATATTTTTAAATCTATGCCTGTTTTATATTTTAAGTTTTTGGTTTCAGTGGGAATTTTTGCAATGTTAATTGCAATTTGAAGTGAAGTAGGAGAGCCAAGTCAGAAGCATAACTTTTTTTCTTGTTTCTTTGCATTTCCTTAAAAGATACTAATTGATACTTTTGTAGTGACATTTATGCAGAAGAACTAGATCTGAATCCCATTAAAATCTTGAGAAAAACCACACAGTTTTCAGTGGAAAGCCTGAGTACTTCTGAACCATATGACATATCTGTTTTTTGCCACCTTGCAACCATATGTTTATCTTTGATAAAAATTCTCATGCTACCATGTTTTTCTGTGAGATTTCTGGAAATTTTACGAAGCATTTCAATGTTTGCTAGCCTAATAGCTCTCTTTCCACTGGTAAGATGAATTCAAAAGATTTATATTCATATGAAATTGCAAAGAAATGAGAATTTGCATGTCTGATGTCATATCATGTTGACCCCTCTACGTTAAACAAAATTAAAACTGTTTTCTACGTTTCGTTATTCCACTTAGAAGCTAATAGCTTAAAGAAATACATGCTTATGTTTGTTGTCAGTTCTGTCTGTATTTATTAATGCTTTAATTTACACTTTGCTTTGTGTTTTTTCTCTGCTGGCTTAAACCTTTGTGTCATCAGAAATGTTATAGGAGAATGAATCAATCATTTTTTCTTAAATTATAGTAAAGAATGCAACCTCATACCATTTGCCATATGGGAGACCCAAAGTTCTTCAGAAAAACAGCATTTATTGCCTCCTTCCCCATTATCAGTATGTGAGTGGATACAGCCATGATATCTGGATGCCACTGTGGACTGCATACACCGTGAATAAGCCTGTAAGTTATCAAACATTTGTATCATTCTTAAATGTTTAATACACTGGACTGAAAATGTTGTTCATTCATTAGGAATTCTGGTTAAGGACTGGTGGATATTATGTGACCAAGGCCTTTATTTCTGAAAAGGAAAAAGTATCAATGATATCTGTCAAATTTTAAATATCTAAAAATATGTTTAAATAAGTGGGAATGGCCATATGTTAGGGACACAAGATATAAAAGAAGTTCGTTCCATTAAGCCAGTTCTTTAAAAGAGAGAAAGTGTGAAGGTTACTCCAACTTGCCTGTCAATTCCTGAGCAAAAGTGGTCTGTGATTTCCAAAACAGAAACTTTTAAGTTTTTCAATGATTATCATAGTCTTTATCCTATTAACAAACCTTTATACAACTCTGCAAGACAATTTGTACTAATGCATGATATGTTTTGCCTATTTGTTTTCTATTACATTCTATAATTTATGAAATATCATTACATCTGAATGAAACTCTGAGAGTTCAAGGGTATGCAACCCTAGAAAAATCTGAGTTCCCAGGGTCTGTAAGCTAGTGGACATTCATGAGCTTAATCCACTGTATAATTTGACCCTTTTTCTAAGTTGCCACGAGGAAACAACTTTTACACTTCAACCTTTATTTTCTCTCTCAAGAGAACTGTGTTAATGATATCTACGTGATTTCTTATTTTATCTGTACGCATATGGGGAAATAATTTTAAACAAATATATGCTGCTAGAATGTTTGCATTTCAGAAAGTTTTACTCTATGCTTTATACTAATTGTTCATAATCTGGGTGGAAGATCATAAATCCAACCCTAACAAGGTTTAAAACCTAGTGAAAAAAATGTCAATTTCAACAAAGATTATTTTTACTTCATTGTTTTTGATGATTTGCTCTTATAGCCTGGTATGAAAGTGCATTACCATACTGAAAACCAGTTAATTGTGGGCAGATTTTTTTTTGTGAATTTGCTTAATTACAAAATCCCACCAGAGTTGAGGTCTTTTTAATATTTCAACAACAGCAGCAAAAAGCTCGAAAAATCAAGTTACTTTTCAGCCATTTTCTTTTGTTGAAAACCAAATTCTCAGTTGGAAAAGTTTTTGCCCAATGTAACATCTAAGTCAACACAAATACATATGTGTGGGAGTTTCTGGTGGTGATTTATGCAACGTTGTGGGAAGCAGTGAATGATTAAGACAGAAGTATTAAAGTGTATAGCTCACAGCAGACAAATACAATGACGTACGTTTCCTATAGAAAGAATAGGAAAGAAGAAATTTTCTCTCTAATGCTCTCGGAAGCACAATGGTGAAAGGTTGTAAGTTTAAAAGTCAGCTCAATTACTAACATACCTTCCACAGTAAGCTGACATCACAATTTTAGTTTAATTACAACATGTAACACTTGAGGAAAAGCTTTGCAAGTTATGACAGCAGTGGAAGGACAGAAGGCTACAGCCACTACCTTTGACTGTAAGCTTTGGCTACAATACATGGGAATGGCAGAAGACTGCAATTTCTACCTAATTTTAATGTCTCTTACATTATTTATGTTTTCAATAAAGCCTGTGCAGAGATTTATACAATTTGCAAGGTGGGGTATTTTTTGACAGTAGATAGCTATAAAGAAGGGTTAAAACCATAAAACAAGTGGTACAGGCTGAAGTTCTGCTGGTTTTGTGTGATTTAGAAGTTTTGAAACTGGGCTGGCTGATGAAGCCAGCACACTTGCACACTTGCACTTGATACAGAATCAGGGATGTCATGGATAATATATAGTTACAGATCTTAAATAAATGATGTCAGACTTCAGGTTGCCTAGTATTCTTAGTCAAAAAAAAAAAAAAAAGATTGAAGGATATATTTTTTTTTGAGGCTTTATACTTATCTGCCTGGGAAGAAGGCAGATTTTACCTGCAGAAAGATAGCCCCTCCATCTGGCCGCAGACACCTACGGAATGTAGAATGTCTTTGCTGTATATAAACTCTTTGTATATAATATCTTTGCTGTATATAAAAGTGAATTCACTTTTTACAGTGGAACTGCAGTTTTATTTGCCATTCTGAGCTTTCAAGAGGTTTTCTGCGTAGGAATCTGGAGCATTTTTTGAGGTCAAAGAAAATTATGTGTAAGAATTTTTAAGTTTACTATAAAAATGTATTAAAATATATAATAATCTAATCTATTTTATGATGAAAACTGCAATGATGCATGTCTAAGTCACTGAGTTTTTTGGAACTACAGCTCAGTGCACTGGGATAATGGAAGTTTTGTTTTGTGTGGTTTGGCATTTTTTCTTCTTGATTACCGAAAAAAGATTCCTGGAAGTGGCTGAAGTTGACATGTCAGACCACAGCAGATGCTCAAGTCTGTCATGTAATGCAAATATCTCATGCTTCTCAATGTTAATTACGAACTAGTCAAAAGACAAAAATCTGCATCAGAAAAGGTAATGCATGGTGTGGTAGGCAAAGCTATTTTTTACAGTTGTAACTGCATTCTTCACGAGGCATTATGGTTCTTTGAACTTAAAGACAAGGAGCCAAACAGCTAAACCTGGCCTGATTCTGAAGTTTTGAGAAGATGGTTGTCAGTGTCAAGACCTCATTTCTTAATAAATCAGCCCTTCCAACAGCTTCTTTGAGAATCTTTCTATTCTTATTGAAAGACTACCTATTTAAAAAGAACTAATTTCTCTCTTTTGAGGAAGAGGAATGGAGAGGTGGTAGAGTGAGTATATTAGTTTATAGAGCATCAGAAATAAGGCTTGCAATCTTGGGTTTCACTAACTGTTGATCTCATTGAACTAAAAGGTGACATATGTAGCCATTCTCATCTCTTGGCAGCTTTAGATATTATTTACCACCTGACTTGTAGATCTTTGAAAAAGCAAGCTGAAATATTCTTGAGTGGTTGCTTTTTCAATATTTTGAGAGTTCATATGATGTTCATTATGAATTCTCATTTCTTCAGTTAAATTTTCTCCTGTGTTGCCCAATGTAAACAGCCATGAGCAGCTTTCATCTCCTGAATGTACGAGAGTGTTTCAGAAAATACAGGATGTAGTACATACATGAGACAGCTCTAAACCACTGTCTTCCTGCCATGGCACCTGTATTGCAGCTCATATTGTATAGATAGTAACATAAGATAATAAGGGAAGAGTTGGGGGATATTCTTATGGCTTCAGGCTGGAGAAAACATGAATGGTCTTGAAAACCCAACATCATGATATAGGTCTGAACATAGATTCATTGCTGTATTTGGATAACATAGGTGTAACCCCTATATTTAATGAGAATTAAAATGAAGTTCTGTTCAGGACGGTCCTTGGCATGTTTACTCTGTCCCTTGTTACTTTGATTCATATTTTCTTTCAGGGACCATGGAGAAATCAAAGTTGTTGTTGAATATCACAGCTTAATTATTAAGTTAGTTTCTTCAGAGTGAACCTGATCTGTTAACCCTGCCTGATTGATTTCAACACTAGAAAGGACAAATTACAGAAGTGAATTGGGTGTCAGTTTTGTATTGGGATTTACATTTGCTTAACAAGGACAGTTTATCTTCTCAATGGCAAAAACAGCCTTTTGTATTTTGTATTTCATTGCATGCCGTATATGTATTTTCCATTAATATATTACCTGACTGTGATATGAGCATCTTTAGAAATTCACATGAAAGTAAGTAAAGAAATTAAATCAAGAAGTGTGAAGAGGCATGAGAGGAACTTTCCACTTCTTTATTTTTATTTTTTTTTTCTGCTTGGTTTAAACCAATCAAAATCTACAGTGTGCTAAAATTCAATTTAGATGTTTAACTTCTTCATGTAAAGGTGTAAAAATTAAATGTGTTCCCTTCTTACCAAAATGAAAATAAATAACGCGTAAATAAGTATGAAAAAAGAAAGTGTAGTTAAATACAGAAATACACATTCTCATGTTTTATTTAATGCTATTGTATAATATAAGGCTACAGAAACAATTACACTAATCAGAATCACTTTTGGCCAGATATTAACTAGTGTGTATGCTAACATTAGTCAGTTGAAGTTAGTGAAGCTAGCCAGTAAAATGTGCTGAATTTACCCTGAATTTATTTAGCTTTCACTCTTCAAAGGCACAGACTGTTATTATTGAGACAGTATTCTCAGATGCTAAGGTATGGTGTTATTGGCATCTTTATATATAAACTGGTTTGCAGGAGGATGTGAAATCATGTTTGTGTTTCCAGAAATTTGTAAAAGGGATGAATGAGACAAAGTTGTCACCTGTTTTTGCCTAAGGTATAACCTTATTTTTGCTAATACAGTTTTAATCCTTATGCTGCATAAGGATTTCACTGAATTACCTACAAACAGAAGTAGAGGAAAAACACTTGGCAGAGAGCATCAGTGTCCATTACTTGCATTGGCCTGATTCACTATGAAAACAGGAGAAAATTCAATGAAGAACATTCTAGAAAGTTAAAAACATACAGAGCATTATGTTAGCCACAGCCGTGGGTGTAATACTTTTTTTTCCCTTTTCACAGGAAAGCACATCTTCTCTTCCTCCCACTGTTTCAGACTGTCTGCGGGCTGATGTTAGAATCCCTGTTGCTCATAGCCAAAATTGTTCCGACTACCCAGAAGGGCTGAACTTGACATACGGTTTCCTCTATCCTCCCAGTGAGCATGATTCTTTTTATAGCTGGAGCATAGAAAGTCTTAATCAGCTGGATGTGGGTTTATGTTTAAACATATACCCAAACACCAAAACAAACTTCTTTGGATCTGCATGTTGGGCAGAAAAAGGTTTCCAGTGTTTGTAGACTGACCAAAAACCGGACAACTGCTACTTGTATCTAAATATTTTCAGCTTAGAACATTTACGTTTTTCTTTAGAAAATGGAATAACTTGAATGTGATGAAAACTGGTCAGAAAGATGTAAAAGGATTTGAGTGAAGAGCTCCCCCTATTCCTCTGTATGAAAATTCATTTTCTATTGACAAATTTGGTAATGACTGTATTGAACAGGTTGTAGAAACAAATTTGGAGATATTAGTTTTGGAGGAGGATCATGCACTGATGCTCAAATATCAGCTTCAGTTACAAATGGATAGGAATCAGATAGGCACAGAGCCTTTTTAATCATATCACAAAGGTACCACACAATTTAATATACTTTGGAAGATACTTTCTTTCTGGGGAACTTGCTTCATAGAGAGATGAAATCAAAAGAAAACACATCTCATGAAAGCGGAATAGCCTGGAAATTACAATAGGTGATAAATACAGTGACTTTATGCTCTAATAGTTCCTTTCCAGTCTACTCCGTGAACAAATAAATTAAAATTATTCTCTGAGATATTACATGTGGAAAAAAACCACAAAACTGTCATTGGTATTTGATGTAATTATGACAGAAACTTTCTATCTAGCCCAATATAGTTCAGACATAACTGTGTCTGTATATGGCTTCATGTGTTGTGTTCTGACTTCTGTGGAGTAGCAGAAAATTTAAATGTTAAGAAATGTAAAGTGATTTAATTACATGTACCTGAAATTTATAGTGACGCATGTATCAAATAGGTCTTTGTATACCATTTCATTAATATATACTTTGTTCTTTTATATAGACTTCAGTTCATCTGTTCTTGAACAGTATGATGCCTTACTCACCAGCAATATTGTTCCCATGTATGGAGCCTTCAGAGGTAGGATCCAAGATTTTGATTATTTTTGATTAATTTTCTGTAATTAACATTGTGGATTTGATATAGCTATGACAAGGACTTAAAAGCATTAAGTCATGGCCTTCAGTATATCCAGATCTCATGCAAATATATTTAAATCTTTTTAAAAATAGATGTATGAAATTACAATACACTTACACGAACTAATTTTTTAATGTGTATAGCCATCTGCTTAAGTGTACATAACATGAAGTACTAGCTATGGAACTTGTGGAACAATATCCCCATGGGGAAAAGCTCGAGTTGAAGGAAAATGGCACATTTTCTTTTCTTTTGCAAGGTCTCAAGGGAAGACAGGACAAAGTTTGTAAACAATGCCCTGATACCTGATGTTTCATCAAACAGAACCTCAAACCAGATACTGTAGAATATTTCTTTCAGGCAGATATTTCTGTTATACAAGTACAGTAAGCTACATTAACCCTTTCCAACCAACTTGACTTGCATTTGTTTATAATCATTGATTAGAATTTATACAAATGCCTGTTGTCCTGTTTTACTTTTAGGCTTATGCTCATTCTCATAGACAAAGAATAGAAAGAGAAATTACTGAAGTAAAAGTAATGATCTGGGCTGAGGCCAGGCCAATCCCAAGCACAAATACAGGCTGGGCAGAGAATGGATTGAGAGCAGCCCTGAGGAGAGGGACAAGGAGGAGGTGGTGGATGAGAAGCTTGACATGAGCCGGCAATGTGTGCTTGCAGCCCAGAAAGCCAACCGTGTCCTGGGCTGCATCAATTAGCAGTGTGGTCAGCAGGTTGAGGGAGGTGATTCTGCCTCTCTGCTCTGCTCTTGTGAGACCCCACCTGGAGCACTGCGTTCAGCTCTGGGGCCCCCAGCACAAGAAGAACATGGAAGTATTAGAACGAGTCTTCCATCCTTGGAAGTGTTCAGGGCCAGGTTGGATGGGCCTTTGAGCAACCTGGTCTAGTGGAAGGTGTCCCTGCCTATGGCAGGGGGTTGTAACTAGATGGCCTTTGAGGTCCCTTCCAATCCAAATCATTCTATGATTCTATGATGTAACTACTTTTCTAATACATTCAGACATCATTTATTCATTCACAAATCATATAAAAAATAGAGATCCAGAAAACCTAAGTGGCTTTAATCTTCCAAGTAAATCAAAGACATTATGGAAAATCCAGTGTTCCAAGGAAAACTGTACAAGAGATTTAAACTTACAGGAAGTTACTATAGGCCATAAACAAGAATAAATCTATAGGGGGTACCTCCCAGCCCTCCAAACCCATGATTTCTTTTTTTTTTTCCTTGATAACTGCAAATATTCAAATAGTCTTAGTAGATTGTAATCTACAAATTATATTTGCTCAAATAACATTTGTGAAATAAGACAAATTGCCTAGTGATATTTCACATGAGTTCTGCAGAGTTAGGCTAACTCTCAGGTGGTAAATATTCCTTTCTCAAAGCCATTGTCTTGGATTCTACTAATTGGCACAGTTTTGGGTGCTAGCAGATAGGCCAGAAATAAATGGCCTTTCAGCTTTATAATTGTACCTTTGTCTTCAAATTGATAATGAATGCATTGTCTCCAGTAGTACAATGGAGCTTGCAAGAGGCGTAATAGCATTTACTATTACCCTGAACAGTGAGTGACAGCCTGTACTTTCTGATGAAATCCAAATTGTGTGTCAAGAGTTGATTTTATGGGCAGTTTAGTTTGGATTTTTTTTCTTATCTATCTATAACAAAAAAAAAGAAAAGGCAAGGTGTTCTTCTTTAGTGCAGAAATAACCCCAATTTAAAGTTAAATCTGCTTGTAATTTTTTTTTTAATTGCAGACATATGGGACTATTTCCATAATGTGCTTCTTCAGAAGTATGCTAGAGAAAGGAACGGAGTAAATGTTGTCAGTGGACCAGTGTTTGATTACAATTATGATGGCCATGTTGACACTGTTGATGAAATTACACAGTAAGTATACAGAAAAGCCAAAGGTCAAACTCTGGACTATTTCCCACTGTCTCCAAACAAGCCTTTTTTTCAGAGAGAATGAAAAAAACAAGTGTCAAGGAGAACTGAGTCTTCCCCTTCTAATGATACATCCACTGTTGCTCATGCAGTGGCAAATTCTCTTGTAAGCAGGTACAATACTGTAGAAATTGAAGTTCCAGTAAAGAGAAAAAGGCTTTGCAGTTACATATGTAACTATGTACATATGCACAGATACAGAGCAGTAATTTACTTCCTAAGTTTATGCTTAGACTTTTTGTCCTCTGTAGTGGAAATACTGGAAGAATATATGACATCTAAATATATGGAGGATGTGCTTAAGTGCAGTTTTCTTGCTTCTATGTTTGTGCCCACTCAGCTATTTGTTGTTTCTCCCTGTTTTCTCAAACTGTGTTTTAGCAAAGACCAGTTTTGCATGTTCAATGCATTCATGTAGCTGGGTATGTAACGTGTAACATTCCTGAGAGGTACTCTTGGCTTTCATAAAACAGAATTCTGTAAAAGATAAAGACCAAGTTTTACTAGGGAGTAGTGAAAGTAGAAGGGAAAAGAACAAAAACCAAACCAAACAAACACACAAAATAACCCAAAACAGAATATGCAAACAACTTGGGTTGTTCCAAATATAGGGAAAATACCTTTTGACAGTAAGGACACTTACGTAGTAGAAAAATGCTTGGAAATCTGTACTGCTGAATCTGTCTTTGGAGATGTTTTATTCAAGGCTAGACTTAATACCACATCTGTCAAAAATGGTTTGAGAATGGGAAAATCAACCCTGCCGCGAAGTAGGAGGGTGGAAGGGAGGAGAGACTGGAACTTCCTTCCAAGCAGAATGCCGTAATACACAGTCGACCACATAATTTTGTCTACAGTTTTGAACAAGCATGTTCCATTCAGCATGCTATTCAGTCATAGTAAGCAGAACAATGATTTCACTGGTGGTGTTTGGTTAAATTTTGAAGAAATACAGCAAATTTGGGAAGCTCCTCATAAGTTTATATACGGAAGTGGCCATGCTAACAGAATAACCAGTAAATGGAGGAAAAGACATTTTGAATTAGGTATCCTAAACTGGTGGCATATAGCCACAATTCATCATTCTGACTATGAATCCCCCAAGCTGTTTATTTTAATCATAAGAAAAGTAGAAGTCACATAACAGTGAAAGATCTGTACTGAGATGAATTCTATAAAATACTAGTGGTATCAATGGTTTTTACAGTTGATATCTAGATAAGTCCCTTAACTAATGTTTGTTTTATAGGCATGTAAACAACACACAAATCCCTATCCCAACCCATTACTTTGTGGTTCTGACTAGCTGCAAGAACAAATCCTATACTCCCCTGAACTGTACAGGTTCTTTGGATGCTCTGTCTTTTATCATTCCTCATCAACCTGACAACACTGAAAGCTGTGCTGTAAGTATAGTTTTATGTTTCCATGTGCAAATAAGCTTTGTGAACTGATTCCCTGTGTGATACAGTTATCTGGAGAATCATTAGATGTCTAAGGTATTTAGACCAGTATTTAGGTAAATTCATTCCCAGTTAGCTGAGCATGAGTTGAGAGATAATGAAGACTAGGAGAGCAAGAAGCTCCAGGAGAAGCAGCAGGAAACAAACCAGCTGATTGGAAGCAAGCGAGAAGAATAAATGAGGGTTTGATAAGAGGACTTGGAAATACTGTCACCTGACAGGTGAGTGAGAAGGGCTGAGAACAGCAGAACAAACAAGTTTGATGAAATATCTGTATGGAAGGCTGCAGGATAAACTTACTCTGGAGGTATCAGAGGTCTTGGAATATTACTCCCTTCAGTGTAGCCAGAGGAATTCCTTCAGTCCTTTGTTCCATGTTTGTTAGAAATTAGACAGCAGGCATTTAGATGGATCATTCTGCAGTTGAAATTCACAGTTAACAATCAGAAATACATACTATAATTAAAGAAGACATATGCTTTCCACTAAGAGTGCAAATCTCACATTTTGTAGCAAACTGAAAATAAATTAGTGGAGTATAACTTGTATTGCTGAACCAATTATTGGAATATATCTATTCCATAAGCCCTGGGATGCAGAAGGTTCCTTAGCTCAGTGTCTGTGTTAGTCTTCCCACACAAAAGTATAGCTGTACAGACTTGAACTAGACTTCAAAGCAATTTAATTGTATTTATTTAGTTAGTGATTTTGAACTCATAAACCCAGATGGGTACAAGCTTATTGCTTAGAAAGAACTTGGGTATCTCCACTTCTGTGTTGTCATCTCAGAGTTGACCAAATGCACAAAATAAATAATCTTTATGAATTAGCCTTTATACTCTAGCAATTAATCTGTTGTTTCTAAAGTTTAGCAAAAAAAACTCAATATCATTGCACTCCATATTTTTCATTGTGTACTGTGAACAATTGTGTCAGAAGATGATATTGGTAACAGAAAAGCAAATTATCATCTGTTTGCATAAAAACTTTGTAGGTAAATAATTCAGCATATTTGATTGTGCTTATATTGCGTTGATTAGAGCTTATATTTCCATTTTTTCCCTGTCTATCTAGCAATTATTATTGCTGTCCAACAATCAAGGCTAAGCTGCTGTAAAGACTTTGTTCAGGTTCTCATATACCTGTTTTTTGGCTAGCCTGAGTACTGTAATTAATTTGTACAGTAACTAAAACTATCCTGACTTGGTTGTTTAAAATAATACTCACATGTACTTTGTAGTTAAAAGCCAAATTTGCCATTTCAGCATAATTTTGCTTCTTTGTTACTTTGGAAGTGGTGAGAGGGGACATCCCTTTGCCTCTATGTAAGCGAGATCTGTAAAAGCAAGGCTGCAAAGATGTCTAGGAAAACCTGAAAAACGTTTTACAAACTGAAGGCCTTTAATGCCATAAAAGGCACTCTCTTGTGTGGTGGTTGTGTTAGACAATGACCAGTGCTGGAACATTGTTCTTGTTTGTTTTGGCAGGAAAACAGGTTGCCTTCTGAATGGGTTGAAGAAAGAGTTCAGGCTCATTCGGCACGTGTTCGTGATGTGGAACTGCTAACTGGGCTTGACTTTTACCAGGAAAGACAGGAATCTGTCTCTGAGATCTTACAGCTAAAGACGTATTTGCCAACATTTGAGACTGAAATTAACTGACTTTGCGTTTAAAAAGTGGTATTTGGAAGAAAGAAAATCAAAGTGATTTCCTTGCTAAATTATGCAGGAAACACGGCTGCAGCTCCTCATTAAGAAAAGACACACTACACAGCTACTTTTGTTTTCAGATTCCTGTTCTTCAGTCAAGTGTTTTGTATGAACTGAATAAAAATTATCTTAATTTACTTAAATTGTCATTGCTAAGCCAATTTTCTAAATTGAGAATATTTTAATGCAAATGGTTTGGGGAAAAACAAACAAACAAACAAACAAAACCTGTAACAGGAACATGTTTCATAGTAGAAAACCCAGAACTGTAAGCTGTATAGAAACTTTCTGCAATGGAGCTGGGAAGAGAAACAGTTTGAGAGGAGTGCGTGTGCTTTTTCCCTTGTGTTTATCAGTGAGGTTAAGGTTATCTAATACCCTGGAATGTTCTGAATTCCTCTTTCTCATCCAATTCACATGGAAACTGCTATGTACTTAAAAAGACATTCAGACTCACATAGAGTCTGTATATAGTGGACTTGTCTTCTATGACCATCCATTGTCTTTTCCACTTGAGTTAATTCATTATACTAGTAACAACTGAAGTGAAATTAGAGTCAATGAGTAATCTGTATTCTGTACCCTTCAGAAACCTTAAAGCATTCTGAACAAGAAGAGGTGAAAGTAGCACTATGGCCAGAAGGATTTTGTCAGGATATTTACCTGTATTTGCAATGTTTCACAAATGTCTGGCAACACCAAAATATTTGTGTTTATTTTTAAAGTTAAACCTGAGATTAGAGGATGAAATTAGTGGTAACATGCAAAAAATGGTCAGTGTTACCTTCCGTAGTGACTTTATACACAAAAAATCTATCAAACTGTGCTGTACACAAATTACTGCTGTGAGCAGGGCAGTAGGACAAGGCAGTGGAAATTCCCCAATTCTGCTATTACAGAAATGCTATGTGTTAATTGTGTTGAGCTGATTTTCTCCACTAAAAGTGCTATTAAATACAGGTATGAATAACAGAAGATAATTGACCATTTGTCTTGTTTGTAGGCACAGTGGGGAATTTTGAAGAAACATGTTAGAGTGTTTCAATTTTTAACTAATTGTAGACTGAAGAAGATATCTCTTTAAAAAGAAGTCTTAAAAACTTGTAGAAAAAAATACTTTTCCACATCTTAGGTGAGCTGTTTATTCATGTATACTCCAAGCATAGTTTAGCAATATTTATCACACATCAAGATGTGGGACCAACGTACCACACATGGCAGGTCCTAGACTTAAATAGCTGCAAAATTAATTCACCGTCCTCCTTCACAAACTTATTTGTAATTCCTCTTTATCCAAATGTCTACCACCCCTCGCCTCCTTCCCCAAACCCAGCCCACCTCACCCTGCTGATATACGTTGCCCCTTCTGTATGAACATCCCTGCCTCTCAGGCTGACAAAAATGTATTTCTCATTCAGTATTGTGTAGCATCTAACACAAGAGGATCTGGATCACATGTATGGGTTTTAAACAAACTTTTGTGTGAATGGAGTCTGAAATTGCAGTTATTCTAAAAAAGCAAATTTGAAAGTGTTTTTGCCAGGGTTGGGTTTATTTCCCCTACTGTTCTACTGTCGTACTACTGTCGTACTACTTACTGTTTGCAAGTGTCATGGGTCATTCACAGATAAAGGTGGGGGAGATTGCATAGGAATAAATAATTGAAAAAGTTATTTAAGGACTTGGTTCTTAGCCCTTTATCCTTCCTCTGGCACTGACGTCTTGGTATTCTCCATGATCAAGGGTCTCCAGCTTTCTCAGTGCAGCTTCTGTGTGCAGTACACAGAGCATCTCTCACACCCCGTGACATAAATGGTGCTATACATTGCTTCTGGCAGTATTGTTTTCCCTCTTCTTCTCCCCCAAGACTGTTACATCCATCTGTTAGTTGATCTTGTGGTTTCACAGAACTCCTTGAAACTGTCGCATGCTTTGCGATTTACAGGAAAAAACATGGGAATTGTTCCCCCCCTCCACACACACTAAGTAGAAGGGAATAGGGAGCCCAGTCATCAATTGATTTACAACATGTCTGGATTTATGACTGATTTGGTGGAAAATTCCCCTTCCCCAGTTACGTGAGCCAATGCCTGCATTACAGGTTGGGGGAACTTTTAGTCTTCTCTTGCACATAATGTATGATATATAATACGTATTACTATAGAGGACACTTGCAGTAAACATATAATTTTTAGAATACTCCCATTTATTTCTGTGCCTGGGGAATTCAGAATACAGTAAGTAGGCAAAATATCATCTTGATACGTTCAGTATGAACTCTAGCGCAAAAAGTGCTCAAACCTGTAACCTCAGATAGGTACCTAGCAGTGAGCGTGTCTGAAACTCTTCCAGTAAATCAGCAAGTGTTTTTAGATTACTATTAATAATCTTTGATTCTAGAAAACTTATAGATGTACTGTGCAACACTGATTATTATAAGAAATCTGGATTTTATGACTCATAATGACTTCAAAGAGCTTTAAATCATGTTGATAGAATCATGATTAGGGGTTGGATTTGTCCCTGTTTGACCCCCTTGCATCACATAATCAGAGCTGCACATGGGAGAAAATGCAGATCTTCAACCCTGGAGATTTGTGCCAGGGAAATTCATTGGTGTTTAGGCTTTAGAGACCTTAACTTAAATTGTTAAAAGGTTCATAGGTTTGCACAGGCGTTTTGTTTAAATTTGAAAGTGTAATTCCTTATCCATAGGTAGAAATGTTATTTATTTATTTATTAAATACAGTCTTCTGCCAGTTCACAAGAAAACACTCAATACTGTATGTATAGGGTTGCATTAGCAGTAAGGGTATAGCCTGAACTTTATATTAGTTCCCTAAGATATTTTTATGGATCTTCTGCTTTTTGAAATAGAATAACTTCTGCAATATGCATAGAGATGGGAATGAAGAGCTGCCTCAAATGTCTCAAACGGTATTCATATGCCACTAAAGCTAGAAACTTTAACACAGTCATTTGAACAATATAAATATGTACGTATTAATTCAAATAAAATTGACTTTTACCATTTCAGCTGCTTACATTTCAAGACTCTCAACATTGGTTGTGTTACTCAACTCTAGAAGGCGTTACAAATGCAAAGAATACTTTTTTTTTCTTTCATTAAAATTATCAAATAATTAAATTTCTGATATATAAAAGAGAGTAGAAGGGGGATATATTCCATATTGCACTTCAGGCAGTGAAACTAAATGCAACATTGTCAGAAGTCTACTTAGGACGTGCTCTTAGGGCACGCTATAGGGAAGCTGGACAAAATAGTGTTCTACAGAATGAATGTATACAACTGATATTTTTAACTCAGAAATGCTTACCAATGCAAGCACAGAAACAGTACAAGGTACAACAAATTGACAATAACACATAATAAAACCAGCATATAGTAAATATTTACTTTACTCTTACAAACATTCTGCTCCTTTGATAACCACTCTAAAGTGTTGTGAGAACTAAGAAATAATGTTGATTCTGAAAGGTTAAAACTTGTCCTCTTTTCTAGGGGATGTACATATAACTTTCCAAAAATGACAAGACCTTTGGTTCTGTGTTTTTCTGCCATTTTTGGGAGACCTAAGTGTCAAGCTGAAGTGGAATAGATATAAATCAATCTGCTGACTATAAAAACAGATAAGTCCTGGCTCTCATAGCCACCTTATGTGTGAGAATTAAAAATATAAATTCTGTAAAACATGATTTTCCGTTGTCCACTATTGAAACAGAAACTTAACACTCCTGAAGCCATTGAAAATCTGAGCTCAGGTGGATTTGGTTGTTTCCCTTTCTTATGTTGACTTCTTTCAGTATTAGAACCAAATCTGTAAGTAAATACAGAAATTTGGCACTATCTATAGCTAGTCTTGTTCCTGCATCAAGGCAGGGTTATATGGGAGAGAACAGGTGAGGGAAACACAGCTTACCCTGCCCCAGAAAATCCTACAGCCAGAGCAAGGAAAAGCCTAAGAACTTTTGTTTAACAAGTGCTACCACATTTCCCTTGCACCACGCCCTGACCCTTAGAGACTGTCACCATGTAAAAACACATTTTTTTTTTCTCCTTTAATATTTATTACAGACGCTGCTAACTTTTTGTCAGTACCTCACTGAAGGCTACCTTCAAAGTTGAGTGCAGGCATTTAAATGGCACAGAGCACTCTTGCTATTGAATTCTGTGCCAATACACTGGCACAGAATACTCTTGACTCATTTCTTGGACATTCTTCCTCTAGGAAAATAGGATCAATGGATACAGATAGGGCTGATTTTCACCTCCCATGGTGATCCTGCAATGTTTGCACGTAGGATAACAGGATTTTTCATATTCAAAATGTGCAGCTGTGTTTTCTATCCTAACTGTACAGTTTCTATGCATTGCAGAGTCCCTGCCTGTGGTTGAATTGCTGTCCATAAGGAGTCAGGTAAATATGTTGTGCATCCAGAGCTGATGTCTTGGGAGAAGAGGAGGCGCCTGCCTCTTCTCGATCAAGCCACGCTTCCTTTCCCAAAGATATTTTTCCCTGGAGATTGCTGGGATGACTTTCCTTCCCAAAGTCTGGAAATAGCAGAAAGTCTGAATCCTTCTCAGTCCCTTTGGGCAGAAATCAAAGAACATGACAGCCCTCAGAGGGATGAGAAGTGAAGGGAGGAGCATGAGTTGGGATCAGTCAGGGTTACAATTTAGGGCAGCTTCAGGTTTGGGATTACCCAGACATGAAGCTGGGGGGTGTCTTTTGCCAAGGATCCAAATTACTTTTGGGTGTATATTAAGGACACATGGCAACTGATGTGCCAGATCAGAAACTGCCCACTGACCAGGAAGCCATTAAGGAATGAAGCTTGGCCACAGCCTGCTCTGTCTGCGATGGTTAAAGCTGGCAGGAGAGCAAATGCTTCCCGAGCCCAGCTGCAAGGAGGGCAGGTCTCCAGGCCCTACTCCATGCGAGAGAAATGTGCGTGGGAAGAAGAGGACTCCTGATTTTCAGAGGCTCTCCAAGGAAAAGCAAACTTGCTGAGCTTTGTTTGGTCTCTGGCTTGCCTCTGATTGCCGAGTCAGATTGCTGGTTAGCTCAGGGAACAGCTCACCTGGCACACGCGTGTGCACAGCGCTAGGGACTGCAGAGAGCCCTGCTATGAGCTGGGGGGCAGGCCGGTCTCTTCTGAGCACGTGGCGGGCACAGCCTTTCCTTCAGGAGAAAGAAGAGGCTGAAGTCATGTAGGTAGTTGGTGGTAAGGAAGTCATTTCTCTGGCTGATCGTGCCTCAACACCAGATGTTGTTTACTGTTATGATGACAGTGGGAGATAATTGAGAAATCACTCTTATAAGCCTCATGGTGGGACACGTGAATTTTGGCTACGTTGTGACTTCAGCAGGATCAACAGTTCACAAACAGACACATACCAACAATACCAACTCCAGCTGTGCATGCAAGGTACAACAAAGATGACCGAGGCCTTTTAAATCATTTTCATGACTGCTTGTAGGGCTTTGTGGCTGAAAGAGAAATGAGCTATGGGTTCAGGTCCTCACTTTGATGGGAGCACTCTAAACAAATGCTCTTTCGTTCCCTTGAAAGCAAAACTTCCCAGCTTTTTTCCTAATTCTACCCCTTAACAACTTGAATTTTTCTCAGCAGGTTCCAGGCAGGACATGCACAATGGTTCAGGAGGGTCTGAGTGCCTGTAAGGACCACTTACAGGGTAAGGTGGAATAAAAAGCTGAAAAGACTTGTAACTTGAAGGTTAGATTTGATGCATTTTCTAGGTCATTGCAAACATAGCAGATCTAAATATGCCACTCTGGGGAATCAGAGGTTCCCAGAGCTGTGGAGGCTGGAAGGCATCTCTGTGGAGGATCCAGTCCAAACCCCCTGCCCACAGCAAGGTCAGCTACAACAGGTTGTTCAGGTCTGTGTCCCATCAGGTATCAGAATATCTCAAGTGATGGAGACTCTGTAACCTTTCTGGGCAAGTAATTCCATCTTTAGAGCAAAAGCTTTTTCTCATGTTTAAGTTGAATTTCCTGTATTTCAGTTTGTCTCTTGTCCTGGCACTGGGCATGAAAGAAGAGAGCCTGTTTCTGTTCTCTGTACACCTTCCCTTCAGTAAGACATTGATGAGATCTTCCCTGAGCCTCCTCTTCTCCAAGGCTGAACCGTCCCAGCTCTCTCAGCTTTTTTTCACAGGAGAGAGGCTCCAGGCCCTTGATTATCTTCATGACTGTATTCTCTCCTATATGCCCATATCTCTCTTATACTGGGGAGCCCAGCACTCCAGGGGCAGCCTCACCAGTGCTGGAGAGAGGGGAAGGATTTCCTCTCTCCACCTGCTGGCAATACTTCGCCTAATGCAGCCCAGGTTGCCCGTTGACCTTTTTGGTCCCAAGGTCACACTGCTGTCTCATATTAAACTTAGCGTCCACCACCAGTGAGAAGCTGCATTCCAGATCGTCTGCCCCAGCATGAGCTGGTACCTGGGGTTGCTCCTCCCTTGGAGCAGAGCTTTGTACTTCTCTGTGTAGAACTTCATGAGGTTTGTGTCAGCCCATTTCTCCAGCCTGTCAAGGTCCCTCTGGATGGCAGCATGACTATCCCAGTTTTGTGTCATCTGTAGACTTGCTGAGGGTATGTTCTGCCTCCAATATTCAGGTAATTAAAGATGTCAAACAGCATTAGGCCCAGTATCAGTCCTTAGAGTACACCACTCATGACTACCCAGCAATGGGAATGCCTCAAAAATTGCAAGACTGATCATTGTACTTTTTAGGACGCCTTCCAAAGCCAGGGATTTTATTTATTTTTATGAAATTTTCTTAGTGGCCAAATATAGGCCTGTTCACTTACTGTGTACAGGATAAAAGTTTTCTCGAGGTCCTGCATTTCAGATATGCCAGACTTTATTGTATGAGAAGTATAACCCTTAGCACAGATGGAAGTTGTGTCAGTCAGCTATAAATAAAAAGCCCTCAATTTGTTCAACCAAAACCTTTTTCTAATAACTACAGGAACTATCAGCCTTTCTGTCCTTCTCCTTCTCATATATGCAGGGCATGACACAGAAATCCCTCTCAGATCTCGAGAATGGTATTCAGCTCTCAAGGGAATGAAAGAGCGTGGATGGGGAATGGCAGAGAAAAAACATTTTGTGAAGCAGTGTTCCTTTTGCTTTGCAGGCAAGCCAATGAATGTAATTTCCATCTATTCAGCTGTTATATTTTGTTTTGTGTTTTTTTTTTTCCATTGCTTTTTGTTTTCAAAAGAAAAGCTGACAGATCTGTGTCTAACTACCAAAACTACATCTGTGAATACCATTTCTATCCTCTCAAGAACATTTGAAGGATATTCCCATTAGCCAAGTATTCCAAAAGTGCTTCAGAAATCACAGTTGGTCTTAATTTCTCCTTATAAATTTCTCCTCTCTTTTAGGCAAACGGATGCCTTTTCTATATCTGGGAGCACATTTTTATGCAGCAGCGGGTTGCAAAGAGGTTAGTTTGCAACCCTCTTTTCCAAAATTCCTTAAGGCACATTGTCCACATCTTTGCATCTGAGCAGTTCATATATATATATATATTTCAGATTATGGATGCTGTATATTTCCCTAGCATCATTAAACATTTCAAATCAGTCTTCAGTTACAAGGAGGAAGAAGGGCAGAAAAAAAAAAGCCATCTGAATGTAAAAAAGAAAAAAAGAAAAAATGGATTATTAGGATTATTCAAGCTTTTGTTCCTTAGCATTTTTGAAAGCTTAACTGCAGTCTCATGGGAAAGGTAAGTTCAAGCTGTTGCTTACTCAAATTTTTTCCACAGACTGAGAAATCCTGTCTCATTTCCTTTCCACAGTTATGATTTAGATCACAGTTTATGTGGTGAGTTAATCTTACGAGCAGCGTATAATTTTAGTTGCATATGCTTAGGAAAAGCAGATGATATGTTCTAGTACTTATTTTAGTAAATAAAATAAATTAAAATGAAATAAAACGTTGCCAACAACTTTCAGGCTCTGCCTGGATTATCAGACAGGCTTCTGGCAGCTTGGCAGCAGTTGATTGCCTGTAACCCCGATTCCTAAAGGCACTGTCACATGGACTGACAGCAAACAGGCCACTGCCTGGTGGGAGATGAGCGGGAATCTTTCAGAAAGAAGTGGTAATGTTTTCCTAGGAGGCTGTGGGTTGTGGAGGGCAGAAGGACTGGACAGTGACCCCTTTCTGTAGTCCATCCACATTAGATATAAGATGCAACCACAGCAGTTTCTTTTGTATACTGTTTCACTGGCTGTATCTGCTGTCCAGCATCATCTGTACTTTTTTTCCCATGGTTTCTGCTCATCATCTTTATTACTCCAAGGTGTATCTTCTTCTCTTCCTAGCCCCAATCATGTTTCTGTTCTGCAGCTTTGGCTCAATGTGGTCTTTGTGTTCTCCAGTTGTTACCTCTTACAGTTAAAGAAGCTCCCATTCCTTTCTCCAATTTGTCTCTCAGCATTTGGGCCAACTGTTCGTGTGCCAGCCATATTCCTTAAATAATTAATTTGGAATGAATCCAGCATGTAAACCACCTCCCTGTTCTGTCTTTGGGACTCTGACTGCTGCCCCCCCATGTTTTCTCAGACCAGAAAACATGCTGCTTTCGTAACTCAGGACTTTAAGAGAGCTTAGTGTAAAAGTGATAAATCCAGTCATTAGAATGGATGGCTTCTGCCAAAGGAATAAGATGAGCTATAAGAAGTCCAGGAATAAGCATTTTCAACAACAGAAAGCTTTGACATTTTATGATAATGTGTCTGTCATTACAACCGTTCTCTGAGGTACTGATTTCAATATAGTATACTGATGTAAAGACCATTAGAGAAAAAGTTTCTGTTGATCTGAATGACTTGTTGGTGATTACTTACAAGTAAACACCATCGTATGAGATATATTATAAAGCTATATGGGTTACAGAAGTATATATAGACTTTCTTTAAAATGTTCCTCACATGCAAAATGTTGAAGAGGAATAATCCAATGGAAATGTTGTTAGTGGTACTCACAGATGTTCTAATTATTAAAAGCTACCAAGTGCTACAAAGGCAATGTGAAAACTTTCTAGAAATAGAAATAAAAATAGAATAAAAGATCTTTGTGTCTTGTAAAAAGACAATCTGTGTATACTTCAAAGTAGCAAGCAGAATTGGTTACATGCTGTTAGTGCAGTTATGGAAGTTCCCTTTTCTAGTCATGAACAACCCAATACGAGCATGAATAGATTGCTGTAATATTGTTTGACAAATTTGCTGATGGATTGCTTGAAAAATCTCATCCAGTGAAACACAACTGATGAGTGATATAAAGGTCAAAGGGAAGTTGTTGAACTGTTTGATTTCTGGAATGCATCAGGAACTTTATAAAACCTGCTGTGAGAAAGATTATATTTCTTCATAAGAATTGATCTTATGTTTTCTATGATATGTTTATATACTGTAATTAATGCAACATCACTGCAGAGAAAAATAACACTGACAAACTTTGGATGTTCTAAGGTTTCTGTTTTATGAATCACTGAATCCACAGTCTACTTGTTGTCTGACAAAGCTGTACAGCATTTTGTACAGCTACAGCATGGGATAATGATACATGAGAAATGATACATGGGACATGATACACCAGTATATTGTTTATGCTCAGGGACTTTCCTGTGTGACATTTTGGATTGTTTATTGAGGTTTGAGGTTAAGCTGAAGAAAACAATGATTTTCTCTTGGTCTCTGATAATCCATCTGCTTTTTGACTGTAAAGTGTCATTTGTGCATTGCTTTTAACTTTTACATACCACTTTTCAAACAAACGAGGCATTCCATGTGCATTGGTGTTTATCCCAAGCACAAATGCAGACTGGATGGAGAACGACTGAGAGCAGTCCTGTGGAGAAGGACCTGGAGGTGTTGTTTGATAACAAGCTCAACGCAAGACGGCAACGTGTGCTTGCAGCCCAGAAAGCCAACCATACCCTGCACTGTATCAGTGCTGGTCAGTCTTTAAGCACTGCCTCCTAAAAGCACAAGATCAGGCAATTCCAAAATATCGGAAGTCAAGCAGGCGGGGCAGAAGGCCGGCCTGGATGACCAGGGATCTTCTACTGGAGCTTAGGCAAAAAAAGAAAGTGTACGGCTGCTGGAAGGAGGGTCAGGCAAAGATGAAGGAATACAGGGATGCTGTTCATGTTTGTAGGGAGAAAATTTGTGAGGCCAAAGCCCAACTAGAGTTGAAGCTGGCCATGTCTGTGGGAGACAATAAAAAAGGTTTTTTTGGATATGTGAACAGAAAAAGGAGAACCAAAGAAAACATAGGTCTGCTACTTGATGGGGAAGGTTTCCTCACAGACAATGACATAGGCAAAGCAGAGACATTTAATGCCTTCTTCACCTGTGTCTTCAACACTGATGATGGGCTTCGGGACCCAGGGTGCCCTGAGCTGGAGGACCATGACAGTGGGAATGAAAAACTCCCAACAGACCCCGAATTTGTGCAGGATTTGCTGCTCCACCTGGATCCATACAAGTCCAATGGCCCGGATGGGATCCATCCCAGGGTGCTTAAAGAGCTGGCTGACGTCATCAAGGGACCTCTCTCAATTATTTTTCAATGATCTTGGGAATCTGGAGATGTCCCAGTAGACTGGAAGCTGGCAAATGTTGTGCCAATTTTCAAGAAGGGCAAGAAAGAAGACCCTAGCAATTACAGGCCTGTCAGTCTCATGTCAGTGCCTGGTAAAATTACGGAGAAGATGATCCTTGAAGTTATTGAAGTGCACCTGGGGGACAATGCAGTCATTGGTCCCAGCCAACATGGGTTCATGAGGGGTAGGTCCTGCCTAACAAATTTGATTTCCTTTTATGATAAGATCACCCATCTAGTCGATCAAGGGAAACCAGCTGATGTGATCTTTTTGGACTTCAGCAAAGCTTTTGACACAGTTTCCCATAGGATCCTACTGGACAAAATGTCCAGCATACAACTAAACAAAAACATCATACGATGGGTGAGCAATTGGCTGATGGGCAGGGCTCAAAGGGTTGTGGTAAATGGGGCCACATCAGGCTGGCAGATGGTCACTAGTGGGGTACCTCAAGGCTCCATTTTAGGGCCAGTCCTCTTCAATGTTTTTATAAATGATTTGGGTGTAGGACTAGAAGGTGTTTTGAGCAAATTTGCCAATGACACGAAACTTGGAAGAGTCGTGGACTCGGCTGAGAGTGGAAAGGCCTTGCAGAGAGACCTGGACAGATTGGAGAGCTGGGCGATCACCAACCACATGGAGTTTAACAAAAGCAAGTGCCGGGTCCTGCACCTGGGACGGGGCAACCCTGGCTATACGTACAGACTGGGCGATGAGACGCTGGAGAGCAGCCCCGCAGAGAGGGATCTGGGGGTTGTGGTTGACAGCAAGTTGAATATGAGCCAGCAGTGTGCCCTGGCAGCCAGGAGGGCCAACTGTATCCTGGGGTGCATCAAGCACGGCATTGCTGGGCGGTCGAGGGAAGTGATTGTCCTGCACTGCTCTGCACTGGTGCGGCCTCACCTCAGGTACTGTGTGCAGTTCTGGACACCACAGTACAAAAAGGACAATAAACTGTTGGAGAGTGTCCAGAGGAGGGCAACGAAGATGGTGAAGGGCCTAGAGGGGAAGACGTATGAGGAGCGGCTGAGGTCACTTGGCCTGTTCAGCCTGGAGAAGAGGAGGCTGTGGGGAGACCTCATTGCAGTCTACAACTTCCTCGCGAGGGGGAGTGGAGGGGCAGGGGACCTATTCTCTGTAATCACCAGTGATAAGACCCATGGGAACAGTGTTAAGCTGAGGCAGGGGAGGTTTAGGCTGGACATCAGGAAGAGGTTCTTCACCGAGAGGGTGGTTGCACACTGGAACAGGCTCCCCAGTGAAGTAGTCACTGCACCAAGCCTGTCTGAATTTAAGAAGCGATTGGACTGTGCACTTAGTCACATGGTCTAAATTTTTGGGCAGACCTGTGCGGTGCCAGGAGTTGGACTCGATGATCCTTATGGGGCCCTTCCAACTCGGGATATTCTATGATTCTATGAAAAGCAGCGTGGCCAGCAGGCTGAGGGAGGAGATTCTCCCCCTCTGCTCTGTTCTCATGATACCCCACCTGGAATACTGTGTGCAGGCCTGGGGCCCCCAGCAAGGACATGTATGTACTAAAATGAGTCCAGAGGAGGGCCATGAGGATGATCAGGGGGCTGGAGCACCTCTCCTATGAAGACAAGCTGAGGGAGTTGGGGCTGTTCAGCCTGGAGAAGAGAAGGCTTCAGGGAGACCTCATTGTGGCCTTCTAATACCTAAAGGGGGCCTACGAGAAAGCTGGGAAGGGACTCTTGTCAGGGAGTGTGGTGACACGAAAAGGAGTAATGGTTTTAAGCTAAGAGTGTAGATTTAGATTAGATATAAGGAAGAAATTAATCACTTAGAGGGTGGTGAGGCCCTGGCACAGATTGCCCAGAGAAGCTGTGGATGCCCCATCCCTGGAAGTCCATCCCTGGAATCCCCATCCCAGGGGGTTGGAACTGGATGGTCTTAAGGTCCCTTACAACCCAAACCATTCTATGAGTCTATGATTATATAGCCGCATGGGCTTAGCTGAACAGAGAGGCTACTATAGTGATGCCCTAATGGCCAAGTAGAGGAGAGAAAAGATAGAATTGTGTAATTGTGTGGTTTTTTTTTGTTTTTTTTTTGTTTTTTTTTTTTTTGTTGTTTTTTAGGTATTGATTCTGAGTGGCTTCACATGTATTTTCACATTCACATGTGAAAAATGGTGTGACTGTCACTGGTGGCACCTCCCCATCTTTGATTGTTAGTTGTCAGTAGCTAAGCAGCTTGTTAAAGGCTTGTCCACATCATCTCGAGAAGTAGGTGTTATAGACAAAACCAGAGCAGAGCCAATGCAAAACTGGCTAGTGCACAGAGATAATAATTTTTGTTGCAGTTTAGTGGGTGAAGAGGACTTCAAACTGTAAAGGAACATTGTAATTCCAGTTACTGAACAAGTGATTTCAGTTTGGAGCAGGAGCAAAGGAAGTCTCCTACTATGACATGGAAAGAGAATTCCCTATATTCTTACCTACTTTTATGATTTATCAAACAATAAAATATTTTAAATCTTGTCTTTTATAGCAGATGAGACCCAGTACCTGCAAGGTTATAAACCACTTTTTCTGGCTGTATTGCTAGGAGTGATTGTAGTGGTGAAGGGCAGAAAGAGAAAAAGAGCTGTCTATGCTACAGAGCAATGTTGGCAGTTAGAATAATATATAAATTTACTAGCAGTCGATTCCAGCTGGAAATCAGCAGATGGATTTTCACCAGTAAGCATCAGGAACAGCTACTCAGTGGAAGTTGAGTGGGAAAAACAAGAAGGAGCTTGGTCAGTTTATGAGTCAGCTTGAATGACATGAAATGTCCCATGAAAACTGCCTCAGTGACTCAGATTGGATCTGTGTTCTTTGCCTCAATGAATAATGATTGAATGAGTAAAAAGGCATTTTTACCATAGAAAGTTAATGTAAGATGTTTGATTACCAAACAGTGCTCAAGAATACTTAATGGAGATAAAACAGAAAGTCCTTATGGACAGGAACTTGAGAAACTTTTTTGGGTTTATTGCAATTGAAAAAAATATGTATCTTTATTGCCAGGATTTCTGTGAGTACTGCTTGTGCTGCTATTTCAGCAGTCCTAGCTCCCACTCTGCTTTCATTTCTTGTGAATCATCCTCCTGAAAGCTTGGATAGGAAAACTGTTCCCTCTTTGCTTTACTTCCAGCTGTGTTTGTGAGGTTGGGAAGTATGTGTGTGGATGACTGATGGAAAAGGCGTGGAGATAGGGGCAGAGGATGTCCATTACTCCAAGGGTGGAGCTGTAACACAGTTCATCAATATCTCTTTCCTCTATTGACTTTAGTGACTATTTTGCACAGCATCTGCAAGAATGTGTGAAGAGAACCTCTCTGAAATGTGACGACAGGAGACGTCGTGCAGAGCCAGAGAAAATGTGTGTACAAACTGCCTTTGACTAGTCAGGGAAAAAGAGCACAAATAGAGTCGGCCAGAAGAAGCTTAATAAAAGTTAGCTCTTTTGGTTTTTGTCGTTCTGAATTAGTCAGTTCACTGAAATTAAATAATTTTGCAGAGCATTTTTGCACTGCTTTCAGTGGCATCCCAACAACCTTGTCAGCCAAAGAACTTTGAGAGTAAGATATGTTAGGTGCCAACATATCAACCCCGTGACTTTTCTGTTTCAGACTCCCCTTGGCAAACAACCTGAACTCATTGAGTCCTGGCTGACAGCCACATTGCTGCACAGCTGGCTGAGCTGACAAAATCTGTAGTTTGGAGCATCCTGAAGCACAAGCTTGATGCTGGATTTTGTATGGACTTGAGTGAGTGTCTTAACAGCCAACGTGCTACCTGCTTTGTTATCTTTCTGTCCACATTGGGAGATGGCTATGACCTGGTTCAGAATGTGAGAATGGCTGAGGTCCTACAAATTCCCCAAGGACAGGAAATTTCATTCAAGCACAGCATTTCTGCCATGACTCTCCTCTTCAGCTCATCCAGAACCCATGCTGTTGTCCTCACTTTCCTTGCCAAAATCCTATCCTAACTCCTCATAAGAAAAAGATGTGAAATTTAGTTGGAACATATACAGAGGGTGGGGCAAGGCAGCCTGGCTAAAACGAGCTCAGACACATGATGAAGGAGGTGGTAGTTACTGAATGTGTTCAGAAGCTTTTATTGCAGAGAAGCTGTCTTGCAGGTCACACACATTTATATCCACTGAGAGCAGTCAGTTGGAAGATGAAGATGAAGTGCAGGAGGCCAAAGGAAATTAAACATATCAAATTATCTAGGTGTAAGAGCTGATTGACTAAGAGACTATTATGTGACTATCATAACAGCTGGGTCCCTGCCTCCTTATAGTTTCAGATGCAGGATGTGGCTGTTGATCGCTATTTATCAGCAGCATTGTTTCATTAGTGACAGAAGAGTAATCAGCTATTGTGCTAGGGTGCTGGGCAGTGGCAAGACCTATCTGCTGGAGAGCTTGCAGACTTCCACAGTGGTTGAAAAAAATAACAGATTCTGCCTTTCTGTCCACCTCTCAGTTATCTAGGTGATACGCAATGTATAGGATAAATACTAGTGACTGAGAAGTAACCTTGGAAAGAAGATCAGAAGTAAATTGGTTTACATGCTCGAGCTGGTGCATGAGCTAAAATTTATATGCTGGAGCTTTGAATTTTTGTACTGTAAAGGGGAAGAATGAGCAGATTTACTGCCTTGTAGCTTTTGTGAAGAAGCTATTCCAAATATTTTTCATTTAAGTCTTGCAAAGATTCAGTATTTATATAGTTCACAGGGTACAATTAATGCCTACTTATCTCTCTCTGCTCTTCACATAAAACTTCTAAAAAGGCAGATGGATGTCTGACGTACTTTAAGCTAATATGCAGAAATGAGCATAGTAATGTTTTCCTCACATTCTCTAACCCCATTCCATTAATATTTATCTTCCAGTAATTAGTGGAGAAGCTAAACAATATTAATACTTGTTAACATGCAGGGTTTCTTTTTTTTGTAAACAAAGTACAGACTGAACAAAGTACAAGTGGACTTTGACAAAGTACAGACTAACAGAGCACAATTGGCATTGATGGGACTGGCCACCAGTGCTTGGGGATTAGTCTCATATTATACCTTATTATCCAGTGCCAGCTGGCTTGTTCATTTCTGGGACTGATGGTTGTGGTGAGAGATCAGATCAAGGTGGGAGCCCTGGGTGTTAATCCTTTATAAGAAGGCCTTCTTATGAGATGGGTCTTCCTGATTGGTGTCACAGTCTTTGAGTTGGATTTCCTCATGTTAGAGAGATGCAAGTCTCATAAGAGACAAGTTCAGGTTTGGGGCTCTTGTTCTATACATTGTGCTAGTCAGTGGCTTAGATCCTCACTGGGGAAACTTAGCTGAAAACTTAGTTGAAAACTTGGCTGTGTCAAAAGCTGGAGGAAAGGTCTCTGTGAGGCATCAGGAGAAGAAACTATGACTCGTCTAAACGAAGAAATAGTCTGTGCTGATTAACGGGGTTCTGTAAATGCAAACTAGATTTTCAACAGAATCATGTTAGACACTACTATTATTCTCTAAGAATGCCAAGAAGAACATGGAGCTATGCCCAAAGTTTCTTTTTCTTTTTTTGTTTCATAATTGTTCATACATTTTCCAAAAGCCCATGGGGCATAGTTGATTGCTAAACCAGAAGACTATGGGCAATGAGTTCTGACCGTCAGTTAAAGTGACATTACTTCATCTTAAGGAATTGCTTGCCCTATCCCCCTTCTACATGTAGACTAATTCAAAAGTAAACTCGACCTTTTTCTAAACAGGATAGATTAGAAACATGACTTCAGATTCAAAATATAAGAACATTTTTTGTAGCTGTTAGATTAATGGTTAACTGTGTGCCACAGGTCATCACCAGGAGTAAACTTGTTGCTGCTGAATGCTATCAGCGTTATTGACACTAAACAAGTTTGAACTGGTAACTAACAAAGAAATGCCTTAGCACAAACACTTCATCTTAAAAATCTCAACTCTCACTAGTATGAATTATGTTGCAATTTAGAAGATAAGAGTAAGTAGTAGGGTGACTAAGTGTTGAGTTACACCACAAAAGTGTTATAGGAAGATACCTTCTAAAGACAAGCTATTCTTCAGAAGCTGAAATGGTTAGTCTGAGACGAACTGATTTACCAATAACTTGTAAACGATGTGTCCCAGGTATCTTGTACACAGAAATTTTGGAACTTTCCGTGAAAGAGCAACCCCAGACAAAAATAAATATTGACTGAAATTACAGCGTGTTTCTTTCTGGGTGAAGGTAAAATGACTTTCAGACACCGCTAACATCCTGGTTGAGTCAACTCAACCTCCCTTAAAATACATAGTTTGTTTTTTTTTTTGGACATATTAGTTTTTAAATAGTCCAAAGAAACATCCACACAAGAGCTGACACTCAGTGTGTTTATTTTTCCCTTCATATCTTCTTAGAAAAAGACACATGAACAGAAAAATAGTGAGCTTTTGATCTTTTCTCTGAAGGAGTTCTTTGCCACATAAATTTCATATGCTGCCTTTTCCTCTTTTCCAGCTTTTTTGTCCTAGCACGAAGAGCTCATATGAGAAGGCAATGCTTGCATCTGTCACTTGCACAGTCTGCATTACATGTACTACAGTAAGTGATGCTTCGACAAGATTCGCTGAATTGAAACAAACTTTCCTGTAAGTGACGGACTACTGAGAAACTGGAGGCAAACAAGAGTAGGCAAGGGAACCAAGTATGAAAGGAGCAAATCTGTCTCTGACATCTGAAGATAATCTGATTATGGCATGCCCATATGACGGAATTGCAGGACTAGTTTAATGTAGACATATGCAGAAAAAAATGTTTATTAACAACTGACATACATGCTTTGTGTGTTTTATAAAGTAAGCCCTATTTCTCAGAAGATTCGTTTGCAAATTAAGCTGGAACAGAGTGGATCGAGTAGTGAATGGGCTGAGAGGCTGCTGCATGAAATACCCACTGTGCACATGAAATCATCAGAAGAGTCGCTGCTGTGTAAAAGAGATGCTTTTTGTTATTCTACCTGTTGAATACATTCAGGAGTATTGCCTTCCATCTCTCAAGCGCTATGGGAAGTATAATAGGAGAATAGTAGAGAATGAAAGACTTGTGGTTTTACTCCTCCTTTATCCTGATTGTGGAGCCAGCAATGACTAATTTGCCATGTGTCCATTTCGGACTGGTTTAACACATTTGCTTGATGGAGTCTGTCAGCCTCACTTGCAGTCTCCAGTAAACTTCATTCACCAATAAAATCATGACCTACATAAATATAATTAAATTCTACTCTGAAAGTAGGGCAATGTGTTGAGTTTGGATTTGATCTTCTTGTGATCTTCTCATCTCCTGAAGATCATGTCTGAGGCATCTTGCATAGACCTTGATTCAAACTTGGAAGAATGGGCTTCCTGGCATTCCCTGCAGTCTGAATTAGCTATTGTTCCTGACACCTAATTCTGGTGAATCTCTGGGCAATCTTTTGAAGATGTCTGGGTCTAGATCACATCATAAAGTAGCAGGGGTTCAGCAGCTGGCACTCTGCTAGACTTCATGCTTGTTCTCAAAAAGAGGGGTAGGTGCAGTGCACTGCCCCAGAACACCTAGCGCATCCTTGAGATAAACCATCCAGAAGGATTTTTAAAAAATAATAGAATCATTTAAACATGCATAGATTCCATTTCCTGGTGGACTTCTGGCCTGGGCCATGTCCCAGAAAACAGTTTCATGTTATCACTGTGCAGAGGAGGCAAACTATGGAGTGAAAAATAATCCTAAGATATTCTCCAGAAATTTCCCTGGGTAGTTTTTTTTGTTGGGGGAGTCCAAGAGGAAGTGGTACGGGTTAGCTGGGGGACAAGTTTGAGTTGAATACTTAGGAGGACTGGGGTGAGCTCAGGTGCTGATCACATCCACTCACATCCAGACTCATTTTGGAGACAAGAGTGTGAGTGTTTCTTACAAGTAGAAAGATTTCGCTTTGGGCTGAATTTTTCTGTTCGTACATCAAGCCAGAAGAAGCACAGAAGTAGAATGGGTGAGCAAGAGACGTGAACCAGAGGGAAACTCAGGCTAATATGGTAGCACGATGAAACAAATTTGTTCCTGACAGTTACAACACATAAAACCCTAATCTTAGATAGCTATTTGCATCAGAAGAGTCATTGTCTTCCTGAAAAACAAAACAAATCAAACCAGCCAACCAACCAAACAAAACCAAACCACGATAGTAATCAGCCTACTTAGAGATTACTAGAGAGCTCTAAAATTCATGGTTGACTAAAATTTATGCAAGGATGTTGTTTTCAAACAGTGTTTAAGCTTTCAGAAGTCTTTGTCCACAGATTTGTCAGGATTGCAAAACTAGATGTCTAGTGGAGGCTGGGATGGTCAAGACATTGAAGCGCAGAAATCCCACAGCTAACCAAATTACTTGGAAGATTTACGGATGTCCTTTTACAGAAGGGAAATTTGATCCCAACAGCAAAATGTTTTCATTAGGTGTTTTGTTCTGTCAAATTTGATCATCTCCTAAACTTGCATGTACAGCACCAATATTCAGATGAATAAGAAACAATATCTGCAGCACTAAAAACCAGAGATACAACTTCCCCTCTCTTTCCTCCCAGGTGCTCCTCCCCTCCCTTCTGGAGAACTTTGAGTTTTCTCTCTTGAGTTTTCCATTTGATCTTAACATTATCCGTGTCAAACCATTAAAATTCTTCCTTATGCTTTCATCAGTTTTTTTTTCTTCTGAAATTGAGTAACAAATGGTATTTCTGTTATTCTTGCACGTACTATTTTAATTGTTTATGAGGCTTTTATTGCATAGTATCATATTTTACAATACCAGATGTTTCCTTAAATGTGCACTGAGTTCCTGAATCATTTATGGACTGATAAACCCTGGAAGGAACAAATTGTATTGTGAAAATCACTTTTTTTTTTTTTTTCATGACAATTGTTCTGGGTAATTTTTGAAATATATTTTCCAGAGCCTTGTTTTAGTTGAGATGACATTTAGAAAGTCCATATGAAATAGATGTTGTTCCAGCAGTGAAATACTAACTTGGCATTCCATGCACTTGCTTCCAGTAAAAAGGTTATATGAACGCCAATGCCTGTAGCTGCTGAAATGTGCAGCATGTGAATGGTAAAGCTAGTCTACAGGGCACAACTTTATGAAATTACATTCACCGACATATTTTTGCATGATGATGATAAATAGTAAAATAAAAAGAGGTTTTTCTTCAGATACCAAGAACTAAACAGTAAAACTTCCTACTACAGAATGGGGTAGACACTAAATGTGTGCATGTTTTCAGAAAATGGTTAGATGTAATGAAAAATCATCTGAAACAAATCAGATTTGTTTCAAATCCTTTTGGCTCAAAAATGTTCTCAGCTGCAGATCTCTGACTGCTGTTTAATCTGACTTAATACAGCAGTTGTTGTACTCTTAGGCATGAAATGAAGGCAGATTTAAAGTGCCCACATGATTTAGGAATATAAGTCTGTCTGGAGATGCAGCATGTGCATTCCTAAGTTCCTTAAATTTTTTTTTTTCAAATCTATGCCTCCAGTTGTTTATCTGTTTTGAAAGCCTATTTATTTATTTATTTTTCCAATCTCAGTTTGCGTTGAGGCTTGCTGGTCACTGTGTTGTGAAAAATCAATGAGATGTGACGGGATTTCTCAATGCAATTTCAAGTGGTGTGTCTGGGCCCTAAGAATACATTTATCTTATTCAAAGAAGAATTAATGCATGCAGTTTCACAGTGGCCTATGTTACCTCCTGAAACACCAGGTTGCAAGAGGTGTCTTGGAAGACATGGTTTTTAAGGCAGGAACTGAAAGAGGAGTACACTGGAGCTTGTCTCTATCATGCATAGACCAACATGGAAGAGAACGCAAGTACTTCTGTTTATTTGACTATTTTAAATAGTAACACAAAATTTAACTTGTGAAGGAATATTTTATCTTCTTTAAATCTCCAGCTAGCTGCAGTGGCTGTTACAGTACCGTTACTATTGCTCTGAGCCATTGCCAAGTGATAGAAGCTCTGCACTCCTCTCAGATTTGTAAGGACTACTTTCAGTTTCGGTAGAACAAGCACTGAATTAACTCATCACGTCTTCAAGAACTCCCTGGACTACTTACTCCAATGCAGTATCGTTATTTTTTTCTTCCGGTTTGTGAACTTTCTGCAATTTTTCCACTGTAGGTACAAAGGTATTCCTCCTGGTAGTAGGCTTCCTTATGCAGACCTCTTAGATATGGTTGGCAGATTAGACATTGAAACCATACTTTCTAGGGAGATTGCTCTGATAATAACAGCATAATTGTCTTGCAATGAATGTTTGCTTGGGTACCATTAAATTATTCAAACATCTGACCAGTATTTTCTTAGGTGATAACTGGTGCTTCACACCAAACACTGCCAACACATTGTCGCTGTGTCAGGATTTTACAGTGTAAAGGTTTTTAGACATTTGTTTTTGAAATCAAATAATGACATTTCTATGTAGCTTAGAGAGGCAGACTATCGCTGCAAAGCAAGTAAACCGCTAAAATTAAAGGCTTGTTTGTTTGAATTGTTGCCAGTAATCTAACAGCAGTTGGAATAACACTTATTTAATTTACAATAATCTATGCCAAACTAACACTGAATGCAGGCAGGATTATGCTATTTTTTCAATACTACAGGAAATACTACATGATCTGTTTGTTATTTTTAAACCATATTTTTCCTGAAGACCAGTAAAACTGCCAAATAAGTGGGCAGTTATTTGCAAAAATGTTTTTTTTTTTTTTTTTTTTTTTGTACTTATCAAGAAGGGGGCATTTTGGAGAGCAAAATTAACAGATTCTGAAATAAGCATTTATAAAAGGCTGAATTGTTCTAAGTTTTTTCCTGCCAAACAGTGTGATAGAAAGTTCAGATTCTGAGTCTTGCAATGTGTGTCCTGAAACTTTATCTTACATTTGGATCCTTGGATCCTTGTTCAGCTACGTACCATCCCTTGATGCTGGCTTTACAGATATAAATCCGAAAAACACAGCTCAGTCCACATGGTTTGATGTGTCCATAAACATCGTGGAATTTCTGACTTCATCTGAGGCATTACTGCCGGACACAGTGAAACAGTCTCAGATAAACCTCTGGCTTCATTTGTCTTTATAAGGGATTTCCTTAATTAAAAAAAAAAAAGTTTTATACATACGTTTGAATGTTGAATAAAACTTCCAACAATGATAACTCAGGTAACTATGGAAATTACTAATTTCTTTGTAGATTTTCAGAATAGTTTACAATGCAACTCTCATACAAGCATGCCAGAGAAGTCCCTATAGTGAGAGCTGAGAAACAGCTTTGTTAGCTCTCATAAGGGGCAGAGTCCAGCATTGCACTGAGATGTAATGCTCTTTAACAAGCTGATCCAGGCTATCAGTCTGGAGTTTTTGGTCTTTTTTACGGCTACAGACATTCTGCTGAGGATTAGAGATAATGCCATGAGAAACAGCTGCCAGCAGCTCCACCACCCACTGGCAGGGGCTTCATGCTGCAGTTTAAGAGTCAAGCCCCTGCCAGCCCAGAGCTGGTTATCACAGGCAACCTCACGTCACGGTACTCCTCTGCCCGCAAGCTAAACCTGCCTCCTGCTGAGAGAGCAGCGAGGGTCTCCGTGCCTTGGCTGGAGGCCAGGGACAGCCCACTCACGCAGTGAGGCGCGATGTGCTCACCCTGCCACTCAGTTGCTGTTCCTGTCTGCTCTAAGGCCCACTCACGAACTGGGGACAGGCGAGGGTTTGGCAGACACTTGGTATTTGCTCCAGTCTTTTGAAGAAACGGGCATCCACTGAGGACCTCATCCGGACAAAAAAAAAATGTAAACGGCAAGTGACAGGAGCATTGAGGTGCAACAGTGTGGAGAACTCTTGTCTGCCATTCTTTCTCACTGTATCTTTCGCATTTGTTTGTCTTCCCTGCTGCAGCTCATGGCCGGACAACAATTAAAATCGATAAGCTATGATGACTCCCTTTGCAGAAGAGGCCTGGAAACACAAAGCAGTTTTTAATGCCGTTCATCCTTTGCGTTTGGCGAGGAAGCTGGAATCAGTCAGCGCTTGGGCCGACTGCTGCACTGACAGAAGACCTGGCTCCTTCTGAAGCTTTCTGAGTCTCTGCTGAAGTGGCCACAGCCAAGACTTAGATTTGGATTGGCAAACTTCATAATCATTACCATTAATCCATTGCACAGTTATGTCTTCTGTCACAGATTTATTGAAGTGGTATTAACTGGTATTTCACAATCTCCTCCCAAAGAGGTGAAGCAACTGTAGATTTCTGAAGTTTTAACACTTGAAATGTTTAGTCCCCTCTCCCGGTATTCAACAGAAAGGTAATTTCACATAATTTCATTGACGTCAAAACTTAGCCCTACTTGGCTTTCCCTTACTCTTGGCTAGAGTACCCTTGACACCCTCTCAGTCAGCTGAAATGAATGTTCTCCTTACTTGTGGGTTAATTATTTTCCACATGGGTTAATTATTTTCCATGCTTAGCCTGAAGCACCTTAGCTGTTTGTATTGACATAGAAAGAAATTGTAAAATTGAGGGTGTTTCAAAAATATTTGTACATAGAAAAGTAGCTGTTTATGGATTGTTACTGAATGAATGACTTGGAAATTAGCTCCAGCTGCAGTATAGCCTTTCTTTAAATGGAAAAAAAGACACATTTTCGTCTGTGATCTAATTATATATCATTTCCATTGAATCATCAGTACCCAGAATGTGTTGTTTGCAATTCTGAGTAGATGACTTACACAGTACAAGAAGGGAGATTTCTATTTGACTTATTCTTAATCAGAAAATACATTTCTATATACAAAAAGAAAAAAAGAAAAAAAATGAAGCTTTAATTCTTTAAAAAATCAGCTGAAAGCTTTTAATTTTCCTTGATCTTTTTTTTTGGGGAGGGAAAAAAAAAGTTATTTCCTGACAGAGTATTTGGTACTGAAAGAAACCAAGCTATGGCTTTTTTTAACTAAAAACATATGATTGCAATATCGTTTCACTTTTAGAAAGAGGAGGTTATCATTGCCTTTTGCTGCACTAGTTATTAAAAACACATTCAATGAATGAAACCTTTCTGCTCTGTCAGTTTTCATGAGTCTTTTAAGATTATCAGACAATCTGTTGAATGTATATATTTTTTTTATCACTCATGGCAAAATCCATAAACGTATGTCAGTTGCTTAGTTGCACTGTTGTTTGAAATGCTGCATTAATGGAATAAAGATGAATCTTACTGTAGACTCAAGAGTTTGATGCCCACAGCTCCCGTTGCTTTCTTCTTTTCTCTGTCAAGTGAACCATCAGAATAGAAATGTTCAAGACTACACCTACAGAGCCACAACAGATCAGAGTCCTGCCTCAGAAGATGATGACAGGCACGTGCAGTCAGCCCCGCAGTAACCCTTGATATGCTGGGAGCTGAAGTAGTACTTCAGACCATTAATTCTATAAATGTTAAATAAATGCTCAATCTTTACTTTTTTTTTTTTTAATGGATAATTGTAGTGGCTGTTTGACTATGAGACTCAGCTGAAACAGAAAACAGAGCAGTAACATTTTGAAAGGGATTAAAATCACTTTCAAAGGAAATTTTCATTTCGCTGTACCTATTTTTCAGAAAGTGTGGATTTTATCAGAAACCATGCAAGTGCCACTCTTTTCTGAGTATATTGATTGTTAAAATAAATCTGCCATATAATCCTCAAGTCCTAAGATTTCAAACCCATCATCACATTACAACTGAAAGACTAAATCTAATTTCAATATACATAGCTATACATAAAATTTAATGGAAAGTGAGTTATTTCATAGGATGTTTGAGGCTGGAAGGACCCTGTGGAGGCCCTCTGCTTCAACCCCCAGCTCAAGCAGGGACACCCGGAGCAGGGTGCCCAGGACAACGTCCAGGTGGCTTTGGAAGATCTCCAAGGAGGGAGGCTCCACAGCCTCTCTGGGCTACCTGTGCCAGTGCTCTGTCACCTGCACAGTAAAGTGCTGCCTGGTGTTCAGAGGGAACCTCCTGTGTTCCGGTTTGTGCCCTACAGAAAAGAGCTTGGTTCCATCTTCACTGCACTCTCCCTTCAGGTACTAATATACATGATGAGATGCTTCCTGAGCCTCCTCTTCTCTAGGCTGAAACATCCCAGCTCTCTCAGCCTTTCCTCATAGGAAAGGCACTCCGGTCCCTTCGTCATCTTCATTGGCCCTTTGCTGACTCTCTCCAGCATGCCCATGTCTCTCTTGCACGCAGGAGCCCAGCGCTGTGCCCACTGGTGTGTCCTCACCAGTGCTGGGTAGAGGGGAGGGCTCTCCTCCCTCCGCCTGCCGGCAATACTTTGCCCAATGCAGCCCAGGTCACCCTTGGCCTTCCTTGCAGCAAGGCCACACTGCAGGCTTATGTTCAACTTGTTGTCCACCTCGGTCCCCGGGTCCTCTTCTGCCAGGCTGCTAAGTTTTAGCGATTTCAACCATGAGCAGTCTTTGCAACTACTGAACTGAAACACTTCATCTTCACTTCAACAAGTGCAACAGGGCGCTTCTACATCTCTTGGAGAAACGAACGACGTATTCAGGGCAGCTTGCAGGTGTCTGGTCAGCTCATAGACCACATGTAACTGACAGTAACAGCTGTACCTATATACATGGAACAAACTGGCAAGTAGGGTCACTAAAAAAAGCTAACAGTGCCCGTCCCTTGTACCGAACGGTTGGTTGAATTTAGTGAGAATAGGAAGGGAGAAGCCGAACCATGGGTGAGGTTGGCGTGGCTAACTCCAAGACGTGGAAGGGTCTGTAGATGGGTACCTAGGTACGTGGATGGAGCTGCTCTGATGCTGCTGCCCCCGATCTCCCGTGGGACATCCAACCCCAGGCTGCCTCAAAACGGGCGAAGCGGGCACGGGGAGGGCGGGAGGCAGCTGCAGCCGCCTCCACGGCCAGGCAGGGCAGCCCCACGGCAACCTCCCCCTCGCCACCACCTCCCGGCGCCCTCCCGGGGCCTCTCTCCCTCCTCCACCAGCACACCGCCGCACCACACCGCCACCGCCGGGCAGCCCCGGGGCACGGCCCCGAGCCGGTGCCGCGGCGGGGGGCAGCGGGGGCTGGCGGGCGGGGCGGGGCCGGGCCGCGGCTCATAACGGCGGCGGGGCGGGCGGCGGGCAGAGCGGCGGCGGCATGCCGGGCGGCGGGGGGACGGCGGCGGCGGCGGGCTCCGGGCAGGGCAACGGGGAGACGGTGGCCATGGTGGTGGCGGCGGGCAGCGGGCGGAGGGGGGGCCCCGCAGGGCCGGGGGCGGCCGACGGCGAGCTGCGGGCCGCGGCGGTGCCCATGCTGCCCGCTATGGAGGTGGCCGAGGAGCCGGAGAAGGCAGCGGGAGGCAGGAGCAAGGACCCCAACACCTACAAAGTGCTGTCCCTGGTGAGTGGTGGCGGGAGGGCAGGGGGCCTGCGGGGCGCGGAGCGGTGGGGAAGTCTGCCTAGGGAGGCTTAAAAGCCTTGGGGAGCCGAAGGGACGGGGGAGGGAGCGGGAGCCGGCGGTGTGCTGCTCCGAGTGCTCCTGCGGCCGCTCGCAGCCCGGGTCCGGTGGACCTGCGTGCGAAGCCGCTGTTAGCAGGTAGGTCAGCTTCCAGTTTTAGCCGCGCTGCTATATTATAATTATCCTTCCTGTAGGGCTGTGGAAATAAGACTGTCCAGACTGCCTGGTGTGATCACTGCGAGGCTAAAGTCATTGTCAAGGTTAAACCGGGGCACTCGAGGAAGGAAGCTTCTCTGCAACCGCAGCAGCCTTTATTTCTTTATATATATATAACATACACCTGTAAGCAGCCCTCCTTCAGGGCGTTTACAGCATAAGGATTAAGGTGCCTTTCCAACCTTAGGGGTAGTGTTGTAAGCTGGTTACTGTGTCAAATGAACTGTAGCAACTATATACAGGTCACACTTCCTGACCTTTTAGTATTGTGGTTACTATTCCAAATGAGCTGGTCACCACACCATCGCGGCTACACTTATGTCATACTTTCTGACATAACAGGCTGTACCTTGCATTTGCAAGCTTGTCAGAACCTTATCATAAGAAAAATACCAAGTTTCACTGAAGGTCCTATCATAGTTTCCATGCGGAGGTCTTTTTGGCAACTATGCTGACGAAAAGTCTTTTTAAATGAAAGTTAAGGGCAGTAGTTTGTTTCATAACTTTGCTCTCTTCTGGGAGGGACAGGCTGTTCCAATAAATGCCATGATGATGAAAACAGCCTGTCATTTTCCAGTCCTCAAAACAGGTAGTGATAGTGAAAAATCGTATGTTATTCAAACCCAATGCAGTTGCTCTAGCCTTTTTAGACTCATACAACACAATAATTAGATACAGTCACTTCAAGACTGGACTTGAGCACAAATTTAAACTTTTGTGCATACTTAATGCACACTTCTGAGTCAAGTCCTTATTTTCCAGACCAGCTGGCAAAACATTCATCCTGTGCTGACTAAAGTTTTCAAGTGATGTATACGTCGTCTGTACAGAAGTAATTTGAAAGCTCTAAATATAAACCACCATGAACCACGTAGTATTGTTTTCAGCTCTGTTGCAGGCACTGACAAGTAAGAGTATTCAGAGAGAACTTGAAAAAACTTTCTAAGTATTGTAGGTGATATTGGCCTGAGTAAAACAAGAGTATATTTGGCTTAAACATCGTGTTAGGAAGTCAGTATGGTGGAAAACTGGAGTTCGAAATGCAGGTTCTTTCTGTTACCAGCCACTGCATTTGACAATGTATTAATAGTGTCATTCCAGTGTAGAGGTAAGAAGGGAGTTAGCTTACCTGCTTGGTGTCCTGAGTCATGCAGTGGAAAACCATAAAAGTGATGTTGTTCAAAGTAGGCATAGGTAGACTTCCTTTGCCTGCATTTACCTGAATTGCATGCACCACTGCTGCTACTGATATTTGGGTATAGATGGTTTCAGGTAAGTGTCTGGGTAATGCTTTTTTTTCTTTTTTTCTCTTGTTTTTGTTTGTTTTTATTTAAAAACAACAACAACAAATCTTTCTGGAAAGCAGAGACTTGCTCATATTCCCCTCTTCCTGTACGTGTGCCTGCCACCCACAGAGGGCGTCCCACAGCACGCCCTCTGTGTTACTGGCTTCTGCCTGTGGGGTAACCATTCCCTGCTACAGAGGATCTGCAGGGTTCCCTTGCAGAAATGGCTGTGCCACACAGAGCCAACCTGTGGGCTCTGGTTCTGGTTCCAGAAGCCTCTTGATGCTACATGGTGGTGCTCAGCTATTGTTACCAGAGCGTACGATGGTTGAGGGAGGATGTGGGTAGTTGAGGATGTGGTATAGAATCACCTCCACTTTTAGCAGTTAGTGCTGTGGCAGGTGTAATTTTAGCTCAGCTGTAGGTTTTCACACGGCGCTGGTCATTCTTCTGGCGCTGTGTGCAGAGAGGATCCCCTGGCTGGTGGGACATGCCTGCAGGATTTACTAACCCATCGTGCTTCCCTGAAGGCAACAGAGTGAAAATATCCAGCTTGAGCAGCCATGAGAGATGATGAGCCTTTTATCCAGTTCTGAAATCTCTAAGCACACCTTTGTCTTGCCCATTTTCTGAGCTCTTTCAACCCTCAAAGCCTGACATGCTGTTCATGGCCCCTCCAGGTATACCTGCTGCCTTTGTAGGACTGAGCAGCTTGCTGCCCACACGTGAGCAATGTAATTCTTCCTTAGGTTTAGTGTTTTCAATTCAAATTTGCCAGTGATTCTCAGGCATTGCATTTTGGTCTGGTTCACTCATTTCACTGAAATAATTTTTCCATTTGTTTAAAACAGCTGAAGTGTCATGGGGGGGTGGGAAATGTAACAAAATAGATGACTTTTCGTGTTGACAACCTTAGACTTTTCTTTGTCAGAGCTGGAAAACTCATTTTAATGACACTTTCATTAGAAAGTTTGTTTGGAGTTTTTTTGTTTGTTTTTTTTTACAGCTTGAGAATTCGTGTTTAGAAAAAATTATCAGAAAAATTCAGGTAAACTCTGGGCTGAGACCTTGAAAGTATGATTGTTTCTTTTAAAGATTTACTGAAGCATTTCAGGGAGCATAAAGAGTAAAATAATTTTGGAAGTCTGGGATCACTTTTTCCTTTTACTTTCTTTTCAAAAAGGTCAGCTCAGTTTTTAAAGATTAGTGTTTTAGGCATGTGCCAAACACAAAACAGAGTTCTGAAATTTTCTTCAGTTGCTTTCTGCAGTTCGCTGGGAGGGTGGATAGAGCTTGTGTAATACCCAGTGAATTTAAACAGCTTTAAGTGCCAAGTTAAGACAGCGTGACTCCCAGAAGGTATGTGCTCCCAGAAGCCACTCTGTTTTACAGCTGGGTACAGACCAATGCAGATGCCATGAGGACCAATACAGGATATGTGATTGCACACCTGTAGGCATGGTTGCTTTTTATTTTGGATAGTTAGTGAGCTCCTTATCAGCTTCAGGGTTAGGCAAAATTATTGGGTGGGATAAAACGTTGTAAACATCTGCAGATGAAAGCCCATGAGGGACACCATGCTAGAGATGGGTGGTGAGGCACTGGCACAGGTTGCCCAGAGAAGCTGTGGATGCCCCATCCCTGGAGGTGTTCAAGGCCAGGCTGGATGGGGCTTTGGGCAACCTGGTCTGGTGGGAGGTGTCCCTGCCCATGGCAGGGGGGGTTGGAACTGGGTGGTCTTTAAGGTTCTTTCCAACCCAAACCATTCTGTGATTCTATGACATCCCTGGAAGTCTCTGTGCCATTCTCAGATGGCTTTTTGTCAAGCAGTGAAAGTTAAGTGTGGTGGGCTATCTACAGACTGATAAATCAGGAGAAGTTTTTTCTTTCCCCGTACTCATCACCAGTTAGATCCCATCTGGAATACTGTGCCCAGGTTTGACCCCTCCAGTAGAGGAAAGATCAGTGAAATCGGAGTGAGTTCAGTAGAGGACCACATAGGTGGTCAGGGCTGGAGCTCTTCTCCTGTGATGAGAGGCCAAGGGAGCTAGATGGATTCAGCCTAAGGAGGAGATGTCTTGGATGGGGATTAGGTTACACCCATAACAGCAGCCATCCCACAGTTCCAGGGATGTCATCAAGAAGATGAACCTAGGCTACATGGTCATGAGACAATGGTCATAAATTGAGCAAAAGAGATTCTTACTGGGCGTAAGGGGGAACCATCCTAGTAAGGATAATTGTTTGAACAGGCTGCCCAGAGGTGCTGTGTAGGCTCTATCCTTGGAGGTTTTCAGGACTCAGCTGTGTGAAGCACTGACCCTTCAAAAGGGCATTCTGTGTGCAGACTTCCAGCTCCTGCCGTGGGTGTGGTGGCTGGATGAACTCTTCTTCTCTGCCTTCTGCAGTTGCTGCGATGGGGCCTTCGTTCCAGGGGGAGGGCTGCGCAGAAAGCTCTTCCACACCCACGGATTTTCCCTCTGTGTTTATTGTACAGGCTCAGGCATTAATGTAACTGATGAGAGGAAAGTCAGTGCCAGGAAAGTGCTTGAGCCCTAACTTTGTGATTATTGACTTAACAAACTTTAGTGCAGGTGTTTTGTGGGTTCCAGTTCTTTAGCAGTGGATCCAGCTGACTCGAGGGTACCGTACTTCGTGCCTGAGTTTAGGAGGCGCGGGTTCCACATGAAGTGTTTTCTCTAATCTTTTTTGGCACTCAGCAAACTATTGCATTTCAGCCTTTTTTGTACCGTCTTGCATTGGACTTTTCCTTACTCAAAAAGGAGAAAAAAAAGTGGCACTTACTGAAATTACTTGCTTCTGTGAGAGTGTTGGACTAGGCTCAAAATGGGCCCGAGAAACTCTCCGCAGCTTAACAGTAATATTAAAGTGATCGTTCGCTAAGCGATTATTATTATTATTTTTTTATGGTGCCAAATGTCCTTTGGTGATATAAAAAGTAAAAATGACAGTGACAGGGTGGCCACAGTATATGTAGCCTTTGAAGTGCTATTTGCTTAGAAAATATTAAGGTAGTTCTTGGCCAGTCTCCAATATGGTAATATTTAGTAGGATACTCCATTTCAGTGTTTGGAAACGGGCTCTTTTACAGTAAATGTCTTGCCTGTGTTCTGTCAGTAGAGCTACCATTAGAGCTGGAGAGTTGTATATGTTTTGAATTCTGAAGATGCAATAAAAAATGATGTTTGTCAGATGTTTTCTTATTGCATTTGCTGTGGATATTGTGTAAATGCATCTGATTACAAGTACATATTATACTTGTTAGCCATTAATATATAAACAATACATTAATTGTTGCCTGATATAATCCATTTAAACAAAATGTCAGATTTTGGCCAAACTTAAGATCATAATCTTTTTAGTGGCGTTCTGCAGTCATCTCGTTTTTCAAGGAAGGCTTTGCAAATAGTTCTCATTGTGCATGTGGAGTAGTAAACCCATAATTTCCTTACTTTTCTTCATGTGGCTACCTTTATGCTGGGTATTGAAGAGAGAAACCATCATCTCGCTCTCATCCTGTAAAAAGCTAAGAAATATTCAGCCATTCCAACTGTGAAGGCATTATTTCCAGGGTTAACTTGTATTCATGCTTAACTTGTGCTTTGCTTCACAGTGCTTGCCAGTGTATCCTATCCCAGATGACAGAAGCTGATACAAAATAAAAACACGATCCAAAGAAGCCCTTGCAGGAATTAAGGTTTAGTCTGTATTTAAACAACAAACAAAACCCTCCAAACCAAAAGTTTATATAAAAAATCTTCACCGGGGAGAACAGGGGCTGCCTGTGTAGTAATTGTACTCGGGATTCATTCGAACTTTACTGCAGGCTAGGCTGATCCTTGCAGTGTCTCAGAGTTGCTGTCTGACCTGAGAGAAGGTGACTTTGTGTCTGGCTAGGCCACAGCCAGGTGTGACTGCAGCTTTCATAGCATACTTGAGCTCATTTTGAGCTTGGCAGGTTACGCAGTGCTACCAGCATGGACAGAACAGGGTGGCGCTTAGGACAGGCCATGAGATACTCTTATGTATCTGAGCTGGAGGCTGAAAACCATCTTGCAGGCTTCAGTCGCACCTCTGAGTGCAGCATACGAGTGCTTCTGGTTTTGTTGGCTACAGCTGCAGCACGAAGCTGGGGATCGACCTAAGTACATCCAGCTGTAGGATGTGCGCGCTTCTGTCAACATCCCTGGCTGTTTGTGTGGCTGAAAACATCCACGTTGTGCCTGGGAATTTTAGTTTAGACTATCTGCTGATGGATTAGACTGTAGTGTGCTAGGATCAGCCATTTGGTCCGCTCAGACCACACAAATGAGCGACGGGGTCTGTGATTAGGGCCATGTGTGCTCAGAGGTCCTGCTTGAGCATTTCTTTAATTTTGCAGTAATCGCCTACCTGTCAGGGACCAGCCAAGCGCATGTTGTGCTGGAGGAGGAAGTAAACCTGTAGGTAGGACAACAAGGCCAACGCAGGCAGTGGCCTTGCTGGCGAGGGACATGGTGAGCAAAGCAGATTTGGAAACACAAACCATGTTTGGCCAGTAGTCTAGACTGCCAGATGAGTCTGTAGTGATGAAGCAGGTCCAAGGTCAGGGAATAAAGTCAAGTATGTGAGTTAGGGTCAGGGTCTGGATCAATAGGGTGCTTGGCCAAGATGGACAAGGCTGCAGGGTGGCCGTAACCCAGCTGAGGCAGGGGACAAAGGAAAAACTGCTTAAATGGAGCTCCCAAAAGGAGTTTGGGAGAGACCCTGCTGAGGCTTCTGCTGGCTTTTTGTCAAATAGCTGTCTTTAGGGCTGGTTGGGATTTCCCAAACAGTGCTCTCAGCTGCAGCACCAATATCAGAGAGCTGGACCCCAGCACAGGCAGCCAAACTCCTGGGAACAGGGAGAGGGCTCTTGGTCCTGGCACCACCTCCTCTCAGATGCTAGAGCAATAAGGGACCAATTAAGAGTTTAAAGTTTAACCTTCTGTAGCCGTGGCTATTAACTTGAAATCGGAACAACTGTCTGTGTTGCTGTGTTAAAGCTCTTAGATTTCAGGTGAGGTCAAAGATAGAAAGTTATGCAAGGCTTCCTTCCAGCTTCAACTCTTCAACATTTTCCCTTGGTGTTCTTTCAGTGATATCAGTAGAATTACACAATGGCTGAATTGTTCTGTTTCCACTTACCGTGGAAGGTACATTTTTATCGATTTCAGCTGAAAGGAGGAATGGAGCACATTAAAGGTTCTGAAAACGTGGAAGGCTTGCAGAGTTTCTCGCTGTGGAGCCATTATTATAGATATTAATATACCGGTAAACATCACTGTGACCATACTCAGTGGAAACTGGCTAAATACTTGTGTTAAAGAATGCTGTAACAGAATTTGTCATTGTGGTGCATCACGGTGGTGTCCCGTGATGAGTTCCCGTGAATGAAACGTTAGTGCATGCTATTTTCAGAGAAGCTATTTTATAATGATCATTATTGGAATTTTGAAAATAACACAGGAAATATATCAAAACAAAGTAAAAATATGCTTTCTGCACTGAAAAAATAAATAAATAAACTTTTGTTTCCTGCACAGATGTTGCACAGGTCAGTTACATAAGAAGTTTCCATAAGGGTTCTTATACGGTAGGAGTGGATCTTGTTGTAAATGCAGTGTGGTGGAGGGCACATTCCAACAAGTAGAGTAAGTAAGGGCTTTTGGCTATTGCTTAACTCTTCAACACGGAGTGAATAAGATAGCTAAGGAGAAAAGAGAATTAATGGGAAAAGACGTAATATTTCCAGAACTGGAAAAAACTCAGATGTACCTTTTTGCAGTTCTCCTGTGCAAAGGTTTATAGGCAAATTGATCTAAATAGATGCTTTTTAATATGCAGTAGTATTTGGGCACAAATTTGATTGAGATACACATTATTTTTGTATTATTCTTAGAATCATAAAATGTATAACTTTTGATTTTGTGTAAGCAGCTATAGCAATAATCAAAATCTGTTATCTTCCATGGTGCTCTTTCTGTTTGACAGGATACAATGGTCCAGTTCTCAAGTGCTCTTCTGGCCGAAATACAAAGTTTCCATGTTGTGAAGTAACAAACGTTTGATAGTTTGCCTTTTTTTTTTTTTTGGAAGGACTACATTCAAAGGATGCAGAGGTAAATAATGGCCTCTCTGTCAGCCTTTCACTTTGGAAAATGTCCAAAGGAGCCAGGGCTAAAGGTGTGCCTGTGACTGGGTAGCAGTGAGCTTAGTGAAGGGTCATAGTCAATCACTCTGATACCTTATTTGTCCTGTCTTCTTCCTGTACCCCTTTGTGAATCTGTAATTTTTTTCCACTCCCTATGGTTTTACAGCATCTTACAGGATTTCTTCACTTGTTCTGTAAGGTCATGTCTTCCTGTTCAGCCTAAAGTTGCTGCTATGGCAGTAGCTCCAACGTCTGCAGCAGAAAAAATGGAGGTGACTGTGGGCTTACTTGGTATGTTTGGTAGCATTATCAGTACTCAGTTGAAGCAGCACCCTCTGTACACTTTTCTTGTTACAAATCTTATGACAGTACTATATATAAAAGCAGCTTTAGATTTATTCTTGAAAATAGATTTTTCGGAAGAGGAGGAGCATGAAGATGGCTCAAGGCCCTATTTTCTTCTCCACTTTTGCTTTTATTCATAGGCCAAGTGCAGCTTGCTTGGACTATAATTTTGACGTGACACAGCGCTGACAATTTCTTCTTTTTCTATGTGACCATGTTCTCTTGTGTCACTATCCCTAAAGTAGATGGCGGTCTCTGTCTACTGTGCTAAGTAAAATAATTGTTTTTGAAAGTATTGTACTATTTTAAGTATCAAGATCACTTCTCAGTCCTGTTTATCCTTAAGTCTTTATAAAAGAAAAAAAAATCTACCTGCTGATTAAATAGCAAAGTCAGCTGCTTTCTGGTAATTTAATTTCTTTAAAGATAAGTTACATTTCCTGTTTCATTTTTTTTTTAAACTAGTGTGTGCTTGTAATTTTGTCTCCCTCTAAATTTTCACATGGCAAGTAAAATGCTTTAAAAACAAAAAAAAGGGGTAAAATGCATGTACTTTGATACGAGCTTGTGTATTAATACTTTCCCAGAGAACATACTGTACCTATACATTTGGATAAGCAACAAGAAAAATATTTTAGAACTGAGCTGAAAGCTGCTAACTGTTTTATTTTTATATTTTTCTTGTCAAAACTAGACACTTAAATAGTTTTGGAAGGTACTTAGAGAGCTGTAGTATGATAACGTTTTCTGCTGATATTTCCCCCACCAAGTCAAGTCACAGCTCTTTGGTAAGCTCCTTGAAGGCTTTTTACGATACCTTACAGTGGCGTGAGCTGCCTTTTAAAACTTTCCTGTCCGTTGAATGACCTTAGGCTGCAAAAGTATGTAATAACAGTCTGAGATCATTCCATAGAAACAGCATGGGTAGATCTTCTGCATGCCTGTTTGAGAAGAAAAATAATCTTTTTTTTTTTTTTTAAGAGTAAATCCTCTGTTTAGTTATGAGGAGGTTTTGGGTGCAAACCCTGATACCCTGATTTTTGCTTCCACTGACTTCAGGGTAATTCAGTCACTTTCAGTGTTTCAGGACAACCAGCATCTGTGAGTCTCTGCTGCTCCCACTCCCCTGTGGGCTCCAGGCATGGAATGTGGATCAACAGAAGAAAGTCTTTGGAGAACATAAAAATATTTACTAACGTGGAAAAATGGAGATGAAGGAAGGAAGAAGGATGTGTGTGATGCACTTGTTTCAGTGTTGATTACTTCATTTTGGCCACCTATTTAGCTACGTGGCTGTACTGGTGTGGATAAAATATCTGCTTCATTTCAGTTTAGTAGAAAGTCTTAAATATCCTCCTGATTGTGAATAAAGCTGAGTTGGTGAGGGCTATCCCTGTTTAAAAATAGCTTTTATAAGCATGAGCAAATGTTCTGCTGCCTCCAGCAAGTGTAGATAAGTATTTTTTTAATCTGTACAATATGTTTTCTGCACTTTTAACAATGCTCTTTATAAAGACAGAAGGTGCCTCTGTTCTTACTTGAAATTCATTATATATTACTATGTTCTTTACACTTTTGCAAATTTAAATTATTTCTCAAAGATCTTTCAGTGTTAAAGTCCAGGTCTTCAGTCATCTATTTTAGACACACAAAATGGTGAAAAAAAATAGTAAGCCCTTCACAGATCCCAGTGGTTTCGGAAAATTCCATGGGTTTTGTAATACTGGCATTACCAACCCAGTCTAGACGTGCTCACTTCATAGACAGACATGACACAACAACTGCTAGAGTCAGTCGTGGAGGTTAGAATGAAAATCCATTATTTGCACAGCTTCTTTATTAATTACATAGTGGTTAGTTAATGGATGTGTCTCCAACCTTGGAGTGACATGGAACGCCAGGGATTAAAAAAGGAAGATGGAAAGCAGCTGAGTACATGGTAGGCAAAGAGTAAGGAAGGTCAGTCAACACAGGAAGAAAGGTAATCCACAATGATTATTCCTTAAAAGAAATATCCATGTGTTCTTTGCCTTAGAAAATACAAAATAGAAGAGTGGAGGGAGTGTAGGAGTGATGGATGAGACTAGGGAAAAGTGAAGAGAAGTGGACCATAGCAGAAGAACTTTGTTCTTTTTACGAAGGACAGGTGACAGCAGCTAAGGCTGGTGAGAGGTTCCCCTGTGTATCACTAGGACCTGCTGTGCAGCTGATCAGCCTCTTTGGTATCTGTACCTGCAGCCTGCATGTGTGCTGGCTTTGTGGCCCTTCCACCAGCTCACTGATCCGCCTGGTGGAATTCCCTTTGACTTCAGTTCTACAGAGAAGAGTGTCGGAAACGATCTGCTCTCTAACCATGTTATCATATTGCCATTTGCTCAGCTCAAAATAAAAGGCTTCTGAAATGTTTTCGGGATTGCAGTCTTCCAGACACACAACCACCTATTCCCAACCACCATAATGTTTACAAGGCAAAGCTTTTATTGCGTCCTCCCACATAAAGGAAGCAGTGATGGGACAGAGATTCATCCCTAGATGACAATGTTTCTGATTCCAAAACAAACTTTCTCAGAAAATATTTTTAAAACAGGACATTTTCTTCTCTGCAGTTGTTAGTGTGTTGGTTTAGAAGCTTTTCTCAAATATTTGTATTAAAACCAAATCTGACATTTTGTCCTAACAATCTCTCAAGTTACAGAGCATAAAAAGTTCATGTGCTACTTTTGTCTGTAATGAGGTCTGGTTCTTTAATTTTATTTGCCTTCCTGTTATGTTTTGGATTCCTATGCTCTTTCTTTATTGCACGTTTTTCTTCTCAATTCTTGCTTTTTTTTTGCGGGGTGGAGGGGATGGCGGGGAATGAGGGAGAGAACAGGAGAGGTATGGTGGATGGCTGAGTCTGGTGCTTGCAGCATGATGCTCTGGGGTTCTAACAAGGTTCCTGATAGGAAACCTTAAGCAATATGTGCAGCTACTTGTCTCTATATAGCAACGATAATAAATAAATAAAATAATAATAATAAAAAAAACTTTACACAGCACATTGCAGCATCCCAAACTTGAACTAGTCATATGCAAAATAGTTCAGGTAATATTAGTAACCTGCTGCAGTGAGGTCCCGTATAGCAAAGTAAATTAGTGCACCTTTGGGCTATAGTAGTGCAATGACTCTCTGTACCTGGGCAATCTTCTTTAAGAGATGTCTTCTGTTGTCATCTACAGAGCTGATGGTCTTGGAGCGTTTTCACTGACAAGGTGTCAACTATTAGTGTAACAACTCCTGTAGGACCTTTTACTGCTGTTGGCTGGGTTTAGTTGTTCCAGCAGAACATTTTTGTCATGTGTGGGGAATATCCAGATGACTAAAATCATTTAGGTTCAAGGTAAAGCTTTAGTTCAAAGCAAGTACACAGTTTAGTGTATGAAGTTACAGTTGACTGTCCCAGAACATTGTCAAATGCTTTGGCTCTAAGCTACCATCCTTATGAAGCCTCTTTATTAAGCTCTGAAGAAAAAAGAGCTTTAGAATTCTACAGTAAAATATTTTTAAGATTAAAATTTAAAGTAGCAGGGCTAGTGTTAAGAAAGCAAAAGCCAGAATATCCAATGTAATGATTCAATACACTTTTTCAGCTCTTCTTTTATTATAGGTGGACACAGTATACCAGGTAAGGATGTGAACCATGTTTGTTTTTCTTGTTTATACAAAAAATTTGAGAACAGAACTGGTTTATAGTAGACATGCAGAGCACTGGCAATGTGCTGTGATTTATGATGCACCGTGGTTTCCAGAGTATTGCTTGCAGGAAACATGAGTTGAACTATTTCATCAAAAGCATTAGCGTTTTCAAACCCAAAAGAGATTCATATGCCACAGTAAGTGTAATCCTTTCATGCCTTTGCTAGTTGAAATTAAGCACGTTCAGGAAAGTGTAAAACTGAAAATCTGAAACAATACAAAAATAGGTCTTTGTAACACTTGGTCCCAAAATCTCAGGATTAGAGTTACGCTCAGGATAGAGTGTTTTTTGTTTAAGGCCTGTTTGTGGTTAGACATCAGAGGATATTCTACTCTTTGAGCTTGGTAGCACTGCATGTTAGGAGTAGAGAAATCAATACGTCATCAACCTGAAATAAAATATTTTCAAGATGTCTTTTTATAACCAAATGAAGGAGTTTCTACATTCTGAATAATAATATATAAATAAAAAGAACAGTAACAGGTTTCGCTCTTTACACTGATTTTTCTGGGCTTTGAAGTCTAGCATCCGATGTGCTACCTACCTCACTGTGCACATACTTATCTACGTGGTATTTCAGATGGAAGATTTCAAAGGTCCAGAACAATTTCCATGGAAGATAATACTTTTGATACTGACTTTAAAAAAATCTTCTTGTTACTGCACGTTATTTTGCTAGGGAAAAAAATGGAAGGGAAAAATAACAGTGTAAGGGGTTTTGCAGTTCTATCATTCTTGACAACTGGATTATTGGATACTTGTTACTTTTCATCAGTTGTAGTGTATCTGGCAGGTGTGTTGATAACGCGAATGTTCTTATCCTCTTATTATTTTCCTTCTGTCAATTCAAAGAGATTTGAACTGAAAAAGTAATTATTTTCTCCTCTGGACATTATATGAAATAATTTAAGAAGACAGACTTGCCTGGTGCAGAATTCTAGGAAAAAGTTTGATCAGATCCAGGCAATAATTCCTGTTTTTTTTTTTTTTTTTTTAATGCTATATTTGTAGTCTTTAGTGAATAAAACTGTGTTATGAACTGTGTATTTGTTTTAAAAAAACACCAAAGTCTTTAGTTACTCAAGTGCTCATAGTCTTAAAAGGTACATTTGAGAAACAGTTGGGTGCGTTTTAAAATGTGGTGAGTTAAAATGTGATGAGGCAGTGGGCACAAACTGGAACACAGGAGGTTCAGTCTGAGCACCAGGCAGCGCTTTTGTACCGTGTGGGTGACAGAGCACTGGCACAGGTTGCCCAGAGAGGTTATGGAGCCTCCCTCTTTGGAGATCTTCAAAAGCCACCTGGACGTGGTCCTGGTCAACAAGCTCTTTCTGGCCCTGCTTAAGCAGGGAGGCTTGGACCAGATGCCCTCCAGAGGTCCCTTCCAGCCCAACCATTGATTTTTGCGGCATCGCACTCAAAAGGCTGATTGGACGTGGCTTTTGCTGATGGAGGAGTAGAAAAAATATAAAGACTTTGTGTAGGCACGTACGTGAAGTTTATTAAAGTCTGTCTGAAAATACTGAACTGTTGTTTAAAAGTGATTTTTCTCAGAAGATCCTCTTCCTGACCAGAAAGGTGATGTACATCCTCTGCTGTCTTTACCTCACCAAATACTTCTGAATAAGAAAGTCTTGTGCATTATTTTTCTTAAGGTAGTTTGCAAAAAGTCCTGAAAGACAAAGCACTTTATTACATTTTACATTTGAACAGAATAGCAGTCTTGAGTGCATTGCTGGCTTTCCTAGATTCCCTTTAATTACTGTAGGTGTAGTGATAATATATACACTATTCCTAAAGTTTATGGACCAAAATCCAATGCTTAATGAGGTTAGAAGCAATCTTGCCCTATATTTGAGTAGGCATTAGATCTTGTGTTAAAATACTGGGCATGAACAATATGGTGCTTGTTTGATAACTTTAATATATTGAGAATCCAAAATAAGCATGGTGATAGTTTCTGGTCAGTGTAAGACACTGTGGTCGGTCTAATGTGACATCCCACAGTTGCTTACCATAGTATAGACCAACACTGAACTACATACTAGGAAGTGGGAAAAGGTTTTCCTGCCTAAGAAAATTATAGGTATCACTTAAGGGCCAAGGCTTTTGTTTGTAGTCTGTGGTCAATGGCATAACTCGCTTCACTTTCTTAGAACAGCCTGGGAGGAAGGAAGAAGTGGAAGAAATAAAGTTTTGTAGAAAATGTATATGTGTCTAAAGATATGTTTCCTTTCCCTTCACTTCCCTTCCCTTCCCTTCCCGTCCCGTCCCGTCCCTTCCCGTCCCTTCCCATCCCTTCCCGTCCCTTCCAATACTTACTTTAAGTTAAGAAATTAAATGCACAGGCCTAGTCTAGAGAACCTTCATGCATGGGTAATTGACTGCAAACAACATTACTGCTTCTGCAAGTGAAAACTGTGTGTGAGTGGTGAAATCAGCCTCCTAATCTGCATGTTTATCAATTTCAGTACAACTGTGTAGCATTATAGAGGAAATGAATGCTATCAGAACCATTCAGTGGTCACTTAAGATTGTTTTCTTTTCCTTTCTGTCCCACAGGTACTCTGTGTCTGCATGTTAACGACAATCCTAGGATGTATATTTGGCCTGAAGCCGAGCTGTTCAAAAGATGGTAATTGACATGCCTTTTACCAGTAATATTTCTAAGCAATTCCTTTTTTTTCTTCTTCTGTAAATTACTTTTAATATTATCAGAATGTCACCCTTTCTTGTTACATGAAGAGGATTGGATGCATTGGTTGAAATAGCTTCACTTAGAGTGGCATGAAAATACTGGGAAACAAACCTCAGGTGTACTCAGTACCTGTGTACTTAACTGAAAGGTAAACTGATCCTGGCAGTCAGTGACTGGTCTGGCAGCTTCCTTGTATCTCAGCTGTCACTGTGGTGATGTCACGTGGCTGACTTTTCTCAGTTCACTATTTAAAAAAAAAAAAAACAAAAAACCAACACACAACAATTTCTATTCCATGTTGTCCTGGAACATTTATTTTTTCATCTTTTCCAGTCAACTATGAAAAAAAAGTTGTTTTTTTACTGGTTAGAATTCTAGTCTGAAAATGTTCCTTGTGGAATTCGTTTGGCTGTTTTCTGTCCTGAAAAATACATGATTTTTTTTTGCGGTTGAAATTTCTTCAGGTAGAAGGTTAAGAAACATATTTTAAGAAATTAAGCTTCACTTTGGGAACAACTTTATTCATGATGCAGATCTAAAGTAATTTCAAAGTTAATCTGTTTAACACACAGTCCTGCAATAATTTTTAGTGGAAGAAGGCTATGCCTTTCTCACATTAAAACTGAACAAAAAATAAACCAGCGAGCAGTACTCTCAAGTTTGTATCTCTGCGTCTGATTTGGAACAACTCTTCCTGTGTCTCAGGGTAGTACCTCAAACATAATAAAGTGCCATGTGGAGCTGGGCTTCTCCAATTCCTTGTGCTGAAGTGGCAGTGTTTTACATGAAAACAGTAATGTCAAGAAGGCATGAGCATAGGAGAGGTGTAGGTGCAGTCTGGATTTCAATTAACGTTTAATTAGTTATAGAAAGTGGAACATTGTCAGCCTCCAAAATGGAGATCTTGGAGGCTTTTGCAAAAGCATTTCACTGTTTGGGCGCACTAACTAAAGACACGGGTCCAGATTTTCTCTGATGGAGATATTCCATATGCTGAATGACTGTACCAATATCTTCTGGTGATGCAGAAAGGCAATTTCACTCACAACTAGAATTGTAATCCTTTGTTCCACTGCCTTCTGCCACAAATGAGATGCCACATTCCTACTAAAACAGAACCTTTTGTTCAACGTGATGAAAAATACTTTCCACTCAATAAGAGAAAATAAATGTATTTAGTTGGATCAAGACTCTTGGTTGTCTTCAGCTGCTGCTATTTTTGCAGCCACCTTGTAAGTTGTGGAATGACCAGCTGTGTCACTCCATATGCTGATCATACTCCTTCCCTTTGCATATTAATTGATAACACTATCCAATATTACAGTGAAAACCTGCAAAGGCCGTTGCTTTGAAAGGTCTTTTGGAAGCTGCCGTTGTGACAGAGATTGCGTCAAGCATGGAAACTGCTGCTTAGATTACCAGGAAACGTGCATAGAACCAGGTAAGGATAGAAAAATGACGGAGGCAAACTCTCATACTGCGTGACATGGGAGGGCCTTGCACTGTGAGCTCTGCTGTGGTCAGATGGCTGTAATCCTGACTTTAAATGGGCCGCAAGGACAGGAGAGGGGAGGCTGAGCAGCACGGTGGCTGTGCTGCCGGTGGTCTCCCCCTCTTCCTGCCCGCTCTGTTGCAACTGCAGGCGGAGGTGCAGTGGTGAAAGCAGTCTTGGGGACTCCTGTGGAAACTTCAGGGCTGTGCGTAGCTGTTGTTACACACCAGCAAAGCTTGTAAAAGCCCTGTGGGGGGAGAGGCTGTGAAGGACCGTGTTGCTGCACTCCCCCTTAAAAAGTGCAGGAAGAACCGTGACTGGAGGTCTCAGCTAGCTTTTTGTTTTCTGTGCTTGGGAGTGAGAGAACAGTGACATCCATTGTATTGTCCCTTGCATCAAATACACAGCTAGCACGTTCTGGGGCAGGCTGGGAACAGGAGTGGATTCTGCGTGTTGTGTATTTCTGTCTGTCATCACCCACGTGAGAAAGGGGAAGGACAGAGCAGCTCTGTGAATGCACCCTCCCTACGCAGTACCGTGCTGCTCAAGCCCTCTGCCCAGCTTGGGCATGACACAAGGGCAGTGTGCCAGCCTCTGGGACATGGCATGACAACAAAACAGACTGCAGTGGTGGAGAACAGTTGCAAAGTAAGAAGTTGTCATGAGCTACCAGGAAGCTGGAAGGCAGATGGGCAAGGGTGTGACAAATACCGTGGAGAAATTTTATGGTGAAAGATGTAAAGTATGGGTAGTAACACTAAGGACAGAACTTGACTGTATTCTCTAATGTAGTTTTGTCTTAATGCTTGATGCATGGTGCTTTTATCAGTTAACTATTTTTCTTCTTACCCATCTTTATAAGTATTTGTAAAAATTATGAACGTAGTCTTAGAAATAAAAAAAATCAATGTTTACTTTGTAGAACCAAATGATTAAATTGAGCTCAGATGCCTTCTTCAGCTAACTATTTTTCAAAGGTCCTCAACATTGCATAAAGCTTTTTGCATATTACAATATTTACATGGGATTTACCCTCCACTTTGTTTCATTATAGCAGTTTAAAGAATTCTTCACAAACAGGAGTGTATGTCTTACTACTCACTTACTATCATGTGTTGAATGATGTTTTTTAATTCAGTAGTCTTAATGTCAGTGGAGAATGAACTTATGATTTACAAATAACACCACATAACCAGAACCATAACAGATTCTGCTCTCTCTCAAAACTGTTAAGATTACTGACATTGGTAGAGTTACTCAAGCTCGGTATTCCTGGAAGTGAGATTACGTACATATGTTTGTTAACCAGATGAAAATGCTTTTAGTTTTCTAATCGTTAGTCTTGTATGAAGATTGAATAATGATTGTCCTCTACTCAAGCTTCTGGATTTGGTTTCCACATCTCAATTAAAACCATCACTTAGGTATTCAGTTCGAAAATTCACTCAGTAAATCACTCAGGTTTATCCTCACTGACAGTGAAGGATCTGCTTGTGTTTACAACTGATAATAAAATTTGTATCTTGAAATGATAAGATGTATTGGGATATTCTGTTCAGAAAAATAAATATGATTCACTAAAAAAAAATTGCTACTGAAAACAGCAATGAAGTTGAAGTCAGCAGGTCTTTCTGTCAGTTTACACACAGTAGTCTTGTATGATAACACAGTTATATCTGTGCGTAAGAGATGCTGAAAAAAGCTGTAATGCATGATGGTGATTGGTAAAATTCATTGTGTCTTCAGTGCAAGTCAGAGTAAGTTACTGTTTTTCAGTGTGTTCCAGGTATTCCAAATTCAGAGTTAAATTGGGGGTTTTCTTGGTGCAGTTGTTGTGGAGCTTGTTTATAGTATGCCAGATTAAATCCACAAAAATTACCATATTTAAAGAGGTCTGTAAAAAGACTCTTCCTGTTGACCTTTTATATTCTGTGGTATTTATAAGCATATGCTGAGTAGTTGTCTTCAGTCGGCTGTGCACTTGAATTGTTTAGCCATGGCTGTTTCTGTCTTCCAAAGCTTGCACCATTATGCATGCATGAAATACCTCAGGACTGATTTTCTGTGAGTACGCATTTGAGACAAAGCTTACCATTCAGTTTGTTACTTCTGCACTTACACTGGTGTTAACCATTGTACTGTCCCCCTCTCTCATCTATTTGTAGCTCATATATGGACCTGTAATAAATTCAGGTGTGGAGAGAAGAGGCAACCAGAATATCATTGTTCCTGTGCAGATGATTGTGTGGAAAAAAACGATTGCTGTGTCAATTATAATGCTGTTTGTAAAGGTAAGTGCCCTCAACAAATTTCTTTAGTCTCTCTTGTGTGTACCTGTGTTTATTTGAAAGGAGCAAGGATGTGGTATAATTTTAAAAACACCTAATGAAGTGAAAAACTTGCATTGATCAACAAAGGAATTTACTGTCTTGAAAAATAAATTGCACTCATTTGTTTTAAGGAGAGGCAAGCTGGGTTGAAGAAGAGTGTGAGGACATTACTGAACCTCAGTGTCCAAAAGGGTGAGGATATTGTATATTTGCATAGCTCTGTTCTTTGCTTACGTTTCATTTTTGAGATTATTTTCCCTTGTGTGCCTTCATGGGAGCTGCTTGCCTTTCTTATCCACAGTAGGAGCGGCTGCCAGCCAGACGAGCACACCTGTTCGGCCAGTATTTGGTCGCGCGTACTAACAGATCAGATTGCTCTACCCCAGCAGCACTCACGTATTCCAGCACTTGCTTGACTTGCAAGACATGCCTGTTCCCTGCCATCTCTCACAGCTGTGTTTACAGTCGGGGGAGCTCTCCCTTGTGCCAGCCTCACTATTGTCCTACATATGCTCCAACACATGCTGTCTCAGATATTCTGGGACCCACCCAGCAATCTCAGACTCCTGACTGCTTGTCTTCATAGTCACTTCTAAAGACCTTTGCCCTTCTGTGCCTGTTCCAACACCAGAGCTGCAAAAAGTGGGCAGATCACTGTCCCAGTGTCATCGGGACTGGGACAGAATTGTTTGCAAAGTGAGCTACTTTCTTTAGAAGGTGTAAAACATTGCACATGGGATCCTTGTACTTCTGTGGGGGAGCTCCATGTCAGGCCTGCTCCTTCAAGCTGCATGTGCCCTGTCTGAGGAGTAGATCATCTAGTTTATGGCTGTAGCACTTGGACTCAAGTAGTTCCCAGCCGGAAAATCAGCCTGCACTTCATGTAATGTTATTGCTGTGGGATCTTCAAATTAACATTAAAGCTTAAGTTTACTGCATGCTGTAGTTGAATGAATCGGGCATTAATAGAAGTGACTTAACCATTCTTGACTGAAAAGTGTTCCACTGGAAAACAAGGTTTGAAAACATGCTGTGGGGTTGAGTTAAGTTACATTCTTGTCTGAAAAATGTCAAACATCCCCCCCCAAATTATTTTGATGATTTTGAAATGGAATATTTTTAGTAAAGTAAAAACACTTCATTTTTTTCTTACATCATTACTTTTTTTACTTATGCTAAGATATGTAAATCATACTATATTTATTCGAGTTACAATATTGTCAGACAAGGTGTATTTCCTTTTGGCATATTTTTATACCAAATGAGCACTTTTCATTCTGATTTGGAACAATAACAAACACTGACACTTCACAACCTGCTTCAAGACAGACATTGGAGCTTCTTTCTAGCATTGAGCCCACGTCCCTGAGAAACTTCCACATAGGAGGTTTGTAGCCAGCCAGTTCTTAAACCTTTTATTATTAATTCCTCTTCTGAGGAATTAATTCAGGGCTGTGTGCTAGGAACTGACTAGGATGCTGTTTTCCTGAATGCATGATTAGGGAGTGATACCCCAAAGAGCAGATAAACAAGAGTGTTGTCCAGAACCACTGTCAATAGTATAAATGTCAAATGGCAACTCCTGCTAGTTAACTTGGTTGTATTTTTTTTTTTTGTTCCTGTTCAGTGCATGAAAGGAATGCATAGTTACTTGACTAAAATTGTTTTAATCCTGGCAAAACCATAAATGTTGCAATAAAACCCAGCCCAGGAAAGGGTGATGTGTGGTCAAAGTTGAATTGAGTGGTGTTTACTGAAGGCTCATCTCAGACTGTTAGCACACAGACTTCTCCCAAAACTGACAAGTCTGTAAACAATTCACTTCTTCCTGTGGCGGAGTAGGTAGGAGTGCAGGTGACTTTAGCTCAGTGCTCATTTTGAGGCCTCAGGATATTGATTCTGATTCTGTGCATATTAATACAACGTGTTGTTAAAATTTTAGTTGGGACTGCTTATATGCGACAGAGGATACAAAAACTGCAGTGTTCGATGATGTACTTAATCTGAGAAATCCCACTGATTTCAGTAAGACGGCTCAAATGCTTAAAACGAAGTACACATTAAATCTTTCCAATACTGGATTCTATGTTATGTAATAGGATTATAAGGGGCTATAAGATTTCAAGAGTCATCTAGTCCTTCCCATTGTCTCAGGAGTGAAATACTACTTTGAGATTTCAAACCTTCTTAAGCACTTTATCCTACTGCTTAACTAGATGGTTTTCCTGGTGTTTAGTATCTTTTGCTGTAATTTAAGCCTATTAATACATGTGCTGTCTTCAGTGAGCTGGAAGAAATAGCTTTGCAGTTCTCTCCTATGTATTTGAAGGTTATTATTTACTTTCTCCTTAATAATTGTGTATTTGTGCTTCCTGTTGAGGCCTTACATACATTTAATGGAAAAGAACATTTTACTTCCTATGCTTTATGGCTGTGCGTAGGCAGCACTGTATGCCTGGGGGCAGTAGGCAGTAGGAAATTCTCTGTGTAGTATGTTTAGCTTTTTGAGGAGACTTTTTTCTTTTTCTTTTTCTTTTCCTTTTTTTTTTTTTTTTTTTTTTAAATTGTGGTCTAACCAGCCTTCTGGGAAGCAGGTCAGCTTGGCAGCATGGTCCACAGTTCTGGTCTGTCGATCATCCAGGCTGGTGAACCTGCTAGACCACAGCAAGCTTGTGTTGCCTGCGTTATGTTTCCATAGAAGCCAGTTTATAGGAGTGGATAATTACCACTGCATTTCCTTCAGTTTGGAGTCAGGATGTGACTGTGGCATACATATTTATCCAAGAGCTGTGAAACAGCCTTGTCATACGGCTTGGACACAGCCAGCATGAATCACTGGCAGAGCCAAAGCTTGGGCCTCTGTACTCTCATGTCTGCTTGCTCATGATAACACATTTTTGACGGAGCAAAAGCTAAGCTACAAACAGAAAAAGTCACAGAAATCACTGATTTGCCTCAGAACTGAGCTCAGATCTGTTTGTCTTGTGAAATAGAGCTTTATTCAAAGGGGATTGCACTGGAGTTCTTCCAAAGAATGCAGTTTAACATGGCCTCTCAAGGTTCATTTCCCTGACTATGGGACAGGTCATTGACTATTTGAGTTATGTATTTGGGAGTATACAAAGAGCAAAAGTGCCGATATCTCTAGCTGTGGCAATGGTCTGTCTTGCCAAATATAATTTATGTGCATGAGGTGATATTAGATGGATTTGCAGACAACTAAAACATGTATTCAGTAGTTGGTTTACTCATAAATGTTAAGCCAGGCACAACTGCATAAAGTCCCTGTCTAAGGAGTTATTTTAAATTTGTTTTTAAGTTAGACTTATAGGTAGGTAATATTGAACAGTCTTTGCCTCGAAGTTCATATTTTATTGCAAGAAACTTTGCAGTGAAATTTTTTAGACCTCTGCATTGGAGAGAATCAATTTGTTTGAAAAAAGTTAAGTATTTGTAGAAGTTGCAGAAATCAAAATCTGTGGTGCAAAAAAATATCTGTAATATGGGCAAAGGTAGTACATGAGGTTTCCCTGCTCTTTTCTGCTAAAGACTTCCATATTGGCCTGAAGGTCATTCATTTCTTGTTCCTCACTTACTGTCTCTACTAAGCTTTCCAAAAGACAGTATTAAATATACCATACAGATGAAAACCAGGCCACAAACATCTCTGCTTTTGTGAGATCCCACCTGGAGTAGAGTTCAGCTCTGGGACCCCAACATAAGAAAGATATGGACCTGTTAGAATGAGTCCACAGGAGAGCTACAAGGATGATCTGAGGGCTGGAGTATCTCTCCTACGAAGACAGGCTGAGGGAGTTGGGGTTGTTCAGCCTGGAGAAGAGAAGGTTCCAAAGAGACCTCATTGCAGCCTTCCAGTACCCCCTATAGGGGGCCTACAGGGAAACTGGTGAGGGACTCTTTGTTGGCGAGTACAGTGACAAGAGAAGGAGAAATGTCTTTAAACTAAAAGAGGGTAGGAACTGGATGGTCTTTAAGGCCCCTTCTAACCCAAATCATTCTGTGATTCTATGTTACAAATGCATCTTAATATTTTATTCTGTCTGGGGAAGGGTAGGCTATGTTCTGACTAATGAAGTCATTTTAGCTGAACTTCTTCCAAAAGCTTCCAACTGTTCATCCAAAAAAAAAGGAGAGACATGTTCTGGCTGCCTGACTAATCTTCAGTTTAATGTGGTCACGTTTGTTTTAGACTAAAATAAGGCTTATGAATGTTTTACTTGTCAGTGTAAATTGTTGTTTGGATTTTTTCATGCAGTACCTCAATAAAGAAATTGTCAACACTTTATAAATAATATTTGTCTTCTGTCATCACTGTTCTATTTTGGGAAACTAAAGTCCAATAAAAATTTTAAAAAACATTTTCATTTTACAATTTGTAAACAGAAAGGAAAAATGAGCTTCTAATTGGCATGTAAAATATATTAATTTCTTTTCGACAAACTTATGTTTTCAGTGGTTGTTGCTGCACTGCAGTGCTATTGCAGCCTCGCATGTCCTCATTTATATGTTCAACATAGGATATTTTTTCTTCAAGGAAGAAGTTACTGATGACTATTCCATCAGTGATGCAATGTTTTAAGAACTTACAGTTGGAGAGAAATTGTTTGAACAGGGCTGAAGTTGGGAAAACATAGGTCCTGTGGAGACTGGAAGAAGAGAATTTATTTTTGCTTGTTCCAGTGAAATCAGTTTCTGGATTTATCTGCCAAGTCCAGGCTGAAATATTATTATAGTGCTCCAGTTATAGGACCACATTTTTCAGTTAGGAGGTTGGTAGTACTTCTGGTACAGAAGGAGTGGAGATTCAGTTCTTATTTGGTTAAATAATCTTTATAAGATGAAAGGAAAAAATATGTATTATAGCTGCTGATTAAGGAAAATCTAGTGCACAAGTTATGTTCAGAGTTTTGTGCAGAAGATAAGTTCTTCTAAATAAAGGAAAGCCATGGGTTAGCATTGCCTTTTCTCTTTCCGTTTTCATACCTTGAGATGGAAAGGATTGGGTGAGGCTCCAGTGGAACTGATTTCAAGATAGAGTACCAAAAAACCCCAGGCAGATTATGTGAGCATCTTGGCTTATGTTTTATTGTGTGTGTTTGTGAAAATAGGCCTTGTCAGGGTGTGTGTGTGTGTGTATGCCTTACCTCTTCTAGCAGGATACTTATGCCAGCCTGCAAAGAAAGAGGACACAATGGCTGTCTTGCTTGCTGCTGTGCCAGCCTGCAAACCTTCCTGCTTCAGAGGACTAATTTCCTCAGCCTGGTTTACAGTCCCCTAAGGAACATCTCCAAGATTCTTGGGAAAGCTTTCTTGAAATAAGTGATAGGAATTTATTTCTCAGTCTCTCTTTTAATACTTGAATTTCTGTTTGTTCAGATTTACCAAATCTCCGGTGTTACTGTTTTCATTGGATGGCTTCAGAGCAGAATATTTGCAGACGTGGGGTAGACTCCTACCTGTTATTAGCAAATTACGTGAGTAGTTCCCTTGTCTAAGCAATATCATGCTGTTTTACCTCCAAAATCTGTGGGGTTTGTTTTTCTGTGTATGCTGCTATTACTACTCTTTTAAATCCTCACTGTTCTGTGGAAATTCATATTTTTGCACCGTAGAACAGCTGTGCAGACAGAACTGGAGGTGTGTGGGGGTGGAAGGGCAAGGAGAGGGAGGGTATGAGGGATGGGCTTGCTAGGCTTTGGATTTTCAGAAATACCTTAAAAAAACAGTTAAGCAACAATTGCTATATTTCAGAGATGGACACTTCCTGTTGTGTGCTTACTTTATTTATGTGGGGGGAATTAGAAGTAGGAATGCTTTTTGCTCTATATTGCATATTGTCTCATATTTAGATGGAATGGCTTTGGAGAAAACAGAAAGTGAGATAGAAAGCACTTCATTCTACTTGAAAAGGAAGGTAGAGAAGGAAGATGATATGGAAGGGCTGGTATGTAGCATAGAAATGTGATGAATCTGAGAAAACCGTATAACAAACATTTTCAGAAGAAATGAGAACTCCATTTCTCATATGTATGTTTTTTCTCTGGATTTGGTAGTGCCACTACTTTGTAGTGTCTAAGTAACTTTAGTTACTTTTCCTGTCTCCATTTTCCTGTGGTCTGTAAAGAACCGATGACATTTCGTGTCTGAAAAATATGCCAATCTTGCTGTCATTCATAAATTACTACCTGGTATGACTGGTTTCAGTTTGACTAAAAATAAATCAGTAAAAATACTTGTTTTTTGTACAGTGGTTGTTACAACTTGATCTGTTCCAGAGGATAACAATTCACAGATGTATTTGAGGTTTTAGCTTTTTTTTTTTTTTTTTTAATTGAGGCTTTGAAACAATTTCATAAGCTGCAGTTATTGAAATTTTCAACATCTTGAGCATTGAGAAGAGAGGTTGGCTATTACAAATGGTTATAGCTCTGGCTGAGATACAAGATAGTGGCATCACAAAGCATCTGTAGGACTTCCAGGCTGCGATGTCCACTGCCGCATACAAAGTTTCTGCATTCTTTAGTGTGGATAGGCTGCAGTGCAACTTTTTGTGGTGACTTCTATAATAAACTTGTATTTCTGTTTCCACTGAATCCATGGTAAATTTTGACCACTAAGCAATTGAGTTGCCTCAACCAAATCCTTCAGTACCTTTATCAAAGGCAATTCACCTCTTCAGAATCATTGAGGTTTTTTGTGGTCAAAACTTAAATTGTTGAAGATTTTAAAGCCAGAATGTCTAATAATGTTTTAGAATAAAATAAAGAACAATCTGGGGAAAAAATATTATTCTGTATCATCATTCTCCATTACTCTGGAGAGACTAAACTAGTAAGTGTCCAGAAAGACTTACAATTTATGAATGGCAGGACTTATAAAACCATGAACAGTTATTCACATTACCTAATGTGACTACTTACTGTTTCCTTAAATTAGGACATTGCTAAATCCCTGGATTTTATTCTTTAAAACACTTGATGGCAAGTGCAGCATTCTATTATATTCCTCATTTATTTCCTGATACTGACATATGAGAGAAAATAATGGTAATATTTTTAATTCTGTCACTAGGGTATAACTCTGATGTCTCCATGGAGATTTTTGTTAGAGTAAACACCTATGAGGCAATACCACAATTTCACTTTTAGCAACTTTTATTATACACACACACAGAGTTATGTGTTGAAGGTGGGGAATTCAGAATGGTGCTGAGGCTTCTAAGGGAACCTAGATAGAGCCATTATGTGTGTTATGGGGTTTGGAGAAAACATGTTCACATTCTTCTAGACTGTGATATAATAATTTTAAAATAAATCCTCCTTTTGTCTTCAGTTGTCTTTAACTAAGACAACAAACCAAAAATAGGAATGATACCCCCTACAATTCTGGACAAAATATGTTTTAAGTGTATTTTTCTCTAAAACAAAACAAAAACAACCAAACAAAACCCAACCCACACAACAGCAAAAAAAACCCTACTATTTAGGAAAATAGCCTCAACAACAGATTTGGAAGTGGTTGAAATGCATCAAGTGTGTTGCCATACCAAAAAGGGTGAAACTGATGATTTGTTACTTAAGAACATAAAGCTGGAGAGAATGCCCATGTAATTTGAGAGGGGTTTTTTGGCTGGCTTGGCTTCTTCTTAATTAGCTGAAATGGGTTATTTCAACTGAGACCTAACCCAAAGCCCTAGCCAATGAGTTCTAAGTGCCTTGGCATGACACTTCTTATGTTGTTAAACCTTTCATTCTATTTTATTTATATATGTATATAGGTAACCCAGAAGGCCAGTGAAGATTGGTCTTCTTTCTATAGGGATCTTTAGGATCTGTTGAAAAGTTTTTGATTATCACGTTGTATTTTTAATGTTGATAATGAAGGCTTTTTTTTTTCTTTTTTTTCTTTTTTTCTGAAAATCAGGTCCCACACATTTGCCTTAGGAAATCTAACTTGAGTAAACTTTGCTTAAGTGTTTTGGCCTGGCTAGTGACTTCATACTAACAAATACTACTATGCACAAATTTTCTCCTTAAGAACCTTTTTTTTTTTTTTCTGTCAAGATAAAGAAAACTTTGAGATTCATTCTATAATAACAGCTTATTTTTATTAATATACTTTATGTATATATGTGTGTATATATATAAAGAAGAGAGAGTGCCAAAAATAGTGATTTGACGGGTGATTGAGAAAGCCAGGGCACCACTGTGGTGGCAGCTGTGCTGTCTCACCTCTGAGAGCTCCCATGGTGAAGTAGCTAGTTGGTCTCAAGCTGCTCATTTTACATACCGCTCACCAGGGCAGCTTTGGAGGGTGTGATTTCTTTTATTACCCATTTTTACCTATGCATGTGCCTAGGGACTGTAGGTCTTGCTCGTATGACCATTGGAGTCAGTCATTATGAATATCAAAATTTTGTATTCCTAACATTCAGTCAGCTTGTAAATGAATGTGGGAAGAAAAATGAGGTATTAACACCAGAAGTCTGAAAAACGAAAACTTTTTAGAAGCATGATTTAGAAAAAAAATAATAAAACGTATGTCTGCATAATAGAAACTTGCAGAAATTTTGTCTGTAAATTTGCTGTTTTTCCTTCTAGAGAAATGTGGAACATACACTTCCAGTATGAGACCAGTGTATCCTTCAAAAACCTTTCCCAATCATTACTCCGTTGTTACAGTAAGAATTCATGTATATTATGTTTGCACTACCGAAGAGACTGTTCATTATCAAGTTGTCTCCAAGGCAACAGTGTTTTTTTCTTTTTTTTTCTTCCTTCCTGTGTGGATTACTAAAACTACAGGATTTTCCCTCCAGAATATGGAAATGTATTTATTATACTCGTTGCATAATTTAGATTGTCATTGTATAACACTATAGTTAACTGCTCAGATCTAATCTCTTTAACTAATCCAGTTCTTCTGAGACCAGTTGCAGGAATTCCCATATAAATGTAAATCATGCCACTTTACCAAACCTCATTTGTAAAACCTCATTCCAATAAATTGCAGAACTATCTGTTCTTAAAGTCAGGAGTGAGAGCAGCTCACAGTCTCTGCTGTGAGAGCAGCAGAGAATTTAAATTGTCAGCCTTGTTCCGCTTCTTCAAGTCATCTTGGCATAGCCCAAAGACATACATGAAATGAAAGGAAAGATCTGAGTATCATATTAGTGTTGGCTCCATGGTGGACTGTACCCAAACCTGGATAGAATTATCCCAAACTTGACCTTGTGAATATCTTCACCTCCTGTGTATAAAGGAAAAAGAAAAAAGGAGGTTGTCAGCACTGAATGCAGGGCTGGAATCCCGCAGAGCCTTCTTAATTTCATGATGTGAGAAGTAAAATTGAATTAAATACTTGACGATCTGCATCTTCTTTCTTATCTTCCCAGTTTTTCACGACTGGCTTTTGGTAAATCAGCAGGAGTGCAGGAATGAGATTTTTAATTGTGTAATCCTGCCAAGTATCCATGTTTCAATATGCAGCTAGAGGTGTTAACCATGCTCTATGGCCACTTTAGAGTATCCCTAAACACCATGTAGAGCTTTGTCTCAGCTCCCCATTCTTGTGAAAATTAGCAGGCAGTTGTGTTCATGAAAGCCCCAATGGTGTTATTATCCCCTTTAATCTAAAAAGAAGTCAGTCTGTGTGAAAGAAGAGCACTCAGTCTTTTAAAGCTATCTAGCAGCTGGTGACTCGGAACTTCTTTAACTGTTTATAGAATGGTTTTCCCCAGCTGGAGCTTTCATCCATTGATACACAATTCTCCTTTGAAATGCTTCTAATTATTATTTTTAATCTCACTGCAAAGCATTTAAAAATTGTAAGGTAGGTTTTGGTAGCAATAACAGGTGATGCTGTTAAATTTGCGATTTGAGGTACTGGTGTAGTCTTGAGCTTGGAGTAGGGTCACATACAGATTACTCATTGAACATGTTTGTCTAACAAACGTATGTTTGTGTAGCCAGAAGGGTCATAACATTGCAACAAGGTGTCCTCTCAATTACAGGGACTGTATCCTGAATCTCATGGTATAATCGATAACAAGATGTATGACCTCAAAAGAAATGCATCCTTCACCCTTAGAAGTGAAGAGAAGTTTAATCCACAGTGGTACCAAGGACAGCCTGTAAGTATTATTGCACAGCTGAGAGCATTACAGCAGTATTTTGTCATATTATTTAACACCACTTGACTGCATAGTGATGTTAAAAAAGTTACAGAGGGTACTTCTAAGTCAGCCAAGAAGCGTTACTTACTCATCGTGATTCAAAATTGCTATACTAGAGCTGCAGAATTAGGAACAAAGCAGTGTAATATATTTTGTTGAACTTAATGAAATTTTCCCTAAAGAGAAAACTAGCTCAAAATAACTAGTAAAGACAGCAGATTTTCTTCTGTTCTTAATATCACGTGAGCTTGCAGTTAAGTTCTCTAAGGAAATTTTCAGACCAATTACAGTAATAAGCAGTAGTAAAGGTTTGCATTCTGCCCAAATTACTACTGAGTCTAAAGATACAGTTTTAAAAGAAAAGCTCTTAGTTTAATCATACTGCTATGACAAATGTGCTGAGACTGCCATCAAAACGAACTGGCATGGGAAAGTTTGGGTGAGAGTGGACATGAAGAACAGTGAAGGAGCAGATGTGACCTTTTAGTAATGTGTGGAGGACTGATACTTGAGGAGGAAAGAACACAAATGTAGACTTTGCAGGCCACAGAGAAGAAAGTGGTGCAGGAGTCTGGCAGGAAACCACGCTGAAAACAGAAAAATCTGTATATCATGGGATCTGCCTTAAAATCAGAAACATTGACCTAACTGTTGCTCCTGTATTTCAGAGTATGCATTGCTCCTTGGAACATTCCTGCTCTTTCTAGCTTACTCCATTGTTCTTGAGAAATTTCTGCTTCGTAGTACTCAGCTGTGGTTCCGCTATTGCATTATTGCTCCTAGCTGCAGAAGCTGGTAGCTCCTGCTTCTGTCCTGGCTCCCTGCAGTGTAGCAGTGGAAGGGGTATGGGTGTTTGCAATAGGGAATCAGGCTGGATGGTATATCGGGACTGCAGATAGCAGAGAGATGCAAAATTGACTGTCCTGAGTGCTCTGCTTAATGTTTTTAGTTTTTGATCTTTCTGAAAGGTGCAGAGATGGTGGGAGTGGTTCACAACTGAGTGAACTCCACTAATGAGAATGATTATTCTTGTCCTGCAGATCTGGCTAACAGCTATGTACCAAGGTCTGAAAGCTGCTACGTTCTTCTGGCCTGGCTCAGATGTAGCAATTGATGGGACCTTTCCAAATCTGTATGAAAAATACAATAGGTATGTGAAATCTTGTGTCTTGGATGAATATTTTACATTAACTATACTGATGGGACAGATCCCAGAGAAAGTATAAAACCTGTTATGCGTTTCTAAATAGTTGTACACCATATGAAAGAAGAGTAGGATCAAATTAACTTCCTTTCACTGCAGTGTAGATTCTTTGTCTAATGGTTTTGCCATTCTTCAGTAAACGTTTTACAGGAAATATGTGGAAAAAACAGCTTTAAGAGCAGCCAGCTTTGATGCTTTAGTGCTTTTCCATTTATATTTATACAAGTCATCTATGGGTGTGTTTAGAGTCATTCAATCCAAATCTCTCATAAAGTGAATGTATCAGGTCTTGACATAGTATTATCCCTGAAAACTAACATCGTATTCTTAAATCATTACTCGTAAATTGTTCCAGTGTCAAATTATTTTCATTGCAAATTTTCAAAATATTTCATATTAAGGCAGTGATATTTTAGTCAGTGATTGGTCTTCATTGCAATTAAGCATTTTTTGTCTAATGAAAATGCCACATAAATGTATTTATCACTATTTATTTAATAATTTCAAATCTCTTACAAGAAACAAGGCTTTTTATTTCTGTCTTCCTTGAATCAGTCTGTCTCCCTACACCTTAATATAGCATGGAAATCCTGATTCTTGACTTACTATCTATGCTTTTCTTTAGGGATTCATACATGTTCAGTTAAACTTGTGATAGGTAGCTGAATTACTAACTTTGTGGATGCCTCATAATGTTACAGGTCAACATGCTTATTGTTGGTCTGCTTCAGGTTGATGAGGATCTCCTTTGTGACATAGTATGAGAACTTGTATTCAAATTGTATAAACATAAACCCCCAAACCAAGACGTTTTCAAAACTTAATACAGGAAAGAAAACCTACACATGCTTTTGTACCTTAATATCAATTATTCTGTTTGTAAAATAAACACAAGAAATACTGAGAACTATATTATAATTTCATTGCAGTCAATGGGGAGAATATTGATGTAAGTAAGCTTTAGAATAGGACATCAACTCCTCAAGAATCACAGAAAATTAGCACAGAGAAACTTGTATTCTGTTAAATATCCATTAATAGCATCGAGTTGAATTCAAACTTCTCTGCTAATAAACACTGATTTTGTAATATGTGTGACTAAAGTTTTGTAGCTTTTGGAAATATTTAGTTGATCTAGTATTGTTTTGATACAGCTCAATCCCTTTTGAAGAAAGGGTGGTAACTATTCTTCGCTGGCTGCAGTTACCTGAAGATGAAAGGTAGGTATACAATTGCAAGCATGAGTTCTTGTTCCAGTGGTATTGCAATGAAATGTTTTGCAAATATGATTTCTATTTTAAACTATATTATATATTACTCTAGAAATGTTAAAATACTATTTGATGCACGCTTGTTTTTATGACTGAAAACTATTTTTACTGTTATGTTTCTCTATTTCCCTCTAATGTGCCCTGCTTCTGAATGATAGAGTTGTTTCCAATATTCCGTATCCATTGTTGAAATATAATCTCTTCAAACTGTCTCAACGTATATGTAAAATATTACATTTTTGGTACCGTTTGATATAGACCACACTTTTACACTCTGTATTTAGAAGAACCAGATTCCTCAGGCCATAAGTTTGGACCAGTAAGCAGTGGAGTAAGTAATTTATTTTTTTTCTTCTTTTAATTTGAACTTTAGCTCTGATTCTATAATAAACCTTTTATAAATCACATTAGATGAACCAAGAGTCTGTTCAGTATACTTATTAGAAAAAGATTTTTTGAATAGACAGCCTGTCCATAATTAACATCAATACAAAGCGTGCAGTAAACAGCCTATTTAGTAACTCTAATTTTTATTTTGCTTCAGTAACTTTAAAATTGCCATCTCTTGTATGTTGTTTTATCTGACCCATACAAACCTTTTATGCTGATTTTAGAACAAAACAAAAAAAGCAAAAACACACCACCAAAAGTTTGTACAGTTTCATCTTGTCAAGAACAGAGATTTTACCCATGATAGTCCAAATTTTGGTGGATAAGCATTCATGTTATGATTTTCATTCATTTTCCCCAGTCCCTGTGCAAAGTTCAGATGAATATTGGTCTTATCTCCCTGCAGTTAGATTTTATGTCTTCTTGGAAAGAGAGCGATAAAAGGGAAGCTCACTCTATCACACAGTTGTATAAGCTATTGTATAAGTTTTAGGGACTGGTTAATGTTGTAGTTTACAAGAGCACTAAGTAGCTTTATATTTTTACAAACAGAAGTGAAACATGCAAAGGAAAAAGCTCTCAGGAACTTTAAAAAATCCTCCTGCCTTGACTGGTCAGAAAGTTTGAGCATCAGCTAGGTATCTAACTGCAGTGGTGACAACAAGAAAAAGCTCTTGCTTTTTCAAAGGTGCTTTCAAGGACAGTTTGCTCCAGGGCCACTCACAATGGTAATTTGGAGGAAGATTGCCGCAGGCTTGGCTTCCTTTGTTCTCTTGAGTCCTCTGGTGTTCTGCCACCAGCGCTCTTACCCTAAGGCATTCCATATTGTCCTCGGTTATGCTCCTGGTAAAGTGACAAACATCCTTAATATCATACTTTAAAACCAGTCTTACTGTCTGTAATCTGATTTGTTCAAATGTTTTAAACTGAGAAAACACATAAAAATGTGTAGTTGTGTCTTAGTAAAGGTTGTGGCACAGAAAAAAAGTAGGACCAAGAGCTGTATAGTGTAGATACATCCAGTCTTCTGTAGATGGAGGTAGCTCTGAGCTGTGCAGGTGCTAGCCAGTCTCCAGGCTCTCTTTTCATTTAGTGTTACAGATGCACCTCTTGAGTCTGTTCTCAGTAGATGCAAAAAATATGTATCTAAAGGGTGCAGAACTGAGAGAAGTGGGAATAAAGGAAAAGCAGGTTTAGTGTGGTATTGAGAATGTTGTATTCTCCTGTCCTCACAGTTCCTCCTCTCATGTGAACTCTGTGTGCTCTCTGTTGTGCATTTGGGGGTTGCTGCACTGTTGGCTAGTTCCCCTGTGTCCTTTACCTATGTCTGGACTGCATCTAACCTTGAATGGTCTATAAGAAGAAATCCTTATTTACTACTAGCACGTACTGTTGCAGTTTAAACTTATTCACTCTCTCTAGCAGTATTTTTTAATTTATTTTTAATTAAAGTGATCAGTAGGCACTTTACATGCCTGCTTTTGTCCTTGCAGGTCATTTTGGCACTACAGAGAGTGGACAACATAGTTGGGATGCTGATGGATGGTCTCAAACAGATGAACTTGCATAAGTGCCTGAACATTATTTTTATATCAGATCATGGTAAATTTGATTTTGTAAAATGTATCAAAATTTTGAAGGGCTGTTTTTATAAAGTAGTATTCTGAGTTTATACTTGCATGTTTGTGGCAATGTTAAGGAACCTGCTAATATATACATAAACTTCTGTATTATGGGCATGGCATGAGAGATAATCAGTGTGGGTGAGAATTATACTATGAGTGTGGGGAAAAGAAGTGGAGAACATTGAGACGGATTAAATCATTTTCATGTTTTATTCCAAATTTCTCCTGTAATCATTACCAACTGATAAAAGAAATCAAAAGGAGAATTGAAAAAAAATATTCATTTTATTCTTTTAACTACACTACACAACAAGTCTATGAATTGCTGAAGTGAAAATCAAAGCCACATCTTCCTTTCAGTTATTAATTCTCTTATCCATTACTAAAAGGCTGTGAATGTGAAACTTCGGTTTATTTCTCTAATAGCTTTTCTATATTTTTATAATTATTTCTGTAATAAGTGAAAAGTTGTATCTTTTACCAATCTTTTTTTTTTTTTCCTGCTTTTGGAAGGTATCGGGCTAAGTGAATCTTTGGTCTGACCATGTCTTGGTGTTGCTGATAAAAAGACCTGAGATATTATATTTCTGATTTTTACAATTAACTTATGTATCTCATCAGCAAGGATACTCCACACTGATACTCACATATTTAAATAAAACTTATTTTCTTGTGCAGGAATGGAAGCAGGGAGCTGCAGGAAAACAGCATATCTGAGCACCTACCTGGATAATGTTCAAGATTTCATATTAGTACCTGGTCCTGCAGCTCGCCTTCGACCTAATAATGTTCCAGATGAGTATTTCTCTTGTATGTAGTTGCTAAACTAATTTCTGTTACTTTGTTGTACTGTTCTGTGCTTTCTGAGTACAATCTTAGGATATACATATTCTGTGTCAGCTAGGGACAAGCTGGGTAATAATTAAGGGGAAATACTGAGTAGTACACCCGTGCTTTTAAAGACCATTCACCTTTGCAGGTCTGAAAGTGTACATAAATTCTACAAATTGCTTATGTGGGATGCCTCAGAGTGACAACACGCACATGCTTTGCTTTGTGAAGGTCATTCCTTTGAATGTATCTTCAGTACTCAAGATAGACCCCAAAATCTCCCCTCATGTCTCACATTATTTCCTGATTTACCAGTTTATATAGAGTTGCTGTATTTCAGACTTAAAGAAATGTAAAAAATTTACCATCTTTTACATATCATTTTGAGTATTATATTTCATTGTTATTTAAAATAAAAGTTTTTTCTCCTAATAGCCTGACAACAAACCAGTTGAGTAAACTGCAAATAATCATAAAAGAAGTTTATCAACCTGAGTAAAGATCAACGAATGCTTACAGATCTTAAATTTCAATTCATTAAGCAGTCTCATTGTAGCAGAACACTTAATGCTGGCAGTTTTTAATTCATTTTAATGTTGAATACAAGTGCTTCCTTCACGCTTCATTGCTTTTTCTGTCTAGATAATTGTTTTCCAAGCCCATTAAAACTTGTATGCCTCAACCCCAATGACTTTAAGTTCTGTTTACTTGGTGCTATTCTAAACAATTTTAATGTTTCCTTTGGAAAGTGTGGGTTGCAGGTTCTCTTTGGACAAACAAGTTCAGGGAGAAGAAAAGCAGAGTATCTCCTGTTTTTGACACATGCACTATTTTCATGAAATATTGTATCTGTCTTTGTAGCACTGAGTATATCTGTGCAGGAATTATTAATGGTTCCCTTGCAAGCGTAATCCTTTATGTACTTCAGTCAGGCGCTGAATATCAGACTCAGGGCAGAGTAACTGTGTGAAATGTAATGGGCCTGTGTTATACAAAACGTCAAGTTAAATGATGTGATGTCCCCTTTTGGCTTGAGTCTAAGAATCTGAACCTTGGCTCGCTTGTTCTTGGCTTTTCTTTCTAAGGACGCTTGCCAGATAAAGCTGCCGTCCTGATTGTTCTATTTGTTTCTTTTTTCCTTAGAGTTTTATTAGGAAGTAGGAAAAATCCAGCTTCATTAGCACAGCATTTAGCTGCCTCTTTTGTGAAAGTGTACGTCTCAGATTATTTTTCTAACTGTAGCTAAAGTACTTGAAAAATTTAAAGCTGTAATTAAGCAAGGAAGGAGTGTCTCTGAACTAAAAGTTCATAGAAACAGTAACTTGACAGCTTAGTGAATGTTTTGCTCCGCAGAGCTTTCATTCTGGAAAAATGATTTCTGTGTCAGAAATATTTTGAAGTTAAATATATTACATAATGGGAATGCTTTCATTTTATATCTGATCTTTTTTAACTTAGGTGACTAATTCTTACATATGATTCTTCCAGTTAACTATGAAGGCATTGTCAGAAACCTCACAGTAAGTGTCGTTTTACCTGTTCTAGCTTAACTTCTACTTGGTATTTTATAGCATCAGCTATTTTCCAAGCTACTGAAATAGCATCTAGACTTTGAATCAGTGACCTTCCATATGCTGTAAAGTTAACAACAAAAAAAAGTAGTTCCTTGTAGGGAAAGGGAAGGGAAGGTCAAAGTTCAGTAAGGTGTCATTTGACTGTCTCTGGTTGTGCATTAACTAAGGTTTTGTTTTCATTTCTTTTCACTACCTCTTACATGCTGTATCATGTTGCTCTTCAAACTGCAGAACTTGTGTATCTGGACCATGCTGACTGAGGGCCAAATCAATGTAAAGCTTAGCTCCATTTCCTGGACAAGCATAAGATTAGCTTGCTCACACCCTTTTGATAAACAGCTTTGAGCTGGGATAGTGATACGTTTTTGTCAATTCCAACTTAAGGAATTTGTTTTTCTGCTCTATACTTCTAGACTTCTGTTCACATCCCTGCACCACTGAAAAATCTGTTTGTCCCTGTGTAACCAATCTAAAAAACCCTAGAGTGTCTGTGACTTCCAGTATTACAGAAATGTACAATTATTGCGCTGGATAGTCTCCTACCACTTGAAAATATCATAATGTTCATGTCTCTGTAGTTTTTATGAATTATAGGCAATACAGTTTGGTTCTGTACATCTGTAGCCTGTAAGGAAAAAAATAAGAAGAGTAAATGGTTTCTATAATCTCATATAAATATTCTTTTAATAATTAAAAAAAACCAGTTATTTTTTGCTCTAAGTATTAATATTTATGTGCCAGACCATATGACTCCAAACTTAAAGGAGTCCCTTAATAGAAGCTGTTGCAGATGCTTTGTAAGTGAAGTGCTTTGTAAGAACTGTGCATGAAATAAAGAAAATTGTGATGAAATTTACAATTTATATTTTAATTTGAAATATTTCAGTGCAGAGAACCAAATCAACCTTTCAAAGCTTATATGAAACACCTTCTGCCCAAGCGTTTCCATTATGCCAACAATGACCGGATTGAACCATTGCACTTTTATTTAAACTCCCAGTGGCAACTTGCTAGGTAAGTTGCAGTTTTCAGTACTTGGTTATACAGCAAAGAATTCGTTGTTTTCTCATAGCCTTTGTCTTCCAGATGCTTAGAGTCCAGTGACAGCTATTGGAGCCTGGAATTTTTGTTCTTGTTCTTGAATTTCTTGTTGCAAGGGATGCAGAAACCATGCTCTTCTCTGCAGTTTGTGCAGACTTAAGAAGGCTCAATTCTAAACTCACAGCTATGGATACTCCCCTGTTGAATATGCACGTAGCGGCAGGCTTTGTGACACAAATGTTAGAAACTAAGATCTCCTTTTTCTCAAGCACATCGTGCCATACTTCAGGAATTTCTGAAGTGAGTCATGAATGTTAAGCATGTGTATAACTGTTGTTGAATCAGTCTTGTGAGTGATCTACATTGAATTTACAGAACATGCTGTTGTTAGTAATTAGCTTACATGTTGCGACCAATGAAATTACAACCCCCAGAATAAGGGCACCTGCTGTAATAATGTAATTTTGAACACCTCTGTGATACTCCAGGGCTTGCATCACCAAAGAGGTTTTCAGCTCATGTATTCAATAAGTCTTGTTCTGTAAAACTGAAAACGTGCAAGTTTTGTAAATCAGATTTAGGTTACTGAAAATGAATGGATTTAAGTGATGTATGTGGACCTGACATATGTTGGAGACTTGTTTTTACTAGACTGTAAGATGCCGAGCTGAATGCTCTGAATTACATTACAATGTTTATTAAAAAAATCTTAAGAAAATACTTATATAGTATACTGTAAAGTTCTGTTTCTTAAATGCCAGTGAAGTGATAATCTCTTACCCTGAGAACAAATATTTTGTTCATGTGTCTTCTGATACTTGACTTTAAATAGACACTTGAGAATTCCAGAGGAATAAGATTTATGGAGAAAACTATCATTCTAATTTTAAAGGCATTCTTCTCCAGAGCTTGAAGAATTTCTATTCCCTATGGATAAGCCTCTGAAATCTTTAAATAGACAAGTAAACAATGCACCATGGAATGTATTCTAAGCTGATATGGTTTGTAAAGTATGAGTTATATAAATTGTGAATTTTTTTTTAATAGGAAACCATTTGAGATTAAAAGTTGCACAGGTGGATTCCATGGCTCTGATAATCGCTTCCCCAGTATGCAGGTGAGACTTGAAAACTTATGTTAGCTCTTACTTTTAGCACCTTCAGTTTATGAATGTTGTGGCTGTTAGGTGTTGGGATTATTATTATTTTACGACCTATGGTCATCTGCAATTAAAGAAATCAAACATTTCTTTGATTACTATTATGATGTGCTGGGTAACCCACACAAGGTGGGATTCTGTTGTTGTAAGTGTCGGGCAAATATGCAACAGGACTCGCCCCAGAGATTTGACTGTGCTGGTGAGAATATAAAGATGTTCCAAGTTTTATTGTTTTAACATTAAATGCAGGAAAAGAGAAAACTTATCTTTCCAAATCCTCAAATATAGGAATCATAGAGCATGAGATTTCAGATTGGATGGGACCTCAGGAGGTCTCTAGTTCTATCTCCAACTCAAAGCAGAGTCAGCTGTGAGATCAGACCAGATTACTCAGGACTTTATGCAACTGCATTTTGAAAACTGCCAAAGACAGAGAATGCACAACCTCTCTGGGCAGCTCCTTGGCCTCATGGTTTAAAAAAATAAATAAAAGGAAGAGGGTGGGGAGTTACTGTTGTCTCCCTGCCTCCTACCACGTACCCCTGGAGAGCATGGTGCTGCCAGCATCCCTTAGCCAGTCAGTTCCTCTGGTCTCTAAGGCTGGTCCATTCTCCATTTTCCACAGTAACTACCACCAGAAGTAACAGTCTTGAACTACAGTAAAGAAGAATGGATTTGATTATTAGAAAACTCCTTTTAAATCATTATAGAGTAGAACAGTTTGACCTGGAAGTCTATGGAGGTCCCACCAGAGGAATACTCTAAGAACTGTTCAGACACACATCTTGCAGAAATAATTATATTATTTTTGATTCTGTTTATTGCGTAAGTTGACCAAGTGGTCTCCCAACTCTATAATTCTGTTGTTTCATGATAGCCTAGGTAACACTGTTCTGAGGTAGCCCTGCTGTTAAGCGTGTCAGTCATGTTTAAATTGAGGACAGAGTCCCTAACATCTTCTCTTTAATAAGGAATGGAAAGGAAATATAGGGTATTAAACTTGAGAAACATGAAATCATATTCTCAGTCAGCTCCCTCTGATTTGGGCAAGTCAATTAACCTATTCTCTGCTTTGGTCTCTATCAACAAAACGAAAGGTGATAGTCTTTATTTCAAAAAAGTTATTTTCAGGATAAAATCTACTAACAGTTGTGAGTTAAACAGTGTTGTAAAAAGACCTATGTAGTCCCTGTAAAACATAGATTTTACTCTTAGAAGACTTATTTTACATTATGATAAATAGAAATATTTAGTGTTGACATCAACTTATTTTGTTAACTGTTAATCAAACCTGTATTAATTGTGTATCAGTTTATCCTTCCAGGCTTATTCTTCTTCCCTGATCTGACAACAGAAAATCTGTTGATTTTTCTATACCTAACCATGGGTTAAACCAACAGGGCCATGTGATGCCAAATGACAGCGTACTGTAGTCTCTCTGCTACAGTGTGACTGCATAAATTTTCTTAAGCAGTTTTACAATAAAGTCAAACTTCTTGCCAGACTTGGGATTGTCAGTTTATAGCATCCCTAATTGGTCTTTCTCATCCTGTTGTAGCTTACATCATACCAGCATAGATTTCATACTGTGTAATTGCCCAGGTCAACAGAAAGGAGGTAGCGTATTCCTGCCTCATCTAGTTGCGATTAGGCCTCTTGAGAACATTGTTAGGCCACAGATTTTGGTAGCAACAATTGCAGAATAACAGCTTGCATTATGCTAACATCTTAAAAAAGAAGTTAGAAATTTTAGCCTCTATTTTTGCCACACAGCTATGAAATGAGACAATTGCATTGTTTGCAAAGAGCTTTGAGATCTGCAGAATGCAAAGCATCCATTGCTCATTCAGTATATTTATGTGGCAGATGTGCACAAGCTGCTTTACTTAAAAACAAACAAACAAACAACCCTACCTGAATATCTCAGGGTAAGTTTAAAAACAATTATCTTGACAACAGTTGAATTCAAGCATTTGCTGCCTATGCTACCTTGCTCTTAGTCCTGCAGTGAACCCTGCTCTATCCTAGCGTAAGCTTTACGTGGCTGCAGAGCTAAATAGGTCTGGGAACTGAATCAGATGAAAAAGAGCCAGCAGAAAAAAAAATGTTTTGAAGTGACCGAGTTTCTGGATCAGGTTTGCTGTATGGCTATACAATTGCTTGTGCCAGCACAGCTCAGGAAGTGGTGCAAGAAGAAGAATAAACAGCTGCAAATGTGAGATAGAAGTCTAGGATCTCACAATTCCTTCATCTGTTTAGAACATTGATTCTAACAGATGTTTTTACAGACTTAAATTAAAAGTTTCCAAATTGTCTACAGATGTCCTGGTTTCGGCTAGAGTAGAGTTAATGGTGTTTAGCTGCCTGCTGGCTTAAACCACAACAGGGCATGAACAGCAATGGTTATTTTGGCTCAACATTTTCATTAAATCACTTAAATCATTTAGGAGAATAAGCTTAAGTTCTTGGAAAGCAGAGGAGAGCAAAGAACTTCATAAATGGATGAAGGAATCTTTTTAAAGGCAACGAGACAGAATTGGTTTTCCTACAACTCCTTTACTATTTTTTAAAATCATTGCTATATCTTTTCAAATATCTGATTACATGTGTTTTACTGGAATTATTTTTAAAGAAAAGGATGTTTTAACTTGATCCATACTATGTTGCTAAAGTAAAGATAAGTTTTTGGAAGAAAATGCTGAGTGTGAAGATATTTTCAGTTTCAAACTGTCTGAAAGAGAATTTCACTTTTCTCTGTGAACCCTAGGCTATCTTCATTGGTTTTGGACCAGGATTCAAGTTTCAAACTCAGGTTGATCCATTTGAAAACATTGAAGTATATAATTTAATGTGTGGTAAGTACAATCAATGGGGGTCTCCTTTGTTCATTAAAAACATAACAGCTTTTGGGTGTCAGAAATCTTCTTTTAATAATGAACTTTTTAAAGTCCTTAGAAAACTGTCCTTAAGATTTCATGCTGATTTTCATTAATTAAAAGCTGTTTTTTCTGAGAAAGATTCAGCTTCTAAATGACTGAGAACTATTCAGGCTGTGCAAGTTAGGCTGCTTGTATCTGTATTTTCCACCAGTCCCTGTGCGTGCCACTGGCTCACCAGTACTAAAACTGCCTACTTTACAATCTCCCTCTTGTCAAGAAGGCACCCTCCCTTTCTCTCTCCTATTTAATTAGAAGTTTAATTCAATATTAATCCCTCAGGTGACCTTACTCAGGCAGTGTAGTAATAGCAATCACAGTAACGGTTATGAGGATATGGGTTCAGCTGCCACGCAGCTCATTTCCAGAAAGCCTGAGTCATGTCCCCCCTGCCCCATCCAATTTTTCATGCACTTGAGCAATTTCTTGTGAGGTCTGTCATGTGTGTTCTTACTTGTTGTTTTCCTTTTCTATGTTTTCAATTTTAATTATTTGATTTAGATGTTTTTAATTCAGTTAACTGAATTTGAGATTTTCTTTTTGAAATTGACATATCTTCCTGAGTCATGTAACAGACTTTCTCCCTGATTCACCCATGTCTGTGTCACGTGTTCAATGTATGTATTGTATCTTTTAATACATGAATTTGGATGTTTCCCTGTCCATTCTCAGTGTCTAATATCACAGCTGTTTCAAATGCACTTTTTTTTGTCTTTTAATGGTCTGCAACTATATTGTTAGCTTGCAGTTCCATGGCTTTAGAGTCTTGCTCTAAAGCTCAGTCTCTTCATTTGCATAGCTGCAGTACTCAGGTTCCCCATTTCTTACACCTCTATGGTCTTCAGTGCACTGGAGAAGTGGGTTTTATTTCAGAAAATCAGACCTGGCTGCCCTCCTGCTTTTCCCCTTTCACATACAATGTGACTGTTATTTCCTGCTCTTGTGCCCGTTCTCCTTCGTTCTGTATTTCATGGTTTCTCCCAAAGCCCATTGCTAGTTTTTCTGCTTTCAGAGTTAATTTATTCCCCTCGAGGTCTTCACCTGTTTGCCATTATCTCCTGCCTCCTTCTCTTTCTTGCCAGGATCCATGCTTGCTCTAACACATGCTTCTGTGAGAGACAATATGTTGCCAAAGGGTTTGATCCAGAAAGCACTTAACGGGAACACTGCACGTGCTTGAGATCAGTGGCAATATTCAGGTATACCATATTTAAACCACATGTTTAAATTCTTTGCTGGAATAGGAAACAGAGGCCATTAGGAAGTGTGTATTGCATACCCTTGTATGTTTTGATGTCTTGTCATGTAGTGGTTGATTTCCTTGAACCTTCTTATATTCCCCCATTCCTTTCTGTATATGCCTCAGGGGAGGGGTAGAGTCCTTACTGGCATCTCATGGAAGCAAGTTCAGTGACAGATGAGACATCTTGTGTGTATTCCCTGAGATACAGATTTCTTCTATCCTGTACAGAAAGAGTTAGAAGCCAGCAACTTAACTTTTAGGTAGAAAATGATGACACGAGACAACTTCCTAAACCTTTTCCTTGCTAAGGGCTTTAGGTGTGGTTCTGGATGGCAAAAAGGCATCTTCTTTCCCTTGTCATTTGGGTTCCTAGGGTGCACCTTCTTCAAAGGGCAGCTAGAGAAAGAACGGTTCCAATTTATGCAGCACATCAGAGCTCAAATCATGAACACCAGATATGCACAACTGATTGTCTTGTCTGAATGAGGGAATTTCATCTCATGTTTTCCAAAGCGTTCGAACTGCTAGACTTGGGGGTTTCTCAGATATTGTGAGTTCCTGGATGCTCCAATTAAAATGATATGAAGATAAGAGCGCAATTTAGCTGTTGAACTGGGGATGTGAGTTCCAGGATTGATTCTGTGGTGTGGGTTATTATTATTTTTTTGTTGTTTTATTATTATTATTTATATATTGTTTTGTTTGAGATGTTCATTGGAGCAGGGACTGCTTTAGAAACCTTGATTTATTCTTCCCAAAGCAAAGCAGCTTATTCTGGAGGGAATGAGGTCATAACATGAATGGCACAGTGCAGGGAGAAATGTATTCAATTCCCACATGTAGGAAGGAAAGGTGAGCTCTGAACTCCTGTGCTCTAGGTGAGTGATCTAACCACTGAGCTTTTGGATACAAGGCTGTCTCATCATGTGCTGTACTTTGAAAACATACTAAACCTATGAAATAATATGAAGTAGATGGAGGAACAAAAAATCTACAAATCCTAGTGAGGATTAAACATGAAATGGGACTTGGTCTTTTCAGCTTTGCAAAACTGCCTGATGCGTCTCTGAGCACTGGTGTTAGGCAGCTTTTAGTTGGTTGAGTTTCTTTAACTGCAGATGTGGTTTTGCAATACAGACATTTTTTATGGTTAGACTCTGCTTTGGTTGGAATTTTGAAGCTTAACATTTTAGAGTTCAGTGCTAAGCAGAACCCATGTTCTATGCTGGTTATTCTACAGTTTTACACGTTAGTGATGTTTAACTGAAGTGTATGTACTTAATTTCCAGATAATTAAAAAACAAAGAAAAAACCCACCACCACCAAAAACAAAACAAAACAACAACAACAACAAAAAAACAGACTTATGCCCCAAAACTTAAATGTGTAGCCACAGGCTTTATGTGTTTGAGATTTCCATTCTGTCTTCTATTGCATGTTTGGATGCTGCAAGTTCACTTCCCTTTAGAAGTAATCCTCTGTTATTTTTTGTGCTTGTTCTGTCCTTGCAAGCAGACTAATACTATCCTGAACCCTAGCTGAGAATATATGTGCTTCCTTTTAAAGGGGTCATTACTTTCCCTTTCAGTTGTTCTGAATAGCAAGCAGTGCAGGATTATTGACTCACCCATACTTTTAATCACCCATAACTGTAATCACAATACAAGCAGCAGTGTGTTACAGTCTTTTTTTACATCCTGTTATTTGAATTGTTTTGTAGACTTGCTTGATTTGAAACCAGCCCCAAACAATGGAACCCATGGACAGCTAAACCATCTTTTAAGGAATCCCGTTTACATCCCTCAGCATCCCAAGGAAACAATCCATCCTTCTGAATGCTCTGTTGTGGGACAAAGAACCTTTCCAGTGAGCCTTGGCTGTTCCTGCAAGACAGTGGTATGTGCTGAAATGGTTGAAGTTGTGGAGGCAGATGTCTGTGGTGTATTCAGAGGGAGACTCTGGATTATGTATTTACCCTGTAGTTTTTCAGCTTGGGTTTTTTATCTGTTTTTTGATCTAGTCTCAGATCAAAATGAAATCTTGCCTGGGGCTAGTGGGTACTAGCCTGTATTTGCACGTTCATTTTTGCAGTTTTCTTATGTAAAGACACATTCAGCTATGAAGAGCCTGGAAAACACTGCAGAAGCAAGTTTTGATGGGGAAAGCATTCAGTTCTTGCTTCACTAAATTGTGTTGAAACTTTCTTTCTGTGACTATGTTGTGTCCTTGGGCTGTGTATTTCAAGGCTGTTGATTTGCCTGTGGCAAAAGCATGTTTCTGAATATTCTCCATAGCTCCTTTCCCGTAGATGTCAGTGAGTTCTGTACAGGGATAACTTGCAAGACAGAAGTATTAACATTTGTTATTTTAAGTGTAGCAGTACCTCATAATTTGCTTTGTGGAACACATAGGAGAATCTCAGTGTTTTTGCTTTATACTTACAGGGTTTGCCAGTAAGGGATTTTCAACAGCGTTTAAATCTCACTGAAACAGAAGGTAAGCACTTTAGCTAGTAGAATAGAATGATAACAAAAATGTAAGAATGATTAAAAAACATGAAATGTTTGATGTCTAAAGCCCTGAGCAAATCTCAGACATGTGGGATAAAAATTCTTTGAACTACTCTGGGGCTATAGTGATGTGTATATATTTGGGATTCAGATGCAGTCCTGCTGAACCATTTGTTCTTAAATAAATGTTTATTCTTGTACGTGTGTTTCTATGGCACATGTATTATCTGAATTTTCCAGCACTGAAGTAATGATCACTCCAGAAGGTAAAGCAAAGGTGTTGTATAGGGAAGTATCTGACAAGAATGTGACGCCAGCACACTTATAATGAAGCATGGAGTATTCATGTGATCTGGTTGTTACATGGGGTTAAGTCATTGCTTGTTGTGATTCTGCTGTGTTTCAAAACTATGGGCATACACATGCCAAGTTTGAGCTGCAGTTTGCAAGGTGGTAAATGTGCTCATGACTCATAAAACAAAATAGACTAGTTTGGGCATGAAGCAAGTAAGACAATAAATAAATAATGAAAATCAAGTTGAAATGGAATATACTAATACCTTGATACTAATACTTTAAAAAGTGAAATCAAGATAATTAGGTTGTCAGAAGGAGAAATAAGCTGATAGAGACCTTTGCCATGTGTTTGCTCATTAAACCTTGTTTCTTAAGCAAATAAACTCTGTATTTGGTGGCACCACACTGTACCTCACTAATAACTACTGGATTTGTATGCCAGCTACAGGCAGGCATACAGCAATACTTGCTGCTTATTCAGGACTAATTTAAGCCTTCTGTTGACTTGTGTAGTTTGCCCTGGCACAAAAAGCGGGCAGAGTTTTCTTGAGTCTTTTCCACTAACAACAGGGCATCTTCTTAAAATGTGTCCCAGAGCCTTTTAAAAATCTTTCTGTATTGTAACACCCATGAGAGCACACAGTGACATCCAGTTAGTAAGATACAGAAGTATGTGCTTTTCCTGTAGCAGGTAAGCAGTTTCACTAAAACAAGCTGTTAATGTGTAGGTAGAAGCCTGAGTGCTCTGCTGAATCTGGCTTTGAAGAAATATGCCAGGCACATAATCCATTTTAGTCCCATTTTTTTAAAATATAAACCTAAGGTGCTCAATCTACATTTCTGAAACAGTGGGGTCTGGGCTTGGATTATGAGTGAGACCTATGTTAGCACTCATCTTAATAGCAGCAATTTGCTTTTAAGCTGTATGAATTGTGCACTTATTAGTTATAAAAGGCATTATCACAGATAATGAAAACTTAGTAGCCAGACTAGGTGCTCCTTAAGCTTATTTAGAGTTTATTAATTACCTTTGCGTATTCTGGCTTTGATCACTATAACTTGACAGCCTGTGAGAACAATGAGGTATTAACTGCATATTCAGTTTTATGAAAAAAAAAACAACCTAAAATGTTTGCCTTTTCCTTCATGGACAGAGAAGTAAATGTCATAATCTTGACGTTCTTTGTGATGTGGAATTACAGTGAGAAAGAAAACTGCAGCATTAATTGAACGTTTTTTTTCCTCATTTAAAACAATTGCCTTGAAGTTGTAGATTTGTGCATGGCAGTGAACTACTTAACAGAAAATATCCTTTGAACCTTGATACCCTTCCTTATAATTCCAGACCTGTAACAATTGAAAATACTTCAATTTTCAGGAGCAAAGTAATATTTTTATCATTTAAGATAATTTCATAATATTCTAGCTTTGCTTAGTTTTTTATTTTACGTCAGAGAACTAGAAACTTGAAGAACTTATTTTTTGTTTGTTTCCAGTCAGCAAAATAGTCTTCAATGTTTTGATGAAATTTAAATCTATCTTGGGGGGGTGGGTGGGGAGAAGGACCTGAAAGTTTTTGCTGATGTCTTTTGACAGCAGCAGATGATTACAAGAGCATGTGTTTCTTATGACTTTCTTTAGTTACCTTTTTTTCTTTTTAAGATAAATTATATTGACTCTAAATAATTCTGTTGCTAACTCTGCTTTACTCTTCAGCTTATGTTTAATAACTTCTCCTCTTCTTATCGCACATACTGTCTTTCTGATACGGTTGTAAAGGAAAGTCTTCACTCGTCTGTTGGATGAGGTGGTTGGCCAATCGATATAAACAGGCAGTGTCTTAGGCAAGGATTTGTGCAATATCTTGCATAAGGCACTTGGAGATACTTATTTCCATATACAAACTTTCTAAAGAGGTGTGGTCCATGAGAGAGAGAAGCAAGCTTTTGTGGCTATCGCCGTCATTATAAAGCAAGTCCACATGCATCTGAAGATCTAACCAGTATTTCATTTAGATCTCTATATTTCATAGCCCTTTAAGTGTCACTTTTAGTATGACTTTGTGGGTTATGCTAAAGTAGTCCCTTTAGCAGCTTAGAAATCATGACAGTTTGTTTGTGTCCCATCTAAATGTTAAGTAAAAGCAGATCCCACATTATATATTTATATCAAAACACAAAGTCAACTAAGACTTAAATTTGCATCAGATTCATCTATTATTTTAAATGGCAAAATGTTTTAACTATACTGTAAAAGTGAACTTGGTATGTTTGAATTATGGATATTGGTGTTTTACTTTATACTGGCATTGTCAGTTTACTTATTGCCTTGTCACAGAAACTATGCCTTTGATACAAGAATTAATTTCTTTTACTCCATTACTGTGACTTCTCTGTTTGGTAATTAGAAACTAGGGCAAGTGTAGGTGTATAAGAGAGGAGGGTTCTCAAAAATCAGTATTGACTGAAACGTAACAAGCACTATTTCTGTTCTAGTTAAGAAGACAGAGAAACTTACTTTGCCCTATGGACGACCCAGAGTTCTGCAGAAGAGACATAATTACTGCCTACTTTACCATTACCGCTATGTAAATGCGTACAGCAAGGACTACAGGATGTCTTTGTGGAATGCGTATACCATTAACAAAGATGTAAGTAACTGAATAAAGGTTAAAGCAAATTTGAAAAGTAAAAAGCTTGAACATAAGTTATTCCTGAACACCTCTCATTTAGGTTGGAAGAGACTCTAAGATCATCTTATCCAACAGTTAGCTTAGCACTGCCAAGTCTACCCTTAAACCATGTCATGAAGCATAACATCTACGCATTTTTTGAAGGCTTCTAGGGATGGTGACTCAACTACTTCCCTAGGCAGCCTGTTCCAACAATTCACAACCCTTTCAGTGAATAAATTTTTCCTAATATCCTACCTAAACCTGCTCTGGTGCAACTTAAGGCCATTTCCTCTTGTCTTATCACTTGGTGCTTGGAAGAAGAGACTGATTCCCCACTTTGCTATTGCCTCCTTTAATGTAATTGTAAAAAGTACAATACGGTCTCCCCTGAGCCTCCTTTTCTCTAGGCTAAACAAACCCAGCTCCCTCACCTGCTCCTCATAAGACTTGTTCTCCAGACCCTTCACTAGCTTTTCTTGCCCATTTTTAGACACACTCCAGCACCTCAATTGTCCTTCTTGTAGTGAGGGGCCCAAAACTGAACACAGTACTCGAGGTGTAGCCTCACCAGAGTCAAGTACAGAGGGACAATTGCTTCCCTAGTCCTGGCCACGCTATTTCTGATACAGGCCAGGATGCTGTTGGCCTTCTTGGCCACCTGGGCACACTGCTGGCTCATATTCAGCCGACTATCAACCAGTACTCCGAGGTCCTTCTCGGCCAGGCAGCTTTCCAACCACTCATCTCCCAGCCTGTAGCTCTGCTTGGGGTTGTTGTGCCCCAGGTGCAGGACCTGGCACTTGGCCTTGTTGAACTTCATACAGTTGGCCTCAGCCCATCGGTCCAGCCTATCCAGATCCTCCTGCAGAGCCTTCCTACCCTCAAGCAGATCAACACACACACACCTAACTTGGTGTCATCTGCAAACTTACTGAGGGTGCATTTGATCCCCTCATCCAGATCATTGATAAAGATACTGAAGAGAAGTGGCCTCAGTACTGAGTCCAAATATATGTGAGATATAAAAAGGCATTTTGTATGATCTTCTATTTACTTTCCTATATTAGTAAGGATTGGCTTTGATTCCTTCCTGTTCCTCAGCATGAGCTGCGGTTTTTGCCTTGTGGAGAGAGCAGATCCACCAGGAAGTGTGGAGACCGTTGCCAGTGGTACTGAGGCCCTATGAGTCTACGGCTTGGCAACACAGGTCCACTATAGCAGTTTGGCAGGGCTATCCTTTAAGTCTTTAAGCGGTGCTCATAGTGCTGTAGGAGCCTTTTGAAAAGATAATCTTTGTACTATCTACAACCATTCATGCCCTAATCCAATCTTTCCATCAGAAGATCATCCTGAGTCGGGGGGGGGGGGAAGTCGGTGGAGATAAATCTGGCCTTTGCTGTCCTCGGCCCTATGCTAAAATGTTCATATACATGCAGATCACTGATCTCAAGAACGAAAGTTTTTCAGGTTGTTTTTCCAAGTTGGAGAAGATGTAGAAGCCAAGTCATTCTTGAATTAGGACTGTAGAAGATGCTTTTTGGTTCAATTATCTGGGCCTCATAGATTTTAAATAATGACTACTACAAGTAAATCAAACTAATCTCTGTCAAGGTTGGCTTGATCTTCAATCTATCGAGAGTTTGGTGGCCTGAAGCAACCATTTACTGTAGCAAGTGGCCATGTGGGGAGAGATGACTAACAGCACATCTGGCTGCCTCTGATTCTTAGCCTGAATGGGCAAATACATTCACACCAGATCAAGTTATCTTTAATAGGGACCTCTGACTTTTCATTTGGAAAAAGTTACTGTCAACTAGAAATCTGCAGTTCTGTTCAATCTATTTACAAAATATATGTAGCAGATGGGAGGGCTTGTTTTTCACTGGTGAAACAGGGATACCAGTTGAATCTTAAGTCTCTTCACTACCACTGAAGGCAACTGTTGCTAAGTATTCAGAGTTCTTCAATCCCCCACCCTGTGACATTATTGTAAGTCAGCTGTCCATTTTACCAGTGATACTTTCTTCTTGTTCAACAGGACAAACGGCTTTCTGCTACAGAAGGTATCTCCAGCTGTTTACACAAGGATGTTCGTATTCCTTTTAATCATAACCAGACATGTTCGTTTTACAACCATCATCCTCAGCTATCTTATGGATTCCTTTCTCCTCCAAGTAAATACATTGCCTTCATTGTTTACAGTATATGAGATTTAAATAATTTGTAATGCAGTAGCTATATTCTTTTATAAATGTTACTGATTGATTAATCAGAGTTTGAAGCAGTAGTTGCTGAATTATTGCAATTCTTTTTAGCATATGAGAAAGAAAAACATTGCAGGTGCTTCAGCAGTTGGTGGGTTGTCCAAGGTCATTTACTACTTCCTGAAAGCTTCTGAGCTTGTCAAGTTTCTAACATGGCATCTCACGGAAGAAACTGGAAGGAATGTATAAAACATGAGTCAAGTCTGGCAAACTAAAAAACTGCAAATTCGCGTTGTGTGACAGGAATTAGTTGGAACTACCCAAAGTAAAATTGAGCCATTTGTCCTTAAGTGAAAAACTGCCATGCTAAGTTTATTTTATACTTGAAATATACTCTTACATGCCCTATGTGGTCTTTAGTAAAGGGATTTAGTATTTGGTCTGAAAAGTTATGCTCTTGCTCTCGATGCATATTACAAAAATATTCGTCTGTTTACAAATGGTTACGTTGTATGTGAACTGTTGTTGATGTGATCTGGAAGTATTCTACATCCATTTTACTGCATAAAGTATTGAGTAGTAGGTTATTTTAACATCCACATCAAGTGTAACTTCCAAAGTCAAACAGAGCTCCTATTTTTGTGCCGAAATTCTGTAGGCAGAACAAGTTGGTCTGACATTCATGGGGTGAATTTTATACCCTTCCCCTCAGTTCAAAAACCTGTTCTGATATTCTAAAATGTTAAAATATGTGTCCACTGTGACAAGTGCAATTAGTATTGCTGCTAAGATTATTTTATTTTTGGAACTGGAAACTTCAGCATGTACTGAAGTTACCACTGAGACCCACATCAACTTTGAGAAGTGAAGTTAGGTCAGCTCCACATTAACATCATTACATTAATCTTTAAAGTTGTGTGCTTTTAAAGTAACAAATCCAAGTAATTAATTCCTTTTTGATTTTAGATTTGATGACAGATGCAAGCAAACCTCACTATGATGCCTTGCTTACCAGCAACATTGTGCCAATGTATCCTGCATTTAAAGGTATATATTTGTGCATTTGAATGCAAGACTCCTGATATCTTGCTTGCTTCCAAACCATTCAAAAGATCCCTGATACAGCTGTCTCTGTGAAATAAGAGCTGCCCAGACTGTGGACTTCTTATATTGGTGAAAATTTCCTTGAAGTAGGCTTGTCACCTGTGGGACAAAGACCTACCATTGTGAGCTTAGGATTCCTAATCAACTGGCTAGTTGCACAGGATTGTAGTATAGATGTCTCCATTTAATGCCTGATATTTTTGCTTGCATTTCCCTACCAATCTAAACAAGGTTTTATACAGTGTCTTCTAGAGAACCTAGATGCCAGTTGTATAGTTATGTGAGTTAAATTCACTTCTATTTTAGGAACATCTCCTAATCTCAGATGACTTTCCTGGCAGAAATTTAGGGTCTCAATCACTAAGGAAACAGGAAAATAATCAAATCTCTAGCAGAAAAGATATGAAGACCTGGGTGTTCCTAGATGAGACTGGACACAAGGCAGTCAGCTAAGGGAGATTAAGCACATTCCTGGTGAAAAGAATAAGAAGTATGGCACTTCCTTTGGACAAAAGAGGTGTCCTTTTTTTGTAATGGAGCAGTAGTTCTCTCTTAAATTGAATTAAAAATATAGAAGTAAGGAGACGTTGCATGTACATCTAAACTGAAAACATGCACATGAAATAGAGATGTGGGTGTACATGCTAGCCATGATAGATGTAGCCTTTGTAAACTCTGAACACCTGTATAATTTGCTATTTTCCTAGCTTACCATGCCTGCCTGTACTCTACTGAAAACTCTGCACAGTTATATTAACATCTCCTACCTTGGAGATGATGCTTACCACTTCAACTGCTGTGTTTCAGTGTTATGGAACTACTTCCATCAATACCTGCTGCCTGAATATGCTGCAGCCAGAAATGGTGTCAATGTAGTCAGTGGTCCTGTGTTTGATTATGACTTTGATGGACTGTATGATACCCCAGAAAAGGTGAAAAGGTGAGAATCTTTTGCATTGTAATCCTTTGCTTCTCTACTCCATTAGAAGTCACAAAGTAATTATGATCCTTGTTAGCCAGGAAGGCATCTTGCTGAGATGGACCCTTGTCAGGTTATGACAGTTCAGAGAGAGGCAGTAAAATGGCTCTAAACAGACAGAGCTGTGTAAAGCTCAGAAGTAAACAACAAGCACATAGAAAATGCATGCTAGAAATGTGTCATCCTAAAACCTGACAGTGAAGCATAAGAGAAGCTGTTGCATGTGGAATAATGTCTGTTAGCCTGAAAACTTATGCCATTGCCTCTAGGAGCGGATGAGGCAGGGTCTTATCTCTAGTATTGTGGTTGATATTCCTGAGTCTATGTATCTGGCAGTATTCCACTACTAAGTTGTCAGCACAAATGTAGTAGTTGGTCCCAGCTAGCAAAATTGGTTTAAGATAGAGGACAGATGGTAAATTCCTGCACCTTTTTATGATAAATCAGTTCTTAGTTGTTACACCTCATCAAGCTCATTATTTGGATCAGCCTACAAGCCAAACTTGATATCTGGAATATACTGTCAACTTTGATTGCAGATGAATTTGCCTTCCAGGACTAGGCTTTCTTTCAATTAAACACATGGATTGGTAAAGTCATTATGCCAGAATATAGCTGATTATTGCCATTTGTTCTTTGCACAAGTGTGATTTGGTAGATTTACTGAAAGATCTTATGCATTTCAGACACCGTGGTAACTCAGAAGTTCCTGTTCCAAGTCATTTCTTCATTATGCTGACTAGTTGTAAAAATACTTCTGAAACTCCTCTGGAATGTGAAGGGTCTCTAGATGCCTTGTCTTTCATTTTGCCTCACAGAGAAGACAACAGTGAAAGCTGCACAGTAAGTAGGCTGTTTAGTCCCCATACACATCAGAAGCGAGGCTTGAACATGTTTTGCTTGAATATCAGTGATTAGCTAATTAAAGACTGTAAAAACCCTGAGGTCTATCATGATCATCCCAGGAGGGAAGACATTTTTGTAAACAGAATTATGTTAAAATGTGTATATATGCTTAAACGTGAAAATAGGCATTTTCTGTTCAAAGACCAAGACTTTTAGCTAGTGGAGTAGTGAGAATGTGTTGAGAGAATTGGTGTGATGAATACATAACTTTCTGTAGCAGTAGTATCTAGTCATAATATCTGAGAAGGCTGAAGAGCTTCTAGGAGAAGGTTTCATCCACAAAGAAGGTTCAGTTGTAGATCAAATGCATACCCAAAAGGAGAAGACATAGATAGTCTTGAACAGCATTGGCTGCTTCTAGTTCAGGTGCCTTGGCATTATGATGGGAATCCACATAGCTATTCTCCATATAAACCAGAACAAAGCATGTGAAGCGTGCTGACCTGTCCTACAGAGATTTACACAAGTCACTCCCCAAGTCAAATACAGTTCTCAGCAGCAGCTTTATGATAGAGATGGTGGATAGATGTTGGACTTCACCAGACACTCCTCACTATCACCAGCTTTCAGCTGGTGCAGATTCTCGTTCTGTGTACTTGAGGATGTTAACAGCAAGTACTAAATTCAGTCAAGCTTATTATAACTATTTGTAGAAGCCAGTGCTTTCTATTTGTTAAATGCTTGCCACCAGTGACTGCGTTTTGCCCTTATAAAACATTAAAATGTCTTTTTTATTCCCTGACATATGTTTAGTCAATTAGTAAATTACATTTTACAAACCCTGTTTTTCTTCCTCTTTCCCAATAGGATGGCAAGTCTGAGTCTTTGTGGGTTGAAGAGAGAATGAAGTTTCACACAGCTCGGGTCAGAGATATAGAATTACTTACAGGACTCAGCTTCTATCAAGACAGAAAACAGCCAGTATCTGAGATTTTACAGTTAAAAACATATTTACCAACTTTTGAAACAGTCTGATTTTTCCTATGGAATGTTGTTGTCCATTTCACAACTGATTTGTAAATAGACTGTTTTTAATTAATGATTTTTTTTTTTAAATAAGCTGGAACATTTATTGAGATCTCTTGACCAAAATGCCAGTAGGGAGGAGAGTGGGTGCCATATTTGTATCTCAGGGACTCCTGATGGACTATGTATATAACACAGGACGGCAGCTCCTGTCATTCCCACTTGAATGTGGTAAACCACGTCCATTATTAAATGTTATTGGCATTTGATCATCATAGTCTGAGAAACAAACAAAAAAAAATATCTTTTACATGCACTGGAGAAGAAGAAATTTATGAGGTATGGGTTATGATCAATATTCTACTCTAAAAATAGAGATAATTAGCAAATATCTTACAGTTTGGGGGAAATAACTGTGTTCTTGACCATTGAAATACAAACAGCAGCACCTTTCTACTCCAGTTTTCCTTGAAGCATGAATTGCATTCTGAGCGTTGGGTCTCATAAAATAATGCAGCATTATGGTGCAAGAACCTATATTGAGGTTAGCAGTAAGACTGACGCGTTAAACTTCCTCAGCAAGGAATAGGCTCCTAGGTAGTTTTGATAGCAGTGAAGTGTTGGTATGTTGCTGCCCTCTAGTGTCTCCAACACTGAGGGAGAGTTTGATGCATATTTTACATGTTGCATATGCGTCCTCAGAATTATTTTGAATATGATGTATCAAGTCACCTACAAATTAGGAAAAAAAAAATAATCAGAAAGATGCCTGACCTCTCAGAAATAATTTTTCACCAAATATAAGTTTAATTTGAAGTAAAATAGTTTTTTTCTTAAAGCAAAGATGCCTTTTTAGATTTGGTGCATGATTACGTCATTTGTGGTTTTGAAATTCTTTTTTTTTCCTCCAAGAAAAGGTAATTTTGCACTAAGATTGTTGCCTTAAAATGGTAATATGATCTTCTTTAATCGCACAGGTTTTACTTCTCATCACTACAGTAAATGCTCACAGGCAGTTCAGTTGTCCATTGGCAGCAAACAGTCAGATCTTAGCTACATTTTTAGCTGTCTCTTTAGTGCTACATCATCCAGCTCACATAAGTTACCTATCTTGAACGCAGACAGTGCTAGATGCAAATCCTGAAGAAGCATGTCATGAGCTTTCTTGGAAGCTCTCAGGTCACACGCACAGCTGCTACAGGCACTCAGGAGTGTAGAAACTCCCTCCTTTTCTAGACTCTCGCCTTTGTAATTCTCCCACTCTCTCTAAAACTGATGAGCCAAAATTGCCTCTGTTATGTATAAAGTTTGGCGTAGTCAATTACACATTTGTTCTTCTCATTTTAAAAGAAAGAAAATACATCACACACAAGTATTTTAGAAGACTGAAGAGTCTGTGACTGAGCAGAGAGAGGCATTTGACCTTACAGTTTGGTCAGGGCATGGTGGAGGCTGGATTCAAAGCCTGCTGAAGTCAATAGAAGCTTTCCCATTAACTTCAGTTTGAGTGGGCTGACGTCCTGGGACATTTTTTTCCTTTACCTAAGTGTATTTTCTTGACCTTCTGTTACAAGCATGTTTTTTTTTTTTTCCTAAAGTAGTTTCACTGTGTGAAATTTAAATGTGTTGTAGCAACCTCACATGACGACATGACTGTGACAGCATTATTCAGTGTAACTGCTTTGTAACGTTGCCTGTGACCAATAAAAACATCGGATGATGTATGCTGTTCTTGACCCTTTTTTGTACCAAATGCTACTGACTAGCTGAATACTAGTACACATACATAGCACTCTGTAACTCTTCTAAGCTGCAGTAGTTATTGACCGATGCCTGATTTCAGGCAAGAGGTGGTGAGAAGTTCCATATAAATCTCATTTATCAAGGTTGGTTTTGATTCAGATTGGCATGGAATAAAGCTCCAATATAAAATAATCTCAATGAAATACACCAATAAATCAGTAAATTTGGGAGATAAACCTATCTCCTCTTGGGACAAAATATTCTTACATCTGGTAGAACCGGTATCATCTCCTGAATGCAAATGACAGGGATGTTAACGCCTTCAGAAAGTGAAGCAATGCCAATTTCAATTGAGAGGCAGCACGGCCAGCCTAGCTCCTGGGTAAAGATGGAACAGGATGGACTTTAGGGAGCAGCTGACTTCTGGTTTGACCTAGGGAAGATTTTGGATGGGAGAGTGGCTGTGAAAGCTGATGTGGTCATCAAGACGGGGTGGTTGCTGAGAAGAGTGTGCGATGTGGCCTTGCCAGAAATTTTCAAGTTAACTTGACAGAGCAGAGAGCTATCTTGGTTTCATCCTAGTGTAAATAGTTTTGCTTCTTTTATTTCTTCATATTTGCTTTTTAAAAATGTGCAATTGTGTCATCTAAGTGTTGTGAATAAACACTTTTATTTTTTCCCATAACTTGACTTGTTTATTTACTTAATTTTATAGGATGGTGGGGCAGGAATGAGCGTTGGGGAGAGGACATCTCAGGATGGTTTTGCTGCTGACAAAATGCCCTTGGAGTTGTATTCGCTTGACTAACGTGATGGATTTCTTGCTCTCACTTATCCCTGGCTGTCCAAAGTGTTTTAAAAATAAAATGAGGCAAAATCTGTCTGCCTGTATTTGAGAGAGGCATGTTCTGGCATGTGTGCTCTCAACACACCCATCACACACTGGGACCACTGCATCCACCCAGCGCACAAGAGCCATTTGCCATCAGCACCTGCCAGGGTGCTTGGTCTCAGATGGAGAGTGGGTGGCCTGGGCATCTGTCTGTCCTTAGCCTGAGGAGGTTCGATGTACGTAATTATCCCTTTTAATACAAGGTTATAAACCAGGCCTGGCAGTCAGGGAGGACCTACTCCTCTGTTGCATGGGAGGGCACTTTCCCTTTTCCAGGAAAATGAGATTCACGGAGGCCAGAAGACAAAAAGGAATGGCAAAGAAAGCCTAAGTCTGTGGCTCTGTGGTTAGGGCACTCAGCTGGGAGGAAAGGCCTCATTTCTCGCCTCACTTCTTCCAAGATCTGCAGTGAAACTCAGTGCTCTTGCTGAGGAGGCCTCTGTGCCAGGATGAGCTGCCCATCCTACTGCCCCGGAGAGGATGTGAAGGGCAACGGCACCATGAGGGGCTTCTCCTACGGCAGAGTCACCCTGCAGCTGCTGTAACGCTATGCCCACGGCAGCACCACAACAGGGCTAGGAACCCATCCCAGGGTGCATGGTGAGGACTATATCCAGCTCTTTTATCACTGTGTTGTGGAAAGCCATTTTTACCCTTCTGAGGAGTTCAAGGACAGAGTGAATGTGAGCCCAGCAACTTACTAAAGCAGAAATTGCCAAATATTTTGTTTGGGTTCCGCCATCGCGAGTGGCAGCAGCAACAGCAACGTCTCCTGCCTACCCTCATACACCCTGCAGCAATGTCCAGCTGTCTGGGAGCACCACGCTGAGGTGGCTTGTGTATCATGAGTGGTACGTCTACCATAGTTTGGGAACCTCTGCATTACAGGAAACCAGCCCAGGTTCGGTATCCTGTGACTCAGACGCCCTTGGAAAAGAGTCCGAGTCCCTCACTGAACCACAATGAGTCACCATGCCGGCCTCCAGCCTCAGGAAAAGCTGCTATGGAGACCATGGACAAACTTGCAATAATTATGGAAGCCTGGCAACAGATTTTAAAGGATGCTGTCGCAAATTATCATATTCCTCCTTGGCCACAACATGTGTTAAATTTGCGTTGCCCTTTATTGCAGGTTTAGTCCTTTTTATTTTTAGTTTCTCCACTTGAATAAAATGCAGTGGGGTGGAAAACTGAGTCACCCCAAAACCCTGACCAATGTCCCCCAATCAAGAGGCAGCGGAAGTGCCCTTGGGTTGTGTCCATAACACACGTGAGGCTCTGTGTTCACAGCACCTGGGCAAAGCTATACTCCAACACCAGCCTCTGTCTGGCGTTTGAAAAAGAAATCATTTGTGTCTCTTCCTGTCTCCCTGTGCTGGAAGCTTTGCAATCCTCCATCTGTACCAAAGCTTTGAATTTCCAGGTGGTAGAAAGTGCACTGCTTGAGAATAACAAATTCACTTTCAAATCGTGTACCTGCTGGCTGCGTGAAATTGCACATTCCACCACAAAATTTTAATTAAACTGTTGTAATGCTGAAACTACATGAAAGCTGTAATTGGCTTTTTTACACTGCAGAAAGTAATTTGTAAGTACACTTGGTTCTGTTATTGAAAATAAAAAATGTTTAAGGGAGTGCAAAGTTTACTAATCACTTATGGATGCATTTGACTTTACACAACAGCAAACGTGTTTGCAGATAGCTGCCCCTCTTCTGGTCTGATCTGAGGTAACTGGGAAAAGATCTGTTTTTCTTGGCGTATATTTTTTAAAGAAATATGGCCCCAGGATAGTAGAAATCTAGACAAACCATTTGGAAAATGGGCTTTCCTAAGCTTTTTATGAAATACTTCACATTCTTGTAATGAGCTAACACTCCTACTACAATTTTTAGAGATGAGAGCACTGGGAAGACTGAATTACTGGAGTCCTAAGAATCCAAAACATTATTGGAAGGTTATGCTAGACAAACTGAGGAAGGGTGTTTTTCATATACATTATTGTATATCCTGTGTTCTAGTAAAACTAATTACACTGCAGATGTTAATAATTTACTTTTCTTGTGCAAATCATATAAGATGAGTGTTGCTAAATCCCACTGCTGGCTTCAGCAGGGCAGAAATGCACTATGACTCTGTATCGACTGCTTGATCACTGTGACCAATAGTTGTTCTTCAGGTACTTTACAGAAATGGATGCCATTTTGCAGTTCATGTAATATAAATCAGGTTGTCCGTAGCTTTCTTTCCCTTGCTCGTTTATATACAACAAGGTCAGAACACATCATAGCCAGAATAGTCTGGTTCAAACTGGAGAGGTGGGTGGTGGTATGACAATGGACACTCAAGACTTCAGTGGAAACTTAGCTAATGGATTGGGTGGCAAAATCTGTAGGTTAAGTCAACAAGTTTGGCTTCAGATCTCGGGTTCCAGAGGACAGGATTTGGCCTGATACGCTGTTCATATGGGGGAGCGAAGAGTTTTAGCAGGGCTGGGCCAGTACACAAGTTCTCAGTTTGTATAAAGGGCAAGGCAAACACACTTTGGAAGATCAAAAATCATCTTGAAGAAGAAGGCACCAATTGTTAGATATCTGCACCAGCTGGCTCTGAGGCAAGTGTCTGTTCCAATGACTTGCAGTCTCTACAGCCTTGTCATCTGAGGGATGAGGTAGCTATAACTCTGGAACAGTTGGTGACAGCCATACAGATTCAGCATCTGATGAAAGTTGCATTCAATGTTCATAGCTTACTAATGTGTAGCTCCTTGTACACTGAAAATGTGGAGATTCCTGCATTGACCAGAATAAACCCTTTGCAAAGCAATGATAATTTGCCAAAACAAGTCATCCATACCACAAGGAAACTTCTGAAAATTGGACATTTTTGGCATCAAGGACATGACGGTAAATCCAAAGGACTACCAGTGAAAAGACCTATATACAAGAAAAAGACACACGGAGTTTAATACCAGAGTCCACTAAAATCACAAAGCACTAGATATTTCAGCAAACTCCCCAGGTTTAGCCAAACAGGACAAGGTACTGCAGCACTAAGAAAGAGCTCGTGAAAACTACCGATTGTGTGCTAAGGGAGTACAATGTCTCCTGAGGGTAAAAGGGCTCATATCTGGAGGAAACAATTTGGCAAAGCCACCCCATCATGAAGGGCTTACATGTTGACATCCATTGCCCCACATCAACTATAGTTTTGACAAGGAGTGGCATCATTGGATACTGTTGGCTTTCCAGCTTACCATATCCTGGGCTGCGTCAAAAAAAATGTGGCCAGCAAGGCAAAGGAGGTGATTCTCCCCTTCTACTCTGCCCTTGTGAGACCCCACCTGGAGAACTGTGTTCAGCTCTGGGGCCCCCAGCACAAGAAGGACGTGGAAGCATTAAAACGAGTCCAGAGAAGGGCCACAAAGATGATCAAAGGCTTGGAGCACCTCTCCCTCACAGGCTGAGGGAGTTGAGGTTATTCAGTCTGGAGGAGAGAAGGCTCTTAAGTGAAGAGACCTCATGGTGGCCTTCCAGTACCTAAAGGGGGCCTACAGGAAAGCTGGGGAGGGACTTTTTGTCAGGGGGTGTGGTGACAGGACAAGGAGAATGGTTTTAATTTAAAGGAGGGTAGATTTAAATTAGATATAAGGAAGAAATTCTTTACTCAGAGGGTGGTTAGGTCCCAGCACAGGTTGCCCAGAGAAGCTGTGGATGTTCCATCCCTGGAGGTGTTCAAGGCCAGGCTGCATGGGACTTTGGGCAACCTGGTCTGTTGGGAGGTGTCCCTGCCCATGGCAGGGGGATGGGAACTAGGTGGTCTTTTAGGTCCCCTCCAACCCAAACCATTATGCGATTCTATGATCATACTACAACAGAAAGAAAGCTTGCTTTGGTCCCAAGGAAAAATCTCACCTGGAAGCTTGCATGGCCTACTTATGGGCTTTTGACTCCATGGGGAACTGGACAAGTTGTTTTCTGGACCAGGTGTTCCCTGACAGCATGCCTGGGCTTCCCCAAAATCAGGCTGTGGGGTTCACCCTTGCAGCTGATAGACTGGCCCTAGGAGCAGGTTGTGGGTATACCAGAGGCTCTTCCATCTCAGTGCTTGAGTTGACAGTGGCAATTGCATGCTCTGGGTGAGTCTCTGAAATGTAGTGGCAATGATACCCCTCAGAACAAGTCTAGTCAGCACCTCCCCAAAAAACAAACAAACAAACATATAAAATAAAACAAAACAAAACAACTTGAAACTCTGAGTTTTGTCATCTTTCAGCATCTTTCTGGGTGGCTGCCACAGCTCTTCCAAGCACCACCATGCAGCTGGGCAGTTACTTGCACTTTGAGACAGCTTCAGGTCTCCCACCACGTGGGTCCACCAAACCTGACCCCAGCTCTGACTCCCATGTCTGTTGATCTCTATCACCGTTTCACAGACCAGTCACACCTGTGGCATCCCAGTGCCTGAGATCCCTTAACTTAATGGCTGCCATAAAGAAGGCAATCTGTCTTCACACGCCCTGTAGCATGGGAAAGGTCAGGGATTTTATGCCGGGAATTCAGGAGCTGTTGCTGAGCTGTATGAGTAAATTTGTCACAGTTCAGTTTGGCTCAGACTAAGGTCTTTGCAGATGGTGTGAACAGGATGGAGATGGCTGGTAAGCAGGCACTGTGATGTCACAGGTCTTGAATGACTATTGGACTTCTAAGCGTTATGAAGTCAGTGTTCTGTGTATTTGGGTTAGACTACCTAGATGTCTAGAGCTTAAATCTGTGTCAGTCTTGGATTTGCACATTACATGTAGGCTAAGAAAATGGCCAGGCAGGTGAGTAAGGCTTGGCCAATTGAAGTATGCCTTTGTTTGGGGGTGTTTGAAAGACCAAAGCAATGATACTAGCATAAACAGACAAACCAGACAAGCAAGTAAAAGCAGAGGGGAAATTTGCCTTTAGAGCAAAACTCAAAATTTAAATCAAGGAACCTCCTCTTCCCAATGTGAACATAAGAATTTCAAAGCCAACCTGAAAACAGCTGGAGCTGCTGCGCTAAGGCAGAATCAGAACATGAAATATTTACTAGGGAGAGAATTTAACCTGAAAATGTCCTTAGACCTGCTTGGCTGAGCCACCACCTTTAATAGGAAAAAAGGGGGTACAGAGATTTCTGTGTAAACCAGTCTGTGTAAGGAAATGTTTGCCTCATCTAGGTTCTCAAACCAGCAACTTGGGAGCACTACTTGTGCTCAGGTAGTTTCCAGGTGTAACTCTTGGCAGAGACTTAGAAGCTGAAGAGTTTGGTCTGTTAGAACGGTGATGATGGTGAGCACAAAGCTGGGCTGTCCCCAGGTCTTCCCAAGAAAGAGACTGGCACCAGAAAAGTGAAGGATATTTTTCTGACCCATGCCTGACACAGTGGTCCTGATATCTCAAAGCCTCTTGGGTCCTGTGCCAGGTTGGAGGCTTACTAAGCATTTCCAGCTGGGTTGGTTAAGAGTTGGTGATAAAGGTCTGAAATTCTGTGAAGACCATTTGTTTGCCTGGAAAAGGTGATGTGAGGAAATATATCTCTAAAAAGCCTCCTTTCTCATGCCGATGAGGTGCACCAGTGGTGTTCAGGAACAGAGCAATGAAAGCAAATCTCAGGTGAGAATCTTCTCAGGTGAGATTTCAGATTCTCTGGTTCTGAACGACTACCAAAGAAAGGCTGCTGCTATTTAAAGGTGTTATTCAAACATTACTGAAAGGATCTTCATAAGTATTTTTAATGAAGGAATTGTATGAACCTAACATCCAGCATTTTCCACCACTGTTTTGGGTCTAAGTAATGTAGGTGTCCACAAACTGGACTCTGCTCCACGCTTTGGCCGAGGGGTCAGCTGTGGTAGAGATGATGGGGAGAACAACACCCAGAAGCCCTCTTGGCCACTTGCATGTCCAAATCCGTTTTGCAGAAAAGGGCCTCTACTAAGGAGCTGGATCAGAGGGTTTTTTTACACTCAGTTTGGGTTAGACCCAGAACATCAGACCCATAATCCCCTTCATCAGACCCAACCTACACAAAATGGATGCGACTCATTGTCTATGCACGTCGAAGAAGCCAGGAGGGACATGAGTTTCCCTTTCAACAATTTAACGCAAAAGCTTATTGTAACATAATTAGTCAAGTGGAAAAAGAGGTGTAATTACATAAGGTAATGCCATGGATGGCTGACAGATCCCCAACGCCTACGTGTGGAGCTCTGCCCGCCTAAGGAGGAAAAGCAAGCCCTGTTCATCCCAACACTCGGACCTCAGAGGGTTGATTAGTTTCTAAGAGACATGCAAGGTAAAAAGCAAGGCATTTAAAATATTTTTCTTTATTATTGCCTTCAATAAGTACACTTGTTTTCTCCTTCATATGATTTTCTGGACATTTTCTGGTGACGATAATTGTGATGTATTGAGGCACGTTATAGTGGTTCAGGCCGGGTGCCATTGGGATGCCCAGGGAGGGTCTGTGCGGGGCTCCTGTTACAGCCCAAAAGCAGTGGAGAGAGACAGGATCAGTGAGACCTCAACCTGTGTCTGGCAGCTGCTTCCAGACAATATTAGCCGAGCACTTGTTTATTGCTTTCTATTTCCTGCATCCTTGCAGGCATTGGTACGCAGAGTGCATGAACGTGCCTAAGCAATGCATGGCGCTCAGAGGTGTGTGCAGCTATTGCTCAAATACTTTACAGGGAAAATAGGAAAGATTTCCTACGTTCCCTATATTCCGTTCTTATCTCGCACCACCCTCAAAGAAATATCAGGATTTCAAAGGAGAAATGGAGAAATGAAACGCCTACCGCCGCCAAGAGCGCGAGGGCTGGTTTGTGTGCGGAGGCGAAGCTTGCAGGAGGGGAGCAGCACGCCCAGCAGCCACGCGGGGTCGGTGTGGGGCCGGCAACCGGCCCCGTCCCGCTGCCGGCACCTCGCTCACAGCCCCCGGGCGGGTCCGGGGAGCGCCCACAGGAGGGTCTACGTGCTGCTTGGGAGCCTTGGGCCGGTGCTGGGTCTGGTGGCCTGTCAGTGCCAGCTGGGCTAAGTATTAGACTGTATTGCCATGCCCCCTGCACCATCTATTAACAGCAGCCTATAATGAAAAGCCTATAATGATGCGCTCCAAATTTGCCTCATCAAAAAAAAAAAAAAAAAAAATCTAAACACACTCATTAAATTAAATGTCAGACTGACTTTTTCCTCTTTCCTGTTTTGTAGAAGCAGCCAGATAAAATGCAGTTGCCAGAGCACAAGTCTGTGTTTTCTGACCAAAGGACAGGTTGTTTCTGTGCAATCCTGGGAGCCCACAGGTCTTCCTGGTGTGGCTGCAGAGAGCACAAACACATCTGAAGGTTGTTTTAACAAATTTAATTATTTGGAGAGGTCTTTGACAGAACTGTTAACTGTTTGGAACAAATACCTGTTGCCTATCACAACCAGCCTTCACCTACAGCACAAGGAGATTTTATCTGCCAGCATTACAGGTGCATTTTTATTTATTTATTTTTTTTTGGTGTGTGTGTGTGTGGAATTATATATATCTATGCCCAATTGCTGGAAAATATTCATATAGTTTCTAAATTGCTTGTGATAAGGTCTGTGGAGAATGCCATGCAAAGACAGGAAAAATATTACATTAAAATTCTGCATATATTTTGTCTATTAATTCTTGATACAGAAAGCGTGTTTTTACCTGGAAAGTTATTGCTCGCTAAAGGCTGGCTGTACTTCAAAGCTTTGCCATGTTCATTATATACTTGCAGAAGTCAGAAAAGCCACAGTTAAGAATCTCAGTTGTAAGACAGTTTTCCAAAGTGGACTACACTCAGATTTGTGGAGTGGAATACTGGATGAGATGAAACATTTTTATGATAACGGCATCCTCGTGAGGATAAATGCATAATACAGAAAGCTACAATGTGCGTGTGTATATGGTGAGCCCTTACTGGAGATCCTTACACTAGATTTATCCTGTGTTTTCTGGCTTTAAGGGTCTGGTTCTCTGGATGGTAAGTCAAGGTGGGTAACGCTGCCAGTTCACCTCCAGCAGCATTTTGTTGGGTACCTAATATGATAACTGCAAAGTAAAAGGGCACTTCTCTGCTGCTGTTTGTTACAGCTGTGGATCATAAGCATGAGCAGCATTACTGAATGTATAACACAGCAAGCAAGGCTAAATGTTGCTTTCCCTTGCAACGCTGATGCCAGGTAGTTTCTGGTGGGTGTTAGCAATGCTGGAATCCCTTTGGGATCACTGACAGGGGCATGTGCTGATCTATGCAGAGCTTGTCCAGTGAGGCTCCTTGTCTGAGTCTATGGAGCTGTGGCTGGAATGAGCAATAGAGGGAAAGAAACATTTAATTTCTGTGCTATCTTACAAAAAGTTTTAGAGTCATGCATGGTGGAAAATCCTCAGCTGGACATGTCCTCCCAGAAGGGCAATTACAGCTACAGCACTGATGGGAATCCCATTGAGAGACACATGGCAGTTCCCAAGATAAGGCGACCTGGCCTATTAACTCCTATCATATAGGATTTTAAAAGCTTCATCAGCTTATTGACCTTGGCCTTTTTGACCTCAAAACAAGCCTAGAATTAGCACAATATTTCTAAATGGGAAAGGCCAAATGTGACTATCTACATATTTCCATTGTTCTGCATGTTTCCTCTGCTGCATAAACAGTGTGGAAAATTCATTCAAAACAAATAGGCTTTTCCACTGAGATCAATGAACTCTAACACTGACCTTACTTAGGGTAGCAGAACTTGGGAATTTGTGAAGATAACACATTTCTCAGCCAGACCATGTACTTTTATTCCCTGGCTTTACAGACTGTAGTCATACTCAACTGCTCTCATGTTTTTGGTTTTGTTTTTGTTTTTCCCTGCTGCTTTTCTTCAAAGATGCACTTCTCTTTTTGCTCTTGATTCACTGGTAAGAAGGTGCAAATTCCGCACAGTAATTTTCATCTTGCACTTGTTGGCCAAGAAGCTGAACCCCAGAGGGATGGTTGTCTGTTTAGCTGATCTGTCTTCTCTTGTTTTACCAGTCCTCTCTTCCTGCTGGGCTCTCCACCTGGGGCTTGAGCTGTGCAGCAGCGGAGAGTTGGCTGGGCCATACCTGTTCTTGGATCATGGAAACGCCATGCACCCATGGAGAGACCAAAGCCTGAGAGTTAGGGCAAAGCAAGTTCCTCCAGAGTATGGCATTGTACCAAATCACAAAGCCCGTGATGAGATGATCGCCCTTGGAAACTATCAAATATCTTCTTTGGTTAAGAATACAATTATTATTATTTTTTTAAATTGTGTGATTTAAGAAATACAGCATAATTAACTTCGTAGCACATCACAGTGCATTAAGATAGTATTTAGTACCTTCATAGATGTTTTGTTATCTAGAGGTTGAACAGTATTTCAGATGTATTTTGAAGACTAGTCCATCATGTTAGTTTACCAGATACTCTGGTTGCCTTTATCACTTGCCTAGCAGGTTGTACTTTTATCTGTTTACAGATTGCTTTATTGTGTAATTTGTGTTCCCCCAAGTGCTTGTTGCCCAGTAAATGCCCTAGGTGCCAGCCTGTGTCCTCCTGGGAGCCTGCTCAGGCACAGAGCCCTGTGAGATTCCCTTAAATTGTTTAGCCTTGGGATTTTGTGTCAGGGTTGGTGTAAACCACTGCAAATGCAGCTATGTCAGTTACCTGGGCTGAGATAAGTCCTGACACCAGCTGAAATGCTTGTTCTTAGCTTTTAGATTGGGAGTAGGGAAACATATTTTGTAGCTGCTGAAAGCTCTTAAATACCTGCTTATACTAAGACTAATTTACAACAACAAACATTTTAGATTGTGCATTTCTTTCAGGAGCCCAATTAGTGGGGCCGAGTAATGAACGGAGGCACCACTGGGCTGTGCTTACCCCGCGGTACTGCTAGCAACCTGCTGGTCCAGCACACGAGGCTGTTCCTCACAGCATAAACACTGCCACTGTTAGGCTTGGATTTACTGCCCATTAAGCAAATACATCTGGCACTGCCTCAGTAACGGGCAGGAGCTGAGGAATGCTGTCACAATACACTGGGCAAGGTTTCTGGGGGGTCTTTTCAGAATTGCTCCGGATTTGCTGCTCTGGGGGCATGGGCTCAGATGAGAACAGAGGAGAGCTGAAGCGGCCGGGGCTAGCAGTAGTGACTGCAAGCAGTCATCCCTCAGTGCAGGAGCAACGCTCGATCGTGCGGTGGAGATGGGGCCTTAGTCATGCTTCTAAACTGCGTTCAGGCTCTAAATGTGTTGAAGGCTTTAGTACAGTTTGGGAACAGGTTCTCTGAAGAAATTTCTGGTATTTCCTGGTTCCAGTCAGGCTGAAAAACACTGTGAGAATGTGGTGGTTTTTGGTATGTCCATTTAAGGGCATGAATCAAAGGAACTGCAGGGAGGAAAGAAGTGGAAAATGAGAGGAAAAATAAGTTAACTGAGCTACTTCCTCTCTCAGATTCTTCTTGGGTTTTGGGCAAAGCCTTACACTGGTATTTCATCCCAACTTCTCCTTGCTAACTACTTCCATATGCAGGCATAGTATAACATCAGTTAAAGCCACATTTAAGCAGTGTTTTTGGTGGTAGGATACAAAGTCAGAATGGTTGAATTATTATATGTTTAGGTAGAATATTACTGTGCCTTCTAACATTTAATGTCCTTTTCAGTGTAATGCTAAGAGTACTTTCTTCAAGTGCAATATCTGAAAAAGATGGGCTACATTATAAAAATACAAATGATCTAGTTAGAGTGTGCTATTTCTAGTGATGTCTCCAAAAGTCAGTTTTCTCAGCTGAGCCCCCATCTTTGTGAGACAAACAACTGGACACTGCTCAAAGACTTATTTGTTCCTGTGTGGTTATGGATCATTAAAAGTCGCTCATTCTTGAAGAGTTTCTTAACGAGTGTCTTTTGGATGTTTCTTAGCTCTAAGGAATCTGACAAATTTCCATCTGGATAGTAGAGCCTATTTCATATGAAAGGGCTATAATCAGTGTCTGTTGTTCACATCTGTCTTGTGTTAGAAAACTAAGCTGCAAATCCATGCAAATGTGTTATGGGACAAAATTCTGCAATACGATGGCTCAGTTATTTCACAAATTATTTGATACTTTGGTCTCCAACCACCTTCTGTTTAATGATTAATTGAGTATCATTTATTAAATGAGCATTGACTTCACAGTGGTGCTTTACCTACTGTATTATTAGTATTCTTGGAGATCCATTTTAAGGAGCTAGCTATTTGAATGTTTATACTTTCATATGTGAATAAGGTCTTTTAAAAGTGCAGTAGCAAACCCACATCATAGAATTTTCTGAGAATGCAAACTCAAACACCTAAAAGCAAACTCCCAAAACAAGGTATTTTGGAAGGAATGTGAATCAGCGTTCTCTCCCATGTAAGTGGCTTGGGATTTCTGAAGTCAAGTTTTTATTCTTGCATCCATATATCTTGGGCACGAAGAATGAAATGAGGAAACATCTTTATGGTTGAAAGGTCCACATTGTAACCATCATTTAAGATACCATAAATTCCACACAAGAGTTCCTTTTTCCCAGGAAACTTTTGAAAGAAAATCTCACAGTGTGATGCATACACCTCTAGGAGATCTTACAACAAACTATTTAAACTTCTTTACCTTCAGAGGTGGAAACCTTATGCCTGTGAAAAGGTGTAAAATGCATGCTTCTTCCAGAAGAGTACCTCTGTCCTTGGAAAAGAAGAGGACTGCAAATTAGTATGTTGCAGCGGTAGCTGAAATTTATGATCCTTGATAGGCTCAGGGGGGAGTAACAACTTGCAAACACATTTGCATATGCAACATACTTGCTTATTTTAATTCATGGCAGTAGGAGCAACCACCATTAAAATATTCTAATAGGAAGCCTCTTCCATACTCCTCCTCTGGCCTGTGAAATAGCATGGTAGTTTGTCAGATGGTGCTCAAAGCATCTGTATTGTTGTATTACCAACCAGAGGCCGTGGTCGTGGGCTGCTCTGGGGGAACCCCTGTGTGGGTGCCTTCAGTTACAGGCGGCGCTCCCTGAAGCAGGGCGCTGCTGCCTCTCTGCAGCCCTGCAGCCTCATAAGGCAGGCACAGCTGGTGGATGGTGCCACAGGAGGACACAGCGCTGTGCGGCTGTGGGATCTGAGATACAGCCCCCACCTTAGGGGACTGGGAGCAAAAACCAAGTGTATCTCATGAGCCGGTCAGGAGACCCACAAACTGATGTTATAAGGAATGGCTATTCATTATAATGCTCAATATCAATTTTGACCATTGTAAAAGAACAGAGTGTAGGGTTTTAATCAATAGGCTTGAGCAGCTCCATAAATACCTCATCTTTAAAGGTGTTACTCACAACCTGCCAGAAACATTGTGCTCCTTTTTGTTCTTCCGACCCTGAGAGGTTGTGTAGTGATGGCTATGAATGAAGCCCGTGTGTGTCCTGTCCTTGCTGGAACTAGAAATGACAGTTCTCTCATTACTCGGGGGTGGAGACACAGTAGCAGTTGGACAACCAGTCCTTGTGGTTGTATGAACCTTTGAAGTGTTTCCAGGCTGAACTGAACGGCTGCATCATATTCATAACCTGAAAAAAAAAAAAAAGAGAGAAAAAATGCTGGAGCGTCTCAGGGAGTGTAAGAGCCAGAGGCTACCCAAAAGTATTTCATATGGGACACAGAAAGCCACTTCCTCATGCCAAGAGAATTCCTTGTACTTTTAAGAGGAAGGGGAAATGCTTCTATGGCCTTATGCACAGTCGTGAGGCCACTGGAAAGACTCCCATCGACTTCCTATTAGTTTAGGGCCCTGCTGTCCATCATTAGTCAAAGCTGGTGTTATACTGATTTGCTGCTAATGCTAGCTGAAATCAATGGGCTTGGAAGTTTCTCAAGAAGGATGGACATTTTTGTAAGCTAACACTCTTTCACCACCAGGAAATTCCAGATTGAACTTGTTTGCCTGAAAAGGATTCTTGTTGGAGGGTACGTGTTTTTTCTGAAAACAAGAACTAATGCTTCTGGTGCAAAGGTTAATTTTAAATTCAAAGAATCCCCTAGTTTTAATAAAGGGGCAAACAAACTCTGTTATTAATGTAGGACCTAGTACAGGACTGAAGTTTCCCTTTTAACTTTAGGGGATGAGGAAAGTGAGTCTCACTGTCCTCACACTGTTCTCTCTTATCTGAGAAGAGGCTTGGACCATCACCAAATTGTGTAGCTCTTACATTTCTTACCTGTGGGCCTGCATGAGTTTGAATCAATGGATATTTTACAGGCAGAACTGTCAGGTAAACAGATTTGCTCCCCAGTCATCAGGTAGGAAGATAATACAGGTATTTGGCATCTGAGTTCTGTGCTCTGTCTACCATAACACACTAAGGTCTTAATTTAGGTAGGACCATGTGTAAGTTGGAATTACTCTGCATGGAGGTTAAATCAGGAGATCTTAAGAGGTCCCTTCCAACCTGCATTATTCTATGATTTTTATGGTACAGCTCATTAGCTCTTCACTGAGAATTTTACCAGATTTCAGACTTCTAGATTTGACTTGAGTCAGGAACCACTTCAATGCAGACACTTTTTTTTTTCCTTAGCTGAAAAAGAAATTTTAACCAGTGAAACACTTAAATGTAATTAAGCATGTTGCATGGATTATTATGACAGGGGTTGAACACTAAGGTGATCAGCTGGCCTGTTTTAAAGGCACCACGTGATGCCTGAGGAAGCCATTGCACTTTCTAATGCAATACTGGGCTTGGCAGAGCAAGCCTGGCCCTGCCCTCCATTCAAAATGTAGAAGAGTAATACGCTACATTTGATTCACTATTAATAGAACAAGTAACCACAAATCATTTAGCTTATTCCCCAGTGTATGTGTTTCTGGACAAATAAAACATACAGCACTTGAGTTTTACTTAGTGCAAAGCAAAGCCCCTTAGGAAATATATAAGGTCATAGTGAAGATTAAATGAAATGCCAAGCCATTTATATAAAAAATATAAATACTTTATTTTCAACTAAAAAGGTGCAAACATGTAACTTTTGGTCACACTTCTCAACAAATGAACTGTCCAAAAAGGGCCATAGTCAAAGACAGAAACAAATGCTCAAGTGGAAAGACTGATTAGCTACAGAAGAGTTCTTCTTTTTAAAGCCACTTGTTCAAATAAAATGGAGGCAACTGCATTTTGCCCAACAGATGAGTGCTTTTTAAGGATACAGACACCAAGTCTTACACTCTCCATCTTTATCACAATACACCATTTCGCCCCATCTGAATGATTTCCACTAGAGTATCTATTTCATGCTTTGAATGCATTGTCAGACAAGCTTTAGATCCTACCTATCTTGTTCCAAAAAAGAAGGCTATCACTGAAATTTCAAAGCATTAAACAAAGGCACAAAACTTTAAATTAATTTAGATAACTGTACAAATATATATACACAGTATTTACAATATTAATAAAAAGTAGCTTGTTACAGGTAAATTAACTGCCACAAGCTGTCCAGTCTAATAGACATGATTCTGATTCTTGTTGACCAAGCCATATGAATCAGAGTGTCAGAGCTGAAACATTATTGTCCTGACTAACAGAACACCTTCTGCTTAGCACTTTGCTGGGTGAGGGTTTGCATTCCAGCTGTTGCTGTCACTAAAACCAGTGTCAGCAAACATGCTAATGGTCTCCTTCTCAATTGCACTACCAGATGAAAAATACTGTACCACATTAAGGGAACATTTGCTTGAATCTGCTTTTCCTGCACATTTCCCTTAACCCCTTCACACCACCTCATGAACAGCATGTTCTGAAGCTGTGTCTTGCTGTGGTCCCACTGTCCATTTTACCTTCTTCTTCAAACCACCGTTTGGGGTCAGTAGACAAATTGTCTTAGGTCACATGGAGCAGTTTGTTGAAATTAAAAAACCGATTTAAATACCTTGTGCTATTGAATCATGTTTACAAAATGAGATGCAAATCAGTTCAAGTTGAGAATCTAGTTAGCGTCTCCTTCTGGCTTTATGCCATGTCTCCATACATCTTCCTGTAGTACAGAGACTCGAAGATGTCGTTGTCTCCAGGGCAGTTGTAGTGGCACGCGCAGGTCTTGATGAACATCATTTTCCTTTTCATGATCTCCCCATCAGGGCACTTGAACTCCACGGGGAGGGTGGCTGTTCTGTGGGGTGTGCAGCAGCGCCCGTCAGTGCAGACACCACAGAACTTAGCTCTGTAGGTCTTCACGCTGGTGCAGCCAGACAGCTCAAACTTGATGGGCTTGGAGATTTTGGGGGTGCGAATGCACTTTTTGCCTTTCTGTTGGGATATAAGTGAATACAACATGTTTAGAAGGTAGGCTTTGATGTAGCACTAAGCTTAAATGTTAAAAGCAGGCAGATGCACGAATCCTTACAATGCTTTCAACAGGAGAAAGTGTTTACATAGCATCATAATAACGTGTGAAAGAGAATTATAAGGACATTTAACTGCAAAATATTCACTACTGGGGCAAAACTCAAACTTCATGATGAGCCACTTGAAACTTACTACTGAAACTTACTACCTATCAGAATGCCATGTTCTTTGGTGAGATATTTTTTTGCCAGCTGATGAAAGCATCCTAATAGATCATACATTAAAGCTGAGACTCTTTACCTTGATATTTTCCTCCAGGTCCACTTCACAAGGTCTGACCATGCAGAGCCTGCTCTGTTTCTCCAGTCTGCAGAAGGCATTATCGTTGGTGACCCTGGTTGAGATGCCCATGCCGCAGGTCTTGGAGCAGGCACTCCATTCGGTGGTCTGCACCAGGCAGTTGGCACGCATCATGGTCGGGTCCGGACCATAAGTGTCTTCCAGTCTGTACGCTGCAGGGGACAGACAACCAGGATGAGGCTACCATCCGAGTTTGCGCCCTGCTAGATGCTCTGTCCCCTCCCCAGGGAAATTTCAGTAACCATGCTTATCTGCAGGGCAACCCCACTCACTGCTGCCCTCCGGCTGCTGGGGCAGCCCCACATCAACCCACCCTGCTACACCTGACCCCAAGCAGGCAGCCCTTTCCCCTCAGCCCACCACCCACGGAGGGACCCCCACTCACCAGCAAGAGCAGGTCCCACAGCAGTCTGCTCCTTGGGCTCGTCACAGACCCACTCCTCGCAGCACTTGCCGGGGAGCTTCACCCTCCGCGGGAAGGGGCAGTCGGGGCTGGGCAGGCGCACGTCCATGCTGCAGAGGGGCACGCAGCCCACCGCCCCGTCCAGGCAGGTGCACTGGTACTTGCAGCTGCTCTGGAAGGACTCCCCGCTCCGGTACACCATGCCGCCGAAGACACACGGGGCGCCGTCCCGAGCTGCGGGGGCAGGAGGCGGAGAAGGGTCAGGCTCAGCCCCGGCCGCCGGGACCCCGTCCCCCGTCCCCCGTCCCCGGTGCCGGTCCCCACTCACCGGTGCAGACGCCGATCCTGCGGTTGGCGGGGGAGCCGAAGTCGCAGAAGAGCCCCTTGTGGTGGTCGCAGGGGTCGCGCTCGGTGCACAGCTCGCCCAGCTGCTTGGCGCACACCCGGCAGCAGCCGCAGCCGTCGAGCACCAGGGAGACGCCGGCGGGGCAGCTGGGGCCGGGCCCGGCCCCGCACTGGCACTGCCCGCTGCACTCCTGCCCGCGGGCCTCGTCCTGCGCCGGCGGCGGGGGGAGAGAAGGAGACAGCGGCCGTCAGCGCCGCCACGCCGTGCCCGGGCCGGCCGGGGCAGCAGCGGCGGGCGGCGGCGGCACTTACCGGGCCGAGGAGGGCGACGAGGAGGAGGAGGGCGGCGGCGAGGCTGGACGGGGACATCCTGAGGCGGCTGCGAGGCGAGGTCCCGGGAGAGCGCTTCCCTTCAGCGGGGCCGGTGCGGGCGGCGTCTGAGCTGCGCGGCTCGGCTCGGCTCGACTGTGCTGTGCTGTGCTCGGTGCTCCGTTAGCCGCCGGGACAGTGGCTGCGTGACTGCGGAGCCCGGCGGCGGGCGCCCCTTTATAGGCGGCGGCGGCGCGGCCCCGCCAATGGGCTGAATGGGGCCGCGCACCAGCAGCCGCATTCCCCGCATTCCTGCGCGCCGCGCCGCCCGCCCCGCCCCGGAGCGGCCCTGACCCCTGGCTCCCGCATTCCTCCGCCTCCCCCCGTTCCGCCCCCCTTTTCCCTTTTTTTTTTTTTTTTTTTTTTTAGGAAAAAAAAAAATCGCCGTGTTTTCCTCACGCCGCGGCCCGCCCCGCGCCCGGCCGGTTGCTAGGGGCGGCCCGGGAATGCTTCGCCCCCCCCTCCCCAGGCCCTCGCCGGCCGGTGCCCGCCGCCCGTCCCGGCGTATTCCGAGCGTTTTGTTACGACCAAAAAAGGTATAATTACCCCGCGGGGTGTATAAATTGACTCTGTGTCCTCCTGAATCATACCGAATATTTGTAATGTGTTCCTTTCCTAATAGATGCTCTCTATGAATAGAGAGAGTGCCTATTTACTCTGAAATATTTGGCACAACGGAGCGAGTCTGGAGCATGGAAGAAGTGGCTATTATTTTCCCGCTGCCTGTGTGCAGCTGTCATCCCCGAGCAACACAGTCTTAGCACAGCCCCGCTTCCGAAGCTCCCTGTCAGACCGTCCCGGGAGGACAACCAGGCGTGCCACCGCGCTCAGCCGAAACCCCAGCACCGTGCCTTGGATCTGACCGAACCCTAAACCTACGTGTTGTGGTTTGGATTAAATCCTTGCAGATAACTCTTAGGCTTTACATTTTCTTTTATTTATTTATTTATTCATAGGCCAGAAGGATGGTTCTTCCCCCCGCTCCCCGTGTACCAGTTGAATATTCAGTGATGTCACGTTGTTTGACCTCCGCTTTGGCACGAGGAATGCCTGCGTTTTGACTCTTGACCCGCAGAAGTATGTTAGCATTTAACGAGAGAGATTGCCTTCGTGCATCTTGTTAGGCAAATTGGAATCTGGTGGGTGTCTTAAAAGCCAGCATCTTCTGCATGTAGTCATTCTCCCGCTGCCATATCCCTCCCTCTTTCCATTCCTCTGTACACATGCGTGCTCATATCCATGCTATGACACTGCAATATGTATTCACAGGATTCTTGAGGGAAAAAGATACATTTTCATGTAAAGCCCCAATAGGATATATTGTACTGTAAAACTGTCTTTATATTCTGCCAGCCCTGTACTTTGGCTGCTAAAGTCATTTGGATGTCATTCCGTCTACTTGAAGTTCTCCATTAAAAGAAATGAGATTGGCTCTGAAAGGGAAGAAGTCCCAGAGGAACGGTTATGGTAAATAATATATGTTCTCAAACATGAGGCCGCCCGAAATCTCTATTTACTTGAAGGACTCCAATGGCCTCAGTGCTGGGTAAATAATATGTGTACCAAACTATGTATGACATGCATACCAAAATGCAAATGTAACCAGGTAAACAGAATGCCTTTTTTAAATGCCTAAATATGGTAGGAGAACATCAGAGAGAGAGAGGCTCTAGACATGTTTTATAACTTTCCATGTAAGAGGTTTTTTAAGAGAATCAATTTTATTAAACAAAACCCGAGAATCTCACCGACAGAAAAAGTCTGTTTAAAAGTAACAAACCACCAGAAAGCCAGGAAATCCAAAATTAAAGGATAAATCTGTCCTAAGTCCTCACACTGCGGGCCAAGTACAGCAAGCCCCATCCACTTGCTGCCCTGAGAAAAAAGACTTACACAGGCATTTGGACCTCAGAACTAGTCCTTGCACAGACTTGAATCGGGAGTTAGCCCCCTGAGTTACAAGTTGTGCCAGCCAGTGAAGTGGGATAGGGATCAGTGCTCTTCAGGTTTGCCGTTTTGTCATTTTTGGTTTCTGCGCTGTTGAATGTGACTCACCATCTACCATGGGGCGAAGGGACCCTGGAGTTAAGGGTGGTTCTTTCAGAGGCTAAGCTGTCGTTAGCTTGTCCTCTCTGGTGACACTGTGCCACGAGCTGGAGAAGAACATCTTGGCATTGAGGCATAAAATGGTTGAAATGCACTCATTTTGACTTCCATGCAGGTGTTTATACAGGACATGCTTTTAAGATAGTATATTTTTTCTGCTGAAATTAGGAATTCACTACACTGGCCTTGCAGACTTGTTTACACAGCTATATACGGTATGCATGTGTCTACATCAGCTTCGGTTGGTGCAGTTCCTTTGGTGAAGTCTTGTAAAATGTACAGGTGTGGATATGCTAAATTCCTCTCTTGTGTTTTTCCTTCTTCTTTTTTTTTTTTTTTTCCTCCTTCCCCCCAAAAAGTCACTTGATCGGGTATCAGACATACTGAAAACCTGGCAAGACTACAGGAAAGTGGCTAGACTTGGAGTGTTTGTGTACTTAAAGAAAGAATCTTGCACATTTTCAACTTTCAGTCACAGATATTTTTTTATAAGAGCAATTGGAGGTCTGAGCCAGCCCTCAAAGCGGAAATCAAAAGCTCCAGAGAAACATACCCGAGGAATGTGAACGGGATCCAAGAACCATACGCAATGCACATACAGTACTGTCAGTCTTATAGGAAGTCTGGCCATATATGGACACCTGGACCCTGGGCTGTTTATCATCACCGCGGGCTTGTAGCTGGCTTCGGACCCTTCCTGGCTTGCCTCGGCTTTAGTGTGCCAATTAGTTCCTTTCCCAAAATGCTCACCAGGATATTTCTTAAGCATCGTAACAAATATATCTCAAAATCCAGAGAGGTCTCATTAAAGTTACGTTCACAGGCTTTCGCTTAAAATGCAGGTTCCGAGCAATGCTTGCTCTGCTAGCTCAGAAGTGGACACAAAATAAAAATAAAGAGATTTATTCTGTCGTGACTGTGGTTGCCTGGTATTTATCTTTCATAGAAGTCATCTGCTGACTTATTCTATGCATCTGTAGGCACAGAGAGTGCTTCTAAAGCAGACTGCTTGCTGCACTTTTACTCGTCCTTCTCTGGAGGCATGTGTGCACTCACGAATCAACAAAGGCAGAGGAAAACAGAAAACCTCATTTCCCAGGAGCTGTCAAGCCAGTTATCCACGTCGTGCTGTTGTTTTACTGTGTCAGTGAGTCACGTGGCTCAACTCTTCTGCGCTGGAGCAACAACGGTTCACTTCAGCTAACCTTGCCAGTGACATTTTATTTGCTAATAGTCATTAGCTCTTCTCCAGGGTGAAGCGGAAGGAGAAGGCTGGGCGGTGCGCTGGATAGAGGGCATAAGGCCTGTGGAAATGTTCGCTGCTGAACTTATGGACGTAGTCCAGGTTCCTCGAGATGCTAGGTCAGATTCTCTGCAAGTGTCAAGCGGGTCGTTTCATTGAGTGCACTGTTGGCCATCAAAATATCTGCACTTGAGAAGTCCAAGTCCACCGAGCTAAGCCTACTCAGCAGTATGAGTAAAGCAAATCCATCCAATGTAATTCCCGTTAGCAGATCCAAGTTCTCTTGCTTTCTGTAATCATTGTCCTTAAAACTTATGTTCTTTATGTTCGAACTTGTAATGCTTTATTGCTTCTAGAGTCACTGGGAACGTTGCTTTCAGCTCTTGGCTTCATTCTTAAAAAGTAACTGGAGTGTTTCACAAATGTGTGTGGTCTTAAAGCAGCAACGTGGTTACTGGAAGTAGAATAATCAAAATGAGTATTCAAAGCACACGTAAAACTATTTGTATGAAAGAGAGATTCTAAGGAGCATGAAGCCAAGGGTCTTTTACCTACCAAACCCTAGGTACAGTATATCTGAATGTATTCTGACAAATTTGCCCTGGATCTTTTCAGTGCTATAGGAGCAGCATTCACTACATTGTGCAGAGTTTGGCTGTGTCCTGCATTTCTGTGGGGAAGCTCAGAGCCCTTTCCACAGCTTGCAAGAGACAGTCAAGAGAGAAGAGGCTTTCAGCTGTCAGTTCCTCAGTTTTGACTGAGGTTCACAACCTCTTTCAGCAGTAAGTCAAACTGGGACTGAAGTGAGTCACCTGCCACTCCTTTGACAATTATCCTATAAATGGTTAACAGAGTTCGTAAAAAATGAGTGGTGCTGGATGGAGAGGAACGTGTTTGGGGACCTGATTCAGGACATTCACCAGAAGTCCTTTGAAGTCCCTCTCTTAGAGGAACCACATGGAAAAGAGTTGGAGGAAGACTTCCTTCAACTCCGTCATGGCTTACTTGAGAAGGAGTGAATCAGATCTCCTTATTTTAAAATGCATGTGATCTTATTTTCATTTTTTCCACCTTGCTGCTCTCAGGAACTGTCAGTGTAAATTTTGAGGTTTTGCCTTTTGTTTTCCCCAAGCTGGGAAACATCAATGTTTAGTTAAGGCTTGACCAGATTAAGGACTTTAATTGACAAATGCTGTTTACTCTGCAGTAGACTATGGGAGCTGTTAATTTATGTTGTAGCTGCTGTGGAAAATGAGAGTCCTGTGGAGAATCCTGTGGGATACATTTGTCCACATTGTGTGATGGGGTAGGGCCAATATTTATACATTCAGGGATGATGAATAGAATGGACCATTTTCCTTGGGGAGAAAGAGAGATATCACTGTCTGTGAAATTTGCCTCCTTTTTGCTGCAACCTGAGTTAACTGACCTTGGTATGGTGTAACATGGGCTTTTCTGTTTGCACAGGCCTTCCTGAGGTGGTAGACAGATTGGATTATTGCACAGGTCTGCAAAGCCCCTGGAGAACTTGATAAGCATGCTGCATCAGCTGACCTATGACTTCAACATACTAACATATTATTTTAGGGAGTGCTTGATTTTCAGGAAAATGGCTCCCCATGGTTCAGCTGCCAGCTTGGCTGGCTGTTTTTTCAGCAAGTGATCTGTGGTATGTGAACTGTGTAAATACATCTGTACACTGACGCAGACGGGGAAACTAGGATGTAACCTACAACGGCCAAGGTGGCTTCCTTATTGACCTGCGGATGTGTGTGAAATTTGGCAACCACCAGACCAGGTCTGAAAACCATCCTACAATGCTGATCTCTCTGGTGTCTGTGGGAAATTCTCTGTTAGACCATTTTTCACGCAGAGACGAGAAGAGCAGATACTCGAAGAAATGTGCGTTGTCAGGGAAGTGGGGACATTTCTAAGATATTTCAATTTCCTGCAGGAACTAGTCGAGGAAACTGAGTTGTGCAGTGGTCCCAGGTCTGAGGCTTACAGATGTGTTGCAGCAAACGTCTTGGTGATGAGTGGCTTTTAAGTAATAAGCATGAAGTTGTAAAAGTGGTGGGACTTACACCAATGGCAAGTGTTTCTGAGCATATTACTCTGTGTACAACATTTTTATTAAAGAGTTTTAAATAGAAATCAAGGTTAGGTTTTTACTGTACCTAGGTGTTTGTTTTGACCAGTTTGGACAGTGGGGTCTCTATGAAGTTTGAGTCTATGAAGTTATTTGTGGTGCATTTCTTGTGAGGAAGTTACCCTCGATGGATCTTGTGGAAAAGTCTGACCTTAATAGCATGGTAAATCTTTATGATTATTTAGCATTCAGTTATGACATAGGATGAAAAGACAGTTCATCAGTTGCCTTTTTTCATTACTTAAGATTTGCAAGGTATTTGGAAATCCTAAAACAGTCCTAACCAATGTTCATCTCTTGAGTTAGGAACTTTGTAATACAAAATTTTCAGGTGAGTTTTGAAAGCAGATAAGTACTAGTCACATCTTTTTCTTTCTCCTCATGTCATTCATAAGATACAGGGGGCTGAATTTCAAATTTCCTAGGAACAGCTTTCTTATTTTACAATCTTAATCTAGTGAGACTGTGCCTAGGCCTTCACATAACTTTTTTTCTTCATAAATGACTTACAAAGTGTGATGATACAGTACATGGCTTCGGAGGTGTGCTTTGTATTTCTTTTTTTTTTGCCATCAAGCTGCCACAGGGGGGAGTAGAAGGTTGGAAAGGACCATGCTGCCCAAGAAGTCACTGATACAGGGCAAGTGCTGTACTCCAAGTGAATACCCTAGACAGTCCGGTGCGTGGAGGAGAATTGGTGCAAAAGGAGAACGTACGTGCTGGGAATTAAAGGTTTTGTTGGAGGAAGGAGCTGGAAGGTTTGTGCAGCGGGGGCGAGCTGAATGGTTCACCACGTCGCAAAACCACGCTGTTTTTCTTATTCGCTGTGACCAGCTTTTCTATCCAGATGTGAGGGGAATGTGACTGAATTGCTTCTCTGGCTCAGAAGGGAAGATGACATGTGGGAGTTGTACAGGGCTTGCAAACTCCCTCAGTCTGACAAAAGGCTTTTCCCACGATAAGCTATTTGCTAATGAAGAAAAAATGCTCGGCAGAGGCAAAGCATCTCTGCAAGGCAGAGGAGAGAGCGAGGACTTTGCAACTTGATGGGAAAGGGTTGTTCTTGTGGGACCACTAGGGCCGGTGAAGTCCACTTGCCCTATGTAAAACAGGAGCAGCTGGAAGCTGGCCTCTGGGAGATATGTTCTTACACCTTGGGCCTGGTGCGGGGCCACCGTCTAGTGCTGTGTCCAGGACCCTCAGGCACACAGACACGGTCTGGAGTGGCAAAGGGTGAGCAGGGCTGAAGAGAAAGGTGCATGCATGTGTTTATGTGGGAAGGGTTGGGGGACGGAGAAGGAAGCGGAGAATGTGGTGTGTGAAGAGAGCAGCGAGAGTGAACTGGCCAAGGATGAAGTGGGCTTGGCAGCTTCCTTCCCACCACCACCACCACAGCATTTTACCACCATGAAACAGTGTTCGGGTCTGTTAACCCATGGGCGAACTCATTTGCCAGAAAGAGATGTGTCTGTGGTGAATTCTGTGTGCTTCTGTCCCAAGCCCCTTTGGATGCAAGTCTCCCTTTTAACTTGCCCCTCTGAACTCAGGAACAGGCTGATCTGTATTGGGGAGCTATGTCATTGAACAACTTAGTCAACATTTTTACTTTTTTTTTTTTTAATGGGGAAAGAATGAAGTAATTTTCAGGAACTACTTATGGATCAGGAAAGCAACTGAAAGGAATAGATCAGGCACATTTTCTTTTATGAAATCCTCCAGATCTGAGCGTACAGATCCACCATGAGATAGACTAAGTAAGGAAGAAGGAAGAATTAAAGGAAAAATGCAAAAAAGACATTTATGTTTTCCTAACCTATCATGAGAAATAACAAAAAATGGTATGTACTCCTTGCTAAATGTGTTATTTTAAAAATGCAGAGGAAAGATGGTGAGCAGGTCTTCCTTTTCATTTTAACAGCAAAGTAGATATGAAAGTACAAAATTCTTTGGGTGAAATTTTTCTGTGTTTTTTGTATGCCTGTGATTCTAGGACTGATGAACTATCATCAAAAAGAACCTGGGAGAAATCCACATTCTTTGTTTAAAATATATTGATAAATTCAGTGCCTGTTCCACAACCTTGTCCACAGACTAACATACACACACAAAAAAGAGAATTAATGGTTTGGTTTCCAAGTAAGACACAAGGAATTTGTTTATCCTGTTGGGAGGTAACGTATCAAGGTTTCAGTGGATCTATGTTAAGTATATTCAGAGTCTTACGGAATGCAAGGTCGGTTTTATTCAGCAATAAATATCTAAAGTAACAAGAACATTTATACACTTGGCAAACTTGTTCTTAAACCTCAGGTTCTGGACTATTCCTAGGGACAGTTATCGTAAGTTCAAGAGTTAACTGGAGACAAAGCTGCAAATGGAAAAAGCTGAAATCAAATAAATTCAGAGCAACTTTGAATTTGTCCCTTAGTTCCAGTGATGCATGAGTACTAGAAGGAGCTCAAGTCAGAAACATACTGAAAGTTGTGCCACCATTTATTGCACTCATTGGGACTCTTCAAATCATAAAAACCTGGAGAACACAGATCTGAGTTAGTGTCACAGTGTCACATGTAAATTTACTCGCACTACTGTCCTACTCTTCCGAAAGCACTTTCAGCTTATGTTGTCAAGTCTTTTCTTCTAGAACATTTGCTAGTCGGCCTTGATGTGCGAGCATATAAAAGAAGATAATAAAAAAGAAGGCATCTAACAATGTAAAAATCCTAGGCACAGGTGTCCTGGTTTCAGTTAGGACAGAGTTAATTTTCCTCCTAGTAGCTGGTAGGGTGCTGTGTTTTGGATTAGGATGAGAAGAGCGCTGATAACATGCTGATGTTTTAATTGTTGCAGAGCAGTGTTTACACCAGGCCAAGGACTTTTCGGCTTCTTGCTCTGTCCTGCCAGCGAGCAGGCTGGGGGTGCAGCAGGGGCTGGGAGGGGACAGACCCAGGACAGCTGACCCAAACTGGCCAAAGGGGTGTTCCATACCATATGGCGTCATGCTAAACAATATATAGGGGTGGCTGGCCGGGGTGGGGGGCCGGCTGCTCGGGGATAGGCTGGGCATCGGTCAGCGGGTGGTGAGCAATTGCATTGTGCATCACTTGTTTCGTACACATTATTATTATTATTATCATTATTAATAATTTTCCTGTCTTAATAAACTGTCTTTATCTCCACTCACAGGCTTCACTTTCCCGTTTCTCTCCCCCATCCCAGAGAGGGAGGGGGGAGGGTGAGCGAACGGCTGTGTGGTGTTTAGCTGCTGGCTGTGTTAAACCACAACAAGAAGTTAGAGCGTTTTTGCTATGTGCCGTGTCAAGATGCTCATTCTGGACATGGTGCATGTTCCTTAACATCTGAAAAATGAATACATGTACAAAGACAAAAACAACAGCAAAACCAGCGTTATGTGGTTAGTGATTACATAACCCTTTCTGTGGCTTTTCAGTTTTCATTGTTTTATTCTTTTCAGGAAAAAAAATAAAAATATTTTGGAGTTTGAGGGAAATTACAGCAATCCATTTTGACAGTTTAAGACATCCAACACTTTGGCTAGATGTGTTAGCTCTTCTATTTCTACTCTTCATTACAGTTTAACCCTTGGATAGGATGAATGGACAGCACAGTTACTGTAATTTGTATTGTTATTTGTAATGCAACCAAATCATTCTTTTAGTTGAAAAGGTGTAGATACATGTTTCTGGTGCTGTAGGTCACAGGTTTGTTCCTGCAGAGAATACACTGTACATTATGTTCAGAGCTGACACATAAAGGACTTCTGACATTTGAAAAAGGTTATTTTGCTATGATACAATTCCAGCAATAAAACCACACATGCTGTGTTTCAAGCCAAATTAGTTGATGAATGGATGTCTGATTTTTGTTTCTTGAAGGCCAGTCTGAACAAATCCTGCCAAAGTTATGTTATTACTCAGAAATTGTCATGCTTCTCCTGCAGACCAACACAAAGCAGTAAATTCTCATCACTTAATTATTAAAAAAATACGTAAATTAGAACAGAATGAATAAAAACCAAGGTAACAAAAAGTTCTGTCCACAGATATTTATCAAGAAAACCAATCTGGAACATAGCTGCGAGGCTTAGAGCATATTTGGTATTTCAAGACTAAATGAACCAATGTGCTAGAGTTTTGTGGAGAACTAAGATGAGAATAACAGGGAAGGTGGAGAGAAGAAAACTTCAAAAGGTTAAGGCAGTATAGCTCCCATAATTTATGTGATATGGGACCACAGCATCGATGATGGGAAACTTCTCACATGGACAAATGTGAATATAGACACAAGCTCTGCGATGCTCTTGACTAAAGACTGTTTTTCCTTGGAAGGAAGTTTTGAATCAGGAGTGCAGACAGTAGATACCAGCTTGTTGCTGTGATGACACAATCTTTTTATGCGGTTGTCTTTAAAAAGTTTCTGGTTTAGCTGTCAGCCATCATTTAAAAAAAAGTCTGAGTTCCCCAGCTTTGGACATATGAAGTACACAGTCATATAACATTGCTCCACAACTGGAATGACAGCTAAGTTTCTTTAAAGGCATAGATAATTTTAAGCTTTACATGTGAAAATTACAACTGTAAGCACTCCTGACTTTAAAAGTGCTGGACGAATATTCTTCAAACTTAACCTGAGTCCTGGCTTACTCTACTAAACAGCACAGAAAAAAAATTTGTAACATTTAGCTATTTTTGAGTTGTGAGCATGACCTTCGTGGTTATAGTATTTAGCAGAAAGTGCCTTGTCCCACCCCCACATAAGTAATTGTTTTCATCTTGCTCAGAGATTCAGTTTCAGGGGGTGACCAAATATGAACAAGCTTCAACCCAAAGGAATTACTATCAGGAAATGACAATCCATGAAGTGAGTAAGTGTGGGGCTGAGATAATCATTAAACATATACAACCAGTCCCAGCTATAAATAGCTTCAGCAGACTGGCCATAGGACAGCGGTCACATTCCTCCTGACCAACTGTAAAATGTCGTCACTGGCGCGTGAGCAGTAAAACTTTCTTCCCTACGTGTCTACGCTCTCCATCTTGCAAAGCATTCACTGACTTTCACATGATTTACATATCAAATCCCTGTTCATTTTAGCAACTTTCTCTTTTTCCTGGCCATCGTTTTCTCATTCCAAATGCATTTTGACTCTCAGTCCTTTTTACCGCCTTTCCCCATTTCACTTGGGTCATCAGTAAGTTGCCTTCTCTGAAACTCTTATTCCTCACAGCCTTCAGCTTGGGGTCCCATAAATCTCCTTTGCAGTCTTCAGAGTAACGCTCCAGTCTTTTGTAGGTGACTTCCTTGAGCTGTTTCTGAATATGGTTTGATATCCTTCTGCTAGCCAAAGGGCTAGCAGGGTTTTTATGGGAAATGTGGAAAGCTTTTCAATGGGCCATCAAGGGGTCTTACAGATTTGTTCAGCCTGTACAGTAGTATGGACAATTCTGTTAAGACCTCTGCTTTCCAAGCTGGAAAGGTCACTGTGTTTCTTCGGAATATTTTTGGAGATGTTTCTGTGGTTTGTCAGAGCTAAAAATAAGCTATGATCAACACACTTAAAAATTATGACAGGATTTTTTTTTAAGAGTATAAAAGGCAATCAGATGTTTTCCTCTTAGGGAACCAGTCAGAACTACAGTCAGGCCACGAAAATCCCTTTCAAATCTCTGTGTCAAACCTTTGGTGTTTTTTTTTTTTTAATACCTCTTCATCTGTCTTATGCAGGTCGTACAGCCTCGCATTTTCTCAACTGACAGGAAAAGTCACCAGAAACATCTGTAGTCTTTTCTCCTTAAATTTCTAGGGCAATTGGAAAGCTTTCATCAAAGTTTGTTTTCATTAGAAAGAGGCATTCTGATGAAATTGACCATGGGCATCACTTGTATTAATTTTGTTGTAAAATGAAGATTACAAAAAGTTCATAATTCTTTCTTTTAACATGTTAATGTTCCTTTCTGATTTTGGAAGGGAAAAACATTGGGGTAGTATATTTTGAAATTCAGTTTGTATCAATAACCCACTGGTTTGATTAGCATGAAAAAATACTTCCTTTTTTTTTTTTTTTTTCACTTTGTGGGACTTTTTTGATCTTTGTCATTTTAAGTGAAGCTGGAAGAGACGTTTGGAATACCAGTATTTTTCAAGAAGCAGAAAAACCATTTTGTGGCCCACATTAGAGAACACTTAAAAATATTTCATGTTTCATTTTAAGTCATTAAAGCCTATTGTGTAAAAGCAAATTTGGTAACAGTTTTACTGTTTTCTGTCACTGTAGTTATTTCTAAAACAAGTCCCAGTGTTGCGAATGATTGGACTACAAGGCCTCTTATTAAGTAGTTCAAAGGCTCAGTTTTGGATGACAGACCTGTAGGAGGAATCTATCGCTGATGACTTCTGTGGAGACTTTCAGCAATCAGTCCGTGTCTTCCGTGCCCTTCCTTGAGTCCTGCGCTTGAATATATACTGTATTTGGGAGTGCTGGCTCAAGCTTCATTGCTTTGAATGAAGTGGTCCTTGTATGTAGGACTTAATCATTGCTGGGGTTAGAGAGGGAGTTGCTGAGATACAGCACAAAAAGGCCTGAATTTGCTGAGAGACAACTGGGAGAACTGAAGATACCAAGCCATTCTCTGATAACACTCACATACTAGGGCCTTACCTCCCTTCACAGCTACTTGGATATTTCCTGTTTATAAAGTTTCATCTTAGTGGCCCTGCACAGAACAACTCTCCACAGTAGTTGTAGTTGGATTTCTGCCGTGACTCCTCAAGGATCTCAAGGAAGGGTGACAAGCTGGGGACATTTTGAGAGGGCTAAAGTGGGTGGTGTTGCAGGTGCCTGGAGTCTGAGAGCTGGTGCAGGTTATTCCTTCAGGGATTTTCCTGCCTTTCACAACAAAGGGCTGTAGCATTCAGTGCCTGTCGGTGTTAGCAGCAGTTCCTCTTTCAGAATCACAGCTTTGCAGATGGCCACAGGGAAGAACTGATGTAGGAGCCTTACCTGCTGTATCTACCACCTCCCAAGTGCATAGGTTAGAAAAGTCATCCTTGCATTTAAAAAAGCAAAGAGGTAACATGACCTCTCTTTCTGTGTATCAATTTGAACCCCATCCTATTTTAAACCCCATCTTCATCAGTGAGTCTTATCTAACACTGGCAGAAAACACAGGATGTTGCTTCTCGTCAGGACATAGCCTGCATTTAGTTTTCTTTCAAGTGGCGCAATAAAATATGAGAATAGGCTTTGGCTTCCCACGTTTTAATTCTTCTTTTTTAATCCCTGTTTTCATTTTCAAAACTATTTGGATCCGAGAGACATTTTTTTCTTTCCACTTCTGATTTGCTTGTTGGAGCACTGCCTTCTCACCCTATTTGGATGTTAAGAGGCTCTCTATTTTTCCATTTCTGGAATAGCCATTCACGACGCAGTGTTTCTTGTGCAAACCCTCAGAATTTACAGTGTGTTTATTGGTCTCTCACCAACTGCAATTTCTCTCTTGTAATATTTTGTTTCAAAGTTTCTTTCAGATACTGTCATAGAGATTTTGTTCACAAAGTAATTCTGCTCTAAGCTTAGGAGCTAAGTAACTGTTCCTACACGATCTAACTCATCAGAGAGTTAAACTATGAGGGATTTATGTAATTTGTTGAACTGGTAAAATTAAGACATAATTGAGAGGGTTGTACAATTTTAATAGTAAACTAGTGTGCAAAAGATACTGGTTGTGCAAAGTGTTGCAGGAATGAACAGTAAAACACAGCCCAAGCGTTGAAGAGACCACACTCAAGTCCTGATTTTGGCAGTCGTGCTGCACAGATTAAGGGAATGTTTGTGTAAAAGAGCTTGTAAACTCTGGGAAAGTAAGGGAGAACAAGCAACTCAGGGATGGATATTTCATCACAGTGCAGGTAAATTGGTTTGACTGTGGGGAGTTTCAGCTGAAAGGAGAATGGAGCTGAAGCATGAGGGCCCATTGCTGTTCTGCATGGTTCCAAAGCCTGTTGGTACAGGGAAATGCTAATGGACATCACAAAGCCTTTGGCTTTTTCCTGTTTTATAGCTGTGGGAGTTGAAGTGTGGAAGGAGACTGCAGAAGCCAATAGAAAGCTGGGATGGACTTCGTGTATGTGAAGGAGGTCCAAGCCATTGAAGAATGCAATGGTGCAGGACCAGTGGGTGGGAAACAGTATTTCCAGTCAATAAAATGAAAAATCTGCCAAATCTGACTTGCAGTGAAACTGCATTTCTCTGTCTTCCATTGGATTGGACAGCTTTGGGTTAGGTACTTTTTGGAGGCTGGCTCAGAAAGGAAAATGGCATCTATCCTTTGGTTTGAGTGCTACCCTTGAAGCCTAACGAACTGGCTCAATAAATGAGTATAATAATATTGGTTTAGACAACTTAGTTTTAAGCCTAGGCATGAAATGGTTTTTTGCTGAAAATCAGGAATGTCTGGGAATCTTTCTTTTCCTGCTGTGGTCCTTGATGAGTTTTGTCCAGGATGTCATAGGAAATGCGAGCTCCAGATATATCGTGAGACAGCCTGTTTTATGTGGCAGCTGCCTGTTTCAGAAGAAAACGTTGGAGATAGCTTAACGTGCATGCCGGCTTTGGGATGCTCATCAGCACTAATTCCAAACTTTCTTTTCAGTTGCTGATTGCTGATTAGCACTGTGAAGCAAAACAAACACGATAGCTTTAGCCACTAAAAATTATCCCTCTTCCGCTCTCACGGTCTCTCTCATTTTCTTCGGACTAGAATTTTGTAAACAGCCAGATGGAGTTTTGTTTCCAGAGATCTCACAAACCAGATTTTGGTCCCAACTAGCTATTTCAGGCCAACTTAGATTCTATTGAAGGATGGATTTATAAGGAAAATGTTGACAGATCCTGGCCTCTTGTATTGCTGGTGGGAGCCACGATAATAATAATGATTTCTTTTAATACTCTTCCATCAAATGTTCAAAGCAGGAGTTTTTTTCTTTTGGTGCAAACATCAAAAATGTGGATAGTGTTGTGTTTTTTTTTTTTCCCTTCTCTAAACTTGGACAACATCTGTGTTTCTACCATTTCTGTGGGAATGCAATACACCCTTTTCCAACTTTATTAAAAACCACTTTTTTGGCTAGAGTGTGTGCCATTGCAAGCACTTTCATGATGTCTCATATTTCTTGTTCTAGGAAGCTGGAGTCTGCCTCTTTCGTTTCTACAGGACTTCCTTGCTGTGCAAAGTGTACATCAGAACTGTGGTTTTCCTCTCAGGATGCCTTCAAGTTGTTTGCCTTCTTAACCCAGACATCTTAAGCATTTCCAAGGAATTAAATTACTGTCCCGTGACAGTAAGGTTTTACTGATGCTTATGTTGCGTGTTGTCCCAAAACAGAACTGATGTTAGAGATAGTTTGAGTGTGCTCTGACATCTGGAAAAAGTTATACTGAAGCCTGGCTGCAGTTCAGTTCTTTACCTTTTAGGACAAGCCTCTTGCATTTGATCTGGGCTGGAAATTCTCAAAAGCAGCTTTGGAGATGTTTTGATGTGCATGTGTAGAGAAGGATGTAAGAGAAAATGCAAGAGGATCTCATCTGAATTCTGCTGAGTGGCAAAGAAGGCATCTAATGTCGGTGGAGAGGTTAAGTAGGCTTGTCAGTGTGAGGTAGTAGTCACATCTTTGAATGTGTATCCATGTTCTGTAGGCAAACAATTTGTTGACTGCCTGAAGGGAAGACTGAGGGAAGGTTTGTACTGGCTCCTGATACCCCACACACAGCGTGAAAGCGCTTCCCAAGGAAGGAGCTAGCTTTTCTCTGAGCAGAAGTGGAAAAGCTGCTTACAGTCCTCTCAGCCTTGCTTCAGAGTTTATGGAAAGTGTTGGCCTTGCTTGCTTACCTCTCACCAGTGGAAACAGGCCGGCCATCTGCGGGAGCGGTCTTATTTAGTGGAAACTGCCTCACGTAAGAAGAGGGGGCTGGTCCCACAAAGGTGTGGGTTTGTTGACATCTGCTCTCTTTCTGTGTGATTGGAGGGTGCTTGGAAGGTGTGGTCTCATCTGCATCATGCCTCCACTGCCTTTGGCACAGCCAAATTCAGCCCTGCCTGAGGCTGTAAAAGGAGGGGACTGCTGCAAGCAGAGTGAAAGCGACCATGTGAAAAAAAAAATTACTCTTTTCCTCCTCTGTTTCTTCAGTGTATGCATTCCTGCTGGTATGTACCTGAAAAGAGATGGCCACATTCCTGGGAAGAGGGCTTTGGGTCTGTGTAGGTATGTGTATGTGTGTTCCTCTGGGCGTACGTGTTTGCAATGCCAATGCCAGCATAACAGTTTTTGTGCTGCTCTGGGGCTTGGAGGGTGCCAGAGCTGTTTTTGAAGCAAGGCAAGAAAAGGAAGTTCTTATTTATTGTAAATGGTTCCTTTTTAATTATTATTATTATTTTTAAAATTATTTTTTAAGATGCATATACAGCTTTTCAAAGGTGCTGCTGACAGCTGTGGAAGAAGGCCTGTCTTTATTCAGCATGTGCCACATTTCATGTAGCCCTTTGCGCCAGAGCAGCCCCAGCATAAACACGGTGGCAGCACTGTGCAGAGTCTCTGACCTGGGATGGAAGGCTGCAGTACAGGACATGCAGGGCAGTCATGCATTGGCTATGTGATATGCGTTGGCTGTGCAATGATCTGTCCCATCCTCGCCATGCAGATAAGGTATATTTAACTGTAGGGGTTACTGCATCTGATGGTCAGGAAGCAAATCAGTTGTTACTGGCCCCTTTCAGATGTTACTGGCCTCCACCTGCGCTAACTTTGGGGTGCAAATATCTTTTTGTTAGAAATTAGACTGTGGGAACTACTTGCGTGTGAATTGCAAGGCATCCAAAAGCTTTCAAGCCACTGCTGACTTGGTTAGATTGAATTTTCTGTGACCGTGCTAGTCTTTCCCCATTTTTCTTCTTCCAGACATGATTGATGAGGCACAATCTTGATGAATTCCAAGCCATAAGAAAGGCAGAAGGCAGAAGTGATACTGCATGCTGATGTTTGTTTGTTTGCTTCTTTGTTTTCACGAAAGGATATAAAGTGTCTTGAATCTACAATAGTTTGGCAATTGGTCCAGGTGCATGTACATGAGCACTAATGTTATTTTCAGAGAGAACAGAAGTACCATGTGATTTTGGCTCAGGGTGGAAGATGAAAGGAGAGCCCCTTTGGACATGAAACTCTGGCTGGCGGCTGCGTTTGGTTGCTGGAGGAGCTGCCACCAGCACGCCGGGCTGGCTGCCCCTGGCATGGCTGGGATTACTTTGCTGCTACATGCCGTTGCTCAGCGCAAGAACAAGGCGCTTACAAGAAGGTGGCTTTGTGTGGCGATGTGCAGGTCACAGTTCCCTTTCTCTAACGCTATTCACGGCTGCCTCTGTTTATACTCTTCTAGCTCATGATAAACATCGGGGCATGACAGCCTAAAGATAATAACATTTTAAAGTTCAGATACCTCTGAACGCCTCTGCAAACATCTGGCAGAAAGCCACTTCTCTTTTACCCACAAAAGCTTGGTGAAACTAGAAGTCTGGCTATCTAGCACACTCTGGTTTAGGAGATGGAAGTTAATAAAATATTTCCTCTCTTTTCTGTAACCAGGGCAAGCAGAAGTGCACAAAAATGGTTGCCTGCCAGTCCGCTGCAGGAGGAAAATAGCCTGGCATTGTGTCACTGGAGTGCAGACAGGCAGGAGAGCCAGAAGATTTGTCGTCAGGAACCCTCGCACGTACTCTGGGGCGGCAGCTCAAGTTTTTAAGTTACACGTACGTATTGCACAACTTCTGAAGACAAGAAGTCCTCCAGATGATGCAAGCTGAGTGAGTGATATGTTCTGAGGATGCCAGTGTAAATTTACCCTTTTACACCTGAGGAGCTGACTGGTTTAAGCTGCCATCTCAGAAGCTGTGTGAGTTAGCCCACACTGTGTGCTGTGCTGTTCTGTTTGCCCAGAGCCAGGCGAGGCTGTCTGAATAAGGCTTGTGAATCTCTACAGTGCCCTGCATTCACGGCTGAGACTGCAGCAAGAGCCATATGCCTCATTTTTAAAATTGGCCTAGGTTCCAAAACACAAGGGTGCTTTGTAAAATTTTTTGGCTTCCTGATCTTCTTGAACTTTCTTCCTCAGACCTAGCTTCCCTCCTTCATCCCCACCATTGCACCCAAACAAATACTCTGGTTAGACCTACGTGGGCAAGTGAGGGTGCCTGCCCCAATGGCAGCTCTCATGAGCAGAGCAGCCCTTCCACCTCCTCTGAATGGTATGACAGTCCCTGGCTAATGCACATGCACCAGAATTGTGTTTCTCCTGTCAGAGGAAAAGATGTCAAGCTTATAACTGAAGGAAAAAGCTATCTAAAGGAGATAAGAGTATAAGAGATGTTACTGCAGTTCTATATTTGAAATCAGTTACGTATGTGTGTGGTAACCCAAATGATGGGCGGACTGCACTTTCCCCTTACCATAATTACATTTCCTTTCATAGCTAGGGTTGGGGACACATCCAGACATTACAGAACACATCAGTAGATTTAGTGTGGCTTACTCAGTCTCCATTTATCAGACTATGTCCCAATTATGTCACATTTAGGAAACAGAATAATTTTCTGGTTATAGCACACAAAATTTGTGGCATACTAATCCTAGTCATCCTACTGTATGACCTTGGAGAAGTTGTTTTACTTCTCTTTGATGGTAAAAAAAATTAACTTGCCTCTTGGATGGATTTTAGTACCGTGCCAAGTTAAAAAAAAGTCTGAATCTAAAGTTAGCCTTCTAAATCCATATTTAGGGGCTAAATGGGGTGATTTGTTTTCCACAACCCTGAGCACCCAGCAACTGTCTCCCACTGAGGCCAGCTGGAGATTTTGGGTGTTCATCAGTCTGAAACGTGAAGCAAAAGAAGAGCAAAGGCAGCTGTTTGTGTGCACGTGAAGAGAAGCTCACTTACGTGGTGTGAGGCAGGAGCAGCAGTTTGTCTTTACTGGTTGGTTGTCACAGTGACGGTGGTGGGGAGATGCAGGTGGGATTAATCTCACTATTTTTGCAGTCTAGAAGTGGGATATCTGCCTTAGGCTGATTGTTCACAATCCCTTTAGAGGATCCCTTGGTTCAGTGGATGCAGAACAGCTCTCAGTGGAGGCAGATGAGAATTCCCCAATGTGTCATTCTGTCCACCTATCTGGTCACAGGATGAGTTGTCCTCCAGAGATGGTCAGCCCTGCCCACTGAGTGCAGAGTTTCATACATGCTTAGACTGCTTGCTCAGACTCTGCTGACTGTAAAGGCAGTGGGTGACTTACAGTGCACTAGGTAAGTCCATGTGTGTTGCAGAGCTCTTCGTAGCTGCAGAGAACGGTGAAACCCTACCACAAGCCTGAGAAGGTTGGTTGTGAAAGTTATGATCAAGTGAAAGCAGGGAGAAATACTTGAGACTTGCAAGGAAAAAGAAATACAAACCTGACTGTAATCAATGAAAACCTTTTCCGTATTGATGGGATGGTTTTTTTCCACTGGACAGCTTTGCTCTTCAGGGCAGTATTTGAGGAGGAAGATTAATTTTCCCACGGGAGAAATAAGCTTTGAATAAGTCAGCTAAAATGGATTGTTCTTATGTGCACTGCACATCTATAGGAGAAACAGAAGAAGTTTACATGCTCCCTGAGGAGGAACCATGACAAGCAGACAATTAACCAATTCCCCCAGATCCCTGATTTAAAGAACCACGTAATGGCTTAATTGAGTTGAGTTGCTGAGAGAGCAGCACTGCACTGAGATTCGTGCTGTGAAGTGCACGATTCCCAGAGGCATCCATCAGGTTTTAAAGAATTGACTTTCCATGCTAATTGACCCAGATGTGCTTGATTTTACTTCACAATCTCCACTTCATTCAATTACTGGTAAAGAGAAGGGAATGAGAAAAAAAGGCTCCATTTATCTCATGTACTATATTAAAAGGAAGCTTTCCTAAAGCAACATTTTGTAGTGCTGATCAAATTGTTCAGCCTGAACTGGAGCAGCATTTATGCCACTTTTTTTTTTTTTTTTATTATTATTTCCCAAATGACCGAGCATGTATTTTGTAAGGAGTAGAGAATATTCGTTAAGCCACTCTGCTTGGCAAGGGAAATGTAGGCATCGTCAGCAGAAGAATGAGCGCGGTACAGATGGATGGACGGTGTGTGACCTGCCTGGCCAGGCAGCGTTCAGAAGCACAGTGGGAAGTCCGAGCGTTCTCATGGCTGGAGGCAGAGCTGGCCCGCCTGATCCACCAGTGCACGAAGGAAATCACACAGTTTAGCTATTTTCAGCTTTAAGAAGGCAAGGAGCCAAGTTGAAGGAATAGGCTTTGCAATGTGAATGAGCAGCTGAACTCTTCCATGTCCCAGGACAGTAGGCACCCCGTTTTCACGTTTTCACAAGCTTTGTTCACCTTTTATGTATGTGTAAACATCCCTGGAGCACACGGAGTAATTAGCACAACACTGGGGTTTCCAGTGCATTCTGTGTGTGTGTGTGTGTGTGTGCAGGACCCCGTTTTTTGTTCCTTGTCAGTTCACAAGCTTTAATTCATTTATAAATCAAGCATCTTTGTGTGGTAGGGATTGAGTCCACCTCTCTCGCAGCATTCCTGGAATACCACTGGAGGCTTTCTTTCATAAAGAAGTTTGCTCTCTACCTGGTTAATGATTTCAGACTTACCTCAAACAGTGTCAGCAAGAGACGTGTTGAGGAGCTTCTGTGTATTCATATTTAAACAGGCTGGGTACCATTGAAATTAGCTTGCACCATTGTTAGGGGAGCAGAATTTAGCTCCCGGTGCTTGTGACTAGCCATATTTTGTACCAACCAGTCAAGTTATGGAGCTCTGCTCTGAAGCAAAGGTGTTTAAGACATTTACTTCTTTGTTAAAAGTTTTATGCCATATATGGTCAGCTGCGGTGGTTTTGTTTTGCTTTTTTTTGGTGTTGTTGCTGTTGTTTTTTTCTCTCCTCTTAAGAAGGCTCTCCTCCAAACTGCTGAATCATGCTGCAATCTTAGACATGATGATTTTTCAGAATTTGAATCATAGTTGAGCTCTCTGGATATCAAGCTGTGAAGCCACACATGGGCTCAGCCGTTTGGCAGCCACTGAGTACAGCTTTGGCAGTATCATATTCACAGTCCAGATGTTGGATGGTTCAGCCACCACATGCAGCATATTAGAGAACAGAGCAACAACATGACTGAAAATTGCAATTTACTCTTAATTTAAATACCATGGTTTGTACTGTTCTTCATGATTTAGTCCGGATATTAAGAACCAGACTGCTTTATGCATGGATCAGTATCCCACCCTACAAGAACTCCTCACCTAACAAGCCCACATGCAGTGAGAAACTTCATTTGGTGTACAAGCTGTTTTCGGTCTTGCATTGCAAGGTCCCCCATGAGAAGCTGTCCCAGTTGGGCCCACTTCTGAAGTCAGTTACAGGTTTTGACGTATTCAGGACTGACAAAAAGCATCACGACCCACTGGAACCAGAACTAAGAAAGTCAGGGTAGTACCTGGGATTTGTAAATGTGGTACGATCATGTTGTCTTCATGTTCTGCTGTGGCCTTGCAGGCTGCAGTGATGAATGCTTTAGAAATACCTGGGAAAGATAGAGAAAAATAGGATTCTTCTTCAAAGCTATGCTTCGGCACATTCAGTCAGTTGAGCTGCTTCCCGAAAGTGCTTCGCTTTAAATAATGTTCTGTACTCAAATGGTGTGTTTTGAACATGCTTAAGTTTTGTGCATGTGAAACAAGAAACTGAGTCTTGACAGTTCCATTCCTGTATCGACACTTCTTTATGACCACAAAACTCAGTCTGTGAAAACAGCTACTGTTGTTTTGCTGGGCATTTGAAAGAAAGATCTTTATTCTTTCATAGTGAGCACTAAATCTGGGCAGGAATAAACAATGAATCACCTAGGCCAAATTACTTTCTTATGACTGCAGAAAACACAGTGGCAAATTTTTTTATTTTTTTTTTTTTAGGGTGACTGAGACACATAGTAGAAAAGTGCTCATTAATTTGATCTAATGTATTTAAGCTAAATCTTAAACTTGAGACGTGGAGAAAAGAAATGAGGGAACACGTATAAAAACTGTTTACACAATGCAAGAATGTTCCTGTGAATATGTGAACACTGAAGGACTGATAATTTCACTGTGCCTGTTATGCTAAAACTGAGCCTTGAAATCTTTCTGAAGGAAGATATATCTGACAGTTTTCTTTGCATGCCAACCGGTTAAACTGAGCTGTTTTGTGTGAAGAAGTAGTGCTGGAGTGGAGGAGGACTGGTGCTGGAGTATGAGGTATGGCATAGATGAGCAGAAGGGAACTTGTCTGTGTCGATCTCAGTGGCAAGTGGATAGATAGGAGGCTCAAAGGGGAATATTGTCCCAAAAGGAAGAAGGGATTTAGAGACAGGGAGAAGCAGTGTTGGAAGCAAAAGGGCTTCTTGGGGTCCATGACATGGAAAAGAGAATAGCACTGCTGTCTTGGAATAGAGGATGAGACTTGAAGCGAAAACAAGAGCAGCAGAAAAATTTCTGCAGCTGGGTGAAGCTGAGTTCTTTGAAGGAGAACATCAAATGAACAAAGCAGCATGGGTCCTTGAAAAAGAATAAAATGGCTGGAAGAAGAAAAAGTCCCAGGCAATGAATATCATTAGGGAATTCAGTGGCAACAAATTCAACTGGCCAAAGAATCTAGACAATTTGGAATATATTTTTTTCCAAGGAACAGAAATGTATAGTCATTATCTAAGTAAAAGGTAGTACGTTTTGCACTGTTCTAGGCAATTCCCATTTTTTTCCAGTGCAATCAGCTACTTAAGTGCTGACATACTGAGAAGAGCAGAAAGGGTCTCACTTTCAATGAACACTTCAATACTAAAAGTGAGAACTAAAAGGAAGGAGGAACTATGAAGAATCATAACAGCAAAGGATCTGCCCCATAGGTTCTTGAAGGTTCTTCAGTCTTAAGATGGGAGAAGGCTAGCTTAGTCAGTCTAAGTTCAAGTCAGAAAACTCTGCTCTCTGTGGGTGTAACTGTAAAAAATGCTAAAGCAGCTGTTATGATGTACTATGGTGTATTATTTCTGTCTTATCTACAAGTCAGCAAAGAATGAAATTGCTGAAGATAGTCTCACTAGTTGAGTCACACAGTATTTTGGTCCTGGTTCTGACAGAAGAAAGTCAGGTCAGAGACCAACCGGTGTACTGACAGTTTACTGTGAGTTTAATAGTATAAAACAGAATTATTTTGCTTTTGCATACTGAAAGATGATGCTTCCAGGATGAAGTTAGAGTAAAATGGATGTGGTAATTCTATGCAAATTAAATATATTCCATAAGTTTTATTTAAAAAATTCAAAAGAAACTAGAGGAAGTTTTTAAAAGCAGAGGTTTTTGGTTCTTGGGAACTAAGCCAACTGTAATGGAAGCAGATGCTTACATGGAGTGCAGGACTTACCACTTAAAACATCCAAATGGCAATGCAGCAACATGCTTGCTGTGTTCCTGGAATTATGAGATACACATGAAATGCTTTTAAAATGTTTAAATTAGTCAAAGATTTAGTCATACTGAGTGCAAAGAAATCTGTATGGTAGATCATCTCTGCCTACATTTCTGAGCTATTAAGTAACTTAGATACTGTTAATCCTTTCCTGCATTTTATTTCTACAACATAAGAGTCTCATACTAGAGATACTGGATGTCTTGCCTCAAATGTTTCATAATATGTAATTCCAGCAGATTTATGTGCGTGCTTGCAGAGAGATGACATCACTTTTTATACTGTTGAAAGGGGAAAATGTCATTATGCAGACACCCTGTGTCATTTCAAAGCAGACAGGAAGACAATAGTATTGTTCAGATGTAGAGTTCAGAAACAATAGAACTGCTTACCTAATATGTGCTGAAGTTTTACGTCTACACACATCTTTAGTGGAAACCCTAGGAATAACCTCAATTTCCTTCAGCTCAGTGACTGATGGACACCTGGTGCACACAGGATTTAGCAAGAAAGTTTATTCAGTAAGTAGTAATTGCCGAGTACTAGCCAGGTACTTCAGCTTAAATACCTTTTGAAGGGAGAAACAAATCCTAGAATAATTTATCATCTCTACTACAAATTCCAAAACCTACAGTATGTTTGGAAGAAAATCAGACATAGTTAAGGGACAGAGAATTATACAGAAGCCTTAGAAAACCTTGAAACAACATTCCTCTCTTCCCGAATTAACAACCAAATTAGCAAATTGATTTTGTTACCCCAAGGCGAGCAACTATACTGAAAATGCTTAGCTGCACAATGGAGTTGAAATGCCACAGGTTTTTGTATCCTAGCAGGGAGGAGAGCACTGGGAGAAGATAATTAAAACTCTTCAGCCCATTGTGTTACATGTGAAGAAGAAAACATTTCATAGGGGATATATTATTTCAGTGGTAGCTGTATATACGTATATATATGTATTTCTTGAAATGAGGTAGTGGTTTTCTTCTTCTATAATTGCTTATCATTGCTGGATTAGATATGAGTCACCACCTAACGATCTCTCCCTTCCATTACCAGAACAATAAGAGGTATCTTTTTTAGCACTGGGACCTGAGAAAGCCTTAGTTGTCCCAAATCTCAGTCACCCAGTGAGATCTTGTCAAGCCTCTGGTTTTGTTTTCCTTGATACTTGGACTCACTGCACAAAGGTTTTGAATGACAACTCCATGCTTCGGGAACTAGATGTAGGTAAAGAAATCAAGGAACGGCAAGCTTACATTCTGTGAGATTAGAGTCACTGAGTGTAGAAATGATGGCTAGAAAAATGAGAGGAGCAAGGAAAGTTAAAAGAGTTGTGAGAGACAGGCATTAACTTTTCTAATCCACTGAAAATGATGAGAATATTTTCTGGATTGGTATTCCCTCATGAAGGTAACCAGAATACAAACTGCACAGATTCATTTCTAGAAACATGTAAAAAAAAATCCAAAAAACATTATCTGGGAAATAGATTGTCTTTTTCAAGATGCACATTCTTTCTGCATTAGACCAAAAGAGCTTGCCAGGCAAGCACATGATTTTCTTTTACACTGATGTCGCAAGAATTATTTCAAAGACTTTTCTTGTACTAAATCTTTTTCTGTAGGCCCTGCAGGAAGATAGTTATTGTTTGCTTTCCAATATATTGATAGCAAAACAGGCTCTTCAAGAAAATGAAATCAAGTGCTTTCTCCTCTCTCCCTGCTAAAATACTACTAAAGTTTATTAAGGACATCAGCAGCAAAAACTGTCTGAAAAGAAGAGGCTATTACTTCAAAGGAAAATGAAATGTAAGTAAATAACAAAAACACAGATATAACTGTAAATGTTACAGCTGTTTGCCTAGTCTCTTCATCTCCCCATGCAAGCTGTGGTTTTGTCTACATTGTTTGTGACTTTTCAGTGGAAAACTGTAGGAATTACATTCTTTATTCTTTTTAATGTCAGCTGGCAATCACCTTCAAGACAACGTTCATTAATTAGTCTATGTGAGTACTCTCTTGAGAGCAGCAAATCTTTTCTCCATACAGAGGACCTATACTGCATGTTGCACTGATGAACCTCCTAGATTTGTAGGGAAGTTGCTTTCCCTCATGGTATTTTAGAAAAGTTCTAAGCCATTAGTACAACTGAATCCAGCAGAAGGGAGATGGCATAAAATCTTTAATTTATACTCGGAGAGCCTGTTTATCTAATATGCATAGTATCATCAACATGCATGAGTAGTGCATGGGTGAGTATCCATCATGCATGGCTGAGTGTAACCATCATGCATTCTAGGCATGGGCTTACGTTGGGACCAAGAGTCTGTAGCCTATGTCCCTTTCTTTCTCGCTGTAGCACTTGCTGTTCAGCTCATGCGAGGCTTGCACTGTTCTCCTACCTCCTAATACCGCTTGCAGCTGCACACAGTCTTTCATGTCTCCTTCAGCTTGGAGTTGTAGGTCTGCTGGAAAATCCAGCCACGAGACACTTTAAGTAGCAGCTTGATCTTTGTCAGTGAGATCGACTCAATTTAGATGCATACCGTTGAGAGGTCAAATCTGGACTGGAATATGTTAAGGGCTGTCAGAACATTGTAAGCAGGAAAGACAGACATTGCAACCAGCAAGTGTTTGATTCCAGCAGAGAGTCTTGTAAATGGGGATGTTTAATAGACCGTGGAGAAGTTAAAAGGAAGGATTAGACAACTGGTGGGGTCAAGTGCACTTAAGTAATCATAAATGCATAGGGTAGTGCTGTAATTAAAAATGCTCCTTCGCTCTCTCGGTTGGCCTTGGCGTCGGAGCTGTGCCTAGTACAGACACAGTCTTAGTTCCAAGGGGTTTCTCTTATTGGTCCAAAACATACGAAAGCTTTAAAACTTATGTATGTGCTTAAACTTACAAAGAAGGGGGAGAAAATGCCTGAATCATTAAGACTCTTGAATAATCGAATTTTACCACATTCTACTCTGAAGTAAAGGTATTTGTGATAGCTGTCTGGAAAACAAAACTTTCCAAAGAAAGATTCAATTTTTATTTTGCCATGTTTAAAAGAGCCTATTTTTAATAACTAGTTTTATTAAATATGTAAGATGAAGAGCTTTGATAATATTTATCAGAAACATTCTGATATAATTGCCTGTGAAAACTATAAGCAACTTTTATTTTTAAAATAAAAGGGCATTTTTTACTGAAAAAAAAGTTTCTCAACTATTTTTACTATCTGTAGCAAACACACAAGACTTATGTAACTCCATTAAATGCTTAGAATAATATTTCCAATGCACACCTTGCTTGTTAAGTTAATGGAGTGTTTTCTTTACGCACCAGGATAGAATCACATGATGAAATTTGAACTGATGGGTTTAGGCTTTCATTCTATTTGATTACTTATTTGGGTCAGGCATTTAGAAAGAAGATAAATATAATACAAAAAAATATTGACCTTCTCTTTGAAAACATGTTTTTAAACAAGGATGCGAGTCGCTGCTTTGCGCTTTGTGATGTGCTTCTAGCTAAGTTCAAGTTCAGATTTACCTATAATTTTTAGTGGCAGGAAGTTTATAAATGTCCCGTTCACAGCAGTGGTGGAAATGTATGAGGCTGAAGTCTGAAAATACTAAAAGAAGAGGCAGGAAAGGGCTATCTGCCTGCTAATAAAAGGATTGTCCAGAATATGATACTCATGTGACCCAAAATAGCACTTCTGTTTCTCTCATATTATATTTCTTGTATTTGGCATACAAAAATTCCGCTGGGATCTGGCTTCTTAAAAACCCTTTTTAAAAAGAAAAAAGAAGTGGCCTTGCTTCCTTAAAAGTCCTGGCCCTTCATATTCCTTCTACAAGCTTCAGCTGTGTCGACAGTAAGAAGATAGCTTACCCTGCTATCCTAGCTAAGGTTTTCAGGAAACAGAAGTTAGAACTGGATATGGAGTTTATATGGAAACTGCTAGAGTTACAACGGAGCTTGTTTAGCATCAGTAAAGCTGTTAAAGTTTAAATAACATTGTATTACTAAGATTTTTAAACTTTTTTTTTTTTAAATCTTTGTAATAGAAAGGGCAAATGACCACTCAGAAACACTGAGACTGCATTGGATAACAAGTGAAATGCCTCACAAAAGTACCAGAGGCTGGTATGGATTACAGAAGGAGATGGCAGAATTGCCCTGCCAGGGTCTCTGCACGCCGCGTCTTCAAGTGTTTGGGACAAACGTCTGCTAGGCCGTAGGTCTAGGGAGAAACAGAAGGACAAGAAGGTTTGAAAACCCTCCAGAACTCATTTGCTGGAGGTCGTTAGTGACATTTCAGGTATTTTAGCACGAAGCTCTCCAGTGATTTGTGTAAATCCTGAGTGCTGTCTTCCTGCCTGGATATTAAAGGCCTGCATTTCTTGCCATTACAATGTGCAGAAAGCAGTTGTTCTGGTATTCTGTCCCTGAAATGGATATGTTCTTTTAGTACCATATATCCTGAGATTGGGCAAAACATGAAAGCAAAATCATAAGGAGCTGTGTTTCTGCCTGGTTCTTAGTAAGATAATAGTCTCAGAGGATAAACATAAGCTGCTTTGTTACTTACTTTCTTAACATTGTTTTCTGTGTTTTGTGCATTCTGAACAGTGCAGGCAGGAAAACAGAAATCGGCCTTTCCTCTTGAAATACTTAAAATTTCACTGAAAGCACATCTCTGTGCCTTTTCAGCCCTGCAGAAACATGTCTAGGGTGGTACAGCACCAAACAGAACAAGACCTCGGGCCCGTGACTGTTGATTTCAGGCCCTGCTGCAGTACAAATAACTGACAGGAGTTATTTGTTGTGAGAAAGCAGATCCATTCTCAATCAGTGATACCCTGAGAAATGCAGGCAAGGTTTCAAAACAGAAATTGGAGTCGGAGCCCGCCCAGGCTGTGTTGGAACTTTGCTCTGCTTCCTTTGAACCGCTCCCTTTCCATCGGAGAGGAAATGTGCGGCACGTACTGAGCATACGCTCATGGGGCTGCTTGACCTGCCACTTCTGCCGTGTTTGTGCAAGTGGAAAGAATACTTCACACTTTAAGGTATCCTTTGTTTGCCTGCTGCATTGTCACAAGAAGTTTCTTTTCAGCAGCAAAGAGTTGTGTTCAGGACTGTAAGTGCTGGAATCCATCCATAATAAACTGGGGTCTCTAGTAGAAATATATTTCAATGAAAAGCAATCCAAATTGTCTTCAGAGGTAGAAAGAAAACATGCTGTTACATTCAGGCAAAAGCGCTGTCACACACCCTGTGCGTGCTGTCCGTGTAGCTGCTGTTCCCTGCTCAGCACTGGGTGGAAGCCGTTGGGTTGCTGTGCACCCAGCGGGGCTCGGTACCACCCCGACGAGCTGCCCCCCTGCGTGTGGGCAGAGGCTGCCCAAGATGCCTGCCTCGCCAGCGGAGCTGAACTGCGTCCTCATGAGCAGAAAACCTGCTGCCTTCCTCTTCGTGTTGTGGGGAGGCGGCTGCTGGAGGCTGCGCCTGCAGCACCGTGCCAGGCTGCAAGTCTCAGCAGCTGGGCTGAGTCTCCAAGGGAAGATTTTACATCGTGTTGCCTGAAGACAAGCATTCAAGCAACAGTTAAAATGGTCGAACAGCTTGTCCATTAGAAAAGAGTTGTGTGTTGTTTTTTTTTCCACAGTCACTTCCCGGTCTTGGACATCCAGTCACTAGCTCCTGCAGAGATCCAGTGCTGGCATGAGAGACTTCTGAAGTATTAGGCTGCCCTGTGTGCTTGGCACCAAATTCAGACAATTTTGGGAACAGTTCAGATCTTCTGGAGGCTGGTTGTTGGTGTTGGTCTTTTTTTTTTTTTTTCTTTTCTTTTCTGTATTTCTTTCCATAAGAAAGTGTTTCTATTTTTAGAACTTGGCCCAATTTGTGGAACCCAGTGGTTTGAGTTTTACTGTTGTTGTTTTTCCTCTCTTCAATCAAAATGAAGTGGTTCTGGCCGATGAAGTGGTTCTGGCCGATGAGCCGAGCGATAGTGCTGGATCTCTTAAAGTTATACTCAAGGAGGTTTTGTGAGTGCACGAGCGTGTGTGTGTGCATGGAAAGTTTCTCTCAATTTCCTGGAATAAAAGGGGTCTTTGCTGCCTCTAAATGCTCAGTGCTTGTAAATGTCTCTGTTAAGGCTGATTTTATGGAACACTGTGAAGGGAGAAAGGCCCAAAATATGATATATCATCAAAGTGATTTTTGTATTTGAGGCTCATCTACCCACTCTCTAGTTTTCTTTCTTGCTGCAGGTATATACCACAGTGTTCAAATGGGTAATGAGTTTGTCTTCAGCCTGTATAGATACAAAACACCCCATTTTAACACCTGTGGAACATCTGACAGCATAGCAAACTGACAACCAGAACAATGATCAGAGCAGTGAGCAAATATCCCTGCTGTCCTATGTCTACAGTGTGTATGTGTGCCTTGCACACCCAAGTTAGCCTCTGGGTGGATGGAAGTGTTGCTGTCTCTGCATGGTGCTATGTTTAAGCCAGCTGGCTTTCTTAGCTGTGCTGCTTCCAGAGCTCAAGGGATTATGGTTGGCTTGGAGGGCTGCCCCTTTTCATACTCGACACCAAATTGTCACTTTGTCTTTGAGAGAATCTATCCTTCTGTTGCACGGGGTGTCTAAGTGGATGAGAAGACAAGTGCCTGTAACCTGCTGTTTGGGAATTTTCCAAAGAAACAGGGAAGGGCAGAGCCCAAGGACCAAGGTGAGTAGTAATCAGTCACTTCCAACCTAAGTGCAAATGTCCACCAGACCACTGGAGACTGTCCCGTGGTCAATTTTGCAAAGCATGGCCAGGAATCTGTGTTCTCTGTTGTAATTTAGGCTGTCTTCTTACGGATTAGGACTTTGGCTTGAGGAGAGGAAGGTACATTACAATAATTCTGAATGCAAAACCTGGGCCACCGTGGATAGAGTTAAAATTTATGCATGTCCTCAGGGTTTACTTGTTTGCAAGCTGGAGAGGCTTGCTGCTTGGTTTTGGTCTCTGCAGTGCAGAGAATGGATGTGGTTCCCTGTAGGCATCCCCTGCACAGTGCCTGGTACGTAGCAGCCCAGCATTGCAGGGCTGGGCGCTGGCTTCCTCAACACTGGGCATCCCTGCAGCGCTGCCTCTGAATCTCTTCTGGATGTAGACTTTGCTGTTTCTAATAAGTACAGACTCAAGGCTTTCCCCACAAGACTTAAGGGCATCAAAAAAATCCCAGGTTATTGTTCGAACACTTGAACGCTCTTACCACAATGCCAATGAATTGACAAACAGCTTCCAAGTGAAAGCCTAGCCACAGGTCTTAAATCTTACGGAGAAAAAGGCATTCACAGGGAGTCTACCTTTTCCTGGGTCAGAAGTATCTCAGGTTCTCTCTGCCTTCTGACTCTGGATTCTGGAAGTTCAGAAATGTGTAAATCTCAAAACAGACCTTATTTTCCCTTGATTTCCATTTTGCTTTTCTTAGACAGTCATGGCCTTTTTTTAATATCAGCTTGAATTTAATAGAAATTCAGGAAACATTCATTCTGTTGTTGCTTTTTTAATACCTTTTTTTTCACTCTAACTTGTCTGCCTACTCTCTAACAATGCAATGTGCACCTAGAAAAGAAATTTGGACTAATTATTATAGTCTAAAGATATATTTTTTAAAGGACTGGAGGTGGTAGCTTCAGTTTCCTAGGCAAATTTTCATACAAGTAATTACATTCTGTCTACTGCATTCCTCTGCCACTTCAATTGGATATGGTATTCTTCCTCAATTTGTGCCCTACACCTTCGCACGATAGAATGCTGTTAAATATTTGCTGTCCAACATCCCAGCAGCGACTTCACTATAGTGGCAGTGATTAAAGTAAGCCACCGGATGAGCTAAAATTAGTAGCATATTCTTGTGGTACTTAGCATCAAGAATTTGTGTTAGTCCAAAACTCTCAGAGTAAGATGTGTTTTTAAACATGACTAGGTAACACAATAACTTCTGACATAAATCAGCAGCACAATTAGCTACGGTTACTTTCAGATGAGGAATGTTTGATGGTGACTTTGGAACAGCAGTATAAGAGGATCACTGTGGGCCATCTGCACTGATACCTTCAACTGTGACCACTGGTTTACAATGGAAGCTGACATGTTATGTTGGTGAATGAATTAGAGGAGGTTTACTCTGAGCAGAGGAAGAAAATAATCAGGAACATCCAGCCGGCCAAAAATCTGGGCAGGGGGAGATGAGGGCTGCTCCCCCGGTGTATTCACAGTGGGTACGAGCTCTTCACAGCGGCTGAAACATGATTAGCTAGAGGTGTATGACTGCTAGCTAATTCCAGGGAACTTTGCTGCTGCTCCCTGATAATCACAGCGTTTCACAACTCTCTGCCAGAAATAAGAGGTCCCCCCCTCTCCCCTCCTCCATTTCAGCACATTCATTCTGTAATGGCAGAACTGGGACCTGTGAAGCTAGTGTTAGAATGCTAATTTTAGGTTTTCTTTAATTTCACCATGCTAGAGGAAAAAAATATCCCTTAATTTGCATAGTCCTTTTAATGGCAACACTTGGCCTTTAACATGAATGTGTTCAGCTTAAAGAAACAAAACCACCAGTACTTGCTGCTCCCGAAATTATACCTATTTATTTGATTTCACCCACCCAGACTATTATACCCTGTATGCTAACACTGTATGTCACAGCCAGGGACACCAGACCTGGTGATCCTGTGGATGCTCTTGGGTCAAGGCTGGGGCTGAGCTGCCTTTAGGACCACCTGCCGACAGGCTGCAGAGCTGGGGAAAGCCATCCACTGAAATCCAAAGTGCCATAGCTGGTACCAAACCACACCAAATTCCTCTCTTGGGGAAGGAGGAGAATTTTATGGGGAGGGAAGGCAGACATGGCAAGGTGAGGAAAGGCAAGGCAGGGCAAGGCAAGTCATGACTGTCTTGTTCTGGGAGTTGTAGATTAAGTCAAGAATTTACAGCCCAGATGCAGAAAACTCAGCTAAACAAATCTAAATATAACCTGACATGGATGCTGGAAAACTAGAATAATGAAGTATCTGACCTTATTCTCTGTGTTTCCTGTAATGGAAATTTCTCGCTGTCGTCACTTGGTAGAGCTGCAATGGCACGACTGGGAAGCAGTTGAAAAGCTTGTGTTAGGATAACTGCAGCCTTTGATCTTATCCTTATTCCACTACCAGTCCCCAGGTTTGTTTAGTATCTGGCTCATTTCATTTGATACCTGATGGTATTATGTGCCCAGATTTGTGTTTCATTGATGTAAACAGTTGCTGCTGCTCCATGCCAGGAAAGAAAGAGCAGCAGCCATTGTCTTGTGCTTTCAAAAAGGAATCAGACAAGGGAGGAAGGTGAGGGTGCCATGGGGAAGAGGAAGGAAGGGACCCCAAGTCTGAGCCCTCCAAACTTTTCAAAGGGAACAGAATTGTGATGGTTTTGACTAAAAAATTGAACAGACTGTAAATATTAAAGTCTGCTTGCTACCAGCTCAGCTGCCAGATGGTGGATGCTTACAGATACTCCTGATTGTTTTCATTTCTTTCTCTTCTTTTTCTTTTTCCTGAAGGAGATGCCAGGGCTCACATTGGCCTTCTCAGTGCGTACACTAAGGGCTTCGGTAAACAACCCAAAGAACGGTTTTTGGACACAACTATGAAACAGAAGATTTTTCTTAAGTGTATATTTAATTCAGAAATGCTTATGACTTTTTTGTTTAATCTATTCAATTTGCACATTTTCTTTTCTGCTACTTTGAACTGAAATCCAGGTGCTTGAAACAATGTCATGTAGTTAGTACAGGAAAAACAAGGAAAAATATCATACATTTTGGAGGGATTGTTTTCTTGAAATATACCACAACTTTTACACAGCAAATATTCTGAGTTTGTAAAGTTGCTAAGCTTGCATCACCAATTTTTTAGCATTCCTTGAAAGCTGTATGCACTAATGGATTTCACAACTACATTGCTTCACAGTTTCTTCATGTCTCATAAATTAAATGTCTTTTCAAGTTTCCTCAGTTGGGAATTGTGGATTGTAGCAATGTCCTTTAACTAGCATTGTCTCTCACTTGACAGGCACCTGGAAAGCAACACAATTTGTTTTGTGAAGAAAGGTAATTTCAGTCTGGAAGTCCATGAACCAGCTTTCTGTTTTTTGAATTTACTGCTGCTTAGGACATTCACAGTGCTGGGGACCAAAAGGTAGGTACTTGTTGGTGCCTATTTCTTCCTGTCTGGCATGGCCTGTGTTGGTTAGATTTATGTGCATACAGATGGATACAAGTAATCTCTTGGATGACTTGAATTCAAGCAGGAGTAAGTCCTGTGCTCTTCAAGTTTTCCAGGTTTCATTTTCGTAAGAAGCCTCTTTAGGATGAGGTTTTTGGACCCTGACAACACCCCTGAACGTCCCTGAGACCCAACAGCGGGTCCAACCCACAGGCACGCCTGCCCGGTGCGGCAGACCTGGGGGCAGCAGCCGGACGAGAGCTCTGCCCCCGCTGCGATGCTCATGTGGGACATTGCAGCGGCCGAGGCTCAGCCAGGTCCTGAGAGCACTGCTGTCTGCTGTGACACCCAGCAGCTTCGGGGCCAGCAGGGTGGCACCACACCTGTTTCCTCTTACAAGGCATCATGGCCCTGGCTTTGGGCATTTCTGTTCCACGTATTTCCACGTCAGCATTTCTGAAAAATGGACTCTTCTTCTAAAAGATGAAGCAAGTGGTTCCTCATTCTCTTACTGATGCACCAGGAATGTTCGTTCTGCTGATTTGACTGAAGATTCAACCTTTTCTGGCCCTAACGAAATTGTAATAAAAGCCTGTGTAATAAAGTAGCAGAATAAATGGTGGGATAACAGAAGCATGTGAAGTACATTTGTAAAGATCCCATTCTTAAAAGGGTACAACGGCATCCCAACCACCAGTGCTACTAGCATGCAGAGGAGAGCTGTTCCCCAGTGAAACCAGCAAAAGCCCAAAGCTCCAGCACTAACTGTTTAGCAGCATTGAGCTTGTGCCCCTGCAGTGGGAGAGGAGGCTGGGTCATTGGCTGGTGCTCACAGGCTGCTGTGTGCTGGTTGAAAGTACTTGATGCCAGGTGTGTGGGGGCTACATCAGGAGGTGGGAGCGTGAAGGGAGATGCTGGGGCAGAAGCTCTGCGGGTAGCTGGCCAGCCCTTCCAAAGCCTTCCTTTGAAATCTGGCTTTAAAACCTGCATGCTGGAGTTGGATTGGTGAATGGTTTTGTTTGGTTGTTTTGTATTTTCTTTTTGTTTGTTTTGTTTTCAGGAAAGCCTCACATTATTTTCCAATAAATTTGACCACTGCATTGATCACTGTTGGTTTAGCAGTGATGATGAAGCTCTTCAAGTCTGCACTGCTCTGGAGCAGTCATCCAGAGCCTGCTCCTTCTGCCTTTGTATCAGGGTCAGCTTTCAAGAGCCCATTTGACTGCTGGCTGTCATGGCACATGTGTGATGCAAGGCAGGGAGACTTCTCTGTGCGGTGCTAAGCACTGCGTCTACATGGATTTTCCCAAGGTGGGATGAACCTTCTCCAGGCTGGATGAGCCTGCCTGACAATACCACAATATCATTGCACAAAGGTGCTGTTGTATAGGCATATCAAGACCATAGTGTCCTAGTGCTTTGCTGAGCTCTGGGCTTTTCAGCCCATGGGAACCATTAGTTGGTTTCTGGCTCCCTGTTGACCGGCATTTAGAGAAAAGTCTCATAGTGGTGTCGTTTTCCCAAGAGATTTCTCCTTCTAAAATATGCTTCACTACAATCTAACAAAACCAGATGAGTCATTTTTTTTTATTGGAAGTCCTATCAGATGAGACCTGAGAAAGTGAATTGATTTGATAATGGCATGGAAATGCTGTTCTTTAAAAATCATCAGTTTACAAAATGGAGACTGGGGGGAGGAGGAGGGGGAGAATTAAGTTTAGAACTTAATTCCTCCACACTCAACAGCTTCATTTACAGGAAGAATACAACAAATTTCTTGTTTTTGCAGCACAAGGGCTTTATACAGGTAAACACGTCGAGAATTTTGCCTGTAGTGTTTGCCCAGCTAGACCATAAAGAATCCCTGTGAGCAGGGGGAGCTGGTGACACTGCACGGCCCCGAGGAGCTCTGCTTTCCTCCCGTGTCCATCTGCCCGAGTGCCAGGCAGGGAGACCGCTGGAGTCGTGCTATTCCTGTGAGGCCGTCCAGCACGTTTATTCTGAGTACAGACGCAGTGGTCTTCCATTTTGCAATTACAGAAACAAGAATATCCTGTCGAGCTTTCTCGCTTTCCTCCCTTCCCTGCTGCCACCGCTTGGTATGGCTGTAGGGAATATAAATGGAACAGGAAATTTGACCGCGTCCAGGATCAATGTCATTAAAGACACGTCTTGTTTTAAAATCTAATTTTATATAACTGCTCCGTTATATAATATGCTTTTGTTTGTCGTCTTGATTTTTATCGACGTAGTGTACATTCCCCTGGACCTTTTCATGAAGGAATGTTTATACCTGTGGGCAAGCGCTAATGGCAGTGAAAGGCTTGCATTCATGGGAATAGCATTTAGCAATTCATGGTTGCCAAGGTAAGCAGCAAAGGCATGCCCTCTGCCACTCCACTGCCTCTAAAAGAAACAGTCTCTAAGGTAACAGGCTAGCACCCCTTGAGGCCAAAAATCTTTAGCTTTTTAGACAGAAAAACACATTAAATAATACCAAGAAAAGCATTTTTTTTTGTCCAGGCATTTTCCTTCACAACAGAGAAGGGGCTCAAAGTGTTCTATTTTTGGTTCCGCACAGGAATTTAATTCAGATGCTGCCCAGTGCTTTGTGCGCTCAACACCCCTTTGACAGTTGAGTTTCAGGGGCACATAGGACTAATGAGCCAAGGCATGACTGCAGTTGGAGGCTGGCGTCTCCCAGGCCTGTGGCTGTTGTTCAAGTGAATAGGCAATTTCCCTGATTAGCCTGGAATTTGCAGCATTATCTGGACGGTTAGTTGGCGTGAGCCCTTTTTCCAGGATCACAGGCAATGTGGGAGACTGAGTCACCTGAAGAAAAGATCTGCAGAGGCAGTGCTGGCTAGATGCTGCTTGTTATGGGACAGGAGAATGGGCTTCTCTTCTCCAATACATCTTGCTCTGAAACCTATTGCCATCTTCCTTTATCTTAGTGCAGCAAGAAGGGGAGAAGTAGGTGGGTCATCACGTTTTCCCAGTGTAAGAGTTTAATTGGAAGAAGAAACAAACACCAGAGGTCTGCTTTAAAAATTGAGTGCAAAAGCTGGATCACCTTGCTGATAATCTTGGTGTATCAGAGCAGAGACCCATTCCATATAGAGGAAGACTTGCCTTTATCATCTGCAGGACTTTTGTATGACTCTAACACTGGACAGTTAGCTGGATGGGGGGGAAAGCAAAAGAAACATTTTCTGACACAATTTTTTTCTAAGCAACTCGGGTTATTGCAATTGCTTTACAATTATAAAAGTGACAGTTCATGGACTGTGACTGAGTAATACAGGGCATGCTTGTTGTCGTATGCATTTTTGTGTCTGGTAGAGTTCCTGGAGTTGTAACAAAAGCCTTAAGGCTCTTCATGAGAAGAAAGATGCTTCCTGGAAACCTTTTGCAAGTTGTTCAACTGACTTGATGCTGACATTAATATGTTTTTACTCAGAGTAAAGGCAGACTGATAATCAGGCCTTACCGTACCTTCAAGCGTGCAACACATGCCTCACATTTCTGTGGGTGTTTGGGAATAATAAATCATATGCTACTGAGTTGAGTCCTAACAGTGCAGGGGGGATAACGAGTCACCTACTTTCAATCTGAGTGAAAGAAAACTGCCTTGATTGCGTTCAAAGAAAAGCCATGCATCAGAATTCACTTCTCCATTTACTTTCACTTCATGTTCTACAGACTAAAGAAATGTGGAATAACTACAGACTTTCTAATGTTTCAAAATGTAGTAACACAGAGAACATTAAAGGGGGAAATGAATTTGTTATGCCGTCCACTTCAGAAACAACCACAATGTGATAATTTGTTGTTATGCAAAAGATGCAAAATCAAGGGCAAGCTAGGAAGTACCTAGACATCATGCATGTCTCACTCCTTATTCAAGTCTGAGATGTATAAATGGACTAAAGTTTCACTTCAGGTAGGAGATATGTAGCAAGTTGTGAGAAATGGCATGTTTTCTGAGGCAGCGTGCTCAGTCACCTAAGCAGCCATTGTGAAATGTACCCCTCTAAGAAACGTTATACTGTTCCTGTGGAAAGATAGAACCCTGGGAAAATTAAAGTAAAAACTGATTGCTCATACTTGACAGTGTGGTTTATAAGGCCTGTCTTTTAACAGCCATAAAACATCTGCATTCCCATGTTAGAAAGATGAAAATTTGCAATTGCCATTTGCTTAACTCTTAACTGCAACTATAAAAGAGTACTAGTTTCATCTAACTAACTTGCTACCACATTTGTCCTTCTATCTATTACTCTGTATTTTTGCAGAGCCTAAGGCATAGTGTTGTGGTGGTTTTACCCTGCTGGGCAGCTGAACTCCACCAAAACTGCTCTCTCACTCTCCCTTCTCAAAGGAAAAGGGGGAGAAAATAATATAGAATTGATCTTCAAATATACACATAAACTGACTTCTCTGGCTGATCCAAAATTCAACAAGGTCACTAGAAAGACTCCTAGCTAAGCATCAGTCTAACCCCTTGGAGCCTCAAGCACAAGCAGGACTTCTCCTTATAATGTGTTACCTAGATTTCAGTAGTTCATCAATAGATGAGGGACAGAGACTGCCTTAATGAGATTTTTTTCACATTCGGAATTTATTCATCCATTTAGCAAAAAGTTGACTGATGACAGAATTTCAAACAACCACAGTTTTATACAACAGCTGGATACTGGAGTTTTTAGAATATTCTTCCTATAACATTTTAACTTACCCAGCGTCCAAATAGTTTTGTCCCAAAACATTGGCAACTTCACTTTAATTTGTGTTTTCAGTTCAGACACACATCAGAGAGCCCAGACTTCTATCCAGACCTTATCTAAACGAGTCAAACATCTTGATACTGCAAAATTGAACTGGAAATGATATAAGACTTTCTTGTCATATATCCAGTTGGTGGTTCCAGTTGGCACTACTAAAGTTTCAGCTTTTCTTTTGTACTGTTAACATTTATTTCCATGTCTATCCCAGATCTAGAAGCACCAAAGCATAGAAAAACATTTGTAAAAAAGACCAACCTAATATTTCAGAAAGCAAGGCAAGCTGTGGATAGTACTGATTCTAAGAAAAGGCAAAGGTCTTTTATTTTGTTGAAACTACTTTGTCCATCCTCACCTCAGTGTTTTCCAGGAAACCTCAAGACATTAAAACCTGGACCTATTACACGAATACAGACAAATGTAGTGATATTTAAAGATATATGTATTCACAAAAGAAAAACAACTGTGAAATGCATTACCAGGGACAGATTTATTGTATTTGGTAGATAATAGCAGGTACTCATGAAGTGTTTCTCTCAACCAGTGTATTTATTGCTAGACCAAAATTTAACTTCCTTCTGCAGTGTTTCTCTAAAAATGCTGGTATACACCATGGTTTTTGTCTTCTGAAACCAGGACATGGCTTAAAAAAGCTTTAATCCGTTTACAGCTAAAATACTGTTTATCTTTCAATCCCAGGGACTGTGTGTGTGGTTGATAAGGAAACACTAGTCATTTTATCCTTGTGCACTGCCACTTACCCCATCACAAATAATATGTCTGGTTATTATAAATGATTTGCACCTTGTGGTGCTTTCCTGGCATTTGTGCTTCTCAAGATGTCCCTAATTTTCTACAGTAATATCATAGTGAAACTGGGACTGGTTTAAAGGTGATGATACATGAACCAGGAAGAATCCTGCCTTACTTTCTGCTAAAACCACCAACATCCTTTTACTTCTAAACTAAGCACAAGTGATGGGAAGTCACTGAAAGACAGTAAACGTGAACCACACTTAAATGCTAAACTGGTTTTAAATAGAGTTTTGACAACACACAGAAAACTATTTATTTTGAGACTTACAGGACTTCTGCAGGACGAGTTGATGCAAATACAATGAAAATTGTAATGTTTGCATAAACTATAAATAAAACATTAAAGAAACCCAATTCCCACCAGGATCACAAGTCAAAAAGGAGTAAGAATAAACAAGATCATTAATATACAAATTCATTTTTTTTTTCACCTTAATAAACAATGGACTCATTGATATACCCATATCTGCATATATATATATACACACAGAACTCAGAGAAAACTAAAATGTTTATCAAGGCCTGTTTCCCAAAATATTACTTATGGGAAACAGTCAAGGGTTTAACAGAAAGGCATTAGTTTCTTGGATTTGTGCCTAGTGCTTCTTGAAAGAGTGAGTTAGATTCTAGAAAGAAACTGAGGATACTCAGAGAAATCTCTAAAGGTAAAATTCATCATAAAGCACAGATTGATACAGACAGAAACCCAGTCTCACACTATGCGCATGAAATTGTCCATATCTGCATGTGCATACTCACTCACGCAAAACATAAAATCTTGAAAAAAGGAGTGTCATCATTATTACATATAGTAGAAAAATAACTCTTGATAAATTGGGATGGAATAATATCAACATCCAGTGTTCGAGGGAGCAGAGGAAATTATATAGTATGGGTTTTAATCTTGCTTTTTTGACAGTTGATCCAAAATTAAAGGAAATGCCTTTTAGCCGTTTGGGTTCAAATCAAAAGCCACTTTCTCTTGCTCAGAATCTAGTCACAACTTCAATTTCTAATTATTAATGTAAATTACTACTGATGTAGAGGTAATGCAGTAAGCTACATTAACATAATTTCCATAGATACATTATTAACTAAAGTCTATTTTTCTTGCAGACATACTAATGTCTTTATACTAACTGTATAAAAGTAATCTTATTTTTGGTGAAATACAGAGCTGAGGGAATCGCCAGCCATACAGATAAAGCAAGGTTTGAAAAATGAAGATAATTTTACTAGAATTGAAAAAGTCTGCTTTGGGATTTGAGGAAGCTGAAGTCAATGACCAGAATCTTTGAAAGCTACTTACTCTTCCCACAACATTGGCAGAAAAGAAGAAAAATACATTTAAAAGTTACACACCCAATAATACTTCGTTGGTTTTCCACCACAGGGATATAAGCTAACAATAAAGTATATTAAATATTTTTCCCATGTTTTACACAGAATGAACAATCACTGGTACTGGCTCAACTACACCTTTGTTCACCAAGACTTTGGTTAGTGATTGTGGCCACTAAAGTTCTGTCACTGTCTTCATGTAACCAGTTACAATAATTTGCTACATGGATGAGTTAGAAATAATTAAGCTACTTAAAAAAACAATTTAACCATTTATCCCAGGTTATCCTCTTACCTCACCGTACTGCAGTGTCCTTAAGTGCTTTGTGCCATCTGAGCTCCTGGCACACATCTGTCTCCTCTCCACGTGAGCACATCCACCCCAGGATGGCTGAGTGCAGCATTTTCTGGATGCAGGGAGGCAAATGTGGTTTTGGCAGCATACTAAGTGTGAGGGTAGAAATATGCCTAAGGGCATATTTTCCTGTTGTGGAAAAAGGTGGGGGGCATCCTTCAGTTTGGGGTCAGATGAGCATAGCAACTTGTTTGTGAAGACTTGGCTGTGCTGACATGCAACTTATGTTGAACTTCAAGGTCATAGGGAAGGAGTCAGAGGACCACAGCTACATGAAAATTACCCACAGATTCAGCACTTTCCAAAAGGTTAAAAGGATCTGGCGGGATGTTTAGCTGGTACAATGCAAAGCAAGTATGGATGAGAATAGGGTGCATTTACAATGTCAATGAAAAAAAAAAAAAAGAAAGAAAGAAAAGGTCAACCAAACAACAACAAAACAACAAACATTTAAGCTGTGATTTACATTAAGAGGAATGTGATTTTTAAGGTGGCAAGATTAGAGAGGCAAATATGTTACTCTACTTGGCTCCTAGTTACAATAATGAAACAATTTTTTTGGCTTGAGAGTTCGTAAGAGAGTAAAAATTGTAAGTTTAGAAAATATGACCTAGAGGAGAAGGTAAAGGAACTGGGTTTGTTTTGTCTAGAAAACAGAAGACTAAGACATGACATATTAACATAATCCTTCAATATAAAAAATGTTGTTATGAAAAGGACAGTGAGCATTTTCCCTTCTTTTCTCTTTGGGAACAGGACAAGAGATCCACTTAATTCTCAGCAAAGAAAGAAATTAGATTTCATGCGAAAATTTTTAATTGGGGTATTGACTTCTGGAACAGATGCTAAGAGCTTTTGTAGACAAATATCTGTACATGACAGCTTGTGTGTGCTTTACCATGCCTTGCTGTTGGAAGACAGGTTGGAGGCTCCTTTCTAGGTATTTTGGAAGACCTACTTCTTCTACAGTTTAGGAGGACATTGACACAACATTTACTAACAGCTTAAGCACAGAGTAAGTTATAGACTGGATTTTTTCGATACCTTGGGTTGCTTTTTTTGTAATTTCACAGATCTTTTCCTTTCAGCTTCATCTTTATTAATGTTTGAGTATTTACATAATTCAGTTTGTTGAGTTAAGTAATCAGACAGTGCAGCTATTACACAGAAGAGTTTATAATTTAATCTCTGTTTACCTGGAAGTTCAAGAGCCAGAAAGAGACAGAATATATGTTAGTTACTGCGATTTAAAGTCTTAAATCTACAGCAATAAAAGTTTTCTGTTATATTCCTTCATAGAATCAGAGAACAGCTTGTGTTGGAAGGAACCTTGTAGATCACCCAGTTCCAGCCCCTCTGCCATGGACAGGGATGCCACAAATCCCTGAAGATCAAACAAAGATCATCTTTGTCAGTCTATTGGAATTTGTCAGGGAACAGAAAATAGCTGAAAATCTTCTCGTTAAAACCATTATAATAATTCCAGCATCCCAGTGTGTATGGGAGGTCTCATTAAATGCCTGCAGTAATTTAACTCAGAAACAGAAAAATAAACCTTCTATTTTTCAATTAAGGTATCTGTAAGACTGAAGATGACTTACAGTCATAGAGAGTTATACAGAATGAGAAAATTCTTCTGTGGTTCACACTGCGTTATAAGGTCAACTCTAAGGAAGGTACGCTGGGAAAAAATAACATTAGGATTTGGGAAGGTATATTTTTTTTTTTCAGTGGACAGCTGGTCTCTGGATTAGTTCGATAAGAAGCATAGCTCCTGGAGGTGGCAGGCTGTATGCCAGGATTCACAGATCAGGCAGGAGTTAAGTTGGTGCATACAAGAGAGTTACTACTTTTTCAGACTTTCATAACAATCAATATAAAAGCAGCTTTTCCTAGGCTCATTCCAGCAGAAATACAGATGATGATGATGCTCTCTAATTAGCCTGAACCATTTGGCTGAGGAAGCTTACAAAGAGCTTGACAGGATTTTTAAACCCTTATCAGAAAATTTTCTATTATCAGCTATGCAAAACCATTAACCATTAAATGTGGATTATAGTTTGCTCAGTTTTATCAGCAAACACCTACTCCTGGATAAGTGTATGGGCTTTACACCTCAGTTGGTGTTAAGTGACTCCCAAAAGTCCTGTGTGACTGCCTACTTCCACTTGCATCACAGCCTGGGGAGACTTACCTTCTGTTTCATTAGGCTGCTTTATGGAGCCTCCAAAAACTTTCTGGGCACTCTTTCTCCAGATAGTGTTTTGCACAAACTCCAAAGACTTTCATAGGAATTGTGCATTTTGACCCAGATCTAGCAAATGTGGAAATCAACAGGATGGTTACCAGCAACTTTGCTGAGCATAGAGTCATGCCCCTGAAGTTTTTGAAAGTGTTGGGCCAAAACTAATCCAACTGAGACAGCAGGAGGCCTGTCAGAGCATTGCTCCTGGGCTCTCATTCCCCACTGATGAGAGGGGGCACTGGAGGATGCCAGCTCTTCATCCTGCTTGCACAGTAGTTACAAAGGTTGGAATAACTCTGTTGGGATAAAATAAAAACTATTGGGAGGAAGTCTTTTCCATCAAAAATTCTAATCAACTGTGGTGTTTGTTGTTGTTGTTTGATTTTTATTTTTATTTTTTTAAAGGTTTGGAAAGAAGTTAATTTTTAAAAGAATTACTTTTCATTTTCATACAGGTCAGAAGTTGAAGAAATGTAGGTGGAGGCACAAGCAGACATTCTCTTTCCTGAATAATCTAACCTTTTGGAAACTTTCAAGAATCATGCAAAGCCTCTCAGCAGGTAGGGATGTGCTCAGCTGTCACTTGCAGGATCACTTGTGGCTAATTAAGAAAAAAGAGCTGAGGAAGCTACAGGTTAGGTAGAAATGCCAGAGCTGCAGATATGTCCTCACTCTTGCTTAGGTGCCCAGTTTATTCTCAGGCTCTGGACCTTTGCTCATTTTTTTTTCTTTCTGTTGATAACAGGGTTCCAGGCACCCCTTTGGAATAAATCTAGTCTTCCTGAGATTAAACCCACAAGTTATTCTGGAGAGAATTTTCTTCCAGGAACCACCAGTTCGGCTTGCTCAGCTCTATGCAGTTTTCCTGTTATTCTAGAAAACTCATGCCCTTGGGTATCCTCACACAGACTTATACCACGTCCATGGTGTGCATTAATTTGATATCATGCTATGGTGACACCAAAGAAGCAGGCTGAAATGTTCTGAAAGGCCATGACATACAATAAGTGTGTCTTAGGGCCATGGAGTTTTTCTATGGACTCCAGAGAAGACAGCAGGAGAGTTGCTGCACAGTGCAGCCCTGAAGAGTATGTATGCAAGTCACTCCATGCTGCCTGTTGTAGGACTACTCCCTCAGGGAAGGCCTGTAGCCATATGGTTGCAGCTGGTGCTGCAGAAACGAAATGAAGAGTTCACAAAACAGAGAAGAAATAGAGCTGTACTTAAGGATTCCCAGAAGACTGAGGAACACCTAAGCAGAAAAAATATTTATAATTATTCAGACAACAAAAGGGATGATGGATGGAAAGCACAGCAGTTGGATAAGAAGTTCATTCTACTTCTGCCAATTCCTCATTGTAATAATATGTCACAGCCAGTCTCCAAATAGTGATTTGCTCTACCATAATTCTTGAATTCAATTACCATTGAAATACATTTACTGCTGGTTGTTAGCATCCAGCCCTCAAAATAGTGCACAATGTCCTTTCTTATTATTTATTTATTTATCATTTAGTCAGAAAAGGTCTAATTAAACTTGGTTTTGCAAGTGTTCTGACAGACCATGGAAGACCCTTTTATTCTGCTGTCCAGAGGATGGGTGAGAATTTTCAACATCCAAAAGTCAAGAACTGAACTCAGCATCTTACCTTCTTGAGCAAGGTGATATGAAGAGAAGTATCAGACCTCCTTTCTTCCTTGAGTCCAAAATCCCTAGAGAGAGAAAAAGTAGAATGGTTCTTCAAACCAGCGTGAACTTTGTTCCAGGGACTCTCTAGCAATGGTTGTGCGGTTCTGACAGGAGAGGAGGTACAATTTTACTTTCTGTTCTTGTTCTTCAGAAAAATAAAAAATAAATAAAGATAAATAAAGATAAATTAAAATAAATTAAAATAAATCAAAGATGTGGGGGATGGAAGACCTCAAGCTCTCGACTTGCTGTGGCCAGCACATAGCAGAGCCTCCTCAGCACACCGCTTCCTAGAGTATGCCAGCTTATAGGAAGCAACCGCTCACAGGCCTAAGGAAAAATGGAAAAAATGCTACAAATGCCACAGCTTTTTTCAAGAATTTCTGCTCTCCTGACAGCCCTGAGGATTCCGTCCCAACTCCAGCTGGTGTGTGCCAGTCAGTATGTCTGGGAATATTGGTAGAAATGTGGGCAAATCTCTTCATTCACATACTTGACACTATAGCAGTCCATGGGGAAGCAATGTCACGTGTAAGGTCAGGGGTTCTCCTGCAGGTATAGGTGCTCTGCAGTCTGGGTGTCCCAACCACATCTTGAAGAAATGGGGATTTCTTTGAAGAGATTTTGTAGGTACACCAGCTACTTTATTGAAATCTCAGATTTTCTTAGTAATAGAGGTATAGAGAAGCAAAAGATCTGCTGTAGACGTGGACGAAATCATTTGTGTTTATACCAAACTCTAAATTGGAGGTTATTCATGAAAATACTTTGACCTCTTGAGGAAGAGTAATGCAAAACAGAGGAGTAGCATTTTTGCATCATTTCACCCACAGAGCAGCACATGGGAAAGGCCACAGTCTCAGGATTCTTTTTGGTGCATTCTCTCTCTCTCTCTCTCTCTCTCTCTCTCTCTCTCTCTCTCTCTTTTTTTTTTTAATTGGGTAATATCAAGGTGTTGGGACAGCAAGAAGAGAAAAGCCTTAAACCATTTCAAAGGCTGTTGTCTTAAAAATTTCAGAAATGAACTACAAAAATGTAGTGGACCTGGTAGTCCCTTTTAGCTGTGATAAACACGCACAATTAGGTGTATAATGGTTGGGTTTTAATTGTAGAAAACTTAATAGCTGTGCACAATTTCATTTTTGAATGCCTGTTCCTTTTGAATGACGGTTTCTGAACAGTCCTCGTTCAGGAAGGCTTTTCTTCCTCTTCGGGGAGCTAATTCTCTTGCAGAGTGGATGCATATGGACATATCTATACTAGGCACACCAAAGATCTGTAAACTATTTTTTATTTTATTTTATTTTATTTTATTTTATTTTATTTTATTTTATTTTATTTTATTTTATTTTATTTTATTTTATTTTATTTTAATTTAATTTAATTTTATTTTATTTATTTTATTTTATTTATTTTATTTTATTTTATTTTATATTATTTTATTTTATTTTAATTTTAACTTTAGTTTTAGTTTCTCATGCTTCTATGTGCAAGTAGTTCCAAACTGAGCAAAATATGAGATGCCTATCTCATTTGTAGACGGTAAATAGAGTGCAGACTTGCACAAGTTCATTCAGTGATGGGGGGAAAACTGCTCTGCATTGCCACTTCTTTCCTTGTGTTCTCTTCCTCACCTTTCTTGAACATACACTGTAGACCATCCTGAAAGAAAAGTCTCCATCCACCACTCCCTTGATATTGATGTAAAGGCAGCTTTATCTCCACCCAGATTCTTCCCTTGCCTCAGTAACCAAGAAAACACAACATCCATCTTTCCCTCTTTCTCATTCTGTCTTTGGACTTCAAGCCAGGTAAGAGTATAAGCTATAAATTGAAGCAAAATATACAGCTGGGTAAATAAAGTGAGACGAAAGGGAGAAAAGGGAAATGTGTTTCCTATCACAGAGTTTAAAAAACAGACTTGGCACACAAGGGAAAAAAAAAAAAAAAAAAAACAGGAAACAAGGTTCTACATATAAATTAAACTTTTTCACCCTGAACCTTTTTAGATAGCCCAGGAGTAATAAGAATGTGTGTTTCTTGGACTGGCAAAGCAAGCATTCCAACACTAAATGGCTTCCTGTTCAACATGTTCAAAGCCAGGGACTGTTTTGGGGGGTTGGTTAGAAATATGTGTGAAGTATGCACTTTTACTTCAAGCCAAATCAAATGTTTTTAGTCTCCCCTCATCCCCTCCCCCACTGAAAAAAAAAAAAAAAAAAAGGTAAGTGTGACCAACATTTTTTCCATCACTGAGGAAGTTCAGTGATTAGCCTTGAGTTAATCTGCAAACATACAGGCTTTCCGGTAAAGTTACTTAAAAAGGAACTGGTCAATGTCATTCTGCACTGGCATTTGAGGCTGTTGAGCTGTAGAGTAGACGGACGCATATAGAGCTCAAGAACTTGGCCCCATGCAAAGACAGGGAAATAGTGAATATTTGAGGGTGCGAAGTGTTTTACAGCATTTTCCCCCATTGGTGTCAAACCTATAATTCACAAATTGTTGATTCATTTTCTTCTTCTACCACATCAGCCTCAAATGTTATTTGGTACTGCATGTTCTTTGCATCTTTAGGACTTTTTTTTTTTTTTTTTTTTTTGAGTTTTGAGCTTTGAGTTTTACAAGGTTTGATTACATGGCCAAAAGTGAAAATAACACAAAATAACAGATGTGGGAAAAAAGCATGGAGCACCATATGTCATGGATGCGCCAAGGCAAGGAGGTTTTCCAGTTCCTCACTGAAGCCACAAGGTACTTTTTGCAAAAATAAGCCACAAAAGTACACCTTTTTTATAGTTAGTGGGCAATAGTTACATCTACCTAACCTGGGCTTCAATCTATCCCTTTCAGTATAATTAGGGAAGTCTCACTACAGCTTCTAGTAACATTTTTTCTCCCAGCTCCAAACAAACAGAAGACATGTAAGTGGTAGCCAACTATTTTCTTCTAATTTTTTTTTTCATTCCAGTGTTTTTGAGCAAACCTGGGATCTAAACACTGCCCTGTTTCAATATTTGAAGAATGCTATGTACTGATTACAGTCCAAGGTGGTATGTTGTTGATGAGACATTGGTCTTGTCTGTTGCTGTTAAGCCACCTTGAATGAACCAAGCTCCATAATTTGTTTTGGTCCTTTCTGCCTAATTTTTTGTAAAAAATGTTAGGAGGCTCTTATAAACATATATTTTGGGGTTTTCACTTGGAAGAAATGCATCTTAGGAAGAGGTCTGGATCTCCAGCCTCATGCAAGTCAAGAAAATTCAGCCTGTGCAGATTTAAACCAGGCTAAGCAATGATTTTATAGCCAACTGTAGCACTCATATTCAGAAGTACTGCTGAGGGCAGAACTATGGATAACAGTAGTTGGGAATTAGTGAACACTAGATAGACACCACTGATGACTCATTCATGGAGCTCCACATATTTCAAGATCACTGTTGCAAAGTATCACGAAAGTAAAGTATCTATATCCTCAAGGCAAGACCTTTATCTGTAGACAGGCAATAACAGCTCTTGTTCCATCTACAGCTTTTTGTTTCCAATTCTGGCAAGTACACAGTCACTATTCCTCCTGGTGGGGATGATGGCAGCAACATGAACCACCACATGAAGATTTGAGGAAGACTTGAAAACAGGGGTAGATGAGAACACAAAGGAGAACTGCACATAACCCTAGTTAAGCAGAAAAATTAGAAGAGTAGACACTATGGGAACAACAGACAACTTGGTGAAAAAAATAGAATACTAGAAAAAAGTAGGAGAAAAAGTTCAACTTTGTACAGAGGTGTTTTATTATGTTGTTTCTACAGATGGAAAATGTGTGGTGGCTAGAAAATAAGATTAAAACTTCTGAGAACAAGTGACAGGGGGAAGAAAAGATGCAATGTGATTATTATCTCATAGCTGGAAGGGCAAAAGCAAGCAAGTGGGATAGAGATTCCTTCTGCTCGTCCAGTAAGATTTCCGGTAAAAAAAAATTATAAAACTGGAAAACGGATCAGATGTAAACAGTGTTCCTACATATGCAATTAGAATTAGTTATGTTCTTCCTGTTGTGACTCATTTTGTTTTATGTTCCTGACACATCCAGGCTCTTGGCATCAACAAGTTTTGCTGTGGTGTCTGCTTGATACTCAGAGCTATTGCTGGGAGAAAGGTAGGGGAACAAGTGATGAAGGACAGATTTCCTGGACCCATCCCTCTTAAAAAGTTCTGCTTTCCCAGGGAGGGCCATAGGAGTTCAGTTTCTAGTGGTCCTGTGACAGGTGCTCAGTGAAGACTCTTCTGCTACCTCCCTGGTACACTTACATTTCATTTCAGTTCACCTCCATGCCTACATTGTCTTCTGCCCTTCAGACTCCTTCCTTCCCTCAGGCCCATCCAAAATAGATGCATCGTATATGTTTGCTGTGTCCGAATCCTGCAACTTTAATTCTTCTGTGTTTCTGTTCTATCTTGTAGCCTCACATCCCTTACAAGATTTCTAGACACCAGTTACTTCTGTGGGGTCAGTCATTAGCAAAGTAATATGAATTCTCACGAAGGGGGATAGGTATAGGCATGTCCCATGAAAATTTCAGGGTCCAAACTTTTGCAGAGTTGCATTGACAGAAGTGGAACTACAGGCTCCCAGAAGTACAGTATCAACAGGTTAAAAACCAAAGGCACATAGTGTAATCAATGTATTTCTTGTACCTCAGTTTGTGCTGAAAGAAAGAAAGAAAGTGTCCTGGTTTCAGTTAGAAAGAAAGAAAGAAAGAAAGAAAGAAAGAAAGAAAGAAAGAAAAAGAAAGAAAGAAAGAAAGAAAGAAAGAAAGAAAGAAAGAAAGAAAGAAAGAAAGAAAGAAAGAAAGAAAAAGAAAGGAAGAAAGAAGGAAAGAAAGAATTAAAAAAGAAGGAAAATTAAAGAAAAAAAGAAGGAAATTAAAAGAAGGGAAACAACAAAAGAACATTGGGAACAGAAATCCAAGTATGGAAAAGAAAGCCAAGGCAAAAGAAAGATTTCAGGGATAATTTATAGTAGTTTAAATCCCTATTTCTTTTGCCAGTTAGAGAAATCCTAATCCTGTTACATGATCCTAACATCTTTAAAACTGCTTCAGTGAATCATTGCCATTACCAATATGGGCAGAAATTTACTATATCAGCTTCCCAGACACTGAACACAGTGTTGGCAGAGCTAATAGATATTAACTCAGTGAGTCAGATAGGGTGTTCTTTTTTTATCTCCAAGGCACACAGCAGCAGTTCCAGCCATGTCACCACTGGAGCCGCTGCTGAAAGCTGGGCAGCCGATGAGATAAGAATGGGATTGCTGATCAGTGGTACTGCAGGAGTTGCATGGTATATGCAAGCAGTCCCAGCAGGTAATGAGACTATTATTGACATCCTGGAATACTTCCTTGAGGTCATGTAGGTCATACTCAGGAATATAAACCAACCAACCAAACAAACAAAAACAAACACCACTAATAAAGCTATCGCTGTCATTATAATGCTATCATAATGTCATTATGATGCCTAGTTTCAGGCATCATCAGCTCAGTTGCTACACTTCGTCTTTTTCATTCTCATAATGATTCCCAAAGCCTCCCTCAGTGGATCTTTGCACCCGTGAGATCTTTTTCCAGGGTGAATTTCAGATTTTACTCTCTTTGCTTGCTTGTTTCTAGCATTCACTACTTTCAGAGATGGGTTTTAAGAATTGTTTGCTTTCTGGAAGCAAAGTTCCTACATCTACTCTTAACATAATGGGAATAGATTTTGTTCCTTTAGGAAAGACTTTGTTTTTTTCCTATTGAAATAGCTAGATCCGAAGATGACCATAGCAGAACTAAACAAGGAATACACTCTGCAATCTGTTGAAACACAGCGCTATGGAAGCAACGTGAAGGTGCTCTGAAGCAGTCATGTGTGTTGTTGAGTCATTATGTGGCTGCCCTCTGCCAAATGGCATCTGTGGATGAAGTAACAGCCAGAGGCTCATGTTGCTCTTCAGGAGACATCAGACAGTTTTCTCTTATTTTTCTGTTCTTCTCTGCTTTCACTGTTCTACCCTTTGAACCATTTGAGAAGTCCAAATTTCAAAAACACAGAGAAAGGCAGGCTTTAGACAGTGTGACACATACCTACACAGTAATTGCCTTTTCAACACAGTCACAACCATAATGGCCCCTCTCATATCTGCTGAACAACCAGATGGGTATCAATACACTGCAGAGAGAATATGGGCTCCTGTCCCAGACTGTCTAAATATAAATTTCTGTGAAAAGTAAAAGAGATTGGTTTTTGGTTGTACAGTGCAACTCTGAGCATTCCTTTTCACAGAAAGGTGGGTAAAAAGAAGATTAGCCAATCAGATAACACAGTTTGGCAGTGCTTCTGTTCCCTGCCAGAACTGTTATTTCCACAAGGCTGCAGGAGCATAACCTCTTGCATTTTTGCTTCTCAAAGTGAGATTTTGAAGAGTGTTAACAAACTATGAACACACATTAAACTATGAACACCTAATCATGTGTCATGTACATAATATACAGGTAGGATCTGCTATGACACAAAGAATAAAAATATGGCTAAATACTGTACATAGCTTTTCACTTAACTTGTAAAGGAGTTTGTGCTGTATTTTCTTTTGTTGCAATGAGTTGAAGTTTTTTCTTCTGGAAAAATTTTATTATTTGGCAGAGAGCTATATAAAGGAGCCCAAGTGTTTTTCTTTGGTCATTTTCTTTTCATTTAAATATCTTTTTTTCTATAGATTTATAATTAAAGAAAATTATTGGAGACCAGATATGATAGGTTTTCTTACTGGTGAAAATAACCTTCTCAGATGCAACACAAGATAAGACGAACTCTCAATTGCTCTTAGAAGAAGGCTTACAGCATGCTATTTCCAGCTATTTCTAGCTTCCAGAAAATTCCAGGGTCTTCTGCAGTTCACCAGATTAAATGGATTTGAGTCAGGAAAGTGTAACTTCAGATTTCCTTGAGAGTGCTATACTGCAAGAATAACCAAAAGGTAGACCAAATTGGTAGACCAAGAGACAGGAAGCAAATTGCAAGCTACTAGAGGAATTTCTTCCTTAGTCTGCATAGCTTATGGATGGGGTGGCTTAATGTGTAAGAGAGGTTGCCTGACTCTTATCCAGTAGTAGATGTTAGGGCTCCGGGTGCAGTGACTGCCTTACTCAGGGCAGTGATTCTCTGCAGTCTTTGTCTTCCCCCTACAGTATCCTTCAGGTGCACTCAGGTCCCTGACAGAAGATTGAACCAAACTTGAGGGACAAGGCCAATCTAAACAATCATTCATGAGTGATGCACATGTGTACATGCTGCTCTCCCCCCATGAAAGAATCCGAATTAATTTCAGGAGTGCCCACATATCACTGAGTGTTTTGGAAGGCAGCATCAATGCAAGGCCGATGCCATGAATGATGTTATATTTGAACACTGCTATCACTAGAGAAATGCTCTAACCTGATAATTGAGGAATGGGAACTGAGCCGTTTTAGCCAGCTTGTTATCAAGACACTATGTAGTCATAGTAGACTACAACATATCCAAACCAAGGATTGGAGATTTGCCACTTGATTTAGTTGTACCTGGGAGTCCAGGGCAATGCTTCTGAGCCACAGTAATCAATTGTCACCAGTCACCAGTCAAGGGGAATGGAGAGATAAGCATAGAGCAATTAGGAGGCAGGGAAAGAAACCATAGGTCCTGTCCTTGTGGTTATGCTGGGGGCTCTTTCTTCTTTATTTCTGTGCATGCAAAAAGCAGCTGATCCGATATGTTCTGCAAATAGATACAGATGCATGCAGAAGAGCTGGGAACATCTTGTACACAGATGTGAGTCAGTACTTGGCAGGTGGCTAGCTGGAGTCAGATTTCCCAGACAATAACTACATTTTCAAAAAAAAAAAAAAAAAAGGAAAAAGAAAAAGAATTAAAGAGACATGAGAAGAAGGACTAATTTATACTGGTCTAGAGAATGAGCTTTTATTTTAAGGGAATGAGCCCTTCTTCTTTCCACATAGTTGATTATATATCACTTCAGGTGTTGTCTGCATAAAATATCCAGGAACGTGATGATGAATCTTAAAAGGGCATCTTTTTCTAAATGGGTACAGACTAGACTTCAATATAATGTTTTCTGTCCTCTAGGCTGGCCTGCCAGTTCTGATCTGAAAGTTGTACAGACCTAATAACAGGGTATGGTGTTCAAACATGTCTTGTGGAAAGGTCACAAGAAGACCCCATTATTAATACAGTTGTCCAAGGAGAAGGGCATGTGTTTCACCATTCATTCTGTTGTTGGCTGTAGGCCAGAGAAATATTTCCACAGCAAGACTTCAAATGCACCTTGAGAGCTATGAACTCAGGCACGTTTGCTACCCTATGGCAAACAGCATTAAGCTTCCTCTTACCGTGTCTCAGGCTTAGAGCACGTTTTCTAATTTGAGCATGAACAGCCAGATGTGGCCAGAACCACAGAGCTGTAGGTGGGTTATGAATCTGTGCATTGTAATTTGGCTTTTAATTGCCGCTGAATTAAAATTTTGCTTATTCTATGATAATCAGTCTTTATAGGGGTGTTTGAAAACTGTCTTTTCAAAAACAGCAATACATGAGAAATATATTTGTCTTTGGTATATATTCTATCTGTCTGTCTCTGTCTGTCAATATATCTACTGTTAGCAATGGAAAAGCAGAATGCCAAGAATCAGATTTGTTTTGGGCCGAGCAATACAGCTGAATCTTTGCATTCAAATTTTCTGATAGAAGGGCACACTCCTTTGTTGCCCTCCAGCTCCAATAGTGAACCAGACCTCTTCTCCAAGTGAGGAGGCTGCGGTATGTCCTGAAACTGTGGTATAACTGGAGACCTATGTCTAAAGAGGGAAATAAGAGCATAAAACCAATTATAATGTGCTTAAGGCATTGTGATACCATTTCACTTTCCATTGAGGCCTAGCTAAAATTTTAATTTTTGCTAATATTTTAATATTTGCTGTTAATTTGTTACAAAATTTTCTGTGGATAGCCTTTGCTAACTTTACTTCTCTTCAGCCCCAGTTCTAAAGGCAGGTCTAGATGTTTTTTTCTGTTTGTTTAGTGCAGGATAGGGGTAACAATAGAATTGGATCTCAGAAACCTTGATATGCATCTGGGACAGTGTGAGCTATGGGAACAGTGTTAGGCTGTGACTCTCCTCATGATTTTTTAAGCTCCAAGCTGCAGTTTGACCAGGATGTCTCATTTTTCCAGTAATAACAAGATTTAGCTGCATTCAGTAATCCAAAGAAAGCTGGATGAGTAGGAACCACATCTCCATGAGAGCCAGATACTGCCATAAAACAAGTGGGATGTAATACTTTCCAAGTCACTGAAGTGCCTTACCTTGAGATGAAACAACAGCTCAGAACAGGATATATTTTTAATGCATTTTAATAGGAAGGAGAATGGTTAAGTGGGGGACAAAGGGCAGAATCTAACTGATTATATACAAAAAAGCCTCACAAAAGAACTTTGCTGGAAAAAAAAAAAAGCGAAAGTAAATATTGCAAGTCATAATTAATCTGTTATGATACTTGAAGACTAAAACAAAGGATTTTTTATTATTTTTTTTAATATATATCCTCAGCTTTCTTTTCCTAAGCAAATTCCTCAGGCTCCTTACGGCACGTAACGTTACAGCTTCCCATTATTTCCCATGATTGAAAGCTTCCAGGCTACCCAGCAGCTGTTGAAGTAAATGCTGCTCTTGGCAGCAAGCACCACTGTCAGTTCAGTCCTTACTATGGCCAACGGGAGTCTTCTGGTTGACCGAAAGGCATCTGGATTGAGCCCTAAGGGATTTGACTTTCTAAGGCTTGTGGGGACGCAGAAGTTTCCAGACATAAATTTTTCTTTGAAGCTGTTATGTGCATGACAGATAATATAAGAAACAGGTTTGGGCTGATAATACTGATCCTGTTGAGGCCCTGCCAGCCAGGCTGCAGCCGGGTTGCACCCAAGCACATGGTGGCTGGGGAAGGCTGAGCCTCACGCCACTGCTGACAGCCAGGGCTGCCAAGTGCAAGGGGGCAGCACATGGATCTGACCCCCCCACCCCCCCACCCCCCGGTGCATTTAGCAGAAAGCTCTTGTATTTTGTCAATACCAGTCCTCATTGCCAGAAGAAGTCAGGTGTGGTGGGCAGGCAGTGAAGTTATGACCCCTCTCGTTGCTGCCTGCTTGCTTTTGGCCTTTCTAAGGACATGCAAGCTACTCAAAGGGAATACATACTCTGCAGCCTGAAATAGTTTCCCTGTTACTGGGCTCCAGATGCAAAAATACATGATATAAAAAGTGCGTTATAAAAAGAAATAAATATTGATCTGTTCCTGTGGTGAATGGGTGTGAATGGGCTTAACATGCTGTGCTGTTACTTTGTGGACCTCTGAGTAGAGATCACTGTTTATACAAACAAGTGAATAACCAAAGAACTAATTAAAAACCTTTTAAGTCTAGGCATCGCTGAGCTTTAGGGGTTCTGGATGCCAGCTAGTTCTGAATCAGGGGTGCAGGGTCCAGTTCTGATTTTAAGCAATGTCTGATACTTTGGTGGGCACGTGGGGTGGGATTTATCCTGCCTTAGTCCTCAAGAAGTTAGTTAATCTAAGTATAGTTGCCCAAGCTGTGGCATATCTGGATTCTGATGTCCTTGAAGAATTTCTTAATCATCTGGCTTTTGGAAAACTTGTTTTCCACAGCTTCTGTTAAAGAGAAAACCTTGTGCAATGAGGAATCCAACACTCACTGGGCCAGGAAGACAGGGAGAGGGAGTATGAGACTTAAGGGATAGCAGGTTGCAAGGCTGTTTCCATGTCTGCATCCAATGTTTGCATGAACCATACTCACCCTGCTTTGGGCATTGACTGAAAACCTAGGCTTAGTCTGTCCCACCTGGCTGGCTGTAGGCAGCTGCATGTGTCGTAGTGCAGGTGGTTTAATATTCAAGCCTCAGCTCTACTCTGGTGTGGTACAAAGGAAAGTGGAGATCTAACGTTTTGGACAGAACCCTAAAAATTAAATGTTGCAATACCTGTCCTTTGGGAATTCAGTTCTACTTTTGGATTTAATAACCAGTATGAACCATACACGTTGCAAGTGTCCTGTGTGTCAGTCTGCACCTGCATCTATTCCTCTTACACCCAGCCCTGCCATGCCAGCTCCCCAAATGGATTATTTTCATTTTGACCTATGACCGTTAGCACACAATTATTTCTGGCTGGGTTGAGGTCTGTATCAAAACACATTTTCCTTTTGGAGCAAAAATAAGAGAAGATAATCTGTAGTCCTCTCTAATGTCTCTTCCCCTCATGTGGCCACTTGCAGGCTAAAATGTCTAAGAGGACCAAATGGAAAGAGTTTTGTTAACAGGGCGTTGGCCCAGAATAAACACTTCTGCACGGCATCCTCTACTTCAAACCATTCTTCATTAGTACTGTTTATTCTAAATTGAGCATAAAGTTATAAACGGAGAGCATACCACAGAGTGCCTATTAATACAGGGTCAGATTCTACAAGACATGACATACAAAAAGTGTTTACTTGCAACAGCAACTTCTATTTAAAGTGATGGCTCTTTAATCCTTTTTTTTTTTTTTTTTTTGATTGCATAACCTGGCACACATTTAGAGAGCCAACAAGACTTTTTTTACAGAGTTGGTAAAATGATAAAAGCATTCTATGGAAAAATTAAGCTCTTCAAGAAATTGATAGCTGAATTCTTAAATTTCATTCTTTCCATTTCCTTCCTATAGCAGTAGTTGGTCTCTTCTAGTGAAATGCTTATCAGTATTTCCAGTTTAATACTTTTTTTTCAAGGGATTATGATGTCCCTACCAGTACTTGGAGAAGAAGATTATCACGGAAGTTGTTTGTTGTTGTTGTTGTTGTTTTTCTGTCTTGGAAGGGTGACATGGGATCTAAATCACAAACTAAAGTATCGGTTGATGTTTGTTATATATTTTTCTGAGACGCTTGTTCATGCATTAAAACTGCATGTGGCAGCAATTAGCAAAAGCCTCACTTATTCTGAAAAGAAGAAAGAGCAGACTGGATGGATAAGGGATGTGTTGGATTTTTTTACCTGTTTAACCATTGTAGGAAAACTGGTTTTAGCAGCTATATGTGTTGTGTCAGTATCAAACAGGGGCTTGAGTATCATGTAAATAGATGTGTCCTTGACACCTCTTTCAAAAGACCTAACACTCTCTGTTTCAACTCACTCTCTGTTGTATTGAGGACTCTGAGCCTCTGTCCTGTGTTCACACATGAAACCAAAAGTTAATGACATGCCTACAAAGCCATACTGCTGCCTGGTTCCTACAGGCAGGAACAGTTCTGAAAACTGACCTAAGTGTGGTTTTGGTCCCTTTGTTTCCACATAGTCTTCTGCCAGTGCTGTTTTTTTCATTGTTGTTGTGTTTTCTCTTTCCTGCATTGTATCTGTTAAAGAAAGCAACTGAAAAATACTTTCCATGCATTGTCTTGCCAAACCAAACAGACCACACTAACTTACTGTCTAGGTATTATTTTCTTCGCTCCTGATTTTCTAAGAGGTTTTCTTTTACTTCATCACATTTGAATATAGGAGACTACCTACAATTAAGTGGCTGTACTTGTGCAAAATAAACCAGATATACTCCTACCTGTGCACATTGCAAGAATAGGCTTTATTTATTTATTTACTTATTTATTTATTTACTTTTCGTAGCCTTATCACATTAGCCATGGAGATATTTTCAAATGGTAAAATAAGATTTTTTGATGAAGTTTCTTGTCTACCTGCTTGAAACCGCCATTTCTAGTGTTACTTTTTTCCCATTCACTGTGTGCCTGGGGTTCCCAACTCCTGCCACCAGAATTTAGATTCATCTCATTTAACCTTTGCCATAGGAAAGCCGAAACCTAGTCCGTGCTAGTTGTCTAGGGTAAAGCTCTAATTGATGTAAAGCAATTCAGTTCACTGATCTTATGAAGAAAATATTTGTATCTTGATAAAATGGTTTCTCTCTTTTAACTACAGAAGAAACCAGGGTAATGGACTTGACCAGGTAGCATGACTTTGGGATAGTTATGTGAGATGAGTCCTGCTCCGGATCTGAACAGTACTTGAGCATTAGAGATGAGATGGTGCAAAAAAAGTTTGAAGGAAGATGCAGTACTGAACATCATCTATAAGATGACTACAGCAAGCATACCTGAAGCTATCGGTGGTGCACAATATATTAGTAATAAAGTTCTCTTCAGGCTAAAGAAAGTGTGAAGAGACTCATAAAAATTTAAGTGGAAAAGTAAACAGAAAAAGATAAGCATTATTAACAGTGGTTCAAATTTGTTTATGAAGACTTTTAAAATAAAATCATCCAGAGAATTACAGCAAAGTCTGCAATTCTGGCCTAAAGAAGGAGAAAATGTTAATCTTCATTCAGTGTTATGACATTGTTCAAATTTCATGATCTACTAAGATTTCCTAACCTTATCAGGAGAACCTGAAAAAGAAATGTCTGAGAATGGGTGTCACCAGACAAAAAGAAATAAACAGGGGCTAACATAATTATGAAATTCAGCATGTAAAAAGACACTAGGCAGACAGTCATAATTACAAGAACAAATACACAAGAGGGCAGAACTCTTACTGCCAACAATTACAATGGTATTACATATTGCTTGTGTTCTCACTTATGCTGAGATTATGCTAGTATAGTTCAGTTGATCTTTCTGGAATTAGTCCTGACTTTCAGTGATGTGAAAGCAGAATCATTCAGCATGTGTCTCTTGCTTTTACTTCTCTTCAGAACTAACAGCTGAGGAGAGTGGAAACTTCTTGTGACTGGTGACATTATATGCTATGAAAGGTTAGTCTTGGAGTCAGGAGTTGGATGCCTGTGTATATATTCTGCTGTTACACAAGAAATTATTTTTGAATGCAATCAAAACATTGTCCCTGGATCCTATTGCATTTGACAGTGGTGTTAAGAGTTCTTTGCAAGCCAGCTGAGCAAAAATAATGACACACTAATGAAAATTCAAAAACAGGCCTTGCTTTTGACAGGAAAATCCAGCAAACAGATTCTTCAAATCTTGGCTTTCTCTGGTTTTGATTTTAATGAGTTAACATGTTATTCAAGATATTGTAAAATACTTTATTTGAATGAATACTGCATTTTCAAATACCAAATAGTTTCCTATGTAAAATACTTAAGAAGTATTAGAAAAAAAGTTTCTGAGTTTCTGAGTGTAGGGCCTATTTTGACTTTTTCAGTGCTGGTGAAGAGGTCATCTCTGTGCCTGACTACTAGTCATTGCAATTGCTACTAAACCACAGCTATGCCACGGAGAAACATCTTGAGAAAAGGCAACCGCATCACCCAACATAAAGAAGAAATCTTAAGACTTGAAGGCCTTTTGATACCAATTTCTAGCATGAGCAATACCACTCTCCAAGTACTAGCAGGCCGTCCTGGATAAGATGTAAGACAGGTATAGGGAAAAATATCAGGAGTCTGGGAAGGCTGTTTTTCTTCCTTCTGAGATTGAGGGCAAAAGCCCAACTGGGCTATTTGCTGGTATCCTGAACCATTATTTTTCTCTGAGTCTCATTAAAACAAAAGAAAACAAAACAAAACCCTGCCTTTGTCTCAGGTCATTCCAGAACATTTGCCCTCCTCTGTTATGTATCCAGGCAGGAAATGTTTTTCTTCTTTTAAAATGAGCAATGCAAGGATATTGTGGAGAATGCATGTAGTGCAATATGCTATCAGCACCCTCCAGTTGTTTATCATGGCCATTTTCAGCCCAAACGGGGACACTAAGTTCTCTTGGATTCTCACTGTGCTGGCAAGGTTTCTGTGTGTGACAAAACAAAAAAACAAAAAAAACCCACACACTTCCTGATAAATTTTAGAGGACAACTTTTCTAAGCCTTATCTCTCAGTTTCATTCCACTACTGAAAAGATCGGTTTTACAGCAGACTTGCTTCTCCACTGTATACTTGTCAGTGATAATTGTATGGTTTTGCCTTCCCTCATCCATTGCTTCTGTATGGAGTAGATAAAAAGGAGTATTTTCTTTCCTTGCCCTGTGAATGGATGTGGCCTATGTCTAAGGTCACTTCAAAACAACAGACCCTCAACAGTCATGGCTAGGGGCCTTTTCTATAAAAATGCATTGTTTTGCTGGAGGCAGCAGGCTGGGTAGGGTTATGGCATGCCAGAGATGCACAGGAATTCAAGGCTACTTCATAAGCAGAATTTCCAATCTCAGCATGTCTCCAAAACAATGTTGTGTTATGAAATTAACATGGATTTTTTTTAATGCAGAAAATGCTATCTCTGAAGGCCAACCACAGTGCTACTTATGTGAGGAGGGTTTCTGTCTCAGGTCATGAGATGGAGACAAAGGCAAGGGGAAGCCTCCTTTTTATGCCCAGAAAGAGGAGAGAATTGGCAGCAGTGGAAAAGTCCTCACACTTCCTCAGTCTTTTTTCTAGAGAAAGCAATCTTCAGGGTATTCAAGACTCAATGGTGCTAGCTAGTCAATTATTTTATTCCCCAGCTTGTGCCTATTCTCCTCCATGCATATTTTGCATATGACCACAACAAGTAGTATTTTTAATTGCACCCTGAAAGAAAGAAAACCTCATTTTCCAACTGTAGATGCCAGCTGGAGTTTATGGAGCTTGCTTTCTTTCTAAAACATAGACTTTCTTTTTAACCTTAGTAGCTACCTCCCACTTCCTTTCCAAATACATGCTTGATGTTTGGAAAGGATCACTCTGGTAATATTACTGATGAGAGAGAAAAGGCAGGACGATGGTCAGGATGACAGATGAAAATTCAGGAAATCTGAATTAAAATCTCTGTCACAGACCTGCTGCATTATCTTGCACAAACTACTCAGCCACATAATCATGATAGGCTGCACTCACCTTGATTTCTGCGCTTCAATTTTACATCTGCCAAATGTGAATAGTATGATTTCACATGAGTTTATGTACATTCCCACTGCAAAGTTGCTATATATTTGCTGTTAATGGGGGGAAAATTGCTATTTAAATTAAGACTTCTGAAAGGGATTGTTAAGATGCACAAATGACTTGTTTTTCCTTATTTGTCTTTTCTCATCATGAGGAAGTGCTGTCTCGGTACAAGGACAAGTCCAGTTGAACTGCAGAAAAAGAATCTTTTGTAAGGAACAGATCCTTGCAACTTTATTTGGAGAAACTCCTCCTCCCTTTTTAGGGTTTCCAGAAGAATGTGCGTAATAGAACAGTTGAAATAATAATTCTTCTAAAAAATAAGAGTTTCCTGTTGAGAAGTCCAAGGCCTTATCATTTCTCAGGAAGCAGAAGGCTGCAGCCTCTTAAAGAAAAAAAAAAAAGCCACTAGCTAGAACAGGCTAACACAGTAACAATTAACTATTAGTATTTGCTCCTTGACATGCCTCTGGAAGTGTATTTCTTGCCCCAAAGAATTTCCCAGTTATACTTTTCTGACTCATTTAGTGGCTGTTGTTGTGTGAGATTTAGAGTCTGTTGGCATGAGGTATAATTTTAAAATACAGAAAGATTTAAAAAAACAGTTAATTTCACTCAAATAATTCTTTTACTTTCTTCTTGTCAAGTATCTATCCAAACACAGCAGAAAATTGATAAACATAAATCCTAATCTCAGATCAACACTGGTAGAAATGGAAATGATGACTTCTAGGCACAGTTATGACAGTGGACATTTGTAAACAGTCAAACATCCCCAAGCACTGTAATCACAGGACTTTTTTGAGTGAACCAACATACGGATCAGTTTGCAACATTATAATGTAAGTGCACTGCAACCACGGGAAAATAATCCCTGAGATCCAGGAACTGAAGGTCAGTGCTAGAGTGACCATCACGGATGAAGTGTGAGCAGCAGAATAGAACGGACTGAAGCCCTTGCCAGCTTACCTGAATGAGGCAACACCTACTGGTAGAAGAGTTCATATTTCAAATGGACAAGTCATTCTTCAGTTGCTTGTCTTAAAAAAAAAATATATATATATATATATACACACACATATATAGATAAATGCTCAGTTTTGCTAGTGCAAAGCTACAATAACTTCTTCTGCAGTGGTGACAGCTTCAGAGTCACAAATGTTTCCTATCCACCAATGTCAGCTGTGAAGTTTTCAGTGAGCTGCTGTGGTAAGAAAACTTATGAGAACAGAGTTATTTTAACTAATGCTTTTCTTCTCAAACCTTAAAGCTGTTAACTTTAAGAAGTCGTTAGAATACTGGCATTAACCGGAGACAATTCTTATGAGTTTTAATGAATGCAAATGTGGAGAGGAACCCATTTTCAGCTTCTAAGAAACAGAGGGCATTAATCTAGATGACATACTTAATTACTCCAATCAGACTTTCCACAGTGAGAGGCAATAAAAATAAGAGTCTGTGATTATTTCTATATTTCTGAATAAAAATGTTGATGCTATTAGCTAAGAAAGACTTCAGTGACAGTTTGAAACATGTCTCCAATACACATTTAATGTAGATCATAAAGGTTCATTATTCTTGGCTAATTGCATGCCAGTTGATCATTAAAAACAGATATGCCAAGGCTTAGGAAGCACTCATTCTTTACATGAATGTTAATCCCCAATAAACACGCTTTTAACAATCAGTTGGCTCACTTTAAATGTAAAGTAGGGAATTCAAGTCACAGGATGTTAGTAAAATGCTACTTTAAAGTACTAGTATCATTTCCCTATTTATCCTATGTTGTCTTCTCTAATTACACAGAAAAATGATTATTACATAGATACATGACACTTTTCTAATTTGGCTTTTGTCAGACATCTTTTCTGCAGAAGCTTGTTTCTGGTAGATTGCCCCAGTTTAATATGAATGTGCATAAATAATCTGTCAGAAATAAAAATATGTTAGAAAGAAAAAGTGCACTTCTTTAATTCATACAAAGAATCATTGCGTATGAATAGATCTATATTTTCTGAAAGAAATAGTTCTGCCCTGAGCCTGATGGCAATTGGCACAGGACCAGAGGGTTCAGAATGATTTCTCCAAAAACTGGAGGCAGATTAAAAGTTGTCTAGATTCCTGTTACAGAGAAAAATTCACAGCGCAGACTTATTAGAAAATTCATGAGATCTGCAGCCATTTAAATTGGCTGTGTACAAAAAAAAAAAAAAAAAAAAAAAAAGACTTACTACAAATTCTCTTAAACCTTGAGTACAAATGGAGGTTAAATATCCAGGTCTCAATTTTGTAGCTCAGGTAACATCGTCCACTATCTAAGTCATGGATGAAAAGTGTTTTCAATTAGGAACCCTGTAAAAACAAGCAATGTCATTTTAAGATTGAATGAAAGTTGCTATTCTTGCTTTATTTAATTCAGCATAGAACTCAAATCAAATTAAGATTTGATAACATAAAGAACCAAGCAGACACAGACACCAAGCAGAACAGCAAATCTCACTTAATTCTAATTCCAGTCATTTTATGAGATGGAGAATATCAAGTTTTTCCTCTTACATATACAGTACTGGTCATTTTTGTCTCAATTCTTTATACTTTTTTTTTTTTTAATTGTGAAATATTAAGTTTAAGCTATATCTTCATATATTTATTATTTTAAATATACTTTTATGTTGGCACCTTTCAGCACAACTTGAAAAATAAAACGTGGTTATTCTTTTGAGCAAGTTCAAGGCTTTAAATCTATTCTCTACTCAGAAATATCTCTAATAAGAGAGGAGATTGTTACTATATAGTACAGAAGAAACCATTGCTTGTCTTCTCTCATCTCTTCTGTGGCATCTATAAAGTTATTCATTAAGGAAGTAGTTATTTTTATTTTCATATCTTTTGATAATGTTAGCCACACACCCATCTGTGTATGCATGTCCCATTAAACCTGCAGGAGGAGAATGCTGCATTACTTCTGCATACCATTGATTCTGTTAAAGATCTGTATGGAGGGAGAAAGGGGTCTGCTCGCAGAAAGGAGCCTGGGCCGAGTAAGTTGACCCAGAAACATTTGGTATAATCTAGCTGACTATACTGCCTTTAAAGCCTGCTAGCATATGGTAGAAAAATGCCTGAAGGGTAACTACACAGCGCAGCTTTGAGATCCACAGATCCTACTGTAGAGGAACTGCAGAACCTAAAGCTTTTACAGTCACAGGGAATGAAACCCATGTTTCATTTAGAATGGCAGGAATTTTGTCAGTGATGTTACCTGGTCAGATCTGGTCATGGCATACCCAGGGACTCCAGATAAGTGGCGTTACTTCCAGCAAATCTCTGGGTATCAATGATGAAAGAGGAGCATCTTGTCTCTTCTGGGGAAAGTTAAGAACCCTTCACAGCTGAATGATCTGCAGTGGATGGGGTTAGAGAAAAATTTACCTTTTCCTAGACCACTTGGAATGATCTATGCTTATGGTGCAGATCAAATGACTTTACAGTGTCTGCCTGTAGGAACAGTTTGCCTGTCAGCTTTACGACAAGGGATCACAGGCTCAGCCAACAGTGAAATAACTCACTTTGCCTTTCTTTTTCTTTCTTTTCTCCCCAGAATATCTCAGACTCAAGATTCTCCAAATCACTGTTAGTTCATAGGGCTTTTTTTCTATTTAAGCCCTGGAGCAAAAGAGCAGGTGCACCACAAGACTGAGAATAAGCCCCTGGGTGAAATGCTAATGGTCAGGCTGCTGACCCACTTCGCTCAGCTGGCAGGTGCACTTTTCCTCTTAGGATGTCCCTGCCACAGGGAAGGTTTGGGTTCCCTGAGTGTTGTATGTGCAGCTGCTTGCAGGAAATGGTAAAATAGATCCTTCTTATCACTAAGCAAGTTGTCTCATTGGCCCCAAATCCAAGACTGACCTTTTCTTTTGTGGTGGAATCTACGACTGGGTGGCACTTGGCCTTTGGCAAATGGATGTTTGGCTATGAGCAGGGATCATGTGATGATATTAATGATTGGTGATTAGTACAAGGAAATACCAGGCACATGGCCTGTTCTATAGGGGGCCATCAAGCTAGACATGGTAGTTGTATTTCAAGAAAATGCCTAATAGCTTGTAGGCTTTCTAAGAGCATTAGAAGTTTAATGTTCTGGAGTAAGGTAATCAAATCTCATGCTTCAGGGCACATGCTGTTCTCTGCAGGAACCAGGAAGGCATTTCCCCTCATGAGAGCTTTATGCAGTTGTCTGAGTGGTTTCCATCTTTTCCCAGAGCAGTGGTAAATGGAGGCTGTTGGGGGCAGGATGCTGAGCTGCATGGGCCGGTGGAGTGACCCCACATATCTGTGTCCCCATGTAGCTGTTTAAGGAGATAAAGATTTTGAATCTTATAGAAATGAATGCAGTATGACAGGAAAGCTCCAGCAAAATGGCTTCAAAGTGAAACTTTGGGCCAGCTTTCACTCTATATTAGGTAGGTGCAACACTTATTCAATTCTCCCCCAGAATAGAGAACAATACTTGGCAAGCTGCCTCTACTGAAGAAAAATGATTAATGCCTTGTGTCAAGTGCTCATAAAATGGCGTGGCACTTGCACACAGTGTCTTTTCTTAGGTAGAATGCAGCAAAGCAAAGCAAAGCAAAGCAAAGAACTGCAGCAAAGCAAAGCAAAGTGTTCACATCACTGAGGTTTTGTTCTCTGGCTCCTAACTCACTGTCATGCCAGCCCACTTCTCTGTATGCCCATCTGGTAAAATATGTGCCCCATTTTTGCTGTCTTCTGCTTCTCTTCTACTTTTTATCATTTCTGTGGCTTTTTCTCCTCTTTTGTTTTCCTTTTCCTTCTCTTATGCCCAGCTGAGGGAAATAAATTAACAGTTGTTATTGAATTCTTTTCTTTGATCTGGCTGCTACAAGCTATTTTAATCCTTCTCATAATATGATGCTTCCACTTTGTCACTATCAAATAAAGTGTTTTGTTTTTTTTTTTTTTTCTCCTAGTGACATTTTTATGTGCTTATATATGTACTTAACAGTAGTGTGGATAAAGGCCAGTTGCTCCAGCAAAGCAATATAGACCACCATTTCAAGCCAAGCCATCTTTCTTTTTCCTGTCTAAAAAAAAGTTTATTTTTTCTCATGACATCACAGTATGTTTTTCACCTCACAGTATTGCTTCATCCTTTTTGAGTTCACCATCAGTATTTTTCCCCAGATATATGCCATATTTGTTGCCATTTGTTTTCACAGCCTTGAAAAGCTGTAATGGTGCCACAGAGGAGGAATTTTGAAATGTTACACCTTGAACACTGGGATCTAGAGAAGTAATTGACTCTTCAGTCATTTTGTAAGTTTAAACACCAAAAGTAATTGAGTTTGTATAAAATGAAAACTAGTCCTCCGGGAGAAAGTTGAAAAAATTTTTAAAGGAAAAAATCTATGTTCTGTCTAGTGGGAAAATATGGAAGACATTAATAATGAGTAGGTCCAAATATAATGTAGGCCATAACAGTGTTACCTTTGTCATTCTACGTGGAAATAGCAGAACAAAACAAAATAATTAACAGAAAGTACCACTGCTGGAGAAAAGCCTCCAGCTTTCATTCTTCTTGGGATTATCCTTTCTCCTTGACCATAGAGTATAGCTGCGTGTTAAGATCTACACAGACTTGTTGGAGCACATAAACTCTTAAAACTGCAGCTTTGAGAAGAAGCAGCAAACAAGGGATGAGTCAGGGGAGCCACAGAGTGACTGCCTGTTTTGCATGATGGATTCTTGTCCCTCTTTCTCCACAGGGAGCTAAGGATTATTTGATTCTACTTTGCACGTTTAAGAAGTTGTTTTACTTTTAAAATATTATGATCTCCTCACTCTTCCCTAGGGTTTGATGTAAATGGAAAACTTGAAAAGTCTGAGTGAGCTGAGGACTATGGAATAACAGATGTGGTTTGGAGAATGGAGAGTAATTGACTTGAAGGGTGAAAAGACTGAAGCTGTAATTTGTGATGCATAGAATCATAGAATGGCTTGGGTTGGAAGGGACCTTAAAGATCACCTTGTTCCATCCCCCCTGCCATGGGCAAGGACACCACTCACTAGATCAGGGCCTCATCTAACCTGGTCATGAACACCTCCAGGGATGGGGCAAAACAAATTAGGAGGGACAGAGTTTTAAATGGTCTTGAAGAAAAGGACAAGGACTCTTATTCTGCTTCAGGGAAAGAAGGAAATCCAGTAGAAAGAAAACCAATATGATCAGAACTTTTTGTCAGTCGTTTTGCTTTCTGTGAACCAGAATTCTCTAATACTGGAAAGTGGTAGGCAGAGATTATTATGGGCACAGCCATAGATGATATACAGGGCACAGCTGCAAACAGCTCTATAGGCACTTTTTTTCTGCTCCACTATTCCAGCAGATGACTACTGTACTTTCAGAGAGGGAGAGTAAAAGCAATCTGTTTTCAAAAGCCAGACAGTCAGACACTGCTTGCCTGGGCCGAGTGAGAGGGGATGCACAACCCACAGATTTCTCTGTGGGCTTGAATGTAAGAGGAACAAAATATCTGGGCTGGGAGAGGCATATGCAGATATGAAGAGGTGAGTCTGTTCCACCTAGAGTGATTAAGGATCCAGCTTTGTTGCCATTGCAACATCATTTACAAAGCATGAGCCCAATCCCTAATGAGCTTAACTTTAAAAATAAGAGAAAGCCTTTCTTGCCTCAGAGTACTTGTTATGTGCTCAGAATGTGCTGTTCTCCTTCCAAAAGCTTTTCATCTTAAAGCATGTTTTCACTAACCATTCTGAGACAGCTCTGTGAAACAGAATGGCAAAAAAAAAAAACAAGCCTGTGTGCCATTCAACTTTAATAAGTTATGGGAGAAGATATTGTTTAGCCTTCCAGAGTTTATACTCTCAAATTTTTAACTGTAAGCAATTAAAAGGAAGCAATCCATTTTGTGTCTCCCTATGCTCCAGCACCTATGGGGTCTAATTTCTTGCATCTGGCATAGATCAAAGGTGTGTGCCCTGACATGATTTTTCATTTTAATGCAGTTGAGATTGGGTGATGTGTAGTTGCAGTGCCCCAGGAAACGAAGGTTTCTTTACTTCAGGCTCAGAGCCGTTCTTGAAACAGAAGGGACTCATTTGGCTATCTGTTCCTTGCTAGCGATGCAGAGGGCTCTGTGGGCAGTGGGGAGACTTCTTGGGGTCTCCAGGCTGCATAGGGGAGAAGGAGAGCATTGCTAAACTTCTCCCCTCGGACAGAGCAGATTTTTTTGGGGGCGGAGCGGGGCAGGGGGGGAATGTCTATTGCCTCACATTGACTCCAGCATTTTGGACGCTTGTGTAAAGCTTTGGATCCCAAAGATCTGGGCTGGGGAGCAGACACTGAAGGATGGACAGAGCTGAGGCCCCACTCTGCCTGAGGGACACAGGTGTCTTCTGCTGGGAACAGGCTGGAGAGGGCTGCAAAGGTGAAAAGTCTCCTAAGAGATCTGAGTTGTCTCATGCAACTTATGAAGTAGCATCCTGGAGCCCTAGTCAATGTATGTACTTTAAAGCATAAGAAGGCCAGGACAAAAATTTGGGAGGCTAAGCGTAGGCAGAAGCTTAAAAACAGAATAAGACTTCTTTCTATGGCTGTATCCTCTGCAAGGTTTACAGTGGTCTGAGCAGGGCTGGAGGGAGAAGCCAAAAGGCAGAGTTCCAGTGTCCAGCAGAAAAGATGGTAAATGAGCAGGGTTTCAGGACCACAGAAAGAGGGGATCCTTCTCTTATATGGGAGACATATAAAGATATACAGGCTTTGTATAGACATTAAAGAAACCAAAGTTTTCTAGCACTTAAGAAGACTGTTAATGAGTTTTTAAACTGAAGAGCATGAAAGGAGGCTGATGGGTATGGAAGAGCTCAAGGTTTTAATCAGTTCTTCTGTTGTGGATATGACATGTGGATTCTCTATCCAAATAGGAGATCAGAGGAGATGATATCATGGAAATGGAAAACTGTCATTTAGACTGCTAAGAACTGAAAAAGTGATATGCATGCTCCCAGAGAATTGCAAGGAGTCAAATAAAGAAAATGAGAAAACTGGAGTACACAGTCTTTCATGAAAATATCAGCACTGGGTATGCCGGGACCTTGGTGGAAGAATCACCATGATACATGGTGATAGAATATACATGAACACGTAGTAAACTGTTCTGGCACTCAAGATGTGTTTTCTATTAATTAAAACTTAACATAAAGGCAAATTAGCAAATTAATTACCTCAATGAGCAACAACAAGTTTGTACAGATGAAATCCCAGGCCTAAACAGGAAGAAAAATATATCATCAGGTCACTGTCTTCAGCTGTCTGATGAAGTGAACAACACGGTGTCATCCTAGGGGGATGGAAATGCAATGCAGGCAAGAAGGTAAGAAGGTTCAAATAAAACAGGGAATGGCATTGCCCACACCTTGAGTGATGCATGGTATTCCCATCTTGTCATCTAAAAAAGAGTGTAACAAAACTAGAAAGAGTTCAGGGAAGAGCAACAAGGATGGCTGGAGATACAGAATGAAAAAGGCAAACTGATCAGCAAACAGAACAGCTGGACTTGATGGTGAGAGGAATTGTCATGTATGACTCAATCATCATATCTACTGCATAGCAATTTAGGCCTTCATGAAGGTTTGTGCTGCCTTTGTGGCTCACTGTTTGAGCTCTCCATAAGGCTACAGACGTAGCTGTGGGCACAAGACCTATGTACTCAAGTGGGTATGAATATTCATTGCCAGATTTTTTGTTTTATCTCAGGGAAAAAAAAAGGTTAAAGTGAAAATATTTCATCTGAGAAGGGAGTTTTTGGCTCATCTGTAAAAAGCTAGAAGCCTGTAGGCTTTTCTTCTCATAATAAGCATTTATAGTAAGTAGACAGATACTGAGGTGACTTCTCTTCCCTAGCATGTTAAATAGTAGTGTGGTAAGCATGCTACACACATTTATCCAGGTTTTAGTAGCATTCTGATACAAATGAAATTGGATCCAAGGAAGACTCTCCGAATGTTCAGGAGCTACCCTACAGCTGAACATACATGTCAGAGCACCTTGGGAAATATGCTGACAAATGTGCCAGGTGTCTAGAGCTGTCTAAATAGAGCAGACCAAGACTGCCTGGCTGCTGATGCACAGTCCTGCCAGCCAGCTTGTGGTTCAGGTACCAAAATAAAGCACTTGGGCTCAGAGCCATAGATCTTGAACTGATGGTCTCAGAGCAGAGGATGGTTTATTTTTGTTAAGTCCTGGATGTGGACACTTGCACAGTCATTTAAAGAGGGTTAGTATTACCCTTGCAAAGGCATGTTCATTTCCTTTGACAAATTTGGTATATAAGGAACTGTGGCAAAACTACCTGAAATTCAGAGGGATTGCTGAGAGAATACACAGGCCTAAATCAAAAGTGGGCAATATAACATCAAAAGAAAAAAGGCTGGCAGTAGTTCACAAGGAGAAAAAAAGTCCCCACCAAAAGGGAAAAGCAGGTAGTGTTAACATGAGATTGGGTGTCAACTATTCTTCTTCAAGAAAGAAAGAAAAGAAATGACAGAATGAAGGGAAGGGGTAACACGTAAAGTGAAGACTCCTTTAGTCAGTGTGGTGGAGACTTTCTTATTAGGGTCCACAATAGAGTTTATGTTTGGCTGGCATATTCTTCCTGTTGTGTAACCTTCCTCAAGCACCACTTCTAGCTCTGTTGCCCTGCAGCCTCCTATTAATCATTCCATGCTCTGGGGAAGGTAGGTGGATTCAGGGCTGATATATGAGCAGGTCTTATACAAGAAGAAAGTGAATACTTCTGTCTTCTTCGGTTCCATTAAAAGCTGTTTGTGGCCTTGCTTCTTGCTTAGTGTTTCAGAAGGCCTCTTTATTGTCCTCCTACGGTGAGGATCCCAAAACCTTAATCACAATAACACATTACATCACAAATAGCTTTACCAAAGGTAATGGAACCTTTCACGCCCTACATATGTAATTTAAAACAGCTTACTGTCAGGAATAGTCAATGTCTATTCTAATAAACTCTTTCAGCATGCAAAGCAGAAAACATGCATTCAAAATCTTTGCTGGGAATGATCCTGGGAATGTTCAGCCCCTCAAACCATGTCCAGGAATTGTTTGGGAGTGCCGGCTGGCACAGACCAAAAGCATGCCTGGGAGCACTCTGACAGGAGAACTGCATAGACAATTGCATTCCATTGCTTGGGACTGCTCCTGGGCACTGTTTGATTTACTAGCATAGACATAGCCTCATTGTCTGAAGTGATGGACTCCAGCAAGCTTCTTAACTCCAGAATCTGGATATATGTCCCTTTGCCTCCCAAACTCATTCTGAAATGAGACAAAGATGATCTCAATACTTTGTTGCTCTGAGAAGGAGACTTAGACACACACACGAGAAGGGTGACTATCCAGACAACTGTGGAACCAGAGCTCTGTGACACACATTTCATCACTGTTTCACACCCACCCTAACAGGATAAGACACTTCCTCATTTTATGAATGTACTAGAATATGGTCATAAATAAGAATTATCATGACACTAGGGCTCAGTCTGTGTCTATTATACTTCTGTGCCCTTTCTATGGAAAATGGCTATGTTTGCCCTTGAATTCTTTCCAGATCACTGTCTAGGCATGAACAGTTCTGTAACTAAACCAAAAAATTTAACCTCACTGGAATAACTGAATGCAATCTATCTGAGAGGAACGATGCGTATGATCCCTATGGAAGCCTCAAAGACTTTATCAGCATGCCAGAATAATTTCACAGCTTAAGTACAGAAGCCTAGAATAAACTTCACAGTCTTCGTAAAGTGCTGCATATTACTAGGAGCTTTACTATATTACTTGCACTTGCTTGAAAATACCCTGTATTGACACAGAGAAAATTGTATTGCTAATTGTACATTGGGTAAACACACGAGAGTTATATCTTGAGACCAACCAACATCACTCCTACTCAGGCTGAGTGTTGCAGGGTTCATCAGAATTGCTTAAATGGTGGTAAGTGGAGCTTCATCTTCTCATGATGTGCTTCACACTGCTAGAGACTTTAACAGTGTTAAAAGAGGTCAGAAGGGGTTTTGAATCTCAGAACATCTGTCTGTCAAGACCCACTTCTGGGGTCATGACCCCACTTTCAATTATACTGCCAAGCTTGTGAATAAAAGTGAAGGTCGTGACCCTCGTTTAGGGACTAGTAGCTTAAAATAAACTCTGGGAATAAGGAATAAAAAACATTTACAAAGTAGAATGTACTTGGAATGCACGTCAAGTGTAGGGTACTTTCCAAAGAGACAAGATGAGGGTGAGGTCATGCAAACATGCAATGCATTGTATTTCTGTTTAGGTCGTTCTTTTTCTCTGAGGAAGAGAGAAACATTCTCAAGACAGAGGGAATGACAGCAACTGCACAGGTTTTGTGCTCCTAGGTGATTAAATCCCTGTCCCATTTGAATTGTCAAGGTGCAGAAGTTACACTTTTTCCATTGAAAACTTGGAATTCACTTGGAAAACAGGATGTAGTGTATGCTGTAGAGTCAGTCATAGGATAACCAGGAAACACTGATAGAACTAGTACTGAAAAAGACATATAATCCTAAAATTTATCAGATACGATGTTTCTAACATAGGCATGTAGATGAGTCTGATGCATCATAGGAGATTTTACCTCTGGAATCTAGTACAATTTCTCCAGCAAGCTGAGTTGGAATCAAAACAGGTGCAGAGAGGATGATTGGAATGGCTATGGGATGAGAATCCTGTTTTGTAAGGACTAGGAAGGACTGGTTTGTATGGCCTAGAATAATGAGAGAAAGAATAAGATTGCACTCCCTACATATGTTCATGGGTGAAAGAGAACAAGTGAAGGAACCATCTGAGCTGAAAGAGAGTGTTGTACAGGAAAAAAGAAATACGTTTTTTAATTTGACTATAAATCACTCTAAGTTAGAAACTGAAAGCAGTGGCAGTACTGCAAAGTTTTAGCAGAGGTATTATGAGTCTGGGACAAAGAACTCAACTGTTTTTAGGATACAACTGTTTTTTAAGATGCTTGTTGAACGGGGTTATATAGGAAGGTATATGCAATATCAGGAAACAGGAATCAGTGATACAGACATTAAGTGGGTGAGGTTCCTACTATACAAGCTGTTGTTCTTAAAGATGAAGAAAATCTTATTACCCTTCTGCCAGTAGTGTATGGCACCTTTTCCAAAACTCCTAGCCTGAAACTGGAACATTTACAGAAAACCAAGGTGGGGTTATGTTTGTGCTATACAGCAGATTTGTCTCAAACGAAGAGAGCTATTTTCCAGATATGAAGCCAAAATTTTGTATTGTTCAGTGCCATATTATCACTTGTAATTATACACAATTCACCTCACTCTGTAGTGTTTACAACTTTTAAATGTGGGAAGTCAGTTGTAATAGCATTCTTACAGTGTTAAGCAGTGTCTTCCTGTCCCATGTTCTCATTTCATTTTATGTGAAACAAATGTGAATTTCATCAGTTTGTAACTATTTTAAATCAGTATATTCTTTTCATGATCAGTTAAGTTGTTTTCATTGAGAAATTAACATAGATTTCCAAGTAAAAGTTTATTCCCCTCCCATTATTATTAAGGTGGAAACTTGATTATATGTACAAAAGGGGTTAAATGGTGACAAATGCTACAGCCCACATCATGCAATTTACTGTCTTTATAAACTAGATTTACTCCAGAGAAAGGAAGGACAGTTTATACTCACATTCTTTGTAGGAAACGCTGATCTGTTCCTCATGTAATGCAATTATGCAACAGAGAGCAGACAACACAACTCCCCAACAATCCAGAACTGTAATGAAGTCAAGATCCTGGTTTGAGTCCAACCACTGGCGCTCAAGTCCATCAGCATTTTATTTTATTTTGTTTTGTTTTGTTTTGTTTTAAACCAATAAAGGAGGTTCTTCCACAAATATGAATAGACCTCCAAAGCCTGTATCTTCTCTCTTTCCCTTGCTTTCTGTGTCTTAGTTCACCTCCTTTTCTGGGCCTTACTCCATCCTGTTGTGTTTTCACAGGTTACCTACTGCGTGTCAAAGCTCTGGCTGGTCAGCAGAGCCCTTGCTGCCCTTCTCAAAAGTATTTAAGAGCAGCAGCTGCTGGGGGTGGTGGATACATGGAGGGTGACACTGCTGCGGAGGAGGAGGTGGCTGGAGGTGCATTCCTGGGAGGAGGCACATTATACCATAGAATAATTTGGAGCCCTCTAACAGACATACAAATGACTGCACCCATCTCTGTAGATATGTTGTAGTAGCTATGTTTCTATCATGCTTTGCACATGAACTGCTGTGTGTTTTCACTGTGAAAAAGTAAAATTATAGAATCATAGAATCATTTAAGTTGGAAAACACCTCTAAGATCATCAAGTCCAACTGCTTTCATCTCATCTCTCATCTGCCTTTTGAAAAATCTCTGAAAATGTTACAAAGAAAGCTTGGACAGACTTTTTGTGACAGCTCCATCACACAGCCATTGACAGTATCAGAGCACTGACACCATTTTTGTCTGTGCTGGTAGACTGATTGCATGGCTGACATTGTGCAGACAAGACAGCAGAGGATCATGTCAGAAAAGGTTCCTTTATTTTGTGCTAGAGGGATAAACAGATTAGATTAGGAAGTACTCTGAGTTGTTCTTGTAAAAGAACAGACTCCCATATCAGAAAAGCTAGTTTCCTATGCTGAACTCAAGTCCGGGAGCTGTAGAATAAAGGAATTTTATGGACAGGATTTTATTTTTATAGAATCTTTCTATCATTAACCAGTATTTTTTTTTCAAAATGAAAATTCTCATGTATAAAACAAAGTTACATGAGACATGAGTCTTTCTTCTAATACAATTTCCAAAAGTTTTTGATGAGGTGTATAACAAGCTGAAGAACTCAGAAAGGGCATGATTAATCAAAAGGCAAAGGGAAAGGCTGAGTGGCTTTCAAATGTGCACCCAGTGAAACACTTAGCTGTCACCTGTCCTGAGGAACTGCCTCCATTGGCATCTGTACTTGAGTAACTAATTTTTAAGAGGGCAGTGACTACTATGAAAAATGGTTTCGGTAAAGGCAAAGCTGCAGATGCTTCTACTTAACAAGCTTTTTGGCTCTACCTGATTTTTCCTCAAATGTCAACTTTTTTTTCCTCTCCCAGAGCAAACCCAGTTAGCAAACCAGGAACACCCCTGTTCCTTTTGGCTGGTTCTCTTGCCTTTTTGGCCTTTTTTTTTCTCCCCAGGTGCAGGGGAGGATGAGAACTTGCTGATGTTGGTTTTGAGAACTTAAAAATGTGAAGAAAGGGAAATTAGACCCTGGCTGTGGTTTAAATTGAAATAGAGATCAAAGTCCAGCACTTCCAAGCATAAAGGGTGTGTATACACTTTAGGAGTAGCTCTCTAAGTTTGATGTAAGTAAGTCTGCTTGTGTAATTCTACCATACCTAGCCCAGATTCCTGTCTGCAGTTACATTTATTTGAACAGAAATTATCTCTGTTGGTTAAAAAAAAAAAAAAGTGCTATAGAAATCTGGGTGCCTTGGAGAGATACTGACCTGTGATTATGGGTGATTCTGTTCTTCATGCTGACACTACATTTCCTGCCAGAAGTAGGAGACAATCTTCTAAATGAAACTTCAGCTGTACAGGGAAGGAAATGTCTTCTTGCTTTCTATCTTGTTCATACATTGGACAGTTATCTGTGGTCAAGGGATTCCTTTTTATTTAGCATCTCTTTCCTCTGAAGTTATGCTTAATTTGGAACACCAGACCAGTCTTTTGCAGTTATTGTTGAGTTTTAGAACATTTTCTGGAGTGTTAATGGAAGAAAATAGATCTCTAATAGCACTTTTTTTTTTTTTTTTTTTTTTTTTTAGTTTTTAGTTGTCTGAATGGGGTGGATGTTCACAGAAAGGGCTTCAGGAAGTTCTGAAAACCATGGAGTAATCTAGAAAATACTATACCAACAGCCTGTTTTATAGAATCCTGTGCAATGGTAAGTATTTCTTTGCTCTAGATACTACACTCATAGCAAATAAGCTATTGAAGTAAGAGTTTCCTTCTGGAAAGGTCTAAAGACAGGGACTGATCTGTGTATTCTCAAAGTTTATAATCTCAGGGAATGCAAGTCTTTTGAATGCTTTGACATTTACCTTGCCAAAACAAGCTGAGAAATATCACTCTAAAAATAGGCCTGTCTTTTGAATCTATATATGCTTTAGGTAAGGCATTCCTAAAGCTTAAAACAATGAATATGTAACAAAAATTCTCCTGCAGAACCAATCTGTAAAGATGAAAAGGATGTTCATTATTCTTATTATTTTTTAAATTAATCTTTATGCTTTTTAAGGTCGAATCCTGACCATATTTTTATCTTCTATATAGTGTTTTTATTTTATTTTATTTTATTTTATTTTATTTTATTTTATTTTATTTTATTTTATTTTATTTTATTACTTTAATTTTCTTCTAGTCTGAAGATCAAGGATGATAGGGATTCAATCAATAGAACTTCTGTCTGGGAAATCTGAATAAAGCTGGATCAATTTGAATTAGATGCTTATTGTAGGGAGAAATGAAAGGACAGGTGAAATCCAAAGAGACAATATTCAAATTAATTTACCTTCTGCTCAGAAGTAAAGATCTCTGGCCTGTCACTTCTGAATGCATTTAACTGGAACAGAAATCTGATGCCTTGCTTTTTTGGAAGTACCCACAGAAACATTAAGTACCTCCCACCAGACAAGCAGAACTAATGTTCAATTATTTGACCAAAACGTTTTTGCTTGGGGATATTCTGTCATTCTTGTTGCCATGACCTCAATTCCGTGAAGATGTGCTTGTGATACATGTGTTATGCATATGTTTTACAAGTTATGAACAGTGAACTCCTCACAAAAAGGTGAATTGATTTGTCAGTTGAATGACCCTAGGTATAGAACAGAAGGCCAAAAACTACACAAGAATTTAAGATTGTAACTCCTTCTAGGCTCCAACACTCACAGTGAAATTGATGGGAGTATAGGAGCCTAAGTAGCTACATACATCTTGGCTTGTCTCTTGACCCCGGTGCCTTGTCTTTATAGCTTCTTTTCCTTAACCTTCTCCATGTCCCCTGGAGTCATGATTTACAGATATTGCAAGGCTCACTTTGCGACACAAGAATAAAGGAAGGTAGTTGTTTCTGGGCTCCATTTACTGAGATCCTGCATTGGTAAAATGTGGTGCCTAACATGTCTTGCAGTTTGTATGGTAGGTCAGTTAGCCCACTGCCTTTGAAGGTGCCCTTGGACTGGTCCTTGTGTGAACTTGGCTGTCGATCAGAAGCATGACTGCACAGTTTTGGTAAGCTTGGAAATTCCTTTAAAGGCATGCAAAAGGGAAAGGCCTCATTTCAGCACATTTTTACCAGTGACATAATCTCCTCTTAATATTTTTGTATATAAAGCATCGTGTCATTTACCAGGTCAAGAAACTAATTCCCAAAGAATGTATGCCTCTGACTCTAGGAGAGATGGTTTAAAAAAAATAGTTGTTGAAGCTCAAGCAGCCTTCCTGGGTGTCTCATTCTTCAGCTGATCCACATTCTTTCCCAGTGAGCAAGAACATGATAAGGCACTAGAGCCTATTTATAACCAGCAGGGAGATGTATTTGCTTAGTGATGCAGTACTCAGTGAAGGAAAAATGGAAAAAAAAAAAAAAGTCCCTAAATGCTTGCCCTGAGCTCTGCTGTTCATTACTCCTCTGTGCTTGGCATCCTTGCTCTACTTTGGAGGGCACCATGCGTGACTTGGCCTTTGCGAGCAAAATAAAACAACGTGTTCAGGACTGAACAAAATGAGTCACCATAAAACCACGTGTGCTTTTCATCTCCTCGTAGTTTTCATATTTGATTTTTGTTTCTCTGAAAATGGTAGTACTTAGAGGCCCTGATCCAAAGTGAGGCCTGCATTTCTAGGCTTTGTGTAAACACATGGCGAGAGACAGGCTCTGCCCTTAAAGTGATCAAAGTGATCCTGACAACTAAAAGATATGATGTGACTTTCCCAAAGTTATCCCACAGATCAATCACTTGCCAGACTGTACAGTCATTTACATTACACCTTCTCCCTCCAAACAGTTAAGAATGATGCAGAAGGTAAAACAAACCTCATCAGGGAAGAATTTAACTTCAATGAATCACTTTGGTCATAGCTTGTTACTCCTTGATTCATTGCCTTGTGCTGGATGAGAGAAGGAAGGACCTTGGATCTGTTTTGTACATCCATTGTGAATGTCCTAATCACTGTGGTATGGAGATGGCAACTTTCCAGCCTTGCTGGTTTTGTGACTCTACTCTTCTACTTTCAGTTGAAAGACACTACATCAAAAATATACAGCATCTGAACTGAATCTTGATCAGCTAAGAGGAGTTTGTGGTAACCTCTATACAGAGAAGTTTTCCATTTATTGTACTTTTCAGCTATGACTGCGTGAGATCTGACAAAGGACATACTTTTTGTCAACCTGGTAATCCAGGGTGCCTGTTTTCTAACCAGACAGGGAATGGCTGGGTAATTTATTTTCTGAGAGATGGGGAAAGATGAATTTTAGGAAAAGAATATTAGGAAGAGTCAACACAGATTTGCTGAATTTCCGATGAACATTGACATTTGTTTTCCCATGAGGTCTGTATCCATATGTTTCACTAGTGAACATAAACTAAAGCAAAGCACCGCTTCACCTGTACAGGCTATGTTCTTGGATGTAATTTCATGATGTGTCTGGAGTACTGATGTCTCTTATGTAAAGATGTTGAAAATAATGATTTAAATAAAACCAATCATGTTCTAAAGACAAATTCCAGTTCTACTGGAATTGCTTTAAAATGTTTTGAGCAAACTAGTGACTGAAACCCTATTTAAAGCATTTGGTAGAATGAACTCATAGTTCCCTATAAAGTTAGTCAAACTGTATTCTGTTCTACACAGAATTTTCATCCCAGGCTTTAATTAGCAAAACCAATCTCTGCACACACCTGCAAACATTCCAATCAGAAAAATGTGGGGACACTACTGTCACATTTATTTAATTTACTTATTCATTATTTTATAACATTTATTTGTTATTGTTGTGAAAACTAAGCAGAGTTATGAATAACAGTACTGTGGAGATTTAAACATGTGACTGACAAAATGCAAAACTTCCTGAATGTCTGAACCAACTGTAATGGAAAAGTGAGCTATAAAAAACCCTCCCAAGTACTTTTACTAAGAATAATTTTTTGAGGTAGTGTCTTCATTGTGCCTAGGAGCCATAATCATAGACTATGAACACACTGTGGAGAATCAAAAAGGGGTCATGCTCCCATAAATTTGTTGTCTCTTTGAAAAAAGATGGCAGAGGCTGGACACCAGCAGAAGACTGGTTACAGGCACTTTAAGCACTCTTGGCAGTGTCAACCCTCCATATTGTCACAGGCATCCTGTCAAGAGAAAGATTTCAATGGGGATTCAAAGGAAACCAAATAAATGGCTTGGGTTTTGAGACCACATTTGAAAATTTGTGGAGAAATGTGACTGCAAAAGATGGAAACCAACTATCAACATAGGTGAAATAGTAGGAGAGAGGAGAACTAGTTAAGAACTAGTTAAGAACTAGCTTGAAGGTGAAGTATGACATGAAGAAAAGTATGACTTTTCTATGACATGAAAGAGTAAAGAAGCGATTTAAAGTAAAAAGTAAGGTGACAATAGGTCTGGATTAGGAAAATGATCATTGTAGGAACTTTCTGAATGACTATGAAGGGGGTAATACCATATTAATAAAAGCACAGGAAAGAAATGGACAAATGAAGTGGTATGGCTGGGCAGCATATCCATTTGATAGAGCAGCTTTTCACATCGTTTTCCTGCAGAAGTGAGAGAGGCTTCATGCTAAGGAATTGCCCTTGGGGACTATGTGCCCCACACATCTGGATCCTGAAAAATTGAGGCACTTTCATCTGAGAGAAACACCCCCCTAACTTACTACCTATAAAATAAGACTGCTTCTTCTGTTGAATCTCTCTGGATGAAAAACACAAGAAAAATATTCATTTGCATTCTGGTTTCCCTTACTAGAGGACATGAGTGTCCAGTAAAGCAGGTGCTGACACAGGCATGGGGGGCAGATGGCAGAGCTCTTCCCTCAGTGACTGAAGTGGCCAGAGACTACCTTGGCTTGTGGGAATTCCCCAGCAGTGAATCCTTCTGCATGGAAGGATAATACTAGATGAATTAAACAAATCAGATAATTTGGCCCTGAGATGCTATAATTGTGAACAAACTGTCCAGAACAAAAATGTTTAGAAAACACAAACCTCACAATCCTCCCTGACTTTTGATTTTCTTTTCCCCATACTGAATCCATTAATTTAGATATTTTGAACCAGGACTTAAGAAAGGACTTAACTCTGAGGTACTGACTGCTACCAATTCTTACAAGCACTCCATGGGTGGGATTTTCAAAAATACTCTGAGGTGGCCTGCGGGAGAATCCCATTTTCCTTGCCTAATTCAGTGGGTGGAATTTTCATTTCTACATTTACATTAACGAAACAGGACAGGCTGTAGCAGATAATAACTGATGTCACCACAATTTGAAAAGCACATATTTAAATAAAAATATAATCCAGTCTTCTTACAAATTGTGAAACTGGACAGCCTACAGCCATCTGGCACTCTGAAAACATCTGTAAGGACGATGTTTTTTCTCTAAAAGTACCACCCTCTAACTGCAACAATCACAGAAAGCCCCTTCTCAACATGAGCTTTATTCATTTTTCAAAGTACATGCGAAAAAATAAATGCTATTGCCAGTGCAAGCCAAAATATTTACAATTACATCCTTAAATCACACACTATGCCTGCTTGTATGAATATGGACAGTAGGAAAAACTGTGCGTCTCAAAAAAGAAAAAAAAAATTATGGGGAGGTTGAAATCAGTTCACAGTGAAGTTGCATGCCAATTAGATTTCCCTTGACCTGGCTTTGAAGGCCCAGTAGAGGACTCCTACAGAGACGGACTCCAGTAATAGGTATTCCCAGTCTTAAAAAGTTGGTGGCAACCATCAGTTTTTCTGTTTAAGGCAAGTAAAACCACTAATTTCATCAAAGTTGAACCACAGGAGGAAATAATTAAAAATTCCTTCATGAAGATAGTCTTCATGGGGACAGGATATCACCTCTTCTTAGCCTTGCCCTGTACTAATTCACTGTAGGAATACAGAAGGAGCTGAAACGCTGTGCTTGGTTATGTAAGTAGCATTTTTTTTTCATTTATAGCTGCATTACTAATGCAGGTCTTCAGGGGCAGAATTATCGAGAGTCAGTGGAAGTAGTCACGTGAGGCTCTGCAAGTCGAGCTCAATTTTTGACCTCATATCAATTAAGGAAAACATCACAGTCTTCTCTTAAGTCTCATTTTTACTACCCCATGGACAGACAGAACTGGTGATAGACAGTTTCTGCTCAGATCTTCCTTTCTAGCTTTCTAGAGGTGTTCCAGTTCAGAGCTGATGTGACAGAACTGGCTCGGAAAACTTAGGGATTGCATTTATACCTATTGATACTTAGTAAAAAGCCAAGCATGTGTCTAGTCTAAATAGGTGCTTAACTTATTGGTGCTTAATTGTGCTTGTTTGATGAAAATAGGAAATAGGCACATGTTCAGTGTTCTTCTGAAAAAAGACACTTCTTTAAAAGGGCAAAGTGACTGCTTAGACCAGCATCCTGCATTTAAAACTGACTAATATTTTTTGCAGTCTAGGAAGACTAATTGCTGTCATGATTAGAGCTGGGCACAGAAACACTGAGTGAAACATCTGCTCTCCTGAGTCTGCTCATCAGTCAGAATGGAGAAATACCATGGGACTTCAGCTATTTGGAAAATGTTCTGGTAGAAGCCAACCAGGCTGCCTTTACCTCCTGCCTGATCCCCTGCTTGCTTGGCTTCCTGTGCTTCTGTGAATCTTCTGCTGATAATGCAGTTTCATAAAGAATTTTTAACCAGATGTAACTCAGATTTTGAAATGGCAAAGTTCTCTGTGGGAGAGAATTACTCTTCTTCCTACTCCTTTCTGGTTACTTAAATTTCTGTAATGTCCTTGAGTGAGGCTATAATTTTCCAATGTGGACTTCTGATGAAAGGTGAAGTGATGCAGAAAGCTGGTATAAAATTGATTAATGTAGAGGTAAATGCAAAAATAGGCATTTTAAATAACTGTTTCACCTTATAAATAATCTGTCAGCTTATGGATTGTTGAAGCCATTTGCTACACTTGCTAGTATGGATGGAAGTGATGACAAGATAAGTGTGTCCCAAAAAGATGACAGTCTTTGGACATAAAATAGATTGAATTTTACTTCACTGAGTAAGAAAATTAACACTGAGCATATAAGACATGTAATTATTTTTCCAGGGTCTTTCCAAATAAAGAATATGCTTTTACTGCACAATAAAATCAGCTTTAAGAAATTATACAGCTGTGCTAACACATACAGTATGCAGTCTATGTTCCTCATTCTTTGGGTGCTTTTCCAGACTGCAGTAAATCTTCAGGGTAGCACTCTTAAACTTAATTTTGTAATATTTTAAAAAAACTTGTTCTAAGTATCTAACAGAATAGGCAGCCATTTTTTTTTAAACTCACTAATTTTATTTTTTATCATTCAGTATATTTTTCCTCCATGGTACATCATGATGAGAATTTTTTGCTACCTGCCAAAGTGAATGCAGTCTTTCTGACCATATTTTATTTTTTCCAAATAAAGTTTGTTTCTTCTTATGAAATAACTTCCTCCTTCTACTAGTATTGTTCCCACTTCTCACTAAAGGAAATTGGAATATTATGAATAATAATAATAAAGTGTGAGAAAACTGTAGTGCGCTAATTGAAGAAGTACTGTGAATAGTACAGTAGTCAAAGAAGACTGTATTACATGGGCAAGAAATGTCTTTGTGGCTTTGTGTTTGATTGTGGGCCAGTTTCTCAGTGAGAAGTTGTCACAGGCATGTTTTTCTATCTTGATTATTTTTCTAAGGCTTTTTAACTACCATCCTTATATTCTTGATGAAATGGACAGATTATCCTTTTATGTCTAGGGTCAGTAGAATACACAGTTACCCTCTGTCTGTACGTACCTATCCCTTACAAAGCAAAATTTAGGAATAAGAGGGGATCTTTCAGAAAAGACAGAGATTCTTTAAGGGTTTCCTTTAAAAAGAAATGTAAGTTTTGATCAACTCATCTTTTCCTCGCCTTTACCTTTGCATATGAATTCTATCTCTAAAACCTTGTGGCTGTCATGAGTAGCCATGAAATCCCAAGCTACACCTTTATGGTTGTTACTTTGTCTGTGGAAGGCAGTAGCCAAATCTGTATTGCCACAGGCTTTTCATATTGTCAAATCAGAGGTTTGGTTTGGCACAGGAATACAGGGGAAAAAAAGAAAGTGGCTGTCAAGCAAGCAAAGGTAATGCAACTCTACTCCATTTTCAAATATTAGTATGGAGAAAAAATATTTTCATCTCCTGCATGGATTATTTTGTATTTCAGCACTTTTAGTTCTTACTCTCTCTCTCTCTTTTTTTTTTTTTTTTTTCCTGCTTAGGTGACCTTGACTGAATAACTAGACAAACACAAACCTCTGTGAAAAGCCAGTATTTCATTCTGGCTTTGAATCAGACTTCTTCTGCAGAAATTTATTTTCATGTCTGAAGTGGATTTCCTATTGTTTTTGACAAGGGTGGGAACTAGATCTGGCTACCTTTGTCCATCAGGCTTATATTCCATGATTTGATTATTTTACTGTTTTTAATGTTTATCCATTTTTAAAATTCAAAATGTCAGGACAGGGCAAAGAAATATGGGTTCTACGGTCCGGAGAGTTTATACTTCTGCCATTCCTCTGTTGTACTTTTGCTTTAGGGATCTGGGCAGGTTATACAGTAACGTTTAGAATTTACTTTACACTTCCAGTAGGACACTGTTTTCCTGCACCTAGGAAAGCCATTTGAAAGACATAAAACAGGCTCCTGCTTATCTTCAGGGTCTCAGCTTTCATTTAAAACAAACAAATTGAAGGACAAATTAAAAAAAAAAAAGTGATTTGTAGACTACAACAGTGAGCTTTGTAATGCCTAACTTTTAAACATCCAGATTCCCTGTGGATTCCATGGCAGTTGTCACTCAGTGTCGAGGACAAACACCATCCCATGCAGGGAGTGCCTTAGTCAGCATTATCAGTAAACAGACAGCAGGTTGCCAGACGGGACCTGCTGCGTGCTGTGGCAATATTCCCGAAGAAAATGTTTATTCTCACTGTTTTTTGTTGGTGGTGGTAGTGGTTGTTTGTTTGTTTTTGTCAATACTGTACTGTATTAGGTATATTCTTTGCATGTCCCCTTAGTCAGGGTGAAGGAATGTCTGCTCCTTGTTTTACCTATGTGTAAGTTAGGCATCAAGTTCATAGGATCATAGGGTAACTCAGGCTGGAACAGATTTCAGGCATATGAGGAAACAAATTTAGATACATGGAAAATTTCATCAGAAGATGCACATACAGAATTTAGTCTCTATCAGGGTTAGATGGTAGCTAATCTGACCTTTCCAGGACCGTGATTCTAGTTTCTAATACCCAAAATCAACATAAAGATTTACTTTGTCCCAGAGTGGTCTCTCAGTTTAGGGATATAGGGGTCCATCATCTTCAGAATTTTAGAAACCTCACTGTAATCTTTCTGTCATGTTGGCGATATGCAATGATAACAGAAGTAATTACAAACATTGGACAAACTTGGACATGCAAAAATGTTATAAGTTTCCACAGAAGCTTTTTTTAACTTAAATGTGGCAGGAGTTTTTGTGTAGCCATGTGCCTGCACGATAAGCCTTTGGTGGGAGTATTACTGCCTATCCCCAAGCTTTCAGGGATGAGAACATAGGAACCGGTGTTGATTACAAAAGCTTTCAAGGTGCTTTCAAAGGTAAAAGCCTTTTTTTGTTGTTGTTGTGTTTTGTTTTTCTTTTTCCTTTCTTTTCCTTTTTTTTTTTTTTCTGTTTTCCAATGCCTAAGAAGCAAATATTGTCATCTTCTTGTTATCTTAGTGACGTATAGCCTTTACTGTTCTTGTTTTGTATGATGCTGTCTTTTCAAACCTCTCATTATGCAGGTGCCTATGTGTTTGCAAACACACACAAATACTTGGACTACAAATGTAGAATGAAATAGCAATTCTCTAACATGAACTATCTCATTAACTTGTAGGATGCTAACTCTAGTTCTTTGTTCTAATACTGCAAATGTCCACTTGTTAAATATTTTAAAGTTCAGAAGACTACATAAGTGGTAACTGCTTTCAAAAGTGTGGAAAATTTTGAAGTAGGAGACAGGTATTTCACAGACAGCAGATGTGAAGAGTTCTAAAAGCACAGAAACCAGGTAGAAAATGAGTGTTTCAGAAGACTGGTCATATCTGGTAAGTATTTTGCTTGACTTAGGCAAAGAAAGTTAAAGATTCCTCCAAAACACCCTTTAAAATCAGACAACTTACACAGAAAGCTGGAATTAAACTTATAGCTTCAGTATATGGCACTCCTTTGAAATTCATGTGTTTGATCTGACAGGTACTATTATTATAGGCGTTGGTCTTTAGTCCAAATAACACATTATTTAATCAGAATTACACTGAGGAATGTTTATGTATCCACCAAATTTTGCACTGTAGAAGTACAGAATATGCAGAGGGATATCCTGCAAAAGCGTTATTGCACTGTAGCTGGCAACACTCTTCCAGGACAACTTCAAAATGCATAACAGCATGTAGCTAAATACACCACCACCTTCTGAGCAAAGGGTGGTGGTCCCCAGCAAGCATTCTTCTTGTGTTTTTGTCCTATCCAAGCAAAATATTATCCCAAGGAGATCCTGTTCCAGTCTCTCTCTATTCACACCACCTCACAGAAGATGTGGGATTCAGGAGTAATCACATCCATTTACTGTTAACATGCTAGCAAGGATAAGGAACCAGACCTTGTGTTAACCAGGCTGCCTTCAGGAGCTTTACCAGAGCTATAGTCCAGCAGAACCCTGCTGTTACTGGTATCTAATGCCTTTTAGTAGCAAGGTATATTCAGTGATTGTTTTTTAAAGGAAGTAAATATTAATTGTGGACACGGTTTCATCCAATCATCTCAAGAGATCAGAAGAGTCACAGTCACAACACTTTCTCTGACAACCTGTCCTTCTCTTTCTCAATGGGAAAATACACCCCACTGTTTGCTTTGGTGTTACTGCTTTGAGGTTTAGCATGTTATGATTCAGGGTGGGTGGCAATTCTCTCCTGACCTCATCATAAGAAAGAAAATGGAATGTCAGCGTTGCAGATAAATAAATCTTTGGGCTTCCCCTGGGTCGAAGGGAAGAACTGAAAGATGAACTGTGTGTGTATATGGCTTTTCTGCACTGCATTCAGCAGAGAGGTACTGGCACTCACATGAAGGGAGTCAGTGACAGGGCTGGAAACAATCTGGTTGTGCTGTGGTCAGCTCTCAATTGCTCTCTCAGGGGAGTCCTGCCCATCCTGGCACCAAAGCAAAATTGTATAGGCATGCCCATACTCATTCCCATCTTCAAGTATGCTTAAAGTCTGATTCACCACCTATATTCCACTTGTAGCTGGACTTTCAAAAGCTTTTGGTTCCAAAGTTAGCAGTTAAAAACAAATAAAAAAGAAAAACTTTTACACAAGTAAATAGTACTATAGCCATCTCCTTATTGCCTGTCCTAATGGAGGATGGGTGAATAACACAGGAAACTATTATTATGTTTCAAATTTTTACTCTAAAAACATATTTGGTAGATTCACCTTTAAATACTTTTCTCTGTAGAGAGAGTGGCAGGAGGAAAAGAAAGCCATAGGGTAAAAATTGAGTGTAGTGTACTCTTAGCACAGGTATACAGCTGAGAGATATCTGTGCATTAAATAGTAGCTTTTATTGTGATGCTGGAAGAGAACAAAATTTCTGCCTCTGAGACTTCCTAAGTTCACTACTGACCTTCCTAATGCCAGAATACACTGGGTATTACCCAAATGAAGTCAATGGAGTCAACGCATCATGCCATGCAGAATAATGACTGAACATTCCCATCAGGAAAACGAGAGAAGCAGTAGCTGTCTCCGGAGTCTCATTTGTTTTTAAAAAGAAAAGAGAACTGTTTCAGTCAGGGACTTTTAGACCAGATTTCCACCTGATCCAGCAGAGCTTGAATCGCTTAACCTTTAGGCCATATTGCAGAATTGCTATGTTATTACTTTAGGCTCTCCCTGGGCTGGTGGGTTGGGATGTGGGAGGAAGGGTGGGGTCAAACCCTGGATTTTAATCAAAGTAAAATATTTTTCTGTTTATTTTAAATCAAATTAGACTGAAATCATGAATAGACGTGTTATTATGTCATACGATTCAATAAATAAATTTGTTTTTCCCTGTGTTTTGTAGATATAATTGTATCTCTATGAAGAGAAATAGTAAGATAGAAATGTATAGACATACGCAAATAACTAGATAGAATGAAACTTTCAATATAAATTTCAATTAAAAAGGTTTAACAAGAAATAAACAGCAAGATAAAATGAATCTTGGTATTTCCACTGAAGTTTTCTTTGTTAGGGAAGCAAAAATAGAAGTGAGAGAAGGTGCAGGAGTGGCAGTAATTTCATTCTACCTGACTCTCATCTTTTTGGAAAAGGCTGTTTACAGAGCACGTTTAGCATCTCTCTAATAAACCATTTGTAAGTATTGTGAAGGGAACAGCACTAAGATATCCTGAACAAGAACTCTGATTCAGGAAAACATTAAAATGTGCCTAAATGATTTACTGATAGATTTGAAGCATCAGCTATCAATCAGAGCTCATTTTCTTTGATGCTGTGCAAACGCCGTCCCTTTTTGTCTCACAGCAAGAACCTAGCTAATCTAATAAATCTTTTTAAAGAGTCCTGTACTCTGTTCTTTGTTATTAGCTTGCCCAAGTCACTTGCCTTCATTTATGTTATATTTGGGTTAACAGTGTAAAAAAAATCTGCAAAGAAGTATGGAATGCAATGTCTGAGGGGAATTGCAGATTCAGATAACTGTTTTATCAGGATGTCTTCTTCCTAGAGCTGCCTTGAATTTGAAGTTATGAAAGTAAAATCCTTTTTCTCTATCAATGCTCATTTCACTAGAGCTCAGTTCCATTTCATATTTACTACAAAACAGTTCATGAAATTGGGTTAGAAAAATGTGTACGATTTCCCATAACTATAGATGAACTCCTTGCCCTTGCCTTTTACTGAGTGAATAGTTCCCTCAGGCACTTGTCAGGGTGTGGGAAACCTGCTTCGTTTCCCTCATCTTCTTGAAGAAAACTTCACTCCCATTTCCTAGCTTTCAGCTTTAAAAATCGTGATGCTAAATGGTTATCATAATGCTTAGCTAAAGGAAGGGACACTCTATTTTTCTCTTGGATGATATCCTGTTTTGCTGAAACAAATCAATAAAGATTGATTGCTACAGCAAGCACGGACTGTGGCAGAGGCAGACCCAGGTACCAGCTCTGGGATCCAGCTGCCAAAGTAAGCCATCCCCCTCGCCCATGTCTCACCCCCGTGGTGCCAAAGTGGAGCATCCACGAGTAACGCTGCCAATTGGAGAGGCAGGAGCAGGCCTACAAGCCCACACCCAACCAAAAATACAGAGCATTTGTTATCCCTGGTTTATGTTGGCTGCAGTTTTTGGCAAACCCAGACCTAAACTTCTGGGAGTCTAGTGGCTATCCACCCACACAGGAAACGTCTGCACTTGTGTAGGAAATACATTGTACTAGGAACGTGCTCTTCTAGTAGGCATTATCTCAGTAGATAAATTGATGAGCCTAATATCTACAGTCTGCAGCTTTCTCTAGTGTAGGCTCATGTCTGTGGCTGATCATGGAACAGACAACTAAAGACTAAGGACAACCAAGGGAGAATGTATAAGATTACTGGTGCATGATTTTGAAAAAAAACTACAAAGATTACAAAATATGACCACTATTTCAGAATTACTTTTTCCTATATGGTTTGATTCCATGAAAAAAAAATATATATATATATTATAAAGGTAAAATGTCTGATCTTCAGACTCCTTGTGCTCACAAGTAATCCTTGCAGATGGGTTTAGTCCTACTGAAGCCAGGTAGAAAAACATATGTGAGATTAGATTCTTATCTGGATCAGGAAGGCACTTATGGATTTATGTTTATTACTAAGTATATTCTGGCTGCTGTATGCTCCATGCTTCTGAACAGAGACTTTATTTTTTAAATTTTATATAACATAATGAGATAATAGTTACAGATGTAGTTATGATAGCAAAATATATACATATATATATTATTTTTAGTATGTGTCACATAAATTTAGCTATTCTAAATGTGCATCTAACATAAAATGCTTTGCAGGATAAGTTCAAAGGCACTAAAAATACTTCAGGGGCCAAAGCTATTTCTTGTTACTCTGGGTGGAAAAGTTTCATTTTCCCTCCTCTCTTGTTGCAATCAGTATTGTTCAAGGAAAAAGGCAAGGTCAAAGACAAACAACTGCAGTACAAGGCGGTAGTAACGATCTCCTTTATCACTATTAGTACAACAAAAGTTTTTTTGTCCTTTTCTGATAATGATTATGTGAGATAGTAAGTTATTTTACTCTTATCTAAGTGAAAATTTAATTTTCACTAACTTCAAAACAACCCTTTCTGACCTCATTCTTATGGAAAAGTCTTCAAGGATTTATAGGACTTTCATCTACAGAAATTGAACCAAGATTGTATTAGACAACTGTTCTAAAATGAATAAGGTTCCACATCAGGAACAAAAGCTGTGGGAGTGTTCAAAACTCTCTGGAATTTGGTATATTAGTCTCTGCAGGAGATTTCTGTAACTGTAAAGCTACATATTGATTGCCTACATTATTTTGTAAACTTGTTTTAATATATGTAATACCAGTCTTTGCCCTCTACCTTTCACCATGTCATGCACTTAAATTTTTAAATTTCTAAAGGTTCTTAATGGCTTTAACTGAAACACATGTGTGTGCCAATGGATGTTAAAACATGCTATGAAGTCCTAATCTGATATGCCACTGTATATTCCCATAACTAATACTGTATGTTCTTCATCTTTTCATCCTTTCACTAGAGGGGGAATTTAGACAAGACCTAACCAGGCTGGGTACTCCAGAAAACGAACCATTTACTTGTTTTTTTTTTTTAAGTTGTTATTATCATTACTAGAATTAGGACTGCAAAATGCCAAAATAAGCATGGTAAAAGCATAGGTCTTATAATAACAAGTCAACATTGACTCCAAGAGGATTTAAATCAAAGTGCTTGCAAGGCACTGCCAACTTCAACTGCAGAATTGTGAAAAAGATTTAATTAGCATGGCAGACTGGCAAGACTGGAACTATGTTGGGAAGCAAAAAAAAAAAAAATGTTATTGTAGGTGGTTTCTTTCCAGTATAGCACATGAGAAATATGCTAATAGCCACTCTGATAAACCTACTACCCCCTCCCAAACATAAAGCTACCATTTATAGTGTATTTGGATTTTAAAGTAACCTCCTCTTATTTAGTTTAAATAAGCATGTCTCCTTAGCAACAAATGTCACCTCATTAAAGTCTGTCACTCAGCTTCGCATCTCAATGAAAGATTGAAGTAGGAAGGGGACCATGAAGCAGCTGAAAGTAAATGGGAAAAAATGCGAGGAATGTCAAGGGCCCTCCAGGAATATCAGATAAGAGAAGTAATTGAAAAATGAGCTCATTAAAAGAATAAAAATATATTCAAGTGCTGTCGTTTAGGACTGAACATAAACCTGGACTTTTCATTCTCTTGCATTTATCATGGTATCTTAAAGTGCATTTTTGTTTGTTTGTTTGTTTGTTTCTTAGTCTTCTCAGAAAGAAAAAACAGGATATAAATAATTTATTTTAAGTAATGAGTTTAAAATCATCCTGAGATTTTGAGGTAAGAAAGTCTCTTAATATTGTTCACTATTCACAAAACAGTGTGGGAAAGTACAAGTTTGGAAAGGAAAGTACCATATCCCTTCATCACAAAAGTAGGATCAAAGGAGAAGTTTTTTTGAAAACACTCAGCAGCTGTTGTAAGTGTTGCTGAAATTTCTTTCAATAAAAGCAGGTTGAGGGGAATACTTATGACTCCATGTAAATCCAGTTTCCTTAGACTTCTCTTAAGCATGAGGATTCAGGATCAACACCACAAACCACTGAAATCCCCATGGAACATGAGTTAGATAGTCACAAAGATTCAGAGGCTCTAACAGGGCTGCTGTGAGGTTTCCTGTGCTTGAAACAGGTGTCAGTTGTAGATGTTCCTGTGCCAGCCTTTTGGGGCAAGTGAAGCTTTTATATCCAGGACTTTCTAAACTTGGTTATGTGAAACAACACCAAATGCAAGGTGGTCTGCACCTCTTCCCTCAGGCTAGGCCAGCTGGTTGAGTGGGTTGTCCAAGCACAGAGCATCCTCATGGCAAGGCATGACCAGAAGCAGGACCATGCTGGAGAGAGTGAACCTGTACTGCCATCAGAAACAGAGACTTTTCTAAGTTAATTTCCCAGCCTATGCCTCCATCTAATCTCTCCTTGCTCCAAATGCCTCACAGAATCACAGAATCATCTAGGTGGGAAGAGACCTTCAAGATCACCGAGTCTAATCTCTGACCTAACACTAAAAAGCCCTCCACTAAACCATATCACTAAGCTCTAAATCTAAACATCTTTTAAAGACCTCCAGGGGTGGTGACTCAACCACCTCCCCAGGCAGCCCATTCCAATGCCTAACAACCCTTTTTGTAAAGAAGTTCTTCCTAATATCCAACCTAAACCTCCCCTGGCGCAACTTTAGCCCATTCCCCCTCGTCCTGTCACCAGGCACATGGGAGAATAGACCAACACCCACCTCGCCACAGCCTCCTTTAAGGTACCTGTAGAGAGCGATAAGGTTGCCCCTGAGCCTCCTCTTCTCCAGGCTGAACAAGCCCAGCTCCCTCAGCCGCTCCTCGTAAGACTTGTTCTCCAGACCCCTCACCAGCTTCGTTGCCCTTCTCTGGACTCTCTCGAGCACCTCGATGTCCTTCTTGTAGTGAGGGGCCCAAAACTGAACACAGTACTCGAGGTGCGGCCTCACCAGAGCCGAGTACAGGGGGACAATCACCTCCCTAGACCTGCTGGCCACACCGCTTCTTATGCAAGCCAGGATGCTGTTGGCCTTCTTGGCCACCTGAGCACACTGCTGGCTCATATTCAGCCGACTATCAACCAATACTCCCAGGTCCTTCTCTACCAGGCAGCTTTCTAACTACTCAGACCACTCAGATGGCTTTTCCAACCATCTTCAGACTTCCAGATCTAGAGGAACACTTTGGCTGCCGCCTAAAAGCCATGTCTACATAAGCTCCCCCAAGCCAGCCAATCTTCTTCCCATGACCTGACAGAAAACAGCAATGTAGGCTTGTAACCAAACTAAAGCCAAAACTTTCAGCCCAGTCCTTGACCTGAATAGTGAGTGAGGATCTGGATCCTGGCATTTATATGTGATAGTTTATATGCAGCCGAAGTAAATACCGTAGTCAGAGGTTATGGGGCTAGATTTTGAAAAGCCCTGCATAAAGAAGAGATCTCAGAAAAGCAAATTTAAATAACATTAATGTCAAGAAAAGGAATTCTGATTGCTACATTCTTTATCTGTCATGACTAGACAGGTGAAAATCTATGATAGCAATTTTGTCTTTAAGGTCATTTTCTTTTTTCTTTTATTTATTTATTTTATTTATTTTTATTTATTTTTTTAACAGGCTCTGTACTAATTTTCCTCACAGAATAACTAACAGAAATATGACCCTTGTGCAGCTTTTGTAGTTAATTCATTAGGTCAACTCCAACCACTAAGCCCTTTGTCAGGTTATTTCTACTAGTGATAAGAAGCCAGGTAGATGAGCCTATTCCACAAGGTCTCTTGGCTCTACCGTTGTTAAGTGAAATCTGCCAGGTGTGGATCATTTGACCTTTGCTATATAGGAAGCCTGAGGAGCTATGGGGAGTTGCCTCACTAGGGGAGTTTGAGGCTTGGGTTCTCTGGGGTGCTTTTCTCTTGTGGTGAAATGGACTCAGTGTTCACTAGTAGGTTGCTTTTTCTTTGTGTTTTCTACCTTTTCTGTGAAATAGTTTTAGAGACTCTATGAGCTAGTTACATTGGTGGTGCCTTCTCAGTACAGTAAAACGCTGGTGGTACTACTTCACTGTGAAGCAGTTTGGAAATCATTCAAGTTTAGAATCCAGCAGGTAAATGTTTCTGGGCTCTACGGTTGTTTAACGTTGAGGAGTTTGAGTACTTCCTTCACCTTGTCTGTTTTCAGAGAAATTACTTAGGTGGATTCTAAGCTCCCTTCCCATCCCTTAAAAAAAAACAAAACAAAAAAACTCAGAAGCTCAAGTGCATACAGGTAAGCCTGACTTTGAAGAACATTCTTAAGTATTTGGTAAGATTGAACAACAGGCTGTTTTAAAATAGGTGCCATAATGCGAATTCAAATGTTTCTACTTACCCGAAGGCAAAAGATGTGGATAGATATGGGTGGCATGATAGTTAGTTCCATTAAGTGGAAATAGTGAGAAGGTGCTGTTCATGAAAGAAATGCTGTTTTCACAATATGTAAGTGAAAAGCAGAAGGGAGAAAGTTTCTCCTCTTCCCTACAGGCCTGGGTCTCAGCTGTGGAGGAACTTTCGGAAGAGGACCACCAACTTAAATAAAATTGATCTTCCTCCCCACCTGTACAAATAAGTGTCTCAGCTATCGGAGTAAGCATCCTTCTGTGCAAGGAAAATAACAGACTGGGTACATAGGCAGTGGTGCCACACAGTGGTTTTACCGATGTGATGACGGGGAGGACAGGAGAAAAATAGATGAACAGTCTACCAGGAAAGCTAGATGTACCGGGACGTGAGCTGCAAGGGGGGGGAAAAAAAAAAAAAGGAAAACGGGGTTTTCTGGGAAGATTTCTGCTCCAAATTGGAGTGGGCAGTGCTGGACATAAAGGACATGCAGGTGCTCGAAGAGTCCAGAGAACAGAGACAAAGCTGGTGATGGGTCTGGAGAACAAGGCTTACGAGGAGCGGCTGAGGGAGCTAGGATTGCTCAGCCCCAGAGCTCTGGTCCCCAGAGCAAGCAGTGAACTGTTTATTTAGCTTTGAAGATGCTGGAATGGTCTCTGGCTTGAAAAGATCGTCTTCCCAGCCATTCTCTAAAAATTGTCTCCTAGGACTAAAATCTGAATTTCCTTTCCCTTACATGAACATCCAGAGAGTCATCCTCCCTTCTCAGTTAACTTCCGTGCTGCCTAGTCTAAAGTTTTTTCAGTACTCAGGCACGTACCTCAGATTCTCGTATTGTGAGAGGGATTGCACTCCCGTTATAGAATATGGGAATCCCATTTTTCTGTCTTAAGGGTGAATGGTGTAAGGGACTTATAAATCATTGCAGATTGTGGTTGTTGTCAATTACATTGTAGTTGAATTCATGCAAGTACCTTTTACTGTTTCATCTTCTCTTTCATTTTTTGTCTGGTTACTACTCAGTATTACATATTCAGTTAAATGTCCGAAGAAAACATTTTTTAATTTTAACAACATTTGTTTTTTCTTTCTCTAGGTCTGCCGGTAGCTGACAAGGTATAAAGATATGCTTCTCTTTTTCATTCTTGTGAAGTAGTGCCCATTTAAACTGTGACTGAGGCTCTGCAATGGTGCAAGTGTATCTTACTACTTCAAATTCAGTGATGCAACCTGAGTTTACATCAATTAACTTTCTAGGATTCTACCAATTTAAAGCTTTTGGATAATGACATTTACTTGAAAACATTCCTATAGGTTTATTTTCTTTACTTACATTTGTTTGCCATCTCCATCTCATTCAAAGCAGTCAGGACTGGTTTACTTCTCTCTTCTCTGGAGATTTGCACAAGGAACCATTGTTAGAATCAGAATCCTGATCTAAGAGTATGATGAAAAATGTTGCACTCCAAGTTAGAAATTGGAGAGGAAAATGTTCATGTATACATAAGAATTGTACTCAAACAGCTGATCACACTTTTTCTTACACCTGAACAGATGCTTACACCTTTTAACTTTTAAACCTCAGAAGCAACTGGTAGTTTGCATAAACCCATGCTGACTGGGCCTGATTGCCTGGTTGCCCTACGAGTACTGCATGATGACACTCAAGATCATCTGCTCCATGAGCTTCCCTGGCACTGAGGTCAAACTAACAGGCCTATAGTTTCCTGGGTCAACCTTCCGGCCCTTCTTGTAGATGGGCATCACATTTGCTAGCCGCCAGTCGACTGGGACCTCCCATGGTAGCCAGGACTGCTGATAAATGATGGAAAGTGGCTTGGCCAGCTCCTCTGCCAGTTCTCTCAGCACCCTCGAGTGGATTCCATCAAGCCCCATCAACGTGCATACATCTAAGTGCTGTAGCAGGTCACCAACCGTTTCCTCGTGGATTGTGAGGGCCACGTCCTGCTCCCCATCCCCTTCCACCAGCTCAGGGTACTGGGTATCTAGAGAACAACCGGCCTTGCCGGTAAAGACTGAGGCTTAGAAGGCATTAAGCACCTCAGCCTTTTCCTCATTTCTTGTCACTAAGTTTCCCCCCGCATCCAGTAAAGGATGGAGATTCTCCTTAGTCCTCCTTTTGATGTTTATGTATTTATAAAAACATTTTTTGTTATCTTTAACGGCAGTAGCCCGATTGAGCTCCAGATGAGCTTTGGCCTTTCTAATTTTGTCCCTACACATCCTTACAACATCCTTATAATCCTTCTGAGTGGCCTGCCCTCTTTTCCAAAGATCATAAACCCTCTCTTTTTTTCCTAAGCTCTAGCCACAACTCTCTGTTCAGCCAGGCCGGTCTTCTTCCACACCGGCTCATCTTTGGGCACGTGGGGACAGACAATATTTCCTTCTTGAGGAGTGCCCGGCCTTCTTGCACTCCTCTGCCCTTCAGAACCTCCTCCCAAGGGATTCCGCGAACCAGTGTCCTGAACAGCTCAAAGTCTGCCCTCCGGAAGTCCAAGACAGTAGTTTTACTGGTCCCCCTCCTGACTTCGCCAATAATAGAGAAGTCTACAATTTTATGGTCACTCTGCCCAAGACAGCTCCCAACCACTACATCTCCCACCAGTCCTTCTCTGTTTTTGAACAGAAGGTCAAGCAGGGCACCTCCCCTAGTAGGCTCACTAACCAACTGCGTCAGGAAACTATCTTCCACGCTCTCCAGAAACCTAGACTGCTTCCTCTGAGCTGTATTGCATGTCCAGGATATGTCCGGGAAGTTGAAGTCCCACATGAGGACAAGAACCTCCTTTTATCAATGTCAGCTACAAGCAGTCTTAGTGCCAGCAAGTAGCCTACGCCTTTGCCTAGCAGCAACTCAAAGCCTCATCTCTCTCTTGCTTTGCTCTTAGTGACAGCTTGACTTCTTGGGAACCTGTGCATTAGGATCAGAACTGATCCTGTTTGAGCGGCCCTTGGCTGGCTGAAGATGCTTTTGGACCCTTTGGGGTTTGGAAAATTAGGTAGTACCCTAGAAGAGAGACAGTGCCATTATGGTGTTCTGTAATTTATGCTATGATTTCTGAGTGGCTCTATTCAGGCTAAAACTTAGGAGGACAGTGGCAGACAAACAGGAAGAAGCCTGAGAAGAATGCAATAATTCTCTTGGACCTCCAAGGAAGTTTGGATTGAGCTCAGGTGTTGACCAAAGACATTTGGGGAAGGATTTCTTACCTGAAATTGTTATTTACATTGTTTCACCAACATGTTGTCTGGATTGGTCAGTAATATCCTTGCCGACCTTGCTTTCGTCATAGCTCTTCCTCTGACTTCATTCTACTTCCTGCTGTTTCTGTAGAAAATCCCCCTCAGAGCTGTTCATGAATATGGGAGGTCCCCACATTCCATGATGAAGGGGTTTGCTAATTAAAGAGACCCACTCCTGACACTCATCCTGCAGCTTCCAATACCACAACCGCTATTTTTGTTTGGTCCTTTTGAAATCCACGTGGGTAAACTGTGCTGATTCAGGCCTCCATATGAAATTTAATTGTAAAAAAAATTCTACAATAAACATTTTTGCCAATTACTTAACACATTAAAACAGGCAACTGTATGAAGTTGCAAGAAGCTTTAGTAACAGAACACAATGTATTTCACTCACAAGCTCCATAACTTACTACCTAGTAAAGGAGGTGCTGTGATTAGAAAGATTTCAGGTTCAAAGAAGATGTCTTTTCCTGAACTTAATGGCAAAATTCCTATTCTTTTTTTGTGGATCCCAGAACAGATCAGGCTTTGTTCTAACTTTTCCTCTTGGTACATCCTACCAAGATCTAGAGATGCAATCAATTTATATCCCTGTGGAATGATATAATTTTCCATGGAATATCAAAGTATTTAAAAGTATTTCTCCTGTAAACCCTATTAGCAGGATTGAAAACACCAATGAATCAGGCAAGATTTCAAGAGTAAATTTCTGCATGTCTGTGTAAGTAATGAAACTACACCATTTTTGCCTCATTAGTACAACTTCACCATAACTCCTGCTTCTCTGCATCCCTACTTGCTCCAGGTTTTCAAATGAGTCATTTCCACTGCATGTCTTTACTGTACTAAGAGAGCCTTATAAGTTATCCACCTGCAGCAGAGTGGCACGGAGCTCACATCACCAAAACCTGGTAGGACAACACATGCAGTGTGCTTTCCAGCACATTTAGACAGCAGAGAACACAGTGTGCTCCTTACCAGAGCATTTTAAAACCATTACACCTCAGTAAGCAGACTGTGGGTACTGTGTAAACAGTCTATGGTTCTCCTCAGTTCACTTAGCTCTGGATTTGCATACAAGACAATGGTGGAAGCCTGCTACTTAAAATGAAAGAGTATGACAGCACACACACGCACACACACACACAAAACTCGGAAGTCCAAATATACTGTCTGGCCTCACTGGTATTACTCAGGGTGTAGAAACTTGAAGCACTTATTTTGTATTTACTGCTTGAATGCAGTCATTACTGGCATTCCATTCCCAAATGATAAGTGAAGACATGTGATTCATCTGGCATATGAAGATCCCTGGGGTTTGAGGTAGCCTTGCAGTTTTGATGCTAGAATCTTATCTAGGCATAAATGACTGCTGACTTCATGGTTACTGGATTAGAGCTTTTTGGGAGAATTCACTCCTCTTTCCCTATTCTTTATTAAAAACAACTATTTCCTAAAAGTCATTCCCATGTAAAACAAATTTGTAAAACATATCAGGCTAATGTTGCATCTTTGTATGTGGGAACCACACTGCTTTATCTTCTCCCTATTCTCGTCACAGAGATCCCGTGAAGAAAACTCTCCTGGAAGCCTCATGGGAGACATACTTCACCTCTGCTATTCATGCTTTTCTTTTGAGCAATAGCATGGTGGTAACTTCTGACAGCAAATGGAGGCATTTTACTTCTATGGAGGAGCAGGCAAGATTTACACCTGTGCGTGTTAATAACTGGCTGGCAGACGAGGGAGTTTACAAAATCCTAAGGAATTTATGATGCCCACATAAACATCATTCAGAGTATGTCTGAAGTCCTGTCACATGGCTCAAATCAAAACGCTAACCTTTTGCAATATTCAAAAATACTTGCCCCCTCAAAATAATAAAATACACCTTCTCCATAGCACCGTGGATCATACAATATTTTTGTTTGAAGACTGAGAAACTGTTCATATACAAATAGTTGTACCTGCTTAGGAAGGCACAGTTATTGAAAAAGACATTTAAAATCTTTTTAGAAAGCTATTTTAGACAATTATATTTTTAATAAGCTCTACTGTTTAGTCAGGTGTTTTGCCAAAAAGCAGATAAGCATAGTGAAGTGGCTCAGGTTAAATTTGGCTATAACTATGCATTTATATTGAAAGCTGCGCTTCTTCATCAGGGAAAGAAATAAGAGAAAGCAGAAATTCTGACTGCCCACTACCTACTGCTATTATCTCTCCCTCCCCTTCTAGTGCCAAGGATTTGTGTTGACAAAAGCATGAAGAAAGACTGTGTAAATACCTTCCATTTACAAATAAATAGAAAGGCATAGATACCTCTTCAAAGGGCAAGTCATCTCCTGTTGGATGGCTGTAGAGGGGATGAGAGGAGTTACCTTTTAGAAATGTTGATTTATTTCCAATTGGTGTAATGGGCAGATGTGGTTATTAGCTTAAATTTACACATTCTTTAAATATTTCAGTTCTTTGAATGGAAAATCTTTGTATTTTTTGGTGACATCTTATCAACAAACTCATGAAGGAAGCTTCAAATTTATAAGATCCTGACCCAATCCCATTATTCGGCAAATGCTTCTTTCCATTGGTTTCTTTTCCATGATATCTCAATAAACAATGTTTTTTCTTAGCTCAACCTCAAGATACATGGAGAACATTATTACTGGGAAAGGCGAAAGTTTGTTTTCCAACTATGGACTCAAAGTGGGCTGAAGGCAAGAGGTATCACAAGGCTGGAGCCAAGCAGTGCTAGAAAAGGCTAGGCCTTTTTTTCTCTAAAGGATTTTCTCTCTATAGAGGGGATAACATGTGGTACCAGTGATTTTATTATTTGATTCCCACAAATAGAGCTTATGCTGAGATATCTGTACTGTAAAGGTTCCTTACTTCTTCCTCATAGCCCTCGCACAAGACAACCACCCAAGTTATTCTGCACACTGGCTGGGACTCTCCGTCCTGACCTACTCCACAACCCAAGTTACATCATCTTGAAAGGCTTCCTCTTTTATATCATTTATTTTACCTTCCAGACTAATGAATTATATGCATCTTGAAAGAAAAAATCTGAGCTGAGAAATGTGGAATGTAATGTGGAAAAGAGTCTTTTCCTTCTTTTTGTTTAGCAGTAGTTCAAAAAGGGACAACAGCAGATGCTTGAGAGCCAGCCAGATGGAGCAAGTACTGTCTAATGTGTAATGGAACTGAGGTGGTTTTAGCATACCACACTCATTAGGTACTTTTAACATCCTGCACCTCTAAGTGCTGCAGTCTAATAACTCTTTTGCACAGTGCTCTGAAAGAAGCTATAGTGCATTTTGACTCAATGAAGTTTCAGTAAAATTTTTTTTAAAGACATCTATTTAAGAACTGAGGAATATTCTTTATAAGAACTCTTTAGTTTTGTAAAAATGAGCTTTCACAGGCTTGTTTTCTTACAGTCAAATTGTTTAACTAAAAAAGCATTTGTTTTGTACAGCAAACTGAGTGTATACTATCTGCAAGGCTGTGGTAGCTTGCTGGTCATAGTAAACACTACCTCTGAAGATGGATGGAAACCAGAAGTTACCTTAGTTTTGGCATGAACATGAGTAAGTTTTCTATATTTTTCCTGTGACTTCCTACAAGCTAAAATGTGAATGACTGTATGTTGGAACTCTTTGAAAAATACGGTGATTATCTGTGAGATAAGAAAATTTTATTCCGTGTATTCTTAGCTCAAAGTACCTGAGAACCTCCTCCTCACTGGGAGAAACTGGTACATCAATATTTGTTACAAAACAAAAAATATTTATTTTTAACCTGCAAAATGCCATTTGATTTAAAGAAAATGCAGAAAAATTAAGCAATTTGGAAGGAATTCAAAGAAGACCAGGAAAAAAAAAAAGCAAGGAGAAATTGTTTTCTGAGGGATCCCTATTAGTGGATCACTATTTTACCACAGATTTTATTTTATTAAATCCAGGAGAGCTGTAGGCAACCACAGGAACCCACTCATACAGATCTAATTTAAGACCAAAAATATAACGGGGAATACATACATGTTTTACAGCAAGCATATAACATTTTTGAGGGTGTAAACATCACAGAGGTATGATTTAGCATAAGTGAAATTAACAACATGAGCTACAAGAAAACACAATAATATTATGAAAAATTTCCTACTGATTACATCTAAGGAAAATTTTTGGCTCTGGAATAATCTCCTGAGAAAACAATGGGAGCCCCTGTTGTCTGATTCCTTTAAACAGAGCTGAGAAAAAGCACTGGAAAAACATAGCTCAGAGAACAATAGTTTACTAGGAGAGCAATGGAAAAATGAGTACCGTCTTAGATCATTTAATCTGCCCATGACTTACGACTCTGTGAAGCCATACAGCTGCCTTAAAAATATGTTACTGGAGGCCTAGTTCATTGCATAATAGACATCCGACTAGTACTTATTGAGAAGCACACTGAAAAATATTTAGAGACGCTTTTTCCTGCAGAAAATAGCAATGTCCTTCACTAGATATTTTACTTTTTCCTTCACAGTTTACATAGAGGTTTTTTTATGTTGCTTTTTTCCTCCCCTTCTGTAAAATAAGAGACTGTAATATTTTTCTTACCAGACAAGTCTTCACTGATTGAGGAATTTGACACACAGCTTTTAAACAATATTCCATTCACACTACAGGTAAGTATCTCTCCGGTATTTGGGATCCTAAGGATCTTAACTGCTGAGTTGAAATACATCGGATGAAAATTCCGAGGAAGTGGCAATTTGAAATCTATTTCCTTGTAGGATGGGAGATGTCCTGGTTCCAGTTAGGACAGAGTTAAGTAGCTCATAGTAGCTGGTAGGGTGCTATGTTTTGGATTAGGATGAGAAGAGCGCTGATAACATGCTGATGTTTTAATTGTTGCAGAGCAGTGTTTACACCAGGCCAAGGACTTTTCGGCTTCTTGCTCTGTCCTGCCAGCGAGCAGGCTGGGGGTGCAGCAGGAGCTGGGAGGGGACAGACCCAGGACAGCTGACCCAAACTGGCCAAAGGGGTATTCCATACCATCTGACGTCATGCTAAACAATATATAGGGGTGGCTGGCCGGGGTGGGGGGGCCGGCTGCTCGGGAATAGGCTGGGCATCGGTCAGCGGGTGGTGAGCAATTGCATTGTGCATCACTTGTTTCTTACACATTATTATTGTTAATACTATTACCATTATCACTATTATTATTATTATTGTTATTATTATTTTCCTGTCTTAATAAACTGTCTTTATCTCAACTCACAGGCTTCACTTTCCCGTTTCTCTCCCCCCATCCCAGAGAGGGAGGGGGGAGGGTGAGCGAACGGCTGTGTGGTGTTTAGCTGCCAGCCGGGTTAAACCACAACAGGAGATATGAATACCTTGGTGACAGGGAGCAAGTCTTGATATTGGGGTTCAAATGCTAATCAGCTACTCGTCTTCAGGAGCAGCCTGTGAGACAGCAAGCAGAAGACACTTGTGTTGTTGGCATATAAGGCCAAATCTAGGGCAGGAATCCAGTCTGCTGCCATCATCATGGATGTGGCCTTGCAAACTGAAAACGTCACACCTCCATCTCTGCTGAAAGATACTCAGAAATGAAAATACAAGGGCATGGTGCCCTGGGGTCTTGAGTAAGGCTCTAATACCAAGGAAAGCAGGGAAAAGCCAAAATCTCAGAGAGCGCTCCGGCAAGGGAGAAGTCCCAAAGCAATGTGAAGATGAGGTACTGACTCCCAGAGCTCTGGCGTGGGTGAGCAGTCTGTCCTCAAAACACTGGGACTGGGCTACAGAACCCCATACACTAACACCAGGTGGTCATTGGTCTAACATGAGGGGAAGCTGCCAGCACACTCTCCATCCTCCTCACCTCTCCTGCTTCTCCAGCAGCACCCTTCACCCACCCTCTGGGACTGCTTGCAGCGCTTTGCTGCTGGTGTGAGCTTGAAGGTGGAGCAGACTCTGAGACGTGTCACACTTGGACCGGTGCCATGGGAAATCACTCAGAACAATAACAAGCCGCCACTTCTTCAGTGTTCCCTTGTTGCATGGTAACTAGCACAACTAACAAATATAGATTAAAAGAAACTCATGGTAATGGCTATGAGGCATGCTATTGTACTGACACCATGCTGGCTGTTAAAACATTTAGGAAGATCAATACCTGTATCTCTACAGCTTACTGGTGAATTTGTTTTAGGCTGCAGCCGTCTGCCTGGAGGAAAGATTCATCTTAGTATTTTGCTCTTTGATTTGGAGAAAAAAAAATAATTGTGGTATGAGTCAGTGTTTATAAGCTAAGGCTGAATAAATTACATCTACAAAAAAAATGCATATTTTTTACACTATAGAATTAATTACTGAGACAACCTGCCTATATATATGTACATAAGTATATATATAAATAATCTATATAATATTAATGCGTATAATTAATGTAGTAATAAGCACATTAAGACAGCAATATTATAACTGTATGCATTGTATAATGTATTATAATAAACAACATAAAATATATAACAATTCAAATATGAAAGATAATGTATTTTATATAATGCAGTATTAATATAATACAATATGACTAATGTACATTATACATAAGAATAAAATGTTAGTGAGAACTCCAGCATTCTTTGTACAGGGTGAGATTTCTTATTTGAAAGGCAATTTTGAAGGATCTTAGCCTTCTGTAGTGAAGTTAGGAGCCTAATGGAGAAATCTCAGTGTCACGCTTTGTGACCTGATGTTAGGAACTGAATTCAGGTGATCATGATGCTATTCTGACATCAAGACAGGTGTGAGCTACAGTTCAAAGAGCAATTGCTGAAAGTAATTAGCAACTAACAGCTGTGCAGTGGAGTGAGCTGGTCCTCTTAAACTAGTCAAAGTGGCTAAACACCTAAATATGAAAGCAAGATAGTAAATCAAAATCAGCACTTAGAAAAGAGGAAAATGATAAGGAGGGTACCAAGTTGTGATTACATTTATTCAGTATAATGCTTCTCAGTATTTCTGATGCACATAATAGGGAATTATGCTGCTAGTTTATTGGTGCTGTAATTATCAATTTGTCTCATATAAAGGAAAATAAACTGATTTACATAAAGGACAAAGGGTCTGATGGGAAATGAGAGAAATTAACAACTCTTTCAACAGAAATATAACCAAGCACTGAAAGAATAGTGTTCTATAGTTTGCGAGCAGTTCAGTCCTGCAGTTGAAGCAGTTGAAGGACTGCTATCTGCTTAACCAAATGAACTTTCTCAATAGTTAAGAAGAGTCAACTGGATTTGGCAGCTGGTAATGGAATAACCAGAAATACATCACAGATCAACCCCCATATAGCCTTCACAAAACCTTTATTTCTACCTGCATGAGATCAAGATAAAGGTTATTACCAATAAAATACTTTATTACCAGTAAAATAAGAAGCAAATTAATTGCTATGGTTACTTCCATTTGTCGGTAGACAGTTCTATTTCATCTAATGATATCTATACAGGATTCAAGTTGTTTTTTAAAATTGAACCATCCTGTCTGAAAACATCAGTAAATACATGAGCATAAGTCTGACTTATTCTCCATTCTTCTCCATCACTTGCTATTGTTCTGTGATACAACATTTCATCAAGTAATCTTAAAGAAAACTCCATCTTATAAATGTGCATTCTCCATTTTTGTCCAATAACATCTCTATAATGAAATTATTTCCTTCTGACAAATAAAGCATCAATGCTTTCAGGAATGAAGATATATTTATTGGGTTACAGCTTTGCAACTACAATGCACGGAGCTGTAGTCTTCTTTAAGATCTGTTCAAAGATTTTGTTTCACTTGATATTGTCTTTTCTGTTGGTTTTTGATTGGGTTAAATTATGGTAGTCACACAGAAAACTAACTTTACATTCCTTAATTATAATTTAAGAAATCAAAGAAAACTACAGTTATTTCTGATGTGCAAATCATCTTAAACAGACACAGAAGTCATTGTGAACTGTAACAAAGAAATACAAAAACAGGCCTGGACAAAAAGCAGTGAATAGTCCTACAAAGTAACAGCCTGGTAGGTCTGTACAAAACAGAGCACAACATAGTCGCTGGCTCTCAGCACATACACCAATGGCCCAAGATTTGATGAACCAGAAAGCATTGTAAGCACCTTGATTTTCAGTCATATAGTTAGGATTTTACAGACATTTCAAATGTACTATTAAAAAATGAATTTATTTTCATCATAAGTTCTTCTAAAAGATATTATAAACTATCATCTGTAAATGACATGGATAACTGAAATAGCATACAAGATGGTATCTACAAAATAACATTTTGACTCCTTTTTATGTAGCAGTGAGGTGTATGATGGTAGTATATTGTTGAGAATAAATACATAAATAAAAGGAAAGTAATACATGCCTGGAAGCTTGACAACAGAAAGCCTCAGACCTTATCCTCTAGATTCAGAGTATTTGTAGATGTTGCCACTTTTCACTACAGAATGAAGCTGCTAGCTCCCCAGCATCTGAAGTTGTGTTACCTCTCCAGCATCCAAACTTGCGTCTCATTCTCTTCCCGTGGGATTTCTACCTGCCTTGTGAGAAGAGGTGAGCTGGGCCCAGAAAACCAGTTCTGTTTTTCCATTTTTTTATGCTGAAAGTATTTGTTTCTCTGATGCTTAGGAAATACACACTTTGACTGAACTTCCTTTCCTATAAAAGACCTCAGTGTACAACTTATCTGTTCCTTCCTCTTGCAAAATATTTTGACTTGTGATGATTAGAGTGGCTCAGAGAGAGCAACACAATGTTTGCCAACATTATATCTCTCTTCCCTCACCTCCCTTCTACCCTTAAGAAAAGAAGCTCATCTTTCATTTGCTGTTGATGTTGATAACTTAGAAATCTGGAAATATTTCCAAGGTACATTGAATACTCAGATATCATCAGTTCCTTCTTAATCTTAATCTAGCAAAGATCTTGTGTTCTAAGTACTATCTCTTGAAGTGTATATGTTACATTCATGCTTCACTATGTGGCCTGGTCTTTTCCTGGATTTCAGATCAAGCTTGACCTATGAAAACATATAAATCATCCCTACAGAAAAAGGATATCCTTCTCCCCCTATTCACACAGCTGTGATCAGTACAGTCTTTTGAACAGAAGGTCCCTGTCTGTAAGGGAAAGGTGCTCACTACAGCAGCCTTCTGGAATTCACTGGTGTCCTGGGCCCCCAAAACTTTAATAAACTGATCTTCCATAGGTAACCCACCTTGGTAAAAAAAACGTTTGAAGAAGATTTGACTTTGGCTAGGAGGTAAGGAAATTTAGTCATCCTGTATGTGCTGAGTTTTCATCGGTTGACTGTATTCCAGAAAGGTCAGACATTGTTATTTACTTGGGCTGACTGTTAAGTCTCTCACACAGGGGACAGGCAGTTAGGGACCTACCCATACGCCTGAAGAAGTCACCTGTGCCATTTTAGAGGTTCTGTGGTACCTAAGACATAGCAGAGATCTATGTGTAGGAGAACCATGTTATTCTGAAAGAGCTGGATACCAGGTGGGACGTTTTCACCACTTTCTCTAGAAGAGTGAGGGCTCCAAGATATTCCCAGTCAGAGCTGCCAGCCCAACACAGTCCACATAAAGGCAACAGAGAATTTAAAAGTGCATGAAAACCTGTAGTTTAGGTACCCAATTGGCACACCTTTGAATTCTTTCACCTTGATCCCTTCCCTTAAGGGGGTGGATAACTGGGTATCTTGCATCTTTTCTTCTCCAGTCCCTAAGGTGACTTTAAGGTTTTCTATCTGAACAGTTTGCATGACTTTGCACACTCAGTTCTGAAGAGTAATTAGCCCCACATCTCAGGTCATCTGTCATGGGTCTTCCACGGACCTTTATTTTTACTGGGCATCTCATTCTGTGACTGGCTGTTGGGGTAAAGTAGGTGTTGTCTTTGTCATGCATGACAAAGTTGTTTATTTATTTAATACTGAATTCTTAGACTCCAGTACCATTGGTTGCCTTTGTTCTTTGTGAGCCAAAATATACCTTACCACTTAGAGACTAGGGTCATTCATTGACCTTGTGCCAGGAGAGGAAGAGAGCTTAGTGGTAGAAAGTCAGAAGATGAGTTATTTGGGTGACTTCCTCCCTCCTCCTCCTCCTGTGCTTCTCCCAGTAGTGGCTCCACATGGGAATGGGTGTAGGCGTAGGAACACACTGGCACATGGGAGCAACCCTTTCCAGGAACAATGTCAGAGTGGGGTTACCTGGGGCTAGATTTTCCAACCTTAATTCTGATTCATAGTAGTTTGGGTCAGGGTAAATATAATTTTATTTGTAACTAAATAGGTGCACCAGTGTGCACCTCCTCAAAGCTCCTCTGCAGTGCCCGCATAGTGAGCCCCAGGCAGTGCCATCTAGCTCAGAATAATAAACAAACCATTCAAGACCTTTGTTTGCCTGTGAGTCATGAGGGGGCTGCTCACTGGAGTATTAAGAAAGATAAACATATGGCAAAACTCTAAAGACTATTTCTGGAAAACTTAACTGAAGGGAACAGCTAATCCATTGTTCAGAGTCTGCAGAGTATTACAAGGCTGGAGAGAGCAATGGAAGCAGGAAAGAAGAAAAACACCAACCACCCAAAAATCTGAGAGATCAAAAATTCAGAATGGTTGTAATTACCCATGCAAGCACAAGGGCTTTGCGGGAAGAGGGGTTGAGTGACACAGGGGACTTGCGGGAGGAATTGGATCTGTGCACAGTCATAACAGGAGTCAGTTGTTATCCGTCTCCTCTGGAAGTAAACAGGGAATATCATACATTATTTGTTTTTCCAAGGGGAAAAAATATTGGTTAGAGATGAATAATAATTATTTACTGATTCCAGTTAGTAGAAAGCCAGTAAGTCATTTTCCCCATACAGTTCAGCTGAAGGGTCAGAGGGAATATTGTACCTGGAAATGCAAAGGCCTTAGCTTTTGTTGTCTGCGTGGTTTTGTTGAAAAGGAACATCTCTTTCCTTTTCACTACCCATTCTATTTTCTGCTGTTTTAGTACTTTCATTTATTGCTTTAAATGAAAACATCAGAGATGCACTCAAAAGCTTATGACATATCATGAGGTGTTGCTCAGGAGAAGCAGTGCCACAATCACAGTGTTTTCTGCGGTGCAGACATGATCTCTATCCTGGTGAGCTCAGGAAACCTCCAGGGCAGACCTTGAAAACATCTGTGTGGCAGCTCTGCACCTTATATAGGCTGGTGCAAGGCTGTGAGTCCCTCTGCTTTTTTTCTGCTATATAGAAAAATAATATGAAGCCACAGAAATTTAATAAAATAATCACAGGTTTTCGGTTGTGAAATATATCTTCCGAGATTTTGTTGTTGTTTTTAATTATATCGGTTTCAAACTTTGTGGGGTGAAACTTACCCATTGGGCTCTTAACAATTTACTGGGCTGGTACTGAGCTTCAGACAGCAGCTAGGAGAGACAGAAGCAGGACAGTACTTTCTAGTAGCTCTTAACACAGGCATGCACTTGTGAGTTGGGTTAGGATTGAAGCCAATAAGTAACACCAAACTGGAGGCCTTTGCCCATCCGTGCTGCCCCTGGTCTCAGGCACACACAACCTCCAGCCATGGCCCAAGGGTGTCCTCTGCCAGCTCTGCTGGCTACAGACCGGGTCTGCCTGCCAGCCCCACCATAACCTTGCCTGAAGTCATGTACTTCAGCTTGTAACCATAGTACTATAATCCTACTTGGCTTTCATTAGCCTGAAGTCACCTGTTGGCTTGAGTCCTAATGTTTGGCTGGGTTCACTCAGAGGCCTTGCTTTCAACCGTGCCAGCTACATGTAATAAAAATCAGATATGGTCTGTTGTCTCCAAACTTCTTATTAGTGTGAAGCTTCCTAACCATCTCTTCTCTCATGCCAGTGCCAGGTTACTTCCCTGTCTCACCCCACAACATTAATTCATCTCAAGCACTCCTGTAGCACAGTGGTGCCTAATTTACCAAACCCTGACAGTAAATATGTTTTGTGTTGGATTTATACCCAGTCCCATACCAAAGCGATACACTAGTCCAAATCCTACACGCAGTCTGTGACTGTTTAGGACTTACCCAACTATTTCATGAGCTTCAAACCTACCCTCAGACCTCTGCTTCCTTCTAGTTCTTATCTAACATAACTATGGGCAGTAGGTATTTACTGAAATTATCCAAAACTATCATATGATGTGCTCTACCAGCTTCAAACTGCCTTACATCTAAACTCAGGTCTAAGACCTCATACCTCATAACCTAAGCTCTGAATGGTCTACCAGTAGGTCACCTACAGTTTATCCCTTTGCTACCCCACAATCACCAAACAAAACACATCATTAAAGCTTTCACACAGGCACATACTCCAGATACAGACAACCTACTGGCTCCAAACCCCAGCCCCAGGATGTTGTTGGACATAACTGTGTTTCTAACCCTTTTCTCTTTATTAGTCCTAATCCTATCTGCAGCTTCATCCGCTAGCTCCAACAAAGAGTTGCCTATCAGCCAAGTGCAAGCACTGTCCCAACATAGCTTCTTGAGCTGTCAAAGTGTGATGTCGCTCCAGCTCTTTGTGGAGATCAAGATTTCACAAGTCTCACTTGATCTGAATTATATTTCAATACAATGGAACAAAAAGGCAGTACAGACAGCAAAAACATCTCTATTCAAAATGGAATTTGCAGAAGGAACACTTAGGAGAAGTCTGCTATACAAATAATCCAGATTTGTTCCTATTCTGAAATAGCATAGCTGCAGTTTCAAGATTTTCTCCCTATCTACCAGGAAGGCTTAAATTACTGTTGTCTGGTTTCCTAAGGAAAACTATGTTTATTACTGACCTGGCCTGTCTTATCACCTCTGGTATCTTTTGAATGCATTCACTAATTTCAACCTGACTTGTCACAAACATTAAATTCTCAAGTCTGTGAAAACTGTTTAGAAGTGAGGAAGCCAAATGAGTTCCTTGCAGGAGCAGAGGGAGGCAGAGCTCAGCCGTAGGAGGTTTTGCCTGGCAGCAGCCGCCAATTTGGTCAGAACAAGGTCCAGACAAGAAATCAACACTTTTTTGTTTCTAGATGACCCGTAGTCCATACTGTCTCAAGTCTGATATGGCTATTATAGGATATAGAAAAAGGGGAATGGAGATTGGCAGGGAAGAACGGTGAAGGAATAAAGGAGATGACTAAACTTAGGAAGTTTGGTTTCATTTATTTTAAAGCTCACAGTAACTTTTTTTGGGAGAGGGTAGGGGAGTTTCAGTAGGCATAGATCAAGACTGTAAGGTAACTGTGACATCAGAGGCTGTAACTTTAAAAAAAAATCATGAAATTTTTTAGGAGTGGTCAGCATTGAACAGGACTGCAAACCAGGGGTAAGAACTGGTTTTATTTTATGAACCCTAGCACAGTGCAGACTGTCCTTATTCAGGGCTTTTACATGCATCTTTTATTAGTAATCTCATTTTATATTAGAAAACTAATAGTAGTAGAAAAGAGCAAGTAGCTCTTGCTCCACTCTCATGCTATGATTACCTAAGGTCTTTGGAAACACAGTGGAGGGAGCAGGCTATGCAGCAGTATTTGCATCTGAGGTTCTGGCATGAAGCAGTAATGGCACAGGGCTCCGTGATTCTGCTCGTGTGAGTGGCGTCCTCTGACAAAAATAGGCAGGCTCTGCTGTCTGCAGTTTGCAGAGAGCAGCCGAGGGAAGCAAAACAATCTTCCGAGGTGGTCGGCCAGCAGTGGCCAAGGGTGGCTGGAGGGGGAGGAAATGCTGAGTAAAACGTCTGCAGAACCGGCAGAAATGCCAAGGGGACAGCATCCCTGCCTCTGACGAACAGTTACCTTCAGCTGCTTCCTCTCTGCCGACTGGGCTTCAGGCAGGGCTTTTCTCTCTCCTCCAGTGACGATGGCTTCTCCCCTCCTTTCATTGGTCTGCCTGCGTCTGCGTCCCTTTCCTGTGGAAACTGGAGATATGGGCAGGAGAAAAGACATATTTGGTAATGTTTCTCTTCAAAGCTTCTTTTTCACTAGGCTGCCTCAGCTGCAAAATGTTAAGGGGAAAAAAAAAAAACTCTTGGAACTAATTCCAGACAGACCCTAATGCCTACAAATTTGTCTAAATAAGCCAAGTCCAGAAAGGCAAAACATGAAGAAGGTTCATTATTTGACTGCTAGACACACCAGTACTTAAGATCTTCATATTTCAGACGGCTCGTCTTTCATATCCTCCCTCATCCTGTACTCCCACCCTGCTCACTTCTTACCTTTCCCTTCAACCCCAGTAACTCCACTACATTTAAAATTGTTTATAGAACATATAAAATACAAAAATATTCTTTAAAATATCTGTGTGGAAACAGTCTGTTCATCTAATCATGTGCTTGGTGGAGTTATTTGCAGATTCCCCTAATTGCTTCACCTAGTTGCTTGCCTGATCATTTTTCTTCCTTCCCAGAAAGTCCGAAAGAGCTTTGTTGATCTCTTTCTGTTTTGTTTTGATAACAGTTGAATGCAGGGATACTGTGGAGTTTAGGATACTGGGAAGATGTCTCTGACTCATTCTTCTGTCACAGCTGTTCTCAGGGCAGGAGGTGGAGTGACGGAGATCAGTTTCGAGGTTTCCCAGGGAGTTACTTCTCCCCCAGATATTTTAGAGCATCATAGAACTTCTAAATCAACAGACATGATCCCTAGCCAGAAAGAGGGGCAAATTACTTTCTGTTCCTTCATTACACATCCAAGATACCCCTGGAAACCTATACAGGGCAAAAATGTTCACAAGTTGTAAATTTATCGTTAAAACCGTTGTTTTAGCTATTGCCAAACCAACTCACCAAATTCATCCAAAGTCACTGACCAGTTTCAGCAGGAAAAGGATTGTACTTCAAATATTCACAAATGTACAGGAATAAAGATAAAGAAGATACTTTCAAGCTACCCAATATTTTTTTTCAGTATTACCTATCACACTTCTGTTGCTTCTCACATGATTTATGAAAGTAATAACTTTGCTTTCTTGTTCCAAACAGGATTCAACATTCTGAAATGTTCTATCAGTGGATATTTGAACATAATGGTGCTTCCCTTATTTTTTCAAGACTTGGTCATTTGTCTCTGAGATGTAAATTGAATACAGCTTTTAATGCCAAAAATAGCTATTCAAACATGTAGTCTGCCCCCCATATAATGCAGACCTTAGGATTGGATTGGCTTGCAAATTTTAGACTTCTACAGAACAACCAAGTAACCATCTGCAGCTGCAAAGTTACATAAAACATAGTTTTTTCCTTCTTCTTCCAGTGGGCTGATGAAGAAACTGTAGTCTAGAAATTATTTTGTAAGAATACTGTTTATAGTATGAGTAGAACAGACAGAAATACGAGAAAAGCTACGGGGCTGCCAAAAATCTCATTTTTTGGAAGAGCTGCCCTTGGGCTTTGAGAAAGTACTGTAGGAAAAATGTTATTTAAGTGAGATAATTTCTGTCTCACTACAAAATAATTATTCCCTGACACTGAAAATATTTTGCGGCCCCCCTCCAGCCCTCCTTGCTAGGGACAGGCAGTGTGGCTTTGCCTCTTCTTTCTTGCTTGGCAAATTCCTTTCTCCAGCACAGATTGTAAAGTTTGGGGAGCAGCTAAAAGTCCCACGTTGTTCCAAAAATCTGTCAGTTTATGGCTGAGCTAAAATCCTTTCTTATTTGTTACCCTCATTAATTTCATTTTATAGGGCAAGCAAAATGTATGGTATTTTCTCACTTTTCCACCCTTCAGTTGTAAAATGCCTTTTTATCTGTGTATAAGGCTATCCATAACTATGACACTAGGGGATGCTAATGGTAGCTATGCCCCACTCGCCTTGGCTGCTAGTTACACAGCAGTGGCTGTGACACCTCCTCCTCCCCTTCACTGTATGGTTTGGCAAAGGATCTGTGGACCTACTACTGTTGAAGTCAGAAACAAAATTCTCCTTTCTTTCTGAGGTAAGAAGGCTGGACCAGCCCAGATTCTTCTGTGCAGTTAAATGTCCCACAAACAATGGTACTTTTATAAAAGAAAAACAGTTTCTTGGGAATAAATATTGATACCTCTCATTTTTTTTTGCCTCGTGAATCATCATGTCACTCATATTCTCTTACTCCGCAATCCAGGGTCTATCCCACTGCATACTGTGTTTCAGACAATCTGGTCCACTGAAGGCAGGGGGATCATTCAGCATTTACAGGGGTGAAAAACACTCAACACATGTTAGTGGTGAGTATAGAATGTAAACTTTTGTGTGTATAGGATGTGGTCTGGCTCATATACAATACCAACATATGAGAAAGTCACATGAAAAGCAAAAGTGAGGGACAGGAAGCACCTGCTCTTTTGGTGGCACTCTCAGGTTGTAGCAGCAGGTTGAGAGAAATGCTTATTTCCCTCTACATGTCACTTGTGAGGCTGCACCTGTAGTGCTGGGACCAGTTTTGGGCTCCCTCCATTGCAAGAAAGACACGAACTTGCTAGAGCAAGTCTACTGTAGGTCCACCAAGCTGGTCAGGGACTGGATCAAACAACGTGCAAGGAGAAATTAAGGGAAACACATTGTTCATCTTAAAGAAGAAAGGTTCAGGAATATCTGACTGAAGTCTACAACTAGTTAAAAGATGAATGGAAAGCAGATGGAGCCAGAATCTCTCTGGATATGCACAGTGACAATGAGAGCAACAGTCAGGTTGAAACAAATAATCAAATTTACAACACACATGAAATACTACAGTATGAAAAGCATGAAATACCTCTAGGGAATGGAAAGTGGTGGTGTCTGGAGACATATCTTGAACTCTCAGAAGACCCTGGTGCCTTTGGTTTACCTAAATTTGACAATAATGTACACAGATGTGAGTAGAGCTCCTTGTTAAATAGTGTATCCTAACATGGACTTTCCAAGTCACTGGAAAATAGGTTAAATTATTGAATGATGTGTTTAAAAACAACAACATCAATATATTTGTACTGAAAAATGTTCTTAAAAATAATCCACCAAGGTCAAAATAAATTTTTTTATGACTGATGCTGTATCTGTGTAGGTCAATAACATGTGAGTCTGGGGGGCTGCTTGAAGAATGCAGATAGTCTTCAGATAGTTAAGATACTCTGGGGACACCAGACAGCCTCTATAAACTAAATACAAGAGATTCTCTCATCTGGTATTTGTTTACTCGAATGAGGAAGTTTTGAAAGCTTTACACTTTTATTCCATAGTTTGGCAGCAGAGGGCACAAAAACAGGAATGAACTGACCTTTCTGACTTATCAGACAAAGACAACCTCTGTCCCTTCCCTGCTGTCTCCTCATCTCTGGCTCCCACTCCCTAGAGAAGTACAGATCTGCTTCATTTCATTTTTCCTTCAATTCTCCCCTTCCTTCAGTTTGTTTCCTTTACTATGTTGCACCTGTTTTTAAAAGGCAAGTAACTATTGAAGTTATTCCGCACTCCTGGGAGAGACAGACGGACTCCGAGAACCCAAGCCATGGCACCTTCCTTGTGCAAGGTGACAGAAATAGCTCCCATCAAATGTGCTGTTTAACTAAACACAGATGGTCTCTCCATGATGGGACGTGATGATGACTTCAGAAGATGGGCAATGCCACACACATGCATAAAACCAAGTAAATGTAAGACTGAAAATTCTCCTGTAGTCTGTAATTACACAGAAGGCAGCCTTTCTGTGAAAGCAAGCTGTGCCAGCAGCAGTTGCAAGGGTATGGTGCTACTGTGAATTGTGCCCTTCGGAAAATTAAATTTGGGGAAAGCTGTAGAACATGTTGCAGACCTTGAGCTGATGCTTTGGCTTCCTGAGCTGACTTCTTTAACTCAGATGAGGAGGGTTATTCCTTCTGTCTGAACTCCATCATCATATGTAGCTGTGAAATTCAAACTGGGATCATCATCTGACATTAAAATTATTGACATTACTATGTAGGAAACTCATGTGACTCTGGTGTGTTTTCTGCTAAAGGACAGTATGTGGCATTTCATCAGGGTTGTCCATAGCCTGTCTTTGGCTAGACAGAGTGCCACACACCTGAAAATATGTATCACACATCCAAATATGCAGAGCAATTAAAAGACACTGCTGGCTGCCTGGTTAAAGTGTCAAGCAGTAAACTTAGAAGTGGCCGAGTAGCATTTCTGTTTGATTCTGCAGTATCCCGTAGTCACTAGGACTGTCATAACTTGCCCAGTGGCCAGATTGACTTCATTTGTTATAAAAATGCATTAATAGTTTTCATGAAATTTCTATCAAACCTAAAGAAGTCTCCTTCTATGTTTGTATAACAATGATGTCTGGGGACTCACCATCCTGTCAGTAAAAGGTTAAGATTCTAAGAAGGTTATTCTGTTCTTATCAGATGTTACCCACAAGCCAAATACTGCAGCATCAGTTCATGGTTAATTGGCTACTAGCCTTAAGAAGCGTGTTGGGCAAGAGAAAACACAGTAGACTGAAATGTTTTTTTTTAATTGTTTTGCTGTCTGTTTATCATATGAAACAAACAAACAAATATTGGGGAGAATATGCAGTAGCAGCATCGTTGTATGTACAGAAGTAGATTATAGACCACAGAGGCATCTTACAGAATTTGAGCTCCCAGGTCCATGTAGTTATACTTGTTAAACTCTACAATAAGAACTTTTCAACCAGCAGAACATCCTTCCGTACGCAGTTTCTGCTTCAGAGATGAGGAAACAAATCACAAAAATTTTGGATTAAAAACTGTTGACACTGGAATGATGCTGCCATGTGTTATAGAGTGCTGCTAGAAACCCAATGGTCTGCATACTTTTAAATTATTGCAAGAGCACATGATCATAGTGGTACAATGCAGAACTTGTATTTTCCTTTTGGTTGTAAAAAATCATTCAAACTATTTTCCCATGTTGCTTGTGGTCATTCAATAAGGAAAATAATACCTAAAATTATGTTTAGAGTAGGCAAATTAGGATCACACTTCTTTGGATTTTTCTCATATTCACAGATAGTAAAATATGTATATCCTTGGCCAGACTGGTTCATCATTCCATGGTTTTTTTGTTTGTTTGTTTTCATTTTCTGTGAATTACATAGCCTTCAGATACCCACAGACATGCTATGAAAGGTAATGTAAGTTTATGAAGTGTGTTGGCATCCTCAGATGAAAGGCATTATAAAACCACAAAGTATTCTTTCACAGTACAACTTACTGATGTGGTTTCTTTTCCACCTGCCAGATTCAAATGTTATGGTATGTAACAATTAATATTTAAAAGAATAAAATGAAATTTTCTTTTACTGTGAGAGAGGTGAGGCCCTGGCACAGGTTGCCCAGAGAAGCTGTGGATGCCCCATCCCTGGCAGTGCTCAGTGCCAGGCTGGATGGGGCTTTGAGCAACCTGGTATGGTGGGAGGTGTCCCTTCTTTAGGGTCCCTTCCAAGCCAAACCATTCTGTGATTCTATGAATTCTACTGTAATGTATTATAAAATGTATTACTACAAAAATCTCAAACAGAATACAGCTCTCCCAATTTTAAGTTAAGAAGCACAGCTAGCTGAGAAAGATGTTGTTCAGGTACCTGCAGAAAAGCCAGTTTTATCAAATGGAAACAAATACAATGATATTTTTAGTACAAATTATTTCTGACACAGGGCACACAAATCCTGAGGTAAAGGTCATTCTGTGGTGTAGTACACAAGTCTTTAATGTACACTTCTTGAACTTGTGAACAAATGTTTCTCTCACAATTAGATAATCCTATTAAGCCATCCTGAGCATAGAAACGGAGTCTAAATATCCTAATAAGATATCAGCAAAATTGCTGCACAATGTAATATCTTTGCTGTTTATATAAATAGAATATGATCCTTGGATCCAAACTCTCAGTGTTAATTTAGTCAGTGCATGGAACTGTGGCCTTTGAGTAATGATTAGAATATTAATAAACTTGGCTGCATTTATTACACATAGAAACCAGATGGAAATGAGGGTGCCAAGACAGTTGCTTATACTCCGACTTATTTACAGCCTTTCTGCAATACAGTATAATTTGTCAGACTTTGAACTTTTGACCTTCAGTCATTGTGAAAATATAGCAAAAGGATTTGGAAGAAGCTGATGTAAAGGGGCAGAAGGAAACAGGTATGGAGGAAAATCCCGGAGTAGACAGCTACACAGCCTCATAGCATTCCAGCTTCGTGAGCTCTAGACTTAGCGAGCAATGCACAAATGGCAGGAGTGGCAGCTTCTGTAAGTAAGCCAAGGAAGCTAAAAAATAGATAAAATTTCCTGGAAAAAAAAGACATACTTGCCCAATCACTTGCCAAGGACCTACATCATGTGGTTTTTTTTTTGTTGTTGTTGTTTTTTTCTACTTAATAAATATCATGGTAGCTTTTTAAAGCACTTTAGTACTGTCTCTTAGAATTTTTCATCTTTGATGCTATTTAAAGTTTAAATAAGAAAAAGTTGATAAAGCCAGGCTGCAGCAAGGACTGACTCCATGGGAACCAGTGGCAGATGTTTTGGAAGCTGAAACTTGGAGTCAAAGTGCATTTTAGATATTGTATTTTGTATTATATTGAATCAGCCAGCTAAAAGGAACAATTGAAAATAGTTGAGTGCCCTGCAAACTTCACCGTAAACGAGAGCAGGTCAGAGCACCGCATTACTGCCCGAAGTAGAACAGATGGGCTGCTACTTTTGCAGATTTTGGCAAATGCTGCCATGAGATATTTTCTGGTGTCACTGAGACGAAGATGTGTGGGAGAGAGCTCAACAACCTGACTGTCCTGCCTGCTGTTAGGGAGGGCAAATGAGACAAGCTTATTCTGAGGCCAAGGTAAGAAGTGAAGCGATCTGCTGGGTTTGTTTTCTATCAGCCCCTACAGATGTTCTGTAGGGGATAGAGTGCTGTTTTTCAGGGAGGTAAGTGAGGTCCTTATGAGGGTAAGACTGAGGAGGATGGCTACACATATATGTAGGGCAATTCATAACAAAGTATTCTCCAGTAGGGCACATCAGAATCCCAGACCTTATCTGAACAATATCCTTAACTGAGGGGAGCCACTCACTTTGGAAGGTGGGCAGCTGGTGCAGATGAACTATAGCCCAGCAGTCAGGTAAGGGGATGCTTTACTCTATGACTAAGGAGGAAGAAGAGGGTGAGGGTTCATAGTCGGCCAGACATGCGTCCTCATTTCATTCCATGTACCCTGTCCCAGGTCAGCCTTTCCAGGTCATTGACGAGATAAAAAAAAAACAGTGCCTCAGAAAATTTTTGATACTACTCTGATTAATTCTTCTTCCAGCTAAGTTGAAAAAAAAAAAGAAAAAAAAAGTTTAAAACTGTGGGACTGTGAAAGAGAAGGAGTTTTGCTACTTGCACTTAAATACATTTTTCATTCTTGCTATCAGGCAATCACAGACAGGAGCAATGAAAATAGCCTGCATGGCTTTTCACAGCATTGGAAGATCAGTTCCCAGAAGATATGCTTTAATGTGTATCTGCAATATAATGTAAGGTATGGAATGGTATTTCCAATATTTGAGAGTGGCATCCCTGAAAAGCCCAACTTACCTCTTCTGCCTTCATGTCTTACTGGCAAACCTAACACATTCTCAACAGGGATGACAATATTTAGAAGTACTAATTGCTTCATCCAACATATATTGTGGTCCCCACAGCAATCCTCACTTCAGACTTAATCACATGGATCAATGTTTGTATTCATTATCAAAATTACTGCAACCATGATTCCAACTATTTGACTGAACATAAGGTCTTGTTACTCATGAATGCTATCTTCAGGAACCAGTTCACGTTTTTAAATTGCTTCTGCAAGGTGCCAAATTAGCTGGCCTGAGGACTCAAATCCATAGCTGACCCACAGCTACAGAGTCTTTGCCTTGGCAGTCAGTGCTTCCCATATTGCCTTCATGTGTATGCTGTTCCTGGAAGGAGCAATTCCATAAATAACTCTAGCACATGTTTAAATCCCTAGCATGTTTAAAGACATCCCTTTTGAGGAAAGCACATGCTTAAAATTAAGCATGTGGCCTAAGTACTTTGATGAATAGCAACGCTTTCCAAAACTGGGACAGTAGGAAGGAGAGTCTGATATCCATGCCCAAACACCGGCTGAGATGGTTTCAGTGATGTGGGTACAATTTGGCTCTGTACCAAAGCTAACAAACTGTCTCCTGTAAATCACTAAGCAACTGCTAATTAGTAATGTGTGACGGTTGTTTGAAACGTGCCTTACATTTACTTTCCTAACTGAAATTTTGCTTTTGGTCTAGGTTCTTCTTTCTTGATTTTTTTTTCTCTTTATAGTACAAGGTTGTAGAAAGCGGGTAGAATGAAAGTCCTAGCTCTTTGTGAGAGCTTCAATAAGGTTATAGAAGTTTCAGGGGAAGTTTTAGTTTGCTTTTTAATTTTTTTTTTTTTCCTGAATGTTCCTGAGACTGAAGAAAACGAACCTCAATCCTTTAATGAGTGTGGGCTTCCTGAGGTTTCCCCCTTCCCTGCATCTGAAATACCTTTACCTACCTCTAGTCAAAAGGGGAACTGTCTTGGTTTCTGAGGTTTCACCACCATTTCAGGATTTTATTCATTGACTGATGTTTATAGTCTCCCATCAAAGGTCAAAAAGAATCTTTTCTTTCTGTCTGTCTTTTCTGGTGCCTTTTTTTTTTTGGGGGGGGGAGGTTGGTTGTATTTTTTTTTTTGCTTTTTTTTTGGTTTGTTGGTTGTGTTTTGTTTTGTTTTTCAGAAACAGAGGACAGGAAATTATCTTAGCAGAAAAATGACTTCTTAAATTAATCAAACTGTTATGATTGAGCCTGCTTGTTTGTTCATTAAAAATGAAGCAGAATGATCAGCTTTTGCCAAATAAAACACTCTCAGCTATTTCAATTACTGTTTTAATTGGCTGGGCCTGCCTGTCACATTATCCTCTAATCTGTACAAGAATGTTGTTTGGAAAAGATGAGGCATGCCCAACTTGGAAGCCACGTTCATCACTTCAGCTCGTTCTGGTCCAAATATCGTTCCACTAGTACAGTGCAGTTTCATGACGCTGAAAGTGGCAGGTCCTGGGTCTCCTTCTTTCTATAGATCCCATGCAAGACACATTCCCAACATCACTGTAAGAAAAAAAGACTGAAAGTAGAAGCCCAAAAGCTTCACAAAATACATGAATTTAGAAGTGTTTACATATCATCAGAATGGTCTCCTAAAATCTAAGGTTCATATCCACATTAGACTGCTCTGCTTGTAGTTCCACAAGGCCTGGCTTCTGTACCATGTGCACAGTATAACCATTTAAGCCTGAGATAATAACTGAGGTTAGAAAAAAAAAAAAAAGCCCAAACCATAACACTACATTTCAAGCAAACAAAATTGTTTTAAAGTGAGGCACAGAAGTAGGGATATTAAAATATACGGGTTTAATTGCATCAATTCCCTTCTGCTATAAACTTCCTGCACTGCCTTAGACAATTCTCTGCTCAGTGCCTCCATTTCCCACTTCATCAGAATGGGAACAATGTCCAGGCTTTACTTGTACTGTCCATGGCTCTTGAAGACATGGATACTTGCACAGATCCATGCACAGAATGCCCAGCACTTTATAGACCTGATTTCAGTGGAAATGCCAAGATCCCTCTGATATATATTGCCTGTTTTTTTCAGGTTGATTTGTACTTAAGATCCATGCATGTGGACAAATGTTATTCTTGAATAAAGTGACAGAGATGGCATGGAAAAATGCTGCCAAGGAAAAAAAAATACTTTTTAAAAGTGTTTTGATAGAATGATGGAAAGACATACCACAAAGAAACTAGTCTGAAGTTCAGTTCTATAAAGAACTAAAGCACATTTTCTAAAAGGCGTAAGCATTTCCTAAACTTATCATTCTTTTGCATTTTGTGTATGAACATATGTATACAGCATGTTTACAAATATTTCACCAGGCTGTAATACTTGCTAATGTGGATACATACATAGATTGCAACCTATACAGCCAAGTCATCTGCATGGAATAATATAAAGCAGAGTAATGGTGAAATGCAGCTTATAGAGTACCAAGTGGAATAAACTGAGAGTCTAACATAATTGTTTACTTTTGTTTTTGCTTCTTGGGACACTGAAATTCAAGAATCAGTGAACAGCTCATAATGAATTGTCAACACATAAAGCAAACACAGTGACTATTTTTTGCAGTAAGCTGTTAACATCAACACAAAGATCAGGGAAATTAATGCTGCTCAAGTAGAAGGGGTAACACACCAATAAATTGAGCTATCAAAAGGTCAAAGCATCATGCTTAACTTTGACCTTGATAATTTACACATTTATTTGCAAAATTACAACATGAGAATATACTTAAAACCCAGTAAACTATGGAAATGCAACCTTATTTTTCTGCAGTTTATGCAACCTGGACTAACTAAATCTGAAATCTCTTTGAGGAAATCTGTTTTCAGAATAATTTTCACCTGGCTGGTTAAATGTTTATGACAGGTGTGTGTTTTAAGTCTTTCATTTTTTCCTTCAGTATTTATGTAATGCAGAAAAACGGGAGAACCTTTCAGTCCAATAATATTTAAACCCACCAGACAATTTCAACCAAACTCAGCAGATCTATAAATGGATTGTCTGAAAAGAGATATCACACAGGTGGAAGAGAGAGATAACTGCTTTTAGTATTCTTACTGTGGTGAGGCTGTGGTGAGCTAAACACCAGATAATGCACACAAAAGGGAGATCTGATGAAAGCCTTGTTTCTACAAGAAATATCAGTGAGATTTGTACCTTATTTGGCATCAGAAACTTCACTTCTTAGTCAAAGTTTCTTTCCTGTGTGTGGCTGGGACTGCAAAAGAGCGGACAATGAAGCTTTAATAGTGGTTAAATCACATATTCAGTCTAGAATGACTTCCATTACAGGAGAAGCAGAAATATCTTCTATTGACTTTGCTTTCATATCTTTGGAAAGAAAGGGTATACTTAAAAAGTATCATGAAATTTAGCCTGCATTTAATTTCAAGAAGGGTTAGGTCCAAATTGAGCAGTGTGTTTTTTTTTTCCTCTCAGGGAATGGGCATTACAACAATGAATTATTACGAATAAAAGTTCAGTGAGCTACCTTCTGTCCCCTGACACCTCTTGTTGTTATTCCTGCCACCGAGAGCAGGTTTGATCACACAACACTTTTTCAGCTGAGCAGCCCTGGAGAATCATGCAGACAGATAGCCTACAGCAAAGTCTGTCAATCAGAGCCTGAGAGTGTTGCAGTTTCACCTTTTGACCTGTTCAATATAATAATAAAAAAACTATTTCCTTCACAAATCTTTGCAACACTTTTTTTTTTTTTTTTTAAAGCCAGTTCAAAGTTGTTGCTTTTTACCCTCAAAACAAAGAAGCATTATGAAGTCAACAAAGCTGTTTCCACGTCATGGATAGATTCCCTTGGCAAGCAATCTTCTCAAAAGAAAGGTATGAACTCCTGAAGCCTAGCTGCCAACGTTTTTCATATGTTGTCTGTATTCACACACATGAACTTTGCTGAACTAAAAGGAGAATGTATCTGACCATAAACTTTAATAATCTTTATTTAAATAACTTATTATATTAATGATGATGATGATGATGATGATGATGATGATGATAATAATAGGAATTATGAAGACCAGTTTGGAATTTCTATATATTGATTCCATCTTTATTGGTATCATTATTACAATGGCTACAATTTTACTAAATTTTTTGTAGTAAAATCACTTTTTAAAAGTGACATGAAAATATACTTTTATGAGGAATTTTACTGAAAAGTGGGTTACTAAAATAAGCACAAGACTAAAGGAGATGCTTTCAAAATATACACGGGACAGAGCTATATAAAGTTTTGAATTTCAAGAAAAGATTTGGACCCTGTGCAAAGATGTACAAAATAATGCCTGTGTAGCTGTTCACTGTCAGAGTCGGAGGAGAGAAGTCAAAAGAAGAATCAAAGGTTGTGCCTTTGGATGTGAAGGAGAATGGTGTTCTTCAAAGCCATAGAAAATGGAAGTGGAAAGGGTTTTGCAGGTAAGATAAAAAGGATTGGTTTTGGTTAGACTATGCTTGAGTTGGCCTTGAGCCGTTCAGGATGCAAAGTCTGGGGAAAAAGAGAGAGAGAGAAACACCCATCTGAAAGAAGATGAAGAAGGGAAGAAGGTAAAAGAAAGATATTTTCTGAAGCAGACACGTCAGCTCAGAGTTAATAGGTAAATCTGTGCAAATGGTGACATACAAATGGTGAATAGAGGGGAAGGAGAGGTGAGCAACAAAAGCCTTTGAAAGAGGAGGAGTACTCACAGCTGACAATTGCTTATGACAGACATGCATTCCACTGAGGTACAGAAATACCACATGACACCAGCAAATCATTTAATTTAGGAAGCAGATGAATTTAGGATCTTGACTACTGAGTGATGTGGAAAAGATTAACCCACTTCAGATCAAGTGTAGAATAGTTTCAAATAACTAATTTGGGAAAATGTAGATTCAATTACTACTCAAAGAGAAGGTGAAGGTAATGATGCCTCTGCAAAGAATTATTCATTCAGGGCTAATTGTTATTCCTGTCAGAGGAATATTTAGTAGCTTAATTCACACAACTCTAGGACATGTTTTTAGATTTTCAGATGAAAGATACCTAAAGAATGAAAAACTATGTTAGTTGTATATGTAATTATTTTAATGAAACAATAATTCTATTTTCAGAAAGATATGTAATAACACAATTAAGTACATCTTAAATTTCCATTTGACGTTTGATTACCGTACTTACTTAAAGTTGATCATTCTGGGTTATACTCAAACAGCCCAATATCTGCTTAAGTCTCCATGTCTAGGAGAACTAAGTGTGCTTTAACGAATCACTCAAAGAGCTTAAATTACATGTTAAGGAAAGTAGTAATTGGAATTAGCTAATAGGAGAAAACAGGCATGGAGACTTAGCTAAAATACAGCATATGTTTATACACTATATTGAAGATAAACTGCTGTACGTTTTCATCTAAGTGCTTAGCTGAATCTAGACCTATGGTCATAACTAAATACAAAATTGGTGATGAATAAGCGCTGAACTGCACCAGTCACGCTCTCCTCAAGTATTACTTTAATTAGCAAACAGTCTTGTTTGACCTAATTGGGCCCATTCTGGTGAACAACTAGTTATGAGTAGTTTCAAAATGCGTGGGCATGATGGTCACAATTTATTCAGTGCTAGAAAGTACCTTTCATAGCCAAAATCTGCCAAACTGTTGCATTTTTAACACAGCAGATGAGAAAAGCGTTTAGGGAATGGCTAGTTTATTAACACATTGTTTATTGTCCATACTACATGTGCTTTGGGGGAATGTATTCATGTTATTTTATTTTATTTTATTTTAAATAGAGTTGAATATTTTAACACTATTTATAAAGCTGCACATTTTAGCATGCAAAGCAGTCAGGAACATTCCATAGGCATCTGCTGGGACATGGGCTACTGCTCTGCCAACTTTCTGTGGGCAATATTTTTTTTTAATGCAATGAAGAGAATTCCTTTGAAAGGAACAGACAAATATATGTGTGTAGTTTACATACTTCTGCGGTTCACATATTTTGTGGCTAAAAATATCCAGTCTATATCCCACCTTCAGATTCAGACGTGGAAGCAGATCCAGCTGCAGAGTACAGCTCTTGTGTGTGGCTCATCTTTTCTTGTGTGTGAAAATAATTTATTAAAAAAAAAAAAAAAAAAAAAAGAAAGAAACCAACCCTGAAACCTTAAACCTTGGAATCTGACTTGGCATGACTATTCCTTTCATAATTTCATTTCAGAAGATGCTTGGTCCAACTGTCTCTACATAAGGGTAAACATGCAAAGGTTGGACAGCAGCTGAAAAATTACAATCTAAAGACTTCCTAAAATCTGATATTTGGACTGACCAAACTGAAGGAAAATATATCACTTGGCTTTAAAGATGGCAACATCATAGGAATAGACTTTCTTAGATTTCTGGCAGGTTCACTGGCTTGTTCATACTGTCACAATGACTTTCTCAACACAGAGCAACAAATACTACTTTTACTACTGAGCTTAAGTAGGATGCATGCAATGCTCCTACAGTACTTCTACAAGTGGAGATGAAGCCCCAGTTCTTTTGCTACCTCTAGACTAGGTGGGGAGAACGGGACGTACTGTTACAAATTAAGCCTGTCATTTTCAGCTATATTATTCCTTGCTAGTTTAAGATCTATAGTTGCAAAGACATACCACTTAAGATAGGAACATTTATTCTGACCAACTCTCTTTATAAAACAGCTAATTGGTCTTTAAAATGGTGCTCCAAAGAAAACCAAGGAATACATGGTTTGTGTAGACATTTGTGCAATCATGTGAACAGAGGACCTTTTTTCAACCTGAATCACATGACAGTTAACTGTGTAGGCTGAAACAAATGGAGCTAAGCACAAATTCAGCCTTTTCTTTTCCCTTTGTCTATGGCGACTAGCCACCCTGTTTTCTGACATGTCCCCTCTTTTCACCCAGCTCAAAAAGTAATTTGATTGGGCAAATGGGATGTGGCACATGTCCAGAAGGCCTAGGGGATGTTCTGCTACCAGACCAGGCAACAGCAGTAGCTCTTGATACATTCCTGCATGTCCAGAGGTCTTGGACCAGTGACAAGAGCACTGTTGTGAGCTGAAAACTGACAGATACCCTGTGCTCACTGCACATACACTCAGTAGTCAGTCTTTGCATCTAGTCTGATGCACCCAAAAATGTTTCTGATTACATGTGTTAGCCATCTGTGCGTTGCACGCATATATATATTCCAGTCCAGGATTTCCCAGATGGAAATATGGGAGTACTTTCTGTACCCACATTGAAGTAATCATTATTAGAAGTGACCTGAGTCCATGCTTGCCCTTCTCAGTACACCGACAAGGAACCAAATTTGCTTTCATTAACATGTCTGCATGTGCTCATCCAAACACATTGCAAAATATTGCATAACTTCAACACTGCAAAAACTTCATATCTCCTTCACAAAAACTTACTGTCAGCTAACAAATGCTTTGTCTCTGAGAAAAGGGTAAAAAAATCCCAGCTTTTCTTGAACTATAAATGTAATTTCATTTGTTCTTTCTTTAATTTTTGTACTGTTCACTCTCAAGAAGTGCTTGTTTGACCCTGAGGTTCATTTTCCAGGGTGCAACTCACATCTGTTGGTTTCATCATGGGAAATAACTTTTCTTTACTTTTACAGATAAATAACATTAGGAGATTGCTGTTTAACTGGCCACAGTTTCCACCAACAAATTCCAAACAAACTGAAAAAAAAAAAAAGAAAAAAAAAAAAGGTAATATATTTTTTTCCTCTCTTTGAAATATCCTATACCCTATTCCCTTACCATTATTCATCTCTAGCTGGGAAAAATGTGTACATATTTCTCCTGAAAAATGGTTTCTGATGGCTTAGGAAGTGGATCAGGATTATGTGTTTTACATCCACAGGCTATGGGGAGGTCCCAGATTCATTCCTGAAATACAAGAATTTATGTAACCACTAAGATGCTGAAAGTACAGTAATGTTCTTTCCAGCCTTAAACAGGAGGAACTAAGTTAAGACCGAAGAGTAGTTCTGGTGGGAAAATGATCAGAGAAAGGCTCTGCTTTCTAAATGAAAGCACTAAGTATTCTGAGCTACATGCCTGCCATTAAACAATGTAGACCATATTCAGTGCTGAAGCTAAAAAATAAAACACAAGTCCACAATCATATGAAGTCACCTCGTCCAAACTGCAGTCTCAAGAGAGGGACATTTATGTTCTCTAAGACCTCTGCTAACGGAGATTTCCCAAAATTCCCAGATAATTTGTCTCAGTCTCTCACTACCCTTATTGTAAGGATATTCAGCGTATTTTTACATCTAACATTTTTAGAAGACTACAAATAACTCTTACTCTGGACTTTCCTCAGTTGGTCCATGTGCTAATGTGGTGGTTTTACCCAACTGGGCAGCCGAGCTCCACCACAACTGCACTCTCACTCCCCCTCCGCAAAGAGAAAGGGGGAGAAAATACGATGGAAAAGGGCTCAAGGGTTGACATAAGGACGGGGTGATCACTCAACAGTTATCATCATGGGCAAAACAGACTCAGAGTAGGGAGATTAGAGAAATTTATTACCTATTCCTAACAAGATAGGGAAGTGAGAAACAAAGAAAAACTAAAACCAAGTTCGTCGCATCCACCTTCTTCCACCTCCTCGCCCTGAGTAGTGAAGGGTAACAGGGAATGGGGGCTGCGGTCAGTCCCTGACGCTTTGTCCCTGCTTCTCCTTCACGGTCCCTCTCTGCCCCTGCTCCCCGTGGGGTCCCTCCCACGGGATGCCGTCCTTCCCGAACTGAGCCTGCGGGGGCTGCCCACAGGCAGCAGCTCTCCAAGAACTGCTCCCACACGGCTCCGTACCATAGGGTCCATCCCCAGGAGCAAACGGCTCCAGCACGGGTCCCCCACGGGCGGCAGCTCCCCCCAGGCCCCCTGCTCCTGCGTGGGCTCCTCTCCACGGGCTGCAGCTCCGGCCCGGGGCCTGCTCCTGCGGGGGCTCTCCATGGGCCGCAGCCTCCTCCAGGCCACATCCACCTGCTCCACCGGGGGCTCCTCCACGGGCTGCAGCGTGGAGATCTGCTCCGTGTGGGACCCATGGGCTGCAGGGGGACAGCCTGCTCCACCAGGGGCCTCTCCACAGGCCGCAGGGGAACTGCTGCTGCCTGCCTGGAGCACCTCCTGCCCTCCTGCTGCACCGACCTAGGGGTCTGCAGGGCTGGTTCTCACTCCTTGCTCTCCCAGCTGTTGTGTCACAGCAGTTTTTTTTCCCCCATCCTTAAATCTGCTCTCACAAAGGCACAAAAAACATTGCTTATTGGCTTGGCTCTGACCAGCAGCAGGTCCCTTTTGGAGCCATCTGAAAATGGCCCTTTTCTAACATGGGACAGCTTCTAGCCTCTAATCACAGATGCCACCCCTACAACCCCCCACTACCAAGACCTTGTCATGTGAATCCAATATATCTAAAGAGCAAGGTGGCACCACAGATTTATTGACTATATGCTACTAGCTATGTGTTCTGCCCCTGATTTTACCAACTTCCTTCCTTTGACTAATTTCAAAAGGCATTATTGACACTTTCTGACCTTCATGGGTTAGACTATGTCAGATTTCCTCATGGGAATCTGAGGAGTATTAGGGCACAGAGCTATTCCCACTGGAATTTGCTAGGAGAACAGTCTTTCATTAGGAACATCCACTGTGCTTCAGTAGCACCTTCAGCGTGAAGATCCCTTTTTGCTTCCCAACAAGATTTTCACACTTGTCTGCCCAAAGAAGCAAGTTAACCTGTCACAAAAATATGAAATAAAGAGGAGGAAGCACAAGGATCTATTTGTGATCACAGACTTGATTGCAGTTGGAATTTGTTACCAAGAGGATTCCTCTCTGATAAGCACATGTTTGGACCATAGAAAATACTCTACGTGAAACTTGGAGGAAGTTGTTTAGGTGACTTCTGAGTTGCCCTTGACTGTGAATTCCAACCCTGACTTCATTACGTGCACTATATTCTTCATGTGTATACCATCCACTATCTTCCCTGAGGCTTACTTTATTGTAAAGATTGATTGATCTTTCAAAAGGGAAACCAGTTATTTTGAGGGGAACACCTTTGGGAAAAGTTAGACCCAGAGCTAACACATCAAAGGGGCTGCGAAAAACCTGGTGAGTATTGTGGATCTGTAACAGGCATTTTGGAAATGCTTCAGAAATGCATCATTTTCTTCTGGAGACCTCTGCTAGCACTGAAGAAAATGATTAAAGAATAATAAGATTTTTTTTTCCTTGGGTTCTAGGAGAACAGTTCCAGACTTTTTAACACTTAACATTGTCATCTGCAGAAATCAGCAGTGTTGCACTCACAGTAAGCTTGAGTTTTGATGCCTGCCTTCTATATGATGGGTCATCAGGCCAGGAACTGTCTCTTGTCTACTTCTCCATTTTTAATGTGTTATTAGTAATACTTATCTACCTACCCAAGTGTTATATTGCACTGAAATTATTATTTTTTATTAGTTCTTTTTTTTTTTTTAATTTCTCTTTTAAATTCTTACTGTGAATTACTTGTTTAAATTTCCTAGGCAAAGACATAACGTTTTTTTACAACTATGGCTACTTTGATTTCCTAGCTGAACATGCTGCCTCAAGCATCACTTGGAGTCTTTCAAAAAGTATAAGAGAGTAAAACACTTAAGCAGATTCTTAAACAGTATTAACAGTAATCCAGTGGATTTATATCAGTCCAACAGGGGATGGGAAAGGGACTTCCACAGACAGTGAGGACCAGATGTATCTTTAGCGTGAAAGGATATTTTTACCCTGCATACACTGGAAGTGGAGGTAACAGAAATACAGCCACTGCAGTTTCGGAGCTCGGCTCTGCAGTGGATACCAGTGTGCTTCAGAAAATAGGTGTGTTTAGACTGAGGCTGATGCATGTCTGGCCATAACAAATTAGTGTGCAAAACAACCATAGGCAGACCCAGTGTCATAAAAGCAGTGAGCCCTGCTTTCAGTGTCAATTAAGCTTGGTCCATTATGTTTTGCCTTTGACTCTCCTTCTCCAACACATCTATATCCAGTTTATATTGAAGTCATTTATATATTTCACTGATTCTAAGGCCTATTGCCAACCGCAGTGCTGTAAAATAAGGAAGTCTTCCAACAGTGTTTTTCGTAGGCTTGATGGCTGGCATTTTCAGTGCATGTTTGCATATGTATGTTTGGCATGCTGGAGGCCTGAGCACACTGCTCCTCCAAACACCTTGGTGTGAACCAAGACTAGCAGAACAGCATCTGCACTTAAACAGTGAAATGCTGTTCAATGAAGAATTGCCTCAGAGCAAATCCCAGACAGTGCCATTCCTGCATACCTGTAGATTTTGCTGCCAGAGGATGACGTCTCTTCAGTCACATTGTGGCAGCGTTTATAGCAGGACAGGATAGTTTTAGAGACAATAACATATGGGATGCAAGATGCAGCAAGGGAAAGAAATAAAAGCTCTTTTTTTTTTTTCAGAACAAGAGTTGACTGCTGTGAAAGATCAGGAACTCCTAATTCAATCTGTCAGATTTTTATTTTATCCACAGAATCCACAATTCCAGAAAAGAAATGGTCTTCCAAAGCATTGGTAAACCTTCCTAAATCCTGCCTCTAATCATCATTGCTTGAAAGTATCAGAATCTGTGTGGATAATATACAAATCCAATAAGCTCAACATGTAAATCAGTTCAGTCACACAGAGGACATAAAAAAAAAAAAAAGCTAACAAAGGATCTTCACAATTTATAGTTTGCCAGTCTTTAAAATTATGACAGTGAAGTTTCTTCTCTTCTCTTGGATGGTCCTGGAGATTATTACCCAATGAAAACTGCACCCCATTCAGGAATGCTTGCCTGGAAATCTTAGACAATAAAATGTCATATTTCTTGCCTCGGCTATAACAGAAGCAAACACATCAGCAGAGGGTCAAGGGAATGACATGCCATTACTGCAAAAATTTTCTCCTATGGCTACTCTTTATTCTCCCAGTGGGATTCTTCACAGAGTAATGATGGAAATCTGTTTGCACATGAACTGCTTCCCTTTTAGTTCTAGCAGGGTGACAGGAATCATTCCTGCTCTAAAGACCCCAAAGTCAAGTGAGCTGAACTCTTTTGGAGTGGGACTCCAATGCTCACAGCTTTTCTATTGAAAACCAGTTCTTTATAGGGTAAAAGAATGGAATTTTCATAAAATCAGTTCATCATAGATACAGCAAATCTAAACTAGAAAGCAATTCAGACACATGGGAAAGAAAATGCAGGCATGAGGTGCTCTGTTCTTAAAGGGCTGTGAATGAGCAGCTTAATAATATCGGGATAATAGTGAGCAGAAAATGGATGCATACACTATGCAGATCAGAAATGGATGTACTATTTCAAATGAGCCTAGCAACAGGCACATACATTACATGTGGCATCTCTAATACAAGTGTGCTCTATATAAGCTTATGCAAGTTTGTAAAGAAGAAAATAAAAAGCACAAACCCACAACAATTATTTGTTATACTGATTTAATTGACAGAGCAGAGGACATTCTGGTTTGTCACAGCAATACACTGAAAAGAAGTGGTTCACTGCCTTCTCAGTGGCTTCCCCCACTCAGAAGCACGCAAGAGTAAAGGCTGGGAATCACAGAGGAAGACGTTAGGTACTCTGTTTTTCTTGTAGAAAGTTTGTTACTGAGCTCTGGATGGTGAGGATGGAAGAAGGAAGGCTTCTACATTACACTCACTGTGCACCAAAACCTAGTCAGGTGGATACAAAAAAAGACAGAAAATGTCACCCCATCAGTGAGATGCGCAGGCACTGCAGTCCAAGTCAGCCTCCACCCTCCTCCAGGTGTCTTGGTGATCTATCACCAGCACCTGTGGGAACAAGCAGCTATTAGATGTAGCAGCTGCAAGAGGAAGTACTGCTCTGCCAGCTTCTACTCATCCTGCCCTTTCCTATACGCATACCTCTCAAAGGCACCAAAACATCCATCTCGCTCCTCCACCCTACTGTCACATCAGTTCCTCCCTCATCCATCCCATCTGCATCATTTCACCTACCAAACACTCTCCACCCACCTTACATCAGGCTGTTAACACCCATATTTCCTGTGCTGTCGTGTCCCTGATCTCAGAGCCTGAGCAAAAGCGCCAGCCGGGAGAGGTCCTTGCAGCAGGCTCCAGCAGCAGGTCGGCAATGGATTTCCTTGTGGAGATACAGAGAAAAAAGCTAGGTGATTTCAAACGCAATAAAGCATTTATAGTTTTTTCAGTGTCAAAATCTGTTTCCACACCCAGAGAATTGCATATCATTATATCTGACCTTTTATACCTCTATATCACTATATCTAATGAACGTTTGCTTTGTTGTTGTTGTTGTTTGTTTTTTTTAATGCATCAACACTCTTCTTTAAAATATACTTCACAGTACAGTGAAAAAAATAGAAATTGCCAGTATACTGTGTTATGTACACCCTGAGCTTTAACCCCAACCGAAACCCAAATTGAGAGCAGCCACCCCAAGACTTCAGACCTGCGTAAAGCTGGGGGTTTTGAGAAGGGAGTGGGGAGGCAGCGGCGGCTGTGCTGTGCCCGATGAGCAGCACTGCACACAATGGGCAATTGTCTTCCAGGTGTATTCATTTGTCTCCACAGAACAACATTCCACAGAGCACAAAAGCCTTCAGTGTAGGGACAGCTAAGCATAACAAATGACATACCAGACTTTCCCTGGGTCTTTGATGATTGTAAGAGGTCTCTGTGCCGCAGTTATTGACTTTGCTGTCTTTGTGTTATCCTTTAAAATGTATTAGTGTGTTGCATCATTTCAAGTTCTGGTGCAGGATTCACACTGGAAGGTAGGGAAACCAGAGGAGGAAGAAGAACTCTGAAATAATTCTTAGGCTGGCACTTTCTAAAATAGTCTGTTGTTGTCTTTCTGGCTGCTGGTTTTGTTGTCTCCACTCTTTTTTTACAAGGCAAAGGTTTTTACAGACTGAACTATCTTCATGTAGCTCCAAATAACCACTTATTTTGGTAAAATTTATAACACCAGATTCTACTTTTAGCCAGGAAATGCAAACAAAGCTTGGAGACAGCTTGTTCCCTGACCCCAAATTCATTCCATGTTGCTATAGCATCACCCCCTGAGAAAATGGGACCAGCTCTTTTCCTCTCCTTAGACCTGCTCAATGGGCTTTTGTCAGCTGTTGAATTATAGCATTAAAATTTAAATACTAGGGATTTAATGGAGGATTATTATGACACCCTGGTGCATTCTTTGTGTTGCTCTTGGCAACAAACCCAAGGAATGAGTGAAAGAAATAAAAACGAAGAGCTGTCTTGTTAAAATCATGCTGGTGCTAAGACATATTTAGGAGAGAGAAAAATGGTTTCCTACCTTTGACTATTATCGTTACATCAAATGGACTGAAAACCTTTTTCAGACAGTAAGCACAACTAGCAGTGGAACTCCATTCCAAAGCTGTTATCATATTTTGAAAACAGGTTTCTTTCTACCTTGTGCACAAAATAAATGTGATCAACAGTTAGAAGGGCATTGCATCTACTTACTACTTTCCCTGGCTCATCAGATAACAGCAACACTTTTTAACATTCTGGCATTTCAGAAATGTCAGACAAATTATTTTAAAGAAGAAAGCACTATCTGCCTCTATCAGAATATACGCATGATAAATTTTGTATACATATTGCATATGCATGACTTACACAAATGCTTAAATTGCTTAATAAAAATGGGATTTTTTTAGTATCATGTTTTCTACTAAATTTTCTATATTTTAAGAATATTTTGCAGAAAACATCACCTTTTTCATAGAATACAATAGAATTTGATATTAGTCTTTAAACAGGAATTTCATTCTGGTCTGTATAGCCTGCCTGTGTAGTGAAACATCACAGAAATCATCCACGGAGCACACTCTGTCTGCTGATCACCGGTTTTCCCCAGAGAAATCAGGTCCAAATTCACCTCTAGTCTAACTGCACTAAATTCTGTCCAGAGGTGTGGTTTTTACTCTTTCTCTTTTTGGTAATTACATTAAATACATTGTGCGTGTGTGTGAAAGAGAGAGAAGTACCTAGAAATATGAGCTTTATATAACTTTCAACTTGAAACTCTGGAGGCAACTTAACACATCCTCCATGAATGAACATCAGCATAATATATTTAACATGCTAAAATAAATTCATGAGCTGAGCCAGCTTTTTTGAACATGAAGCTAGTTTCTGTGTTTTAGGTTGTGTCACAGATTAGTCATCTGAACTCCTTCTCCTGGGTAAAGAGAAGTGGACCAGAGCAAGCATGTTTAACGTGACCCCACACACCTCTGCTTGAGTTGGCTGAGAAAACACTAACGGTGAACATCTGATCAGTGAGCACAGCTGGGATAAAAGCAAATTGGATAGAGGCTATAGACAAAAGGAAGTGATAGCCAACTAATGACAATAACAACAAAAAAATAACCTGATCTCAGACACATTAACCTTAGTGTATAAGTATAAAAAAACTGTCAGTTAGAAAGAATAGAAAAAGGACTGCTTCAGTATTTTGTTATTTTCAAAATATTCAGTATTTTATTATTCATTAATAAAACACTGAAAATATTATATTAAATTCTTTCTGGAGATTAGTCTCCTCCCCTTCCCCCCCCCCCCCCCCCAGAAAAAAAAAAATCTCATAAAGCTACCTGATTTTTCAGAACCATACAGAAAGAGGAGAAAAGTTTTCCTTAAATTCAAAGGAAATGGTTGACCATGGTCATACATTCCTAGAGGGTTGTGTGGGCTTGCCTTGCTGTCTTTCTATTTCAGGTTTGCTTCACACACAGGATTTGTCCAGCCTTAGTTAGAGGATAGGTGCATTGGACACCTTGAGATGATTCATTAATGTGCTCTGTCCTGTTGGGGGCTCCAAACAGAGAACTAATTAAGCCCCATGTACTTCAGGAACTGTTACAAGTGTAAATTCACCTGTGGCATGCCCATGGTGTACACAAGCAGAGTGGAGAATAGCTGTCACATGAAAACAGAAGCAGGAATCATGCTAAAAAATTAGCTGCTGGGAACTTGCAGAAAAATGCTACCTTGCTTCCAGTAAGGATGAAGGGAGAAGAAGGGCCTCCAAGGAGGCTCAAGAGGTATAAAAGCACGTGAGAGGGAACTTCAAGGTAGCGTGGAGAAGCCAAGCCCAATTTTTGAGTACAATTTTCTAGTGCTTGGGGTATCTTCACTTATTTTTACAATAAAGAGGTGCCTTCCATGTTACTGATCTTTACTGATCTCTTTCAGTGACTAGTGAAAAATATGTCAAATGTATTAGTTTAAAATGTATGATAAAGTGTCCCAAATAACAATAGGTGGAACACCTTGCATAGGCCCTGGGGAAAAAAAAAAAAAAAAGAGTATATAATAAAAATACTGACCATGTATAATGAAAGTAATGACCAGCATAACATATGAAAGCAAATCTTTGACAAGCTGATGCATCAATTTAAGAAGTTTCCTTGGTTTCATAATTGAGCTGTTTGCTGTGTTGGAGATGCTATCTCAGCTAGAGATCATAGCACATCTGAGAATATGAGTGTTTCTGGTTTCCATTATGACCACTTTAGCACCTGGGATCTTTCCTTTGTGTTTCTGTAGAGTACAGTTACTCCTATGGTGTCTGCTGCTGGCTTCACACATTGGAAACTGGTCATGTGTAGTAGAGAGAATTTAAAAAACAAGAGCAGCTATCCTATTCTCTCATAAATACTTTCTTGTTTGTGTTTCCAGACTGCCAAGAAAGATATTCTCACAGCATCGTGTGACTGGAACACCTGAGAAATTTTCTTGATATATCCCCACTGAAAAGTTTTAAGGTGAGACTATATCCTCTCTTAGAAATAGTGCTGGTTAGACAGACATCCAGTACACACTGTAGTTGTCTGGCCGTGGAAAAAATATCAGCTTTCTATGCTACAAATGCTACTATTAAGTCTTGGTAAATCTAGTGCTAGTATTTTGTTACTTTTATTTGAACATGATTACTTGTTGATATTTGTAGATCCTGTATTTTAATCACACGTTTAGTTTATGGAGATGGCGAATGTTTTAGAGACGCTACCATCAAGATTACTAAGCCAAGTCCCTATGCATGGATTTAAAAAGTAGTATCTGTTGTTGATTTATACCTCAGGTTACTACACATGACATAAATACCATAGGTAAATAACAAGTGATGGAGAGAGACTTCCAAACTGTAGAAAACATGATTGTTTTCTGTATGTTTTTCCAGACTTTTATTTCTGATATTATTTTAGATTTACATTAATTTAAACAAAACCTGATTCAAGACTCTAGTTACATTACAATTTCCAAAGAAAGTTATATTCCTACTACAGAAGTCAACATTTCCTGTCAAAGGGAAGCAAAGCACAATACTGTGGGAAAAACAAAAAGTCCCACTTACCTGGCTGGTCTCATAGAAAATCTCCTACTGAGAAAGAAAAAAAATATTATTTTCCTTCAGTAGGAGTCTTTTTTTTTTTATTATTCTTGTATTTTTCTGATGATGAGACATGGGTACACTGAGTAGCACCTGTGGAACAAACAAACAAGTCCATAAATAAATAAATAAAAATCTTGCTGACAGAATTTATCTTTTTTTTTCTTGTTTTTGCTGTTCTGTCCTTAAGAAGGACAGCTATAAGTACTAGATATGAGCTTCCCTCTCTTATCTGGACTGTTTTCAGCTAAAATTGGCACAGATACCAATGAGACAAAACAAATACAATTATTCTTTAGATGAATAGTAGGCTACCAAATGCTCTCAAGGTTTGCAGTCCATTAACATGAGTATTTCCAATTGTTTTTGGCCATTTTCTGTTCTCTTACTGGCAATGAAGAGATCAGTATCCCACCTTTTTCTTTTTGTCATCTGGAAGCTCATCCTCCTCAAATTGCTTTCTGCACAGATACGTCCTTCAGAAAATGCACCAAAATGCCTGTTTTCTCATGTGATCTTATCTTGCTGCCTACTCTGATGTCATCTTCTGAAAGCCACTTCTTTTTTTCCTAGTGGGTTGATTAATCCCAAAGAAATTCCACCTCCTGCCTAGGTATCTTCCACACTGCCGGTTGTGAAAAACACATCTGCTTTTCACAAATAAAACAGTTTACAACAAGGTATTTACTAAGACACAGGGTATTTTCTGCATATAGCTCCATGATTCTCCCTCTACAGGGATCTCAGAAATGTGTGATGAGGACAACTGCACTACAATTATAGCCAATGGAAATGTGTTGTTTTTATCTTTGGAACTGAACACCTGACATTTAGCATGTGGAGGAACTATTAAAAGGTGTCTTTATCACTCTATTGTTCTGGTATTCTTGGATTGCATTTTATATATATATATATATATATTATTTTTTTTTCTGGGACAGATGTTGTATAAATTCACCATGACCAAGTCCCGTCTTAAGGCATGTGATCCTTATTGAAAAAGCAGGCAAGAGATAGGAGAAGAAATAATCACAGAGTGGTGATTTGACTTACTTAAACTTTGGGAACAGAATGTACCTCCTGCATGCCTGCTAGTGGTCCTTGAGTATTTAATGGAAAATAACAGTTTTAAAGTTGTTCCCAATTTCTTAGGACTTAAATGACCCATTTTACTTCCCCATAACATTGTATGAAATATTTGTCAACAGAGCTCCTGAAATTATCTCCAAAATTCTTTTACATTTCTTCCTGCCAAAAATGATTTTTTCCAGATGCAAACTGAATTCTGAAAATTTTAGAAGGAAAATAAGAATAACATTTAAAAGATTATTGGCTATTTCATGAAAAAAAGAAATGTAAAATGGATGTGAACATTAGTATTTGGGAAAATGAGCTATTGATTGACTGTTTTCATTCCTGGTAGTGTAGCCCATGGAGCCCATGGAGCTTATCAGTACAGCCAACAAAATTGTCAAGACTTCTAGTCCTTCTCATCTTTCCCACAGACAGTAATACAATTTCTGTAGATCTTCATTTTAATGAAGCTGAAAGTTTCACTTCTCTGTTGAAAATGTGCCAAAATTCAGATTGAAAAATCTCTCTATACTGTATTCAAATGTAGCTTCATTTGTTTATTTTTTACCACCTCTTTCTCTAAAACAGCATCTCTTCCTTTAAAATGTAAAAGTATATGGTTCAGAAGCAACCTTCACTTTCCAATGTTTAGTGAATTTTTGTGATGTTCTAAGTATTTTCAGTGGCTCTAATCAGGTGCATATTTTCATACATTTTATTTTTGACATTTCCTGTTTATATATTTATTTATTTTCAAATTCCAGCTCTTGCTCCAAGGCCATCTCCAAATTTGGTAGCAATGTCAATGGGATACTTCTTGGCAAAGATATTGCTCACATTTTTGTTCTGTGATTGTATTCAGTAAATCCTTTCTAAAATCCCAAGACCTTGGGGGGGCAATAAAAGCCTGTTTTGTGTTGCAATAATGTTTTTGTGCAATTTATTTCCTTCTGCTGAATTAAAAATGACTTTATCTGTAAAAAGTACTAGGCTCTTTTTATAACTTGGGGCTGATGTAATGGTAGCAATTTAAATACTTCTGGGCAATGTTTTTCCTTTGAGTGAGCATATGGTCTAATCTATCAACAACATGCACTGGTGATTTATCAAAAATGCTTCATTTTCATAGTCTTTTTTGTTATACTAGCCATTCATTGAGTTTGGAACAAAATGAATTCATTCTCTAGTCAGCTCATATCTGAGCGTGCTTTCAGAATGACAAATCCCACAGTTGCTCTGTCTGTGCAACTATTCCATGTCACCTTTTCTTCAACTTGGTAACAGTCACAATAATTTCGTATTTCAAAGCCATTTACTTGTATAAGGTTTTCTTCCTTTCTAGTGTGGCAATTTTATTCCACCCCTTATTTGTTCCTGCTAATCTGACTTTAAGAAACTGTAACAACATTCTCCTATTTTCACAGGGCAAGCGTTTCTTTTCCTGTACTTTTTGTTGGCAGATTTTGTCATTTGACCTACAACATGTCAAATGATTTTCCATAAAACGTTTATTGACTGTTATTACTGAAGAATTTACTATACTACTACTCTGGCTATGAAATCTTAAAATTATGAAGACTTTTGTTTTCTTGCTTTCCTGTTTAATGTCCTTTTATATCTACTAAAATTTTCACAACTTATTGGAAAACTTCATATCATCCTGTAATCTTTATTGAATACTATATTGATTTGCAATTATTGAGAGGTACTTTCTAGCAGTTTCTGGCATTGTGGGCATCAAAAATGAGTTCTTTATTGTGTTAATAGGAATTTCTTGAAACCAATCTGTTGCTCAGTTGTAGTTAAGGATCCAGTTGACAGAAGTTTCCATCACATCAACTTGCCTTACAAAGTACTTTCTCTTCTGCACACATAAATCTGTGTTTTTACATGCAGTATGTTTTTAAGTACCTCTGACGTATCTGAAAATTTTCAGGACACCGTGGCTTTGGCGTTCAGCTTTGTCCCAGTTAGGTTATTCTGGCATATTTACAGGTAAAATATATTTCAGGTAAGTCATTACATGTGCTCCTTCTGCATTGGTTCTAGCATCATTCAGTTTTACTTGCTTCCATCTCTGCCACTTTTATAGGCTCTTTGTCATTTTTAATGGCTCAACTAGAGTGTCAACATACTAATAAAAGTCCTTTCTGATGGAGCAAGAGCCTCCAGTAGGAAGCTTCAGCAGTAAACAGTGTCTAAAAGAAGCATGTACTTAGGGAAGCGTCTACTCTCTTGTGTTGTGGAGGCCCAGACTTCACTGAAAAACAACCCAAAGTAGTTCAATTTTGCAAGCTGGTGTATTTAGACACTAGTGTTTATTTTATTTTATTTTGATAGGAGTTTTTGATTTTTTTTTTTTTTGATGGGGGGGGGACACAGGTTCTTATGTTCATTAAACCTACACCAATCATCAGTACATTCAAAAGGGAGAATAGTGGTCAAAATCTTATCCTTATTTATAGCCAATTCAAACTGTTTTCTGGAAGGGGTGGCATGGGTACAACTAGTTTTAAAAAGTAGTTCCCAGAGAAAACAACTGCAGGGAAATTAGATTTTTGCTGGAATCATACTGAAGCTTTACTGGAATCAGATTCAGTACTCAGAGTAACTCCAGATTTTAAACTCTGTTCTTGCCCAGATGGTTTTCAGCCAGACTTCATTATTTTTGGTGAGCTCATTTAAATTTTTACTTTATTCTTCAATCTGCAGACAGCTGGAACATTAAACTTTGATTTCAGCTCTTGTTTTTCTTAAGATTTTAGTAAATGTCTGTGCAGTTCCCAGCCTTTTAATCTTCTAGACTCATGCAAGGGGCAGCAGAAACATTCTTCTTCTACCTGAAATCCAATAGTATAGGAAGACAAAGGTTGTCCTAGGAAATCAGAGTAATGTTTCCAACAGCTATTTCCAATGCATGTTTGATAGCAAAGTGCTGAAAACAGTTGTCACAGATAATTTTGTCATTTTTATAACAATTTCTAAAGCGTGGTTTTAATTCTGTTTGAAGATCACATTCAGCAGGCATGACCTTGCTTACTTGTATTTACGAGGAATATCTTAACCTATTTGCTGTTCAAATTCTAAAGGGAGCAGAGGCACTCTCTAGAATGGGGGCCCCCTGGAGCTAGAGATGAGAGTATAAGAGTTTAACATTTTTTTTTTCTTATTGGCCTGGGCTTAAGCTGTTGACCTCCATGATGTCTGGTGACAGTGAGTTCCTCAAGTTAATCGGTAACTCTGAGAATATTTCCATTTGTTTCACATCTGCTGCCTTTCAATTTCATTGGACTTCCATCTTTCCTGTATTATGAAAAAGGCTAAATATAAGAGTGCACATGCTTTTTCTATAACTTCCCATGTTTTGAAAACCACCATCACATCTGCTCAGCATTCCTGTTCTCTTCACTGTTTCGTACGAAAGACACTGCCTCTAACAACTACTGTCACCAGCTGCAGACTCTAAGTTTCTGTCTTCTTCAGAATCGAAGTGGTGTTTTGTCTAAGAAGGTATTGACAGATTTCAGAAAGAATCATGTGCAATTTGCAGTCCTTCCTGTGCCCTTTCTGTGTGCTGTTGGCTCTCTGTAGCTGTTGATACAGATGGAGGGTTTGTGTGGCTGACCTCAGAGGATTTCTTATGATCGGAGGGAAGGCTGGCAAGTTTGTCTGATGACTCACCCTTGTACCCTCTTTTCCTGCCCTTGACTCTTATATTTGAGTGGTATCAGATAACATCTATTAAAAACAAAACAGAAACTTATGGCTTTCCATAACGATGGCTTTCTCTGTTCTTTGGGCAGCTTGGCACTAAATGAAAATATCAATGAAAGGGTTGGATCAGGGCAACAAAACTCCATACCAGCTTTGCTTTCCTTGCTTCTGTGCGGTGTCCATCTCCTAAAAGCCCTTGCTGTTCTACCATTGCACAATCAAAGATAGCTCTTACATGCAGTTGCTAAAAGCAGAATGTTTTAAGTCTGAACACTGTGAAGTCAGTTAAGGAAAAAATACGTGGCTGTTTCACCAGGAGGGGAAAAAACAAAAACAAAACAAAACAAAACAAAAAAACCCACATTCTTTATATTTACATCTTAATGCTGGGTTCTGAGAATCCCAAATGTCAAAACACTAACTTCAAGGAAAGTGGAAACAGCTCTATTGGCAGTTCAACCAAGTGACAATATAAGACTTTAAGCAGTGGCTTGTGAGTTAATGAGTGATTAACAAGTCACTCTTTTAAATTAGTTTTCCATAAGGACTTCAGAGACTTCAGATGGAAGTTCAGCTGGGTTTGGATAAGTAATGGCAAGAGTTAATCCACAAATTTGCTTGGGCATTGGGCAGGTATTTTGCCGAGATTTCTAGTTCTTCCATCCGGTCACTTGTATAATGGGTTTATGTGGCAAAGTTTTGGTAGCAGGGGGCTGCAGGGGTGGCCTCTGTAAGAAGAGCCCAGAAGCTGCCCCATGTTAGATAAGGGCCTGAGTCTGACAGCTCCGAAGGGACCCACCACTGGCCAGAGCCAAGCCAATAAGCGATGTTGTCTGTACCTCTGTGAGAGCAGATTTAAGAACAGGAAAAGAAAAAAGAAAAAAAAAAAACTGCTGCGCAACAGCAGCTGGGAGAGCAAGGAGTGAGAACCAGCTCTGCAGACCCGCAGGTCAGTGCAGCGGGAGGGCAGGAGGAGCTCCAGGCAGGCAGCAGCAGTTCCCCTGGGGGCTGTGGAGAGGCCCCTGGTGGAGCAGGCTGTCCCCCTGCAGCCCATGGGTCCCACACGGAGCAGATCTCCACGCTGCAGCCCGTGGAGGAGCCCCCGGTGCAGCAGGTGGATGTGGCCTGGAGGAGGCTGCGGCCCATGGAGAGCCCCCGCAGGAGCAGGCCCCGGGCCGGAGCTGCAGCCCGTGGAGAGGAGCCCACGCAGGAGCAGGGGGTCTGGGGGGAGCTGCCGCCCGTGGGGGACCCGTGCTGGAGCAGTTTGCTCCTGGGGGATGGACCCCGTGGTACGGAGCCGTGTGGGAGCAGTTCTTGAAGAGCTGCTGCCTGTGGGCAGCCCCCGCAGGCTCAGTTCGGGAAGGACGGCATCCCGTGGGAGGGACCCCGCGTGCAGCAGGGGCAGAGAGGGACCGTGAGGGAGCAGCGGAGACAAAGTGCTATAGACTGATCACGGCCCCCATTCCCCGTTCCCCTGCACTGCTGGGGGGGGGGGGGGGGGCGTGGGACGGGGGCATAAAAGAGGTTGAATGGGGGAAAAGGTGGTTGTTGTGGTTGTTGTTGGTTGGTTTTCCTTTTTTTTTTTTTTTTTAAGTTTTTCACAGTGCTGGTCCACTCCGGGTAAGTTAATAAATTATACTAATCTCCCTCTGCGGAGTCTTTTTTGCCCATGATGATAATTGGTCTCCCTGACCTTATCTCAATCCTTGAGCCCTTTTCTGTTGTATTTCTCTCCCTTTTTCTTTGAGGAGGGGGAGTGAGAGAGCGGTTGTGGTGGAGTTCAGCTGCCCAGTTGGGTAAAACGACCGCAGCCTGGAAGGCTTGGAACTGTGTTCTGAGTTGATCTTTTCTGACATTTTTAAGGTAAGTTAAAACCAAGAAATGGAACACCAAATGAAAACCAAGATGAAGGCAACTCAGACTGTTTTTGGATTCAATGTTAGAAGATTTTGCTGCCCCTAAAGCTGACTCATTTCAAAATCACAGTAGATTTTAAAGGAAGTGCTGTTATTATTTTTGTGCCTGAGCAAAGAAATAGAATGCACCTGATTAAAGTAATGAAACACATCGAATAGCTTACATTTTTTCTTAATAATGCATATTAAAACCACTTGTAGACTCTTCACTTTCCAGAGTGGAAGTCCCAAATTAGGACTAAAAACAGCACCAAAAATTGAATTTGGTCGTGTCCAATAATATATACACTGCAGATCCACAACACAACAGTAGTTTAAAAAGACTCTTCAGCTCTGCCTTACGTTTAGCAGCAAGCAGTTTGAATCAGTACATGCTGGTACAGATAAAGGCAGACTGAGTAGACCACTGACTGAGTTCACAATTTTAGAGTACGGATTAAGCTATGTAGAAAATAAAAATATTAAATTGAGTGTCTCTGATAAATATTGGCTCTCTGACAGGTTTGAAACCCAGTATGCTAATTAAAACATACAATTTCTTAGTGACACTTGAACTATGAAATCATCTCAATAATGTTATAATACATTGGAATAGGAACAAAAAACAAACGAAATATCTCCTGGGGCCAAATGATTACAACAGCTTTTGACTAACTCTTTTCACTTTCCTTCTCCCCTTGCTATTTGTACCTAGCACTCAAAGTCTGTTTCTCATGTTATGAATGCCTGGCTTTCTTATTTTGTAAATTCACAGAATACCATGTGCAAACATGCACACCAGTTAAATAATTACAAAATGAAAAATCTTCTTAACAAAACATTTTGCTAAGGCATGTGGGATATAATACAGCACTATCACAGAAGCACATTTGAAAGCAAATGAATCTATAAATAATCCTTTGCATGTTTTCTTGTGAAGATATTAGCTATAAATTTATGTAACTCATATAAACATGGAACCTTCATAATATGATTTGGGATACCCTTCTAGCTTCATGTAATCTTGCCCTGCATACTGTGATGGTCAGCAGTCATGCTTAGAAAGCTCATTTTGTTTTTAATAATTCTCAAGGATAAAAAAAAAAAAAACTAAAAATAAAATAAAGTAAAACTGAAAATAAAATGAGCTACCCCAACTCAACCAAAATGTTGTACGTATAATAATGATCTGTAACTTACAGCCTTATCCTAAACTGCTACCAGACACAGACTATGGTCCTTCCCCACGTGTCTTCTAAGAAAAGTGCCCCTGAACCTACTGAGACAGGGCATTGTTTAATAAGAGAAACAGGATAAAAGTCTAACTTCTTCACAGTAAAGACTTATGAGTTTCTGGATTTCTGTGGTTTTCAAGTGATTTCTGTGCAGTTCCATAGATTTTTCAAAAGAGTAGGGTTAATGAGCCATGTCCTTGGACTTTATTTTCTGGGGCCAGTTTTGTGACTATTGTGAAAATAGTACATAGCATTCCTAAGTCTGTTCCTTGACCATACCTGATCTTCCCAAATGGTGCAGTTGGAGAAGAGAGAGGTTAAAACTATGGCTTTCAGATCCCACAGTATTAAGCTGTGGTAGATCCGTTGTCATGAGGTCACACATTTGTTGTTTGCCCACAGCAAATCACAGCCTACCTTTGGGCATGAGATGTGGAGCACGCCACCCCTTAGACCTCCCCCATGACCATGTAGCTTTGCTCAGGATCACAGGCCAGGTGTAATCCATCTGAATTAAATGATTATACAATTTATGCAGTTCTGTCATCTTAATCTAATCTCCTGTTGTGTGATGGGCTTTATTTTTTGCTTTATGCAGGATTGCCGAGTTCAGGACAGTTCCTATTTTTACTCTTGGCTAGATGCCAAGGAAGTAAATAATAAAGTAATAAAAGTAATCATAGCAAAAGTACATTATAAAGGAAAATTCAGTCAACACCCAAATTAAGTCTTTCCACACACTCAGAATTTCTATAATTGACTGACACTGTTATAAAGATATGTAGCTAGATAATTGAAAAAGAAAAAATCTTGCAGCAAAATAATGGTTAACACTGCAAACATGATAGCCTGCATGAAAAAAAAAAAATAGAACAAGAAATAGAAAAATCAATCTTATAAAACAACAAAAAATAGTGCTTCTTTCAAATGTTCCATTATTAGGTACTGAGAACCTGAACTTACGTGTCAGATTCAATATTAATTAAGGGGATGTAAATTAAATGTATGTTAAGTAGAATGATAGATAGATAGCAAATAGACTGCAAAGGAAGAAGCTTCCAGTATAGTGAGTGACTTAATATATCCTTTGAGATATAAATTGAACCTTTGTTAAATGAAGAAAATAAAGTCTGAAGCAATTAAGCTCCTTTTGCTGTTTCCAATGCTCTGGACGATAACGATAACAGTAACTATAATGATTTTTTTAAATTATTATAAAATTAATTTAAGTTTTCCAAATGGAAAAAAAAATAAGTATCTATGCCAACTTTTAGCCTGTTGTGAATTAAACTGTCTGGGTTATAAATTAGCTGCAAAACGAGGTTTTTAATGGAAATAGCAATTGACCTTTGGCAGTCACAGTGTTAAGAATTGCTGCTGTAGTGTCAAGTTACATCTCTGTTTCCTGGGCACAGTCTTAAAAGTTATATAACAGTACCCACTGCAGGATTACTCAATCCCTTTACCTAACCCTAATTGCATGCTGGACTTGCGGCTCCCGTAATAGTTCTCTATTGACATGCTCAGAGAAGATGTCAGTGACACCACCAAACCCAGATCCTGCTGCCTGCACAGACCAATAATGTTCTGCTTACCAGTACCACCCACCCTAAGCGACATTATTTTGTTTTTCTTTCGCTCTTTTCCTAGCTAGCAAACAATTCCTGCCCAAAATGATCTACTCCTGGAAAAAATCTGCATGAATAATAGATGCATAAACTACAGGTACAGTACGTACTGTACTGCGTTTCTTGGCATTTGTGTGAGACAACCACCCAGCTGCAGAAGGAAGGAATCAGACATATTAAAGTGTGTGATACAAGGCTATATTTTTATTTGGGCTTTCTGGAAATCATCTGCATGATAGCAGCAAATCTTGAGTGCGTTTTGTATCTCGTGTGGTCTTTAATATGCAGAACTTGACAGCATCCAGGCCAATATTTTCAAACCTGTCTACTTGTATTCAGACAAGCAAAAATCTGATTGAAATTGTCTTGGTATTGTAATTTTTCAACCAAAAAAAAAAAAATCTGAGACATTTGTGTTAATGTCTGCTTGATGCCATCTTTCAAAGGAAACATCTTAACTACCTTTCAAGGACACAGAGCAGCTGTGCCTCACTGTTTTCATAATTGTGAGTTTATGTAACTACTGATTACTAGTAGTAGGACTCCAAAGTCCTTGATATGGCTCGGGGCCCTCTTTCACTAGCTGATGGACAAGCAAGTATTGAGAGGCAGCTTTTTCCTGAAGAATCACAGAATGGCTTGGGTTGGAAGGGACTGATGGAGGTCATCTGGTCTACTCACCCTGATCAAGCAGGGACACCTAGAGCAGATTTCCCAGGACCACGTCCAGAAGAAAAATATTCTTATATTTTTCTCTGGCTCACCACTTTTAACCCTTCTAGTTCACCTTGTAAATCTTCTCCCAGACAGGAAAAAGATGACCGATACCAGACTGCCGAGTGCAAATCCAGGTCACTGACAGCTCAAAGGATACAAGGACGGACTGCCTGTCTGCTATCCCATGGAGCCGCGTTCATCTGAAAGCAACTGTCTTCCAGTGGCAATGTGCCTGGAGGAGAAATCCAGCCCATGCAGTTTCACATATTGTCTGCAGAGTCATCACCCTGGCAAAGTCAGACTGGATAACGGATTTAGCTATCTCGTGGTGTTCAGTGTGTCATACAACAGATGGAGATTTCTCAGAAATTTCTGGCACAGTTTCAGAACAGGAAATATCTGCATGAAAGGCAGTGGATACGTTAAGAAGTTAAAAGGTCTCCTAAGCAGTGTGCTCTAACAGATCTTGTTCTTAATGAGACGAGGCAGAAAAGGATGCGGCATGCTGAGAACATACTGTTGCCACTCCTGACTCGATAAGTTAGCCTACCTCTAAAGTTCCTCCTAACTTGTGGGTCATAGCTTGTGCATGGAGATGCGTATTTCTCTGATTCAACTCCTTCAGAAAGAAAGTGCACAAAAAGTTTTCTTTGAATATACTGGAGCACAGCAGGATAAAAGAGTGTTTGCTCACTGTTTGTAAGCTTCTTTCCCAAAAGTATTTTGCCCGAAAATATACTCTTTGCCTTTCTCTCTCTTCTTAACTTCCCTCCTTCTTGTTACCCTTAATTTTCATACTTCACTGTACATATATTTGGCTACCTTCATTGTTTTCTTCCTCACTTCCCTCAAACAAAGGATACAGAAATCACTTCATTTCATTGCTCAGTTTTAAACCATAAGATCTAATTTTGGTTTATGACCACCTCATTCTGAAACAGAGACCAGCAGTTTCCTAGATTTATCTGGAAAGCTATCGTGCCAAACTGTTCCATGTAGGACTCATCCAGCCCTTACCGTAATGATCTTACCATTTCCTGCACAACATGCTCTGTGAGTGGCAAGACCTAGAAGGAGCCACTGGACATGTGTTGCACAGTGTTTAACCTGTGAGACAATTCACTTATTTCATTTTTTCTCTGGCACCTCTGGCAGGAAAAGAATTCTTGTTCCTATGTACTCAGTGCATCTAACTGTGTGCCTGTACAGCCCTGTGGTGATAGCTGTGCATTTTTATGCCAATCAAAAAAAGGCGACTTAACCATAAAATGACCAACTACATTATAGGGAGGTAAGTTTGACTGTATGGGAACAAGATATAGCAGTTGGGAAAAGCAAGGTCAAACAAGTATCCTCTGCTTTTTATTCCTGACATCATCGCTGAGCATCTAATGAATAATTCCATATTTCATCAATTTACTCGAACCAAATTTTGTGTCATAATGCAGAGCCTCAAAATCTTTCTAGGTGCAGGTGTATCAGTAGCCTTACATCTTATTCTCAATACTTCCACTATTTTTTTGTGGGATCCATGCACACGAGCTGCGTGCAGATCTTGTAGTCAGCTGTGTCCTGTGAATTTGTATCAGTCAGCCTGTCAAAGGGACCACCTGTGTTTGAAGCAAGAGGGTCTGTGCTGTCCTACCATGGTCAGCTGTTCACACAAAGTACTCAGGATTGCAGTTGCCTCAGTGGGTAGTTGGAGCCAGAAAAGCACACTCCGTGCTTGTAGAAGTATAACAGTGAAATGAACAAATCAAACAAATGGAACTAGCTGAAAACACAATATTGGCCTTTTCCTGCATCTCTAATAATTTTCTGCAACAGCTGGATAATTTATTGATCTATTTGATCTAACACTATTGTCTGCTCACATATTGCCTAAGGCAGATTTCCGTTTCATCAGCATGCCCATTATTTACACTACAAGATTCATTTATAAGTCACACAATATATTCCCTGGAAATACATTTCTTTTAGCATTTGTTATTCATAAATCTCCTTGTTGGTTAGCTAAATCCTGTAATATTACTTCAGTTATTGCAGTGAGCAACCTACTGTTAGAAACAAGGTGAAACTGAAGTAAGTAAAACAGCTTTAGCTTGTTCACAAGATAGAACACAAATGTTAGCGTGGAAAAATATTTCTACCTTAGGTACGAAGATTTCATTTCCTGTAAAAGATTACAGAAGTATGCCTTTTGTGGAGTTGTGATAGTTTCCACCAGCCAAGTCTTATCTCACTTTAATGATTCCAGCACAATGCAAAGGCATCAAGCTACTCAGTCGTTGAGAAAAATACAGTGAGCGGGAACGTAGAAAGTAACCACAAATTAGGGTAATTTCTGCAGTATAAAGACTGAAGTTGCCTGCCTAGCTGCAACATAGCAGGGCCTAGACCCCAGCTGGGACATTCAGCAGCTACCAAAACACATGTAAAACACAGAAGACACAGAGAAATCTAGCTTGGCACTAATGAATGATGCTGAACTAGCACCAAGTGATGTCTTCCTGAGGGCTGCCGATGTAAGCTGAGTGCTGCTGATGTAAACTGGGTGCTGCCGAAATCCCGGCACCTGCCACCAGAGCAGCCTGTGTTTGCTCTGCCACACTTTGCACAAGGTCCTGGCCATACAATGCTTGGTATGTTAATTACAACAGGGGCTAATGGGAAAGGCAGCTGAGCTGGAAGCAGGTTTTGAACTTGAGCTGTCTGCCATCAGTGACACTTCAGTCACTCACAGGTGCTGGTGGTGACAGCCCGTGGATAAACAGGACGAGATACTTAGGTTCTTTGTTCCCATTCAGACAAACTTCTCTTGGCTCCAAAGGAAGATCGGGTGGAAACTGGATAAGGTGCCTGGTATTTTGCTTGAAGCTATTAGAGCTGGTAATAGTCTAAAAGGTTGCTGGGGAATGCTTTAATATATCTATGAAGTTTTTATCAAAGCGACACAGAAGCAAAGGAGCTACAGAAGGATACTCATCCCCCATGAAAGATTAATCATAACCAAATCTTCCAGAGCTTACTCCTACTGCTGATTTCATGTCTGCAGTCTCTGACTATGCTGCAAAAGGATTAGTAAACTCCTATGAGACAGTACCAATCTCCATGTCTATATGCTTCTTCTCAGCAGCATTACTTCATGGCCTAGATATCTACTATCAACCAAAAGTACTGGCCAGCCGACGAGACAAACATAGTAGTCAGTCAATAGCTGATTGCAGACATCTGCCGTGCTCAGGAGCAGCATGCAGCGGTGTTTGTATTAAGAGAAGCTTTTGTGGCTAGACAGCAGGACTGACTTGCTCAGAGCTTGGTTATGGTAACAGTCCCCCAAGGCAATGACGCACAGCTTTAGGAAGGAAGCAGGTTCTCTGATTTACAAACCATGCTCCCCCTCTTCTCTGCCAAATAGCTGGAGTGCCTCATTGCACCTAAAAAGGGGGGGATCTGTAAGGAAAAACAAACTTATGAATAAGCACTGATTGTAGTTTACACAGCCAGTCCATTTGTTCTTTTGTCTGTCTTATTGCTTATTTGCACTTTGTGAGTTTAGCCACTGTCCAGGACAGGAGACAGTGTGAATCACCCCAGGACTGGCCCTAAAGGACTCAAGGAGACAGCGGTTGCTTTAGCTCTTCTGTGAACAGACTGTCGTGGTGGCACCATCCTCAAGCAGGTAGCACCGTACCCTCCGTGACAGCAGGATCCCCTCGGTATGCCTGACCGATGGAGGGGCTTCTCTTTTGAGAGATGGCATTTCCCTAATGCTGCTTTGTTTCCCAACAGCAACATCACACAACGTTTCCTTGAGACTCCAACAACTGGCCCATTAAATGGTCCAACTTTCTGATATCAGCTGAATTCGTGGAAACTTGTATTTTCACCACCGTCTCTGGCTTATTTTGCTTTTGAGGTGGGGTAAACAAATGTTAAATTCGGCCCTTGTCTTTCTACACCAATGCATTTTTAGCTGACCTGCTGTGGCTCAACACTTTTCCCTGGCATTTCTCTAAAGCTTTGGCCCAGTATCATCAGAGAAGACCCTCCCTGACACTGTAAAACTATCAGAGAGAAATGGTTTTCAAAAATATGTATTTGCTTTGAAAATTCAAAATAAAGTGTAAGAGCAAAGAATGGCATTGTGAGGCAGGATTTAAAGCACAGAAAACTAAAACAGTGACAGTCACCCTTTAAACCTCCTTTGTCACTAACCCTTCATAGTCTCAGGTTCAGAAAAGGGCTAAAGTAAAGGTCTAAATTACCAAAGATGGAAAAAACACGAGAAAAAAAAAGTCTTATTTAAACCTTTTGGTCAAAAAAACTGTTGTAGTAATCTCAGTTTCTGCATATGTATTTAGCAATAGTAATCCACATGCTGGTAGTTCTGTTTGTGTGATTTGGATTTTCATGAATACTAGTTCTTCTGCCTGTTCAGCATTCATTGTTCAAGTGGTGGGATCTGTTCCCTACATTTTGTTCCCTGACTGGTCTGCCGAAAGTTTCTAAGGAAATTAATTATTTGTGCTTAAGCACCCTTTTCCAGTTGTAGATACAAGTGAAGGACTGACAATTCTCAAACATTGAAATGAGAAACAAAAAGGAAAAAAAAATCTCTCTGCAAATGTGGGCAAGGAAGAGAATGACAAACACATTGAATACTGTTATGTGAACAAATACTCTCCAGTGCTGTTTGTAGCAATCAGGCATCTCTTACTACAAGAAGGGCGGTCATTTCAGGATGTAATGAAAGGCTCCCCAGATTGGCCTTTCAGTATTTCTGTGGCAAACATTTTCATCTAGTTTGGACAAGTTTGAAACTTTTGAAAAAAGCATCAGTCTTCTGAATACTTGTCAAAGTCAAACTTCAGAAGACTTTCAACTATCTCTGTTGGAACTAATTAATCCCATGAGCTGAAGACAATTCAGCTAGCTTTATGCAATTTTCCAAGGAAGAGAATTATTATATGGAGAAAAAAAAAAAAAAAAGATTATCAATGCATTTTTAAGAAGAAAGGATGGGATGTGTTATTTAAAATAATAATTTACTGCTTTTGAAGCTATGATCATAAAAAACATCCTATTTTATGGGATTAAGTATTAGATTAGATTAGCAGGTGACGGCCTATACATGAAATTGACCTTTTAGAAATCAAAAGTTCCTGCTCCAACTCTCACTGCACATTCTAAAATTATACAACATATGCCATAACATATTATATAATATAAAAAAATAGTTACTTTTTTCTACTTTATCGTATCTCAGGAGAATTCACAAAATTCTCAGTGCTCAAAAAAAAAAAAAAAGGAAAGAAAAAAACAACAAAGGGAAACAGACATGTCTTACAATGTCTTTTTGTGAAGGCCAGTGATCCACTGGCTTTTCTCCTCCTGGCAGTCATTAACAGTGCAAGGATTTTACCTTAAAGCTTCTGATTCTACATTTACTTTCATATTCATTGCAGTTCCCTTATTTTGCTTTTTTTGTCAGAGCAATCTACCTCACTACACAAGCGCTGCAGAAGTCATTTACTGACTGCATGAATAAAGTTCAGAGTGCTCCTTCCAAAGGACAAGTGTGCTCTGTTGACAGCTTCCCCATGCTTTCTTTGCTTGTAGCTCCAGGAAATGGGGGAGGCAGGGAATAGGTGAGTCAAAAACACGCAGAACTGTCCAGAAGGTATTGCTTTCTGCAGTGGAAAGACAACCAAATCTTCACAGTATTTCCAAGAAAATGAAGTTGTTCAAGTCTTTGATTTTGTTTGGATCAGACCTGTTTTTCAATCCAAATGTTTACAAGTCAGGCAGAGAATGGACTTTAACCTCAGTACCTCCAGATAGTGTATTTACCACTAGGCTGTTTTTCTTCATTGGTCTTATTTCCATGAAACATAATGGCTTCAATGATCTGACCAATCTAATATCAGCTGTTCCCCATTGCATCATTTTCTTCTTAGCTGGTCATTATTGTCACCTGTTTGTGAGGTAAACATCACCTGTTTGTGAGGTAAAGACAGATTTCCAAATTCTTGTGCCTTAGGCATGCTTACATAAATGCATACTCATGCTATTACTCCCTGCCTGTGAAAATAAATAAATAAATAAATAAATAAATAAATAAAAAGAAAAGAAAAAAATCAAATATGTCTGCTTGCTGAGGTCTGAGATGACGTGAAGGGAGTAAAACCTCTCTAATGCTTAAATCCTCCTGCTGCTTTAGAACAGTCAGCACCTGATTAGCTTTAGCTCTTTGTTTGATGGGAAATGTCAGCTCACCCCAGGAAATCTCCTAAACCCAAAGGCAGGAGCATCTGTCTCCATCTAGTGTTCACCCGTCTGCATTTTTACAGGGCTGCCACACCAAGAAGTTATAAACAGAAAAGGGAAGGAAGGAAACACTTGCTCATTACAACGCCATCCTGCTCACACACACGTCGCATGTACGTGTCTGCTGCAGCCAGAGGTAATAGCTGACATACACACCTGCCAGGGCACTCAGCACCTTCACCTTCCTCTTATGTTAAAAATGGGAAGAAAAAAGAGAAAGGTAGGGTAAATGACAAAAAAAAAAAAAAAAAAAAAAAAAAGGTTAGAATATCTTGTCTTTTTACAGTATCATTTTGCCCATGACTGGGGTTAAGTTCAGACTCTTGCTGTTGTTTAATGCTGAGGGAATTCTTCAGTACGAAAAATGTTTAATTAAGTACAGACATTGTGGAAACATTTATAGGAATGCTTCCAACTTTAACTCCCAAAATACTGGATAAGAGTCATTCAACTCACCTCACAGTGTGACTGTGAAGAGGGGAAAAGTCACACGCTTCGTGGGTTGTGAAATGGAGACAATTTTCTCCCAAAACCCTCTGGGAGATTTGAGGGTATTTGAAGAGAAACCAGGGACATAGTACTGCCAAGGTATCCCTCTGCTCCAGGGGTCCATCTTTTTCCCCTGCATTTTGTTTGATCATTTATAAGAACAGAAACATTTGTGGAAGATTCTATGCAGGATGACCATTTCGCACTGGTAGAAGCAGAACTTGAAGGGGGTGGTATGCCACACAGGCACTTCTGAGAAGAGAATGAGTCCCTTCAAAACATTTCTAGGTTCCTAAAGGCACTTTCAGGATGCCCATCTGGGGCACTACCTGGACCCACTGCTGTGGAGAGCTGGAAAGGAATCACCAAGGCTAAGCTGAGCTGTTGTCCTGAAAAATTCAGAATGGATATAAATATAAATTCTTAGTTTACAACAAGTGGCAGAAGAAGATCCCGCAAGCTCGACATACAGCAGTGCATACCAAGAGCCTCTGCGGCAGCCAGGGTCTTACACAGTCATTATCAAGTTTCTATTAAAGACCTCTATTTGAAAGCTGAAATAATCACTGGCTGAATGCAATTCAGCCCTAATCTCCATTTCCTAACACTTCTATATTTCAGTAAGTGGAATTGATTCTGAAATAATCCAGATGTCAGTGGGATGAACCTAAGTGGTTTTGATGGTAGTCAAGTGAAGCAAGCAAGGAAGTCATGGAGCTCCATCATGCAGTTAGTCTTGGTACCAGTTTCCATTGGTCCCTAGGCAAAATAAATTTACAGCTGTTAACATGCTCACACATTTCAATTCTCCCATACCATGTCTAACTGTCTTCTCAAAACGTGTTAGCCTATTGATATGCAGAGGATGCTGAAGGATGTAAAAACATAAGGGAACTAGGGTGCCTCTTGTGGTGGGTACCAGAGAAGAAGGAAAAAGAGAGGACCTCAGCAGGAAGAAGGAATTTAAGATCGACAGATTGTCTGGTCTGTGGGAACCTGTCAGATCTTCAGGGAGTTCCTGAAGTGCAGGAAGATGGGGCAGTGGTGCACAAGGTGTTACTAAAGGAGGTAGAGGATTACAAGGAACTTCAGCTCCAGCCGAGAAGCAGCACCCATATGAGACTCCAGAAAATGTTATTCCACATTCCTTATTTTATTTGAGGACTTGCTCTCTTTTGTTCAAACTCTATCCTCTAATGCTCAACAGCTTCTAACTTATTATGAGGACTCATCTGAACTGTAAGCTCTACCACTAAGTTCTTGCTGACCTCCAGTTAATGAGAACAAGACAAAGACCACACATGATCTGACTCATGCAAATACTGCAAGCACTGCTGATGTTGAAAATGCCAGTAAGTGAAAATAGGTTAAAGCTGTTTGTAAAGAGATGAGAGGCAATGGGATAGAAATATACAGCATTTAACATTTCATGTAAATATTATTTTCATATTCCATTGCTTCCAACTTGCCATCCCTCTGGAAAAAAAAAAAAAATAATAATGAAGGACTGTGTTTAGATTTTGAAACAGGCTTTGTTGAAACACATTCACCTTATCATAGAATCATGGAATGGTTTGGGTTGGAAGGGATCTTAAAGATTATCTAGCTCCATGCCATGGGCAGGGACAATTTCCACTTGTTCTATCACTACACACCATGACAAAAAGTCCCTTCCCAGCTGTCCCGTAGGCCCACTTTAATTACTGGAAGGCCACTGTAAGGTATCCCCGGAGCCTTCTCTTCTCCAGGCTGAACAACCCCAACTCCCTCAGCCTGTCTCCATAGGAGATGTGCTCCAGCCCTGTGATCATCCTCATGGCCCTTCTCTGGGCCTGCTCTAACAAGGAACTATCACAGTTGTCATTATGGATGTGAGGAGGTATAATTTCCCCTGGCTGTTAGGGCTAAAAAAGGATGTATGTTTTTCAGTGCACAAGGGCTGAGTTTAAACTCTGTAGTAAAACCAGATGACTTTTTCATCCTTCTGAATTTCACAATGAGTGTTTCACATGGTACCAATCATTATTAATGGGAATACTGCTAAAGAAGTTCAGTTTTAGTCAACTATTCAAAAGCTTGGGTACATTTACCAGCCTTGTTGGTCTAGAAATGGGCAAGCATTTTCATCAGATCTGGATTTCCTGAACACATTCCAGGTATCCTATGTCTCAGACTGCTCTGAAATGGTCCAAAAAAGAAAAAGCCATTGGGGTGTTTCAATATTCAGGTAACTGGTTGACAATAAACAGATGGATGCAAAGCATGATGTATTTTATATTAATATTAATGCTGATACTGTTATTATCAGTGTGTTTATGTATATCTTCCAAGCTTCAAAATCTTTGACCTCTGGAACAATCCTTATTTTTGCTGAACTACATTACCCCTTTCTAGGCAATGACAATAGTTCTGTTCAGTAGACAAACACATATTTGTGGGTATATACGTAATTTAAAGTGAATGTTGTGCTCAGAAATAGGCCTGAAGTGGTAGGCATTAAGTCCTTTATAAATTCCCAGAATAGTAAAAGCGCTTGCAATGGCTATGCAAGCTTTCTCATACTACCAATATGCTTCCAGTCTGCTCTTGTGGAAGTACCCTTACCTTTGAGAATACAGTCCAGTTTCTATGGCTATTCAACTCTCAGCTTCTCTGCTGAAGATACCAAGAAAGGCATTCTGGAGAAACAGATGCCCAATGTAGTTTTGGATGTGGGCAATGATGAAAGTAAAAGGGTAAAACTGGTAGTAGTTAATTTTGGACTGTTTGTGTACTGGGAGTCTCAAAATGCCTCAGTCTTCAATATCTTGGAGTTGCACCTGCATTGGGTGTGCTGACTTGACATAGTGCCAATTTATGCAGACCATGTTGAGACAGTTGTCATTTTGAATAAAATGAAGTTCCAATCACTTGAGTAGCAAGGCTACCATATAATTGTGACAGGTGAGATGGGATTTTAGGACTTCAGTAGGGAAATGCCAAACTACAAACCCCTCCCCAAACCCCAAATTTCTCTTAATCAGTAATGATGCCAGAAATCAGTAATGTGTTTCTTACTGGTCTCATATGGCTTTTACTTCTTCCATAATAACACTTCTGCCCTGTAATGCACACATGGGACTGACTATGTTTATGTGCCATATATGAGGGCAGAATCTTACTCAAAAACAGCTCATGAAATAATGACTGGAAAGAACAATGGTCTGTGGGAATTCTGCCCAGATCTTTGAGAACTGCTAGGATCACTTTTCCCAGACTAAGGAGCCTTGGGCAGCAACAGCTTGGAATGTTGAAACCAAGAGCATTTTTGAGGGAGTACATTTTAGAAAAATGTCTTGAAACTGCATTTTGTAACTGTGGAGAATGAGGTGGAGACTGTATGTGGGTTAAGACTGCTGAAAGTAGGATGTATATCACCTAATATCAGCCATCTTCAAGGAATATTTTTAGTCTAAACTGGTCATTTGTGTTTCCTCTGTCATCCATGTAGAGAGACAACTCTACATTTAGCCTGTATGAAGACTTGTTTGTGACACCATTTTTAGGATATGACATGTTATCCTCGTAGGTGTCAATCATACTCTACTCAACAGCATGGACAGCATGGACACTCAACCAGATGGGACAGGATACTTATCTTTTAGCAGAATAAAGTTAGGTGAGAAGAATTCTTCTTTTTGGTTTTCTGGGAGAGGATACGGTGTATTTAATCCAGAATATGAGTGTAGACTGCAGTTTTATTTCTGTGTGAAACACTTTGGCTTTGGATGATGGAAAAATAATTGCTCTTTCATGCTGTGGCCCTAAAGGTTGCAATCCAAAAGTACAGACTTGCTTCTTCCTGATATTTGGATCTTGTCTCTGGGATGGGCTGAGAAGGTGAGCTGGTAAACAGGTTGGCTGGTTCTTGTAAAATGAGGCTGTGATGTCTTCCAGTCCCTTGAGATGTTGCCTGCCTCCTTCTCATAAGAAACAACAAGTCTTTAGTCACCTGCACAGCATTTCTATAGGAAGAACCCCAAAGAATATCAGTGCTTATCAGTGCTGGAAACCCCACCGCTGGCACTGTAGTTAACTGAATGTTTTTGTTTGTTTGTTTGTTTGTTTTTTAATGCAACTTCATTGTCATTGTGCACATAGATCCCAAAGACATGTCTTCTTCCAGACCTTAAGTACAAATCTTCCTGTCAACTGCAATGGCCCAGGCTAACCACCATGGCCATACAAGGATTTAACAAAGGCATCTGAATAAATGTACAAGGAAGTCCAATATTATGATTTAAGCATGCATGGTTCTGGCCACAGGAGTAGAATTGTTTTTAGCATAGAAGGAGTGAATAGAAAGGAACATATTAACAATGATATTTTCTATCTTCTGTAGGCAAATTTTCTGAAATACTTTTATCTTTATTCTTTAGTTGGCTAAGACATTCCAATGTAGTGACACTGATACCCGTTGTCGCTACACAACACCATTGTCCTTCGCAACATCTGGTATGTTTTCTGACAGAGAGCAGACTACTTTAACCAGTTTTGGAAGATGTTGAAGAAAAATAAATCTTTGTCTGAAGGCTCCGTTCTCACAGTTATAGATGACTTGCCTGAGCCAGAAAGAGGGGGATTCATCTCAGCAGTTCTGCAGTCAGTACAGAGAAATAACTATCCACTGAAGGCCTTAACCTAGACAGACATCTAACGCAGGAAAAACAACTCAACTTCAGAGGTGTCTATTTGTGCCAGGGTGATGAGCTTAAATGGGATGAAATAAATTATAAGGGATGATCTGCCTAGCAAAACTAGGAATCAAACGCATGTTTTCCAAGCCCTGACCAAATGGTGATATCACAAAGCCATCCTTTTCACTGGATTACTATTTAGCTTTAGAGAAGTTTTTGGTATCATCTGTATCTAATTAGCCATGTTTATTTTAACAGTGAAAGCACTAAACAGATTGTCTAATTTATTATTACCAATACATCATACATAATTGATTTGTCAGTCCCTTGGAATTAAATATAAACAAAAGTAATTTCTGGAGTAAAACCAAAATGAAAAGACATCAGTGTCAAGTATTTGACAAACAAAAATGGTAAATTAAGTTCATGTTATGTCAAATAAAATATTTCAAAAATTTTGCAAAGAAAAAATTACTCCATATTTAAGTACTTGAATACTTTTAAAATTTCTTTAGTTTCTTAATGAAGTAATTTTATTTTTTTAAGACTTTTCTTTTAGGACTTGAATGCATATAAGAAAGTTTGCAGATTCTAAATTAGGAGGAACTGTTGACTGCCTCAAAGGTAGAGATGCCTTGCACAGAGATACTGAAAAACTAGAGGACAGGGCAATCACCAGCGATATGAAGTTTAACAAGAGAAACTTCCAGATTCAACTACGACAGGGGCAACCCTGGCTATACATACAGACTGGGGGACAAGAGGCTGGAGAGAAGCCCACAGAAAGTGATCTGAGGGTTCTGGTCAATGCCAAGTTGAACATGAGTCAACAGTGTGCTCTGGCAGTCAAAAGGGCCAACCATGTCCTGGGGTACTTCTGGCACAGCACTGATAGCTGGTCAAGGGGAGTGATCATCTTGCTCTGATCTGTGCTTGTGCGGCCTCACCTCCAGTACCCAGTGTAGTTTGGGGTGTCACAGTATAAAGGGACATAAAACTATTAGACAGTGTTACACTCTGCAGGAGGGCAACAAAGAGGGTGAAGGGTCTAGAGGGCAAGACATATGAGGAGTGGCTGAAGTCCTTTGGTTTGCTCAGCCCCGAGCAGAGCAGGCTGAGGGGAGGCCTCATGGCGGCCTGCAGCTCCCTCACGAGGGGAGCGGAGGGGCAGGCGCTGAGCTCTGCTCTCTGGGGACAGCGACAGGACCCGAGGGAACGGCATGGGGCTGGGACAGGGGAGGGTCAGGATGGGTGTTAGGGAAAGGGTCTGCACCCAGAGGGTAGTTTGGCATTGGAACAGGCTCCCCAAGTGGTCACGGCACCAAGTATGCCTGAATTTAAGAAGTGTTTTGATACCAGTCCCTTCCAACTTGGGATATTATGATTCTATGTTTTGTTGTTGTTGTTCATTTGTTTGTTTCCTTAGCCGAAATAAAATGGTAAAAGAAAGGCAAGTGAACAAATTTGAGCTGTGGTATCAAATCTTTTTTTTTTTTTTTTTTCAGAGAAGAGAATTTCTACCTATCATATTGGAGATGGAGAAAATTCTATAAAGGCCATCCCTTAAAATTGAAATTAGAAATGAATATGCATGTATATAGCAATATTCACACTCATATTCCGATGAACCTTGTAGTTTGGTGGTGATAATTTGCTTTAGTGAAAAAACTTGCAGTAGCAGAAGCATTAGACTTAATACATGCTGTGGCACAGTCTCCCAAGCAAGTCTGGGACAGACCTGTTATCAGTTCATTCAGACTACAGCAGGTGTCTTAGAGAAAGCCAACAAAGATGGTCAAAAACCCCAAGGGCAGAGATAATGACAGCAAATTTCACTTAGAATTTCACTTCAAAATAATTCATTTTTAATGGCAAGAATCTGCTGAAAAGTGATAGGAACTATTTAGGGCTTTTCTTGCCCATATGTCTGAGCTGTCAGGACATCTCTGTGTTCCTACACCCACAAAAAGACATCACTGTTCTCTCATTCCCTTTCTCACTGTCAGGTTCAAACCATAGATTCTCTCTTTTCTGTTACACCAAAGTAATACAAAAGCCTAACCCTGAGATACACTGAGAGCTTTCATCCACCAGTATTAAATCTTTGTAATGTGAGTGGCATAGTGGCTCACAAAAGTGTCCCTGACTCTTGGGCCAGGCTCTATCTGTGAGCTGTAAAATGATGGCTCCGAAGGTGACCAAGGGGCAGGGAAAGCAAGGCTGCCATAACACACTTGCTTCCATCTTATGATGAGTGGTTCTTATGAATCCACTCAGAAAATAGGCAGCAGAAGAAGCATTGCCAATTTTCTTCTTAAATTTATTTATTTATTTATTTATTTATTGCTTTTGAAATATACTCAGCATCTGTAAGAGCAAATATAAGTATGATCATCTTTTCAGAAAAGTGCAAAGAGTGTATGGGTGAGTGTTTTGACAGGACATTACCTATCCTTCTTACAAATTGGAAAAAAAGATTGCATATAATTATCTTAATGTCATCTTACTTAGGAAAATTTCTGTCATCTTCTCAGTCAAAATGTTTGCTTATGTCCAACTTCCATCAATGATTTGAAAACATCTTGTGATGCCAACAGATTGTTTGTAGGAAGATTTTAAAGAAAATATAATTGTTGTAAAAAAATATAAAAATCCCTTTTAATCAGTTCCTCATGCCAAAGATTAGCAGTGATCTTGACGTGTGCAACATAATCAGTCATAAACAAATCCTAGCTGGAGTAGTACCTCAAATGTAGTTAAATTCCCACTAGCTTGAATTTGATTTACCCATTACATGCTGTTGGAGGAAGCAGAAACTTATTCAAGATACTGTATGTTTGCCTTGGCCAGCCCAAACAGATGGAAATGTAGAGCTATGGAGCACACACAGTATCAGCTTGGAAATGTCTGAGGGTTTGCATTTCTTAAAGCATTGTCCCTCATGAAGAGTTTGTCTCTGAGCATGAAGACCTCAGAATGTAACTGAAAATAATACCATTTCTATAAGGTATTTAATTTATCCTTTCAGGATTGAATTGTGAATTATGGAAATACCTGCAACATTCTGGGAACTTACAATCACTGCAAATGCATATATTTAACCATTGGAGGTTTACACACTTCAACACAGTTGAAGTTTGTGATCCTACAGCTGCTCACCATACCTAATGGTTGTATCTGGTTTTATCCAGACTTTCCTTCTGTTCAAGGAACTCCACAGAAAATGGCTGTAGGTTTTCAAGGAAGGGCAGTTTCAGTTTTTGTGTTTCTCTTTTATGGGCTTTGAACAAATGGACTGATGCATATGAGTGACTGAGACCTTTGCATCCTGCTTGCACAGAAATAGCGTATGAATAATGACAAAAACAGTGTGTGGACTCAAAAACTATGTACACTAAGTGTTTTTGATCTTACTAAGTTAGGGAAATATAGCATTAGCTGGGGTTCTTTAAAGGAGGAAAGTCTGCTACAAAACCCAGGCTAAAAATCCTCCTAAGCTAGATGAAGATTGTATGATAAAAAAGATGAAACTGTCACAGTACAGAAAACTAAAATTCATTCATACGTGCCTTTTTTTCATATTTTAGCTCAAATCAATAAATAGGGCCATGCCAGCTGTGTGTCCCTGCTATTGTCAGATGCTGGTAGGAAATACCACCTGCCTCATAGGATTATTGGGTAATTAATAAATATCTTTCATTTTGGTCTGTTTTACAAAAGAAAAGACCATTTATTGTGGTCAGATATAACCATCTTCTACTGTTAAGGAGTTATCGCTTCACCGTTATTTCAGCCTGTGAACGTTATATTGGCTTTGATGACAGGATGGTTTTCATGTGATACACATTTTATATTTATCTAAGGTTAGAAAAGTCCAATGTTTCTGTATTCTTGAAAAGGTATAAGTGCCATCAGTATTTGATTTTGTGAAAAGTAAAGCAGCAATATCTTACATCATGCCTCTTACTACTATACTTCCCATACCAGAACTGAGACAGAACATAAGACGACTCATGAGTCAGACCAAAGGTCCATATAGCCAATATCCTTCTCCAACTATTCAGTGCAGATAAATAGGAAAAAGTGTAAGAGCAGAGGAAGACAGTAGTATTTTCTGCCTCCTTTTGACAGATTGTGATTTGGTACCTCTTGAACCAACAGTACTATCTTTGTATATATCATCTCTTGATGTGTGTTTTTTTTTTTTTCCCAGACTGCGTAGAAAATGTGTGAGTTGGGAAGAAAAAAAAATTTGTTAAATGTAGTTCCCTACTTCTTTCAAAAATAGTCAGTGAAATAAAGACTTTGGTACCATTGCCTATAGTAGCAATTACACTCTGTCATGACAAGAACACTTCTAAGGCAGTGGTTAACAAAATCTGAAAACGCCTTTTTCTCAGGTTGGTTGTTTTTTCATAAGTGAGTTTTTAGGTGTGTTTTTTTTTTAATATTCAATTTTAAACATCATCTTGCATAAGAGGGATCAGCACAAAATCATTTGTAATAAATTTCACTTGTTTTCAAAAAACGGTCAGTATTTGGAATCATGATTGGTCTCAGTTTTGCTCTTGAAACATTGTTCAAGTATGGTTGCCAAGACATTCTTTCCTGTCACAGATTGTACTGATTCTTCAGCCTGGTAAATGGCTTCTGAGTACTGCTTTCTATTTACTGATACTGTGCCAGTATCCTACACTGACAGTCAGGTGAGCATAGCTTAGCGCAGACCAGTCTGGCTCAGGAAGCAAACGTTGTCCCTTTGGTGGTTTACTACAGCAGTTAAGGGCAAAACCTCAAGGCTGTCATTTATGTCTTTTCGTTTTGTGTTGCAAGTCTACATGTTCTTCAAGACTGCTGACACTACAGATGGGCCAAAAGCCTTCTGCACAAGCATGACAGAATGGCCATGATTCTTGTGGATTATTTTGGTATTTAGGGACTTAGTTATTTTTTTGTGCTGCATGAACCTGGTACATAGCAAAGGTTAGTTAGTTAGGTTAGACAAAGTTAGTCTTAAACTTACACCATCTAACCTAAGCTGTATGTTGTCCCTGACACACCACACCACATTATACTTCTTATCCACATGGATCAAACAGCTTTCCTCAGTTACCTTGCTCAGCCCTCCATCCCCAAACACCCTAAGCTGTAACATAGTTCCAACTTGATTTTATGACTTCCAGACCATGGAAAAGAAAGTCCATGGCTATCTGCTAATATTACTTCTTGGTACAGTCATTGTTCCTTGTCCCTGAAATACCCTACAAGAAAGAAAGTGAATGACCTTTTGATCTGGTTGGCCAACTACCATTAGATCTTTTGCCTTTCTTCTCCAGCTCTTCACTCTGCTATCAGCCAAATTATGTGAGATCTACCACAGCCAGGGTTAGCCATAGGTCAGTCAAATGGTCTTCTGACCCAAGCAGTGGGCAATGTGTTTGTATACACGGGTACTAGTGGAAATAAGAAACAAAGACAAGGATAACATCACATCACTGTGTGTACCTACAGATATCTTTAGGAAATGCACTACATGCTGATTGGTTCATCATGGAAAGCCCAAGTCATGAGTTCTTAAGTCATCTACCAAGGAAATGAGATAATTATTAGTTATGTCATGCCTTCCCTCTGCCACCACATACTACCCAACCTACCTCCTCTCACAGTTTTGCAGCCCTGCTATAAGGAGAGCAGCTGATGTGCCAAAAGTGAAGAAAATCTTGTTGTCTCTACTTTCTAACTTTATTTTTTTCTGCTATTTCTGTCATTACTGGACACACCAGTTTGTAGACTTCATCTCTTAGGCGAACCTGATGGATGGATTTTCTGTTAATATACCAGAAGTTACTTTTGTGCCATATTTTACATTAATGTGAACATTTCTAAGTTAACGTGAACTGTGCTTTTTCACTCGGGAACACAAATAGAAGAGGGAAAACTAGGAGAAAAAAAAATTAAAAAGAATACTTTTAAATGCTTCTTCTGCACAGGTCAATGAATCTTAAACTGAAGGAAACTGATAGAAAGTTCAATTGCCCTTTCATCAACTAAGATCATATTTTCAAGACGCTGTCAGGAGCTAGACTGAGTCTAGATGCTCAATCTCTTTATTCAGTAACTGGAAAGAGACAGATGCATTTTCTGTATATTTAGAGGACCCATACAACCTCCTTTCAGTGTTCCCCCAGTTCTGTATACAACAAGACAGTCTACTTCCAGAGGGTATCTACCTCTTCCAGAAGGAAATGGTGTGCACTTCTGTCCACCCAGCACCCAGCTGCCCAGCTATGACTGCTGTAAGTTAATGGTGCAGGTCCCCCTCTTACACTGAATCTTCATTGGTGTCCAAAAAGCAACCAACAGGAATTTCAAATATACTGAAACATGTCAAATGCTAAGGCATTTCTGAAAACCCAAGGAAAATTTTGGTTACACAATGACTTCTGAAAAGTAGCCACTGTTGTGCCAATGCTGCTGGTGGTGGCATGCAATCTTGGGCGAGAATTTTCCAACAGCTCTTCAGGATCAGACACTTCCTACGTTTTGTCAAGCTTGGCTTTTAGACATTCCTAAAATGCAAGGGGATCATGCAAAAATCTGTGAAATGAGGAACTTGCCTTGTGGTGAAAAGAACTCAAACTAGGTCCCTCCCTGAACAAAAACAGATGGAAAAACACAGACAAACCACATCAGTGCTCCATGACCTACATCAAACCTCCCTCCAAAACATCTCCTAAAACATGCAAGAACCACATCAGAATAAACTTCCTATTTCAGAGATCTGACAGACCAAAAGCTTACAAGCATTGGGGCATGACCCAAAAGTGGGTCACCAGAGGACACCCGCTGGGCTTCATCACACCAACTGAAAGGGCAGTAAATCCCTGTGGTTGCTAAAACCAAACTGGAATTTTAAGCCCAGTGAGAAGGAACAATTCTTTCCCTTGCCTACACTTTCCCTTGCTGCTTCAGCTGCCCTTGCTCTGGTTTGCTTCTTCACTTGCCCACCGCAAAGTAGGCAACCTGTTCTCCAGTTGTCCTCTTGCCTTTTCATTTTGCCTGTCCAGCACTGACAAAAGGTCTATATGATCCAGGTATCATGTCAAAGTAACATTGTCTAGGTGCTGACGAGCACAGGATTAGCCCTACACCACCCCAACTGTGTCTCATTTTGTCAAGCAAGCAGCCTCCAGGGCTTGTCACCTGGCAAACCCAGGCATAGCTGTTTCCCAGGGTTTCAGCTCATGTTTAAGCCTACCAAGCCCACTCTTTCACATGATTACTTGTCCCCCATTAATGACCAACTCTTCATGAAGTAGAGGAATGTTCAGAATTGATTTGACATTTATAATGCTTCTATTTTTGTTAATTGGGAATAGCAGGATAGCAAATGTAGTCACGCATATGTAGCAAGAGCTTTACAGCCATCCCTAAGAGTGTGCATAAACAATTTAATGGAAAAACTAAGAGAGTTGCTAGGGCACCAGCTAAGCTGAAAAGTCCTGCATTAGAGGAGCCTTTGGGTATTTTAGCAAATAGAGCTGGCATTTCTCTAATCGATAATGGACTACCACGGCAGCTATATTTGGGCTCTGTTGATGGAACAGATGGAAGATTTGTCTTCCAGTCCTTTCTGTGTAGGAATAAATCAAAATGTAGCCATTTCTACTTGATAATAATCGTTTTAATAAGTAAAAGCAAAAACAATGAGAAAGAATAAAGATAAAAAGAGCATTTATTGCCCAAAACTTTGTGTCCCTGTGGCAAGCACAATGCAAATACAGGGTGAAAAGACTGTCCCTCTTTATATTCTAAGGAAGTAGACAGACAGTAGTGCACAAGGAAATGAGAAAGCAGTATTTGAAAGCAGGGGCTTCAGCACACCAGCTGTTATTAAGATTTTCTTTAAAAATTGTGGCAGAAATCTCAAGGCAAATCCTGCTGGATAGCTTGTATGAAGATGGCAGCCACCATACTAGATTCCAGTAGGCCAAAGATTTGGTAATAGTATTTGTGGCGTAAGCACAGAAAGCACTCCTTTTAGGTACAGTTCCCTAAAGTCTCCTGTGAGAACAGGACCTAATGCTGCAGCAATACATCTCTTTTCTCTACTAAAGAGCTTTAGACTCCAGTCTTAAATGATTCATAGGCTTTATGGTGTTAACTTACAATGTGAAGCACTGATAACGTTATCTTACAGATAATAGGCTTGCATGTGGGTAATCCATTTAAGTTCTTTCCTGAATTATCTCCCAGTAGTAAATGTGTTTAAAAATAATCACTATTTCTGTTGTATTTGTTCTCTGAAATATGTATTTTTCTTATCAGTAGTCATTAAGAGCATTCCAGAACATTAAGATAAATAAATATTGTGAGGGGGGTTTTAAAGCATTACCTTAAAGGAATTCATAAGTATGTACTTTGCATGACTAAACTTCTCAGTCTCAATAGTGAGCCCTGGATGTCTACTTTGACACCATATAATTGTGGCACAGAAAAACCCTGCCCCTTGTCTGACATCTCTCGGGCTATGCATCACATGCTTGATGTGGTTTTTCTGGTGTTGACAAGATATTCATGAGCTCTTGATGTGTTTTCTGTATCACTGATATGGTTTGCTTGAGGTTTATATGAATGTTTTCTTTTTCTTTCCTTCTTCCTTTCTTTCTTTTTCTTTCTTTTTCTTTCTTTCTTTCTTTCTTTCTTTCTTTCTTTCTTTCTTTCTTTCTTTCTTTTTCTTTCTTTGTTTCTTTCTTTCTCTCTCTCTTTTTCCTTCTCTTTCCTTCTTTCCTTCTTTCCTTTTCTTTCTCTTTCCTTCCTTCTTTCTTTCCTTCTTTCTTTCCTTCTCTTCCTTCCTTCCTTCCTTCCTTCCTTCCTTCCTTCCTTCCTTCCTTCCTTCCTTCCTTCCTTCCTTCCTTCCTTCCTTCCTTCCTTCCTTCCTTCCTTCCTTCCTTCCTTCTTTTCCTTTCTTTTTTTTTGTTTGTTTGTTTTAGGGAAGTGTCTGTTTTTAGTTTCTGTTAACTTAATGGATATGTTTTCATCATTGCTGGGAACAGCTAACGATTTCCTGATATATTACGAAGAGCTAATAGAAAATCCAAGTTTTTAAAATATTCTGTCTTCAGAGAACGAGTTGAATAAAACCATGTCCTGTATAGATAGTTTTATATGATGGCTACTGCTTTCTTAGAAGGGCTCTAGAGCCATACACAACCATAGTGACACATGCAACTCAATACAATACAGAATGATATGGTACTCAATGGCTGTAAAGTTTAGAGCTGGCTTGGTAATTTGGAAGGTGCCTAACCACCATGTTCCTTTCATGGGAAGCGTAAACAAAACCCCCAAATTCAGAAAAACCAAAAACCTATTTGCTCACTTTTTGGTAAACTGATTGCTGGTCTCCCATTAAAAATATTCCTGCCTTTTTTTTTTTTTTTTTTTGGGGGGGGGGGAGAGGGGGGAAATACCAACACACACAAAACAAAACCAAACCAAACCAAAGCAAAAAAACAACAAGAAAAACCTTGTTACATCATCACCAAATTCACTAGAGCAAGGAATAGGAGAGAATCACATTCTTATATTTCCTACATGTTTTCATAAGGTTCTGGAGAATAGTTCTGCTGTGTATTTTAGTGGCCTCATTAGAGATTTTCATCTGTTCAGTGTAACTACTACACGTTAATTGGAGCTGGTTTAAAGTAAACCTACTGGTACATTATGCACAGCTGAACAGATTTTCACTGAAACACTTTGGTGCTATTTATTTATCTATATTCAATACTCAAATCTGGTTACTGGTTGCTTTTGACATGAAGTATTCAGAAAGCAGGGTTTAATCTGCAGAAGGTTTTCAAACTCCAGAGTACAGCAGAACTACTATATTGTACTTTACTCTGCTCTACTCTACTCTGCTCTGCTCTGCTCTGCTCTACTCAACTCAACTCAACTCTACCCTTCCCTACCCTACCCTACTCTACTCTACTTTACTACATTATACTAGTCTCTCCCACTCCCCAAGGCAGGCTTTGTACCCCAAAGTATCTCTAAGTTTGGGTAAAATTAACAGGTCAATTGTGCCTCTTAGAAGCTGCATATAAATTGACCAGACACTGATTTCTATTGTACATGGAGTCTGGCTCACCCTTCTGTGGTGTCAGTGCCAGATTTCATACCCCAGCTGCTCTTGAACATGTGCAGTGTAACATAGCAGGAAGAGACAAAGTTAGACATGTAAGTATGACATACATGGTGTAATTTTAAAACTCTCTTTGGTGCAAAGCCAGTGCTAGGCTGTTGAAAAGCATGACAGAAGACTGTTACTTACTATACTCAAAATGTTGCCATAAAAAAATCATGCTGCTTTGAGTAAATGCTAGTAAAATATCACATTCCTTCCTTTTGCAATAAATTAATCAGTGTTGTGAAAATATTACAGAATTAATAATATTTGTGAAGATCTGGGTTTTCATAACACAGCTGGACCTACTACTTTTGCAATTTACTCCAACGTCTTGACATCTTTTGAAGTAGAGCATAGTGGTTAATATACAGTTGTCTGTTTTCAGCCCTGCCCACATTTTGCAACAGAGGCCTACTAGATGAATAATTTCAAAATGGAGAAAAATGTAAAATATAAAGGTATTACAGTTGACAGAAATAGAAACGAATAACTAAGAGATCAGTGATCTAATGCATATTCAAAGAAAGAAGCTCCCTCCATATTCTTCAGATATCCTCACTAGCTTCTATCCTAATCCAATACTGTGGTATTAGCTACTCCAAATGCATAAAATCCTATTTTCTTTCTCTCTTTGAAGTTGTGGCACAACTTCAAGGGGAAAAGAAAATGACTTGTAGAGCTTTTTTGAGTCTTCCTGCAAGATCTGTAAATACAATTAGTCACTACTAAGATTAATTATAGTAATAATTATATTTGCAAGTGCAAAATCATAAATAAAAAAAAAGGATGGGTGTCTATTGCAGAGAAAACAGTCATTAGAATACTAGGGTAGATACAGTTAAGATATTCTGATATAGGTGTAGAGATTAGGATAGCAAAGAGATTAAGCAAAGATATACTTATTCAGAGTTCATCTTCCTGAAAAATAATAAAAAAGAAGGCCAAATTGAAATTGATACCCAGCAACTTCAATAGTTAGATCATAGTTTCAGGATACAGGCACATCATATAGTAAACTGAGCCGGGTCCAAAAATAATGAACAGAGATCTCATTAACTGAGATTCTGCAAGTTTCTAAATTTTACTAAATCATTTTAATGTAGCCTCTCACCACTAAGTGGCAAAAATAATACAGTGAAAGCACTCTGTATTTGCAGTGCTAGACATACCTAGCATACTCCCTATGCCTCCACAGAGCTTACAAAAATATAACTAAATATTTGTAAATCGGACCCAATTAATTTATTCTTAATCCTTTCCAAGACTTTTTCAATAATGATCCTGATGCTTCCCTTGGAAATTTTCTATCACACACGGAACATAATTATTTATAAAGCTATTGGAATGTACATGCAAACATGCTCTGCAAATGTGTAGAAAGTATGGACAAGGTTATAATTTATTTTGGACTAAATGGAACAAATTCCAGACCTGCAGAAGACTTAACTAATGCATTATTCTGTGTAACAAACAATTTTGGTGTGCCACATTGCTTCACTGAATGCTATTTTAAGAATTTGGGAGCATCAGGCGTACAGAGCTCAAGACATGGCCACAGAAGAAATCCTGTGACTATGGAAAAAAAAATAATCACATTGCTTATCTCTATCTGCTTCTTTGCTGGTATCTTTCTAGTCTGATCCTTGTGAAAGTGGATCCGCCAAGGAGAAATATGACACAGAGATGAAGAATGGGTTTTGCAGGAAGGAGGAGTGTGGAATTTGACAGAAAAGGGAGTATGCTATTCCAGCAACAAGAAAAATCAGAATAAATTTATGTAAATGCAGTCCACATTGGGGAAAAAACAATAATAGTTTCTTTCTCCAGGAGCTACATGATGAAGCTAGGATGAGGTCTATGGCTGAATTTCAACCCTCTGGCTTCCAGCACCCATCTGGGACTCCTTGGGTAAGAGCATAGTTGTCACTGGTTACACCTATAGACCATGAAAGAAGGCAGCTCTAGAAAGTGACTCAGGCCACCCAGGGGCCATCTTCTGAATAAGTCCATCTTCCTTCATTTGCTGCAAGGTAACTGAGCTCCTAACATAATCCCCACAGGTAGGTGACAGGAATCTGTGAAATGACCCAGGTCTCAGCTTAAAATGAGTTTTCATTAAAACAAAGACAAGTTGAAAAAAATAGTATTTGTCTTCTTCTATAATTCACCTTTCTCAGTCAATGCACAGTTTTGCAAAGATTATCTTTTCAAGAACAGGTTGCTGTGCAATCTCAGTATCAAAGGGGAATCCCTTTCTAGATAGCAGCATTAATTTCTGCATGATAGAGAAAGCTACGAACTATTGCAAATCTGTGTAAAATTCGGTCTGCTTTTTAACATGACACTTTATAAAGCTACTGTTTATCTAGGGGTGGTTTTTGGCATACCAGACATTCCAATATACTAGAAGTTTTGGTACACTTCAAGGAAAAGTGACATCAGAGATGAGTACAAGGTGTCCAGTGATCATCTAATTTCTTACTCTAGGAAAGTTGTCACTTTAGTCTTCTGTAGGATGTCATGTTGCTTTAAGTATGTCATTCACTCTTACACAGACTTTTTAGGAGACCAACAATGTTGTGTTCTCTTTGTGGCATAGGCAAAAATGGAGTTCATGTCACCAGTTCCTTCCTCTGAGGTAATGCAGACCTATGAAGCTAAGCATGCATTTCTGTCTTTATTTTTAAATGTCTCATATTGAACTAACAGGGAAGGTAGAAATCCATGTAGGAAAACAGTGATCAACAACATCATGAATTTCCATGAAGGAACATGCCAGGTGCTGCACCTGGGACGGAGCAATGCCAGGCACAGGCACAGACTGGGAGACAAGTGCCTGGGCAGCAGCTCAGCAGAAAGGGATCTGGGGATGCTGGTCAATGGTGGGCTCAACATGAGCCAGCAGCGTGCCCTGGCAGCCAAATGACATTTTGGGGTGCATTAAACACAGCACAGCCAGGCGGTCAAAAGGGGTGATTCAACCACTATACTAGTGTTGGTGTGGCCTCATCAGCAATATAGTGAGGAGTTCTGGGCTCCACAATCTAAAAAAAAGGACATTAAGATCCTTGAAAGCATCCAGGGGAGGGCAACAAAGCTCGTTACAGGGCTGGAAGGCATGTCCTGTGAGGAGAGGCTGAGGACACTTGGACTGTCTATTCTGGAGACGAGGAGTCTCAGTGGTGACCTCATTGCTCTCTCATGGCTCAGAGCTGACCTCATTGCACCTTCCTGAGGAGGGGAGGTGCAGAGGGAGGTGCTGGTCTCTGCTCCCTTGTGGCTGGTGATAGCACACTCGGGAACAGCACAAAACCATGCCGGGGAGGTTCAGACTGGACATTAGGAAAAAAATCTTTACTGTGAGGGTGGTCAAGCAATGGAACAGGCTTCCCAACAAGGCAATTGGTGCCCCATGCTTGTCAGTGTTCAAGAAGCATTTGGAATAACGTCCTTGATAATATTCTTTAACTAGTGGTTAGCCCTGAAGTTGCCGGGCAGTTGGACTGGATGATCTTTGAAGGTCTCTTCCAACTGAACTATTCTATTCTAGCGGCAGTAAACTTTACCTTTGTCAGAATTTCTGTTCTAACAAACAGTCTGTCAAACCACTGATAAGTATAAATATCTACAGAAATCAGGAATATATTCCATCTCAGAGCTAGCATCTCTACAACGACTTCAGAAGAAGGTATGAATTCTCATCAGGAGCATCTGCTGGCTGAAGATATTGTGTGTATAATATTAAAAGACCAGCATATTCCAGGCTCACCACTATACTGTAAAACTTTTCTGTGGGAGTCTGTGACCACAGTCATATCCTATAAAGACTCTGAGGAACTCTAGACTAGCTCTGCAGGGAAATTCATGATGCACCTTACAGGAAATAAATCTTTTCATGTTTGGAGTTGTCTGATTCATTATTTACCTGTACTACAGTCTCAGTTCTTGAACACAGATCAGTACGACCTGTGATAAACTGCAGAATGTTAAACCAGCAATGCAAGTAGATTTCTTGTGTGCGCATTTCAGCACTTTGGATTTGCTCAGAACCCTTGTAAAATCTCTCCACAGCAGGGATGCATCAAGGTGAGTCATGGTATCTTACCAAGAGAATTCACAACCAAGATGGTCAATCAGCAAAGTCCTCCTTGGCACACTAAGACCAGGCCCCAGTAAGAAGGCTGTTATTTGGAGGATGCAAATGCAACTGAGGGGTTTAGCTGCTCTTGAAGAGACAGATTCAGAGAGCAAAATGTCATATTGCCAAGCCAAAGAACCAACACTTTGCAACTGCAAACAACAGAGCATGGCCGCCTTTGCATTTACAGCACACGTTATAGAACTGTCAGAGGAATTTCACCATAAAATGTCTGCATCTTCACCATAGAAACATATACAGCCCAAAGGTTTTTTTTGTACTTCTAAACTGTCTTTTGTTCCTTGCATTTAATTGACTTATGTGTATATATATTAGATATACAATTATTGGCACTCACATACAGTTTCACATTTCAAACTCAATTCCTTGAAATCTGTACAGCCGCTATTACTAGCAAAAGTAAGAAAAAATGTTCCTTGCCTTGTGAAAAATAGAAACAACCCAAACAAAACAAAAGCATATCACCAGTAGTCACAAACAGTATTTTAAATTTGACCATACTCAAAACCCAAAAAAGTGGGTGTCATAATATTGCTACAGATAATTGCATCATATTCATAATATAAATATTACTTGGAAGGGATTCAAGTTTTTGACAAAAGCATGACAGCTATAATCTCATTACTCATAAATCACTGTGAGGCCTTTAATTCAGTAGTGAAAGAGCTGTATGTCCTAATATGTCTCTTATATATCCAGCAACAATTAATATGCATATTCATAATAATTGCATTAAGCTTTAAAGGTGTCAAATACTGTGGGGGAAAAAAAAAAGAAAAAAAAAAGTTAAATTTGGATGCTTATCCTACTTCTGCAATTTGAACTTGACACATTTACAAATCTGGACTTGAAGTACCTGAGAACCAATATAATCCCATAAAAGCAACAGGTTGTGTTATCTTAAATATTACCTACTGCAAGATACCTTTCTATCACTGCTCACTCTCTGAACCATGTACAAATGTTAAAATGACTTAAATCAATCTGTTTGTTATTCATAACTACTGAAAGGAAAAATTAAAAGTAATGAAGAACAACAAAACAAGTAGGTCTGATTTACGATTCCTCTCCTATTCGAGACCGTTGAGCTGTACAAACTTACACTGTTTCTTATTTGGCATCTGTTTCCATGATCTTGGAAGTATCTGTCATTCCCACATACTAAATTTTACACATATGTTTATTGTGCAAGTTGTTTCTGAGTTCCTTTTTTTTTTTTTTGGTTTGGAAGAACAGTTATGTTTATGTATGTTTATGCAAACAAGAAGAAACAACACCATGTGATCCACAGGTGTACCTGGAATTTGCCATTGAGAAATGTCAACTAAGGGGATTAAAACAAATACATTAAATAATAATAAATATGATATTCTAAACATTAACAAATGATAAGTGAAAACCCCATTCCTGCCACCAAATCACAAAATTGATTTAAAAATCTTAAGGTTTTATTTATTTATTTGAGAAGGAAAGAACCAAAGGAAGAAAGAAAAATAGATAAAGAAATCATTAAGGATTATTAAATATTGCATTGGGAGTTTTAAGTACCTTGCCTGAGTTTTGTGCCCTCTGTAAAACCCTCGCTGTCTACCTCTTTGCCTCGAAGCCTTTGCTTTGCCACTCACCTTCACCTGCTCCCCGGGGACAAAAGTATGCTTCCGGAATGGCCAGTTATTTGTAGCCGCAATCAAACACACCTTTCTTTGTTACAGCAGCTGCTCTAATGGACCTCAAAAGAGCTCAGGTTTTTGTCTGGCCACAAGTTGGCTAGCACTGATGGAATCTCCTCCCTGGGGGCTTTAATTTTCAAGATAAAATTTGCATATTAGGTGTACAGACAGAGAGGAATCAACTTGCATGTGCAAGTGCGTTGTCTGCAAGGAGCCCACAGCAAATTAAATGAACCAGACATCAGTCACCTTTTAGTTATGTCACCTTTTGAAGTTATGAATATACCTCAATATACCATCCCACAAGTGAAACAACTGTGATCCTGGGAATGTAGGCTTGCCTGTAAATTATTGTATGGCACACCATTTTTTTAGAAACAATTTTCATAAAAAATCCATAGCCAAATTCGTGTTCGAGAACACTAGACTGCTGGTCATTATTTGGTCAGCAGGTCAGGAGCCTTTTGGGATAGTGCCTTCTGCTTCTTCCTCATCGGGCACATTGCCAGCAGTGGCCCAAGGGTGTTTGTGGGTTGTCACACCACAAAAAGGGTTCCCTATCAAATTACAGCCCTCATGCCGCAGAGTGAATATGCTGGATCTGTGAGATGTTTTCCATGCAAACTGTGAAAATAACTTTGGGTCCACCCTGAAGGTCTTAACTGGACATAATTAGAACGGCTGTGCCTCACCCAGGGGCCTGCCACCCAGGAACTGTGGGCACATCGCAGCCTTCCTTGGGGCAGTGCTTCCAAGAATCCCTTTCATGTGATTTACACCCACAGAGGCGCACGCTAAGAGCATGGAGGCTCAGAGCACTGCGATGTTTGTGCAAGTGGGCACAAGGATAGAAAGTCTTTGTTCCCGGCTCCTGCACTCAGCTGTTAAATGTGGGTGCTGGACTCTGATGCCACTTTTCAGCACCTACAATGATATGATTGATGCACTTTAGGATCAAACTGGCTATCCTGTTTGCTAGACTGAGATATTTCATGTAGGGCCGCATGTTTAAAAATTCATCAGATGTTAAAAGTTCAAAGTGGTTTCAAATGATCTCCAGCTCAAAAAGCAGCCTGGGAGTAAGCACACTAGATTTTGTTTTCTATCTCTGCCACCACCATTGAAAGCTTCTTGTCTAAGTTTCCTCAGATAGAAAATGGCAATAACACCTTGATCTTTTGCTGCAACAAATAAGATGTGCATAAATAATATAATGACACTGAATAGTCTGAAGTCCTTAATTGTTATGATACCGTATTTCATTTGAACACTACCCTTGCTTTCTTAAGTATCAATTCTCAGCCAACCATTAGGGTTTTTTAGAACCAGAACCACAGAACAGGTTTGGCTGGAAGGAACTTTAAAGACTACCTATTTCCAACCTCCTGCCATTGGCAGGGACACCTCCCATTAGACCAGGTTGCCCAAGGCCCCATTCAGCCTGGCCTTGAACACCTCCAGAGATGGGGCATCCACAGCTTCTCTGGGCAACCTGTGTCAGTGCCTCACCACCCTCTGAGTGAAAAATTTCCTCCTAATATCCAATCTAATGTTCCCCTCTTTTAGTCTAAAACCATTCCCTCTTTTCCTGTGATTGTCTGACCAAGCAAAATGTTGCTCTCCATCTTTTTTATAATCCCCCTTTAAGTATTGAAAAGCTGCAGTAAGGACACACCAGAGCCTTCTCTTCTTTAGGATGAACAGCCCCAGCTCTTTCAGCCTTTCTTCATAGGAGAGGTGCTCCAGCCTTCTGATCATCTTTTTATGACTCCCTGGACTCTAACAGGTTCACATCTTTCTTGTGCTATGGTCCCCAAACATGGATCCAGTACTCCAGGTGGAGCCTCATGAGGGCAGAGCAGGGGGGTACAATCACCTCCCAGGGATTTAATCCCAATGTTAGTAGACTGAAGTGGGTAGTAATATTTTTTCTTTACAGTGAGGTCAGAGAGTATATAGACTAAGAATTAATAACTAAGGCATTTGATGCTCAAAGGAAACAGTCTATTAATGCTAAAACAACAACAGCCATGTTCTCACTCTCTAGCCTCCACATATTTGCTCTTAATAATCTTTTCATCACCATAAAGGGCACTGGAACAGGCTCCCCAGGATAGTGGTCACAGCACCAAGCCTGCTGGAGTTGGAGAAGCATTTGGACAATGCTCTCAGACATAACTTCAGAATTTGTATTCCCAACCCTGTTCTAAAAGATATGATCAAAGGCAAAAAGACTGAGATTGGTTGTTCACTTCAGCTTCACCTAGCAACTCACCTACACTGCAGTAAAGCTCTTACTCAATGGTTATACCTCTCTCTTCTAACAAAGTTGTTCATCCTTAGCTGTACCTTGCTGTTTCATCACTAAACAAACCTCCTTGTTGTCTCTCACCGACAATAACTTCAGGTATCACACTGCGCTCAGAGTGCCCCATGAAGGAGATACCCTGCTGTACCCCCGCAATGAGTACGGGAGACTGTGCTGGGACAGGGTGCTGGAGGACGACAGGGGCACGTGTGTGTAGGATACTTGTAGATCAAATTGTTCTGGGTATGAACAGCCTGGAGGGTAGGGGTGTCCATGTGCATGTGTGCATGTGTGTGTATGTGTGTGTATGTTCCTGGGGAGCTTGTTGATGCTCAGCTTGAACATAGGTGCCATAGCTACCCCGAGCTAGGTTTGGGCTGCCATCCCTTAAGTTGTAGGAGTCTTAAGACTTTAAATCAATAACTTTTTTTTTCAATGTTTCTCATTCAATTGTCAGGTGTAATTTCCAGTTAAAATAATCCCAATTTTGTGGTAAAAGTATAAGATAATCAAACCAGTTTGATATCCCACATCAAACTCCTCCCTTCCTCTGCATCAACATAAATCTGGACAGCTTGGGCCTGGTGCCACACTAAAAGTTGGTGCTGCCAAACACTGTTTTTTCTCTGTCTCACACTTCTCTTTCACCACCAATAAGGTAGTTTTACTCTTATTTAAGTGTAGCATTGTTCTCCTGTCACTTCCACACATACACAGAAAGAAACTGTGGTGGAAAGGGATGTTGCAGTGAACAGGCAGCAGAAGGGCCCTGAGCACAAATCCATGAGTTGGCCCAACCACAGATATTCAGAGTAAGGGCAGATCAACCCCGTGAGTCCCTCCCACTGAAAGAAACTCATGCAGCACTGCTATAAATGCAGTTAGAGGGGGGCTGACATAAGGATTTGGAGTGCACAAGTTCTGCATGGCCTGGGGTCATCCTAGCAAGCTCTTACAGCTCAGACATGACCATTGCGTAGTACAACCCAGAGCTGCTGAGGTGTCTAGAAGCCATTGGTTTGCATAGTGGGGTTGTCCTCACAGGCACAAGTTTTAACATCTCTTTTTAACACGTTTAGCAGTTCTTTCACTTCAAAAGAAACTGATGCTGACCACACCAAAACATCAGTGATGACTGGCTGGCTGTAGAATAATAGTAATAAAAATGTTAATTACACTTCTTTGCAAGGTGAACAAGGGTCATGTAATGCTTATGAAAAGGTCACCTTGTGAGGTGGCTGAGAATGAGGAATTCTGACCTTTAAAACTGAACGTAGCCCTCTGAATGCATTTGCTTTTGCTAGCTCTGAACACCAAATAAACTCCCAGTAAATGGTCACTGGCTAAGGAAACAAAGAGATCCCAGGAATTAGCCTTCTGCCTTTCTCCCAAAGAACCCCCTGTTATCAAGAGAAGTGAGTGGTCTGGAAGAAAAATTGTTGATGTCTCTCTTCCCCGAAGGTACTTCAAACAGTAAATGAACACACAAGATCCCATGTTTATTTTCTTTTAAATATATTTTTGAAAATATTGTGTGATCCAAAATATGTGTTTTTCAATTTTGCGTGCCATAGCCCGGCCATGAGTGATGTATTTTATCCATATTCATAACAGTGTACAAACTTTCTATTCATAGCTCTCTCCACAGCATAAATTTTGGTGGGCATGCTGGAATTTCCTTGTGCGGCATATGGTAATCCTTTACCTGAGGGCTTGCTCCAAATAAATGTTTACATTCCTCTGACAGCTCACTTGAAATGTAAAGGAACAAGGTATGTGAGTCTTCCATTAAATAACTGACTGCATTTACATGTTCGGGGAGGAAGGCACATAGCGTTCTTACACTGGACCCGTTGCAGGAATGTCCAACCTTGTTTCCTCTCATAAATATTTCATAATAGAAAAGACCTTAAAAATATGCCAATTCAAACTGCAGACTGACCCTTCCAGCTCCAGGCACCGTAGCTAGGAGGGACTGAAATAAACACCACAAGTAAGCAGTGCCTGCAGCGGGCAGTCGTCTATGAAAACCACAGCCTCCTCTTTGGTCCTGGGGACGATCATTTCATTCGGAGGCTATTACAGGGACAGCCAGCTGAAAGAGAGGGTGGTGGGTGGCAAGGGTCACACATCAAAGATGCCAAGGAAGGTGGAAAGAATCTGGAGAAAAACTTCCTGGTCTGGGATTTGGTTTTATTTTATTTCACCCAGTTCAAGCAAATAACATTTTTTACTTAGGCTGATGAAAGAATATCACAGCAATGAGGGATAAGCACACTGAAGTAGTAAATAGGGTAAAAGCCTATATGCTGTGTATGTATCTAATTACTGCAGTAAAACTGTTGCCATGCGTTTATTGGCATACCTGGTCTACTCATGCTCCTGTTACGCCAGCTAGTCACATGGGGCTTTTTTAACCTTTTAATCATTATTCATATCATCGGGGCTATTCATTTGGCCAGTTGCCTTTCAGTTGCCACCAGGCTGAGGCTGGCCAGTTACCAAAATATCCCCAAGAGAAAGAGCAACACAGGAAATCAGGAGTTTGTTATTCTGCAGGAATCCAAACCCACAGTTTTCTCTGCTCATTCCTGCCCACCTTCCCTGGCAATTTAGCTCTAATAAGATATCCTTCAGCTGCCTTTGATATCCTTTACTGAGGGGACATATTGTTTAGCCCCAGGAGGGAGTTAAAACACAGAGACTCTTTCTCCTCTGTTACTCGCATTCCAGCACAGTGAAATATCTCACATTTCCCAGTTACAAGTCTTGTGTTTCCCATAAGTGCTTGTCAAGAGGACCATATTTTTTGCCATTCCTCTTGATTGCTATCAAGACTGCTTGCAGCCCTCTCTAAATGAACACAATGAGCTTGTGCAAACTGAAACAGAAGTAAAATTAGTGCTGGAGACTCACAATTCCTCTCAAAAGCTGAGAAGTGCCTGAGTGACAGCTGGTCAGAGACACTTAGCAGCTGATATGTAGCCAACATCCTTGCTTTACATCAAGAAAACCTTCGTGGAGGTTACATAATTTACACTGGCATAAAACAAGGGGAAGTAAATAGACCCTAGTAACTACAGTACGTTATAATAGCTATGATAATAGTTTGTAATAAAAAGCTGCCTCTCCTCTGAGGAACAAAATTGCCTTTGCAACCTTTAATTAAGCTGGGTTCTGAACGCTTTGTGGGCTAATTTTCTGCATAGTCCCCAGTTTACAACATGGAAACCGAGGCATGTATATGTGAAGTAACTTGTCCAAGTGTTACAGAGGAAGTCAAAGACAAAGCCAAGAACGGAAACAAAACAGACCATAATACAAATGTGCACAATTCCCACTAGAATCTGAAAGCCCATTTATTCAAGCCTAAATTTGACCCTTACTTAATTGACTTAAGTCCTGTGCCTTAAATACAAAACTACCCTTTGTCTAGCAGTAATGTAAAAATCAACCCATTATTGGAAAGATGGATGTATTCATTAGGCAATTGATACAGTATTGAGTACTTTTGATACTGTATTGAGTATCTTAGCACGCTCCTTTGTTGTATCTTAGCACGCTCCCACAACATTCTCCTCAAGAAACTGGCTGCTCGGGGCTTGGACTGGCGTACGCTTCGCTGGGTTAGAAACTGGCTGGATAGCCGGGCCCAGAGAGTTGTGGTGAATGGAGTCAAATCTGGTTGGAGGCTGGTCACTAGTGGTGTCCCCCAGGGCTCGGTACTGGGGCCGGTCCTCTTTAATATCTTTATCGATGATCTGGATGAGGGGATCGAGTGCACCTTCAGTAAGTTTGCAGATGACACCAAGTTAGGTGCGTGTGTCGATCTGCTCGAGGGCAGGAAGGCTCTGCAGGAGGATCTGGATAGGCTGGACCGATGGGCTGAGGTCAACTGTATGAAGTTCAACAAGGCCAAGTGCCGGGTCCTGCACCTGGGGCGCAACAACCCCAAGCAGAGCTACAGGCTGGGAGATGAGTGGCTGGAAAGCTGCCTGGCCGAGAAGGACCTGGGAGTATTGGTTGATAGTCGGCTGAATATGAGCCAGCAGTGTGCTCAGGTGGCCAAGAAGGCCAACGGCATCCTGGCCTGTATAAGAAGCAGTGTGGCCAGCAGGTCTAGGGAAGTGATTTTCCCCTGTACTCGGCTCTGGTGAGGCCGCACCTCGAGTACTGTGTTCAGTTTTGGGCCCCTCGCTACAGGAAGGACATGGACGTGCTCGAGCAAGTCCAGAGAAGGGCGACCAAGCTGGTGAGGGGTCTGGAGAACAAGTCTTACGAGGAGCGGCTGAGGGAGTTGGGCTTGTTCAGCCTGGAGAAGAGGAGGCTCAGGGGCGACCTTATCGCTCTCTACAGTTACCTTAAAGGAGGCTGTAGCGAGGTGGGGGTTGGTCTATTCTCCCACGTGCCTAGTGACAGGACGAGGGGGAATGGGCGAAAGTTGCGACAGGGGTGGTTTAGGTTGGATGTTAGGAAGTACTTCTTTACCGAAAGGGTTATTAAGCATTGGAACGGGCTGCCCAGGGAGGTGGTGGAGTCACCATCCCTGGAGGTCTTTAAAAGACGTTTAGATGTAGAGCTTAGCGATATGGTTTAGTGGAGTACTTAGTGTTAGGTCGGAGGTTGGACTCGATGATCTTGAGGTCTCTTCCAACCTAGAAATCTGTGATACTGTGATAATTATGTTTATATACATCCTCTACTAATAGTTTTAGAGAAGTGTCGTAAAGATAGAACAGTGTGAGGAGGAGACAGAGTTCTTAATTAAAGTCACAGCTATTACTGATCAGTTATCATTGCAAACACACTTAAAATCAGATTTTTTAAAGCAAATAAATGATAATAGCACAGCCATCTTAAAAGAAAATTAATCCGTGAATGACTCTAGTTTAGCTCATACCTGTGCTTAACCATTCATTTCATGGATTAACAGAAAATATGACTTTTGCAGTCTCTGAGGACCATCTACAGACAATATACAGAACTATATACACCATAGATAATATAAGCCAGCACCAAAATAGTTTGCAATTCTTGCTACAAAAGGCACTCTACAGTCAGCATGCCCAAGAAAAGTTCCTTAAGATATGAAGCCTCTTCAGCATACTTTTCAAGTTGACATACATGGGGTTAATTTAAGTAGTGAAGCAGATGACCAAACAGAAATGTTCTTGCTGGAAATAATCTTACCCCCTTGTTCCAGAACTTAAAACCAAGCACTGTTAGCAAAAACAGTCCAGAAAATAAAGAGGCACATAGTAAGAATGATGGTTTCTGATTTTTCTTGGGACCCAAACAGCATAGGACTTATAAACTGACTTGACAATAAGGTATACATCTTCCAGCTTAGGCAATAGCCCATTGAGAAGCCAGATGGGATTTCAAAGATGCTAGTACCTTGTGCATATAGATACAGGCAAGCGTCTCAGAGAATTATATCTGTGGTTGTAAGTACAGTCAGAGTGCACTGCAGAACTGTAAACTTGTATATAATCTTTATCAAAGAGGTAGCTAGCTCTCTTGCCGTCTTTCTCAACTATTGATGAAAACAGTACTGGTACTCTTACGTAGCAGTTGATTTGTCCCTGCCCAATTTTGACATCAAAGCTCCACAGACTACCCTTGCAGCATGGCCCCAAGGTTGGCAGGTTGAGATTTTTAACTTTGTTATTTACTAATGATGGAGATACAGATATTGCCATCTTAACATTTCAAGCAAGTTTTTCAATGTGATTTCCTAGCATTTGGAGAATTTCTACTGTGTTTAGCTAGTGAACTACAAAATCTAACCACAGTCCTACACCAAACAGCTTCAAAAAATCATTGCAAAGAGGAAAATCCACATTTAAAATTGGGCTGTTGTGTTTTACTGCATATTGGTTTCATATCCTCAGTGGAGATGTTGAGAGACATCTCCTAAATCACGAGGGTATTTCCAGACATATTCCTGGAAACAGGAAGGTTGCAGCATACTTCCCATCACACCATCAGTCTCATGCAGCTGGTTCCACTGAAGTGGGATGCAGAGCCCTGTCATCCTATGATACTATGCTAGCCTATGGATGATCTCACACACCGAAAGCCTGCCTGCATTATAACTAAGTTCCATTGGAACCGCTCTTCAGGCCCTCACACAATTTCCATGTGCCGGAAAACAAGTTAAAGGTCTGACATTCATTGCACTCAGAAGAAAAGCCACACCAGCGTCTGTAATTAGAGGGAAAATTGTGTCAATTGACACAGCACAATCGCTCATACAGTTGGTTGCACACTCTCCACCCTTAGCAGAGGGTCAGGCCATCCCTCAAGACACACAACAAAAGCTATGTAACGTTGTATGGCAAAGAGTAACAAAAGTGAATCACAGATTGCTGAGAGGGTACCTTATCAATGTTTACAAATATCTAAGTGTAGGAGACAGTGGGATTTGGCCAACCTCTTTTCAGTGGTTTGTGGGGACAGGACAAGGGGCAATGGCCACAAAATGGAGCACAGGAAGTTCCGCACCAACATGCGAAAGAACTTCTGCATGGTGAGGGTGACGGAGCACTGGGACAGGCTGTCCAGGGAGGCTGTGGAGTCTCCTCTGGAGATATTCAAGGCCCGTCTGGACACCTACCTGGGAAGCCTGCTCTAGGGAACCTGCTTTGGCAGGGGGGTTAGACCCAATGATCTCCTGAGGTCCCTTCCAACCCCTACAATTCTGTGATTCTGTGAAATCAAATAGTACCAGTGAGACTAAAGGTTGAGAATATAAGACGCTTGAATAATATATGTGAGCCTTCAATGTTATTGCTCAGTTGTCACATTCTAAAGACCACAAAATATTTTTGAAATGTGCTGTAGTCCTGCAAGCAACAGTGGCAACTCCTTGCACCCAAGTATTTCATTTGAACTAGAGTGATGTTTAAGTCTATTAAAAAAGAAATTGTCTTCTCATTCCATTCCATGTCCATTCTTTACTGGAATGGAATTTTGTTTTAAAGTATTTGCAAATTTAGCTAGGTTTGAGAAAGAAAAAACAAAAACAACAACAACAAAAAAAACCACACACACACACAAAGAAACACAAAACACCACACAAACCAGTATGTGAGATGTATAAAACCTCAAATTTTCAGATTCCTTGAGGCTTGTTTATTTCCAAGTTAAGAAACCAAACATTTGATGATTACCAGAAAGAGGGCAATGTGCTTTTGTGCTGATTATATCAAATACAGTCTTCCATTGTGTGAAGAACAATTTTCTGTCAAGACATCGTTTTTACTGAGTTTTGGGTAGTAACAGACTTCTACTATTAAATACAGTCCTGTTTATCACCATCAACCCTGTGGCAGACTGAAAACCTCTTCCACTGGGATCAATAGCTTTCTGTGAAGCCAGCAAACTTACTTTCACAGGTATCTCACAAAAGCATATGATACAGAAACACAGAGATTTGTTTCATCCTGAAAAAATCCCAACCTCTGCAATTCAAAATGTAATTGCTGAAGTAAATATCCTAGAAAATTCTTGGCTTGCTACATTTCAGCTTTTATTATAAACATTTCAGAATAAAGTTTGCTTACATTCAAGTAGTTTTGAAATTAATGGGAGGAGCACATGACTTATTTAGTAGAGTATACTGGAAAATGACAAAGCAGTCCATGGGGAACTTGGTGCCCAGATGTCAGGTTATTTGTTGTGCATTGGTTGCCACATGGGCAGTACTGGGATTTTTGTATTGCTGTTGTTCATTGTTATCAATATAATTCCATTATCACTTGTACTTTGTTCCTAGCTCCCTAGCCAACAACTAGATGCTATTGGCAAACATAGAAGAAAAAAAAAGTGACACGATTGTGTTTTTTATGCACTTTGAAGTTTTAAAAGCTGTACAAGAGGCAGGAGTTCAGCTGATAAGCATCGTTTAGAGTAGACCCAGCTGTAAACAAAGCTTATTTGTATTTTTGAATCAGATTTTGAGAGGTAATTTGGACTTTGAACTAAAGACAGATGATCACATCCACAGAAGCAAAGCTGCACATTCTGACGAGTAAAACTTGTGAGCCAACATGACCTTAAAAAACCCAGCACTTCAGATGATACATGTTATATTCCTTTAAAAAAAATCATATTAGTATTAGAAGTTAATGCATTGCAGAATAAACAAAAGAATAATTTAAAGTCCATGAAAAGTTTGTAAGAACATTTGACTATTGCTGTTGTGGGTTTTGCAGAAAGTGTGTAAGGAACAGAAAGTTTCAAGCAACACGTGTTCAGATAATAAGTGAAATCTTGCAACAGAATCTGTTTAAGCACTTGGTTCTCAGACAGATTACAGCTTGTTTACCACTCTATTGAGTGTTGATGAATGTAGAAGGTAGGAAGGCTGAGTTCAGAAAACACCATTTTGTTGGCCATTTTTTACAGTGTGTATTTCAGAAGCATTGTGCCTAAACCCAATGCACCAGCTATAGTGTTGTACCAGTATCCTGGAGTATCACAGCATTTCCTCCTGGATGCCACAGTGCATGTGCTAACTGAATTGTAAATGGGGAAGACATGTTAATGAAAAAAAAATATGTCTGCTTCAAATGGTTTTTCATCATGTCTAGTCCTGCAATGTTTGCAGACCCTCTTCAGGCTGGCTGGACATTTGGCAAGTAGCCTTCATTCTGCTAGGCAGCTTCCTCACAAACACCCTCTGCAGAAAAGTTTTGTCAGTTATTCCTAAATTTACTCATTCTTCTTGAGCTGGAGGAGCAAGGTGAGGGATAAAATAGTGAGACTCCCATTGCTCATTCTATGTTGTAGAAGCTTGTTGTCTGTAACACTCTGCTTTCTGGCATCAGCAAATAAAAGAATAATTCATTCTTTGTTTCTGCTATTATTTTTTACCTCACAAGGATGCAGCAGCTCCTCTCAGGATACCATGGATCATCTGAAGCATCATGCCCACAGATTCCATCAGAGCACCTCCATGAAGGCTGCCAGGAGCCATCCCCCCGGGATTCAGCTGCTTCTCTTGTTCCAGGATCTGAATTGCCTCTCTCAGACACTCCGGGGTAGAAGAGTTAAATATCAGCTTTCAATGCTGCTTTTCAAAGGCAGCCACATCATTACTCATTTTAAGGCAAACAAATTCTGCACTGCACAGGAGAATGAGCTAGGTGTTTCATGTACTGTCTATAAATTGGCAGGTTCGTCTGTGTTCTCTGCTTTCTTTGTTTCCTAGGGATAAAGTTCAACAAGCCTAATTTATTGTTATACACACTAATGGCAAAATCAGTTTCCAACACATAAGTCACATAATGACCTTATCACTCCCCACATATATTGCATAATGGCTTTATCACTCCCATCTATCTATTTCAGCAGTATTTGACATGGTCTTCCTTCTCTTGAAGACGAGGAAGATGTGACAAGATATAATTTGAATAAAATTCTGTTCCACTGGTCTTATGTTTGCAGATCTACCTTTTCATCCTCTTCCCTCAGATTTCTATTTTATTTCTTTTTTTTTCCTCTCACTTCTTGCTCTAAGTTCTCTCTTTAATGATTTTTTGCAAAATTCTGCTTTCGTGCAATCTTCCTCCACCAAGATAGCTCAACAGGGTCCTCTCTTCTTTTATCAGGAAGAAGCCAAAGAAAGAGAGTGAAGGCTTATATCTAATAGCCAATTAAAACAGGAAGCAGTTTAAATGGTTTGTAGATCCTTTTCGTAGTTCATCCAGACCAGCACTATGACCTGGCACAAAAGAAGAGCTTCTGCAGACACCATTACTGGTGGTATAAATGATCTCATCTCCTCTGACATAGGAAACACAACAGCTAGCGGTCAAGGTGGCTGGGACTAAGGAATGTACTGTACTTTTTTAGACAGAAGAAGACCAAATGACCACAGAGCCACTGCTGCTAGCTGGGGAGAGAACACCTTTTCATATGGTTGTTCACTAACTAGGGAATGTACCATTTTAATGTGCATTTCTTTTAAGAGAGCAAAAATATCCCTGTGCCTTGTGACACTTTATAAGTGAGTGATACAAACTAGGTGGCTTATGGCTCATGGCCTGAAATCTCTGCCTTGTTCCAAGACATCCAGCTCTGTTTGAGATGCTTTTCTTCTGCAAAGTACAGAAAGACCATCAGAGCAAATACCCTGCTGCCTTCTTCAGGTAGGACCATGCTTCCACCAGGAGAAAACAATAGGATTCTTGATTTATGTCATGCAAGAGAGAATGAGAGCAGATTTAAACATATTATAATATAAAAACTTCTCTGTTTTCTGAAATTTAAGAAGCAATGCTTGTGAGGTCTGGATCACGAGGAAAATATGGTGCTGACATAAGATGCGGTAAAAGCATCTCTTCAGGCCCTGAGTTTTTCATGTGGAAAATTCACTGTGGCAAAGCAATGTTTCAGTCTCTCAATTGACCGATTGTTGTAGTATTTGTCGTTGTGGTGCTTATTTGTTTTGCTAAAGGAAATGCTTTAGCAGGGAGCGCGCACACAGTCTGGCATAAAATGGAGAGTGCCCACATTCCTGACAATAACAGTTTACTTAGCTGTGTAGGGCAGGCTGTTTTCATCTGGAAGTTCAGAGCACCCACTTTTTCCTGAAAAAGAGGAAATATAATAATACCATGGAGAATCATGGACTTCAGCTGCTTGATTTCACCACCAGATCTAAATTCCTCCAAAACAAAATACCTCAAAACATCCAGCCGGCAACAAGGTGTGCATTTATGCACTACTGTGGCAGTCTGTGGATCATTTTTTCATGGTAATGTTGAGCCAGCTCATTATTTCAAAACCAGGCACAGCAGCCTTAGGTATCCACTGGTCTTCAGGCTATTACTATGGCATAAACATTTTATCCTAAAACTCTGCTTTACATTGCATAAGACATTAATACTTCATGAATTAAAAGCCTAAGAGATCAGCTGAGGATATCTGCAAGGCTATGAGAGGCAGAAGGCTGGGAGGGCTCAGCTGGGAGAGGTGAGAAGATATGACTTAGGTTTATACAATCAGAAAGGCAATGGAGAAGGTGAGGAAGAAGACGTTAACCCAAATTCTCCACTAGTAGAACAGGGCTCGGTCTAAAACAGGTAAAAGCAACTTTACAGAGCAGGCAGTGCACTTCTGAAACATGCTGCCATGAGAGCCATGGTGGAGTCAGAGCAAACCTCCAGGTTAAAAAGAGGATTAGACAAAACAGAGCAAAACAGGTTTAAAAAAGCCACCACTGAGATTGGGGAGGGTTGTACCCTTCTGTACAGATTGGGGTGATTGTATCCCCAGTCCAACAGCTATTGTTCTATGCAAACTAATCTCCCTGGGTTGCCTTCTTCTACACAGCAAGTCATGGGGGATCCTGTCGTTCCCCAGGGACTCTCCAGTGAGCTCAAGGGGGCTGGCTCTCTAAAGGCTGAAATTAGCTTGAGCTTCAACTTCTCCCCTGATAAAGATTAACTTAATAAGCCCATGATAAATGTAATATATATATATATATATATAACATATATATATATAAAATCATAAAACGAACAAAGCAACCAACCCTCTGAAATTTTTAAATAAAAACTGTGAAAAACTCTAAAGAGTCAGAGCCAATTTTTCCTCCCGTAAGTGCTGGCCATCCACTGACACAATGCCGGAGTTCAGTCACAGAGGCTCAGCTACATCTTTGTCCCTCAGTAGCAACAGGACTTGAGAAAATTGCACTACTACAGCAAAAATGTCCAGAACCTTCAGGCAGATTCTGCACACTTTTGACTGCTGGGAAACATCGTTGTTAGTCTTGTTTCTGTTGGTGAATGAGAATGAAGTGGACCATATTTTTTACATCAGTTTCAGAAATAAGATTATAGCTTTTGACTTGGAAATTACTTTCAATATTCATTTTGATCTGTTTCTTTGCCTTTATCAGGGCTAACTGCTTCAGCAATCATTGTTTTCCCCACTAAGCACAGACCACAAATTACTTTGGTATAGTGCCTTTCAGTTATCTTTATTCACAGAAACCCCAAATTCTTTGATGAATGGTAATCTATGTGTCAGCTGTCTGTAAGGATGAAAGATAAACTCTTACTGGAAAGTGCACCATACATAATTATGACTCAGCCCGAAAAACAATAACATTTGCCTTGGTGTTTTGATCTGTCAGCTCCACAGTGTAATGTTAACCAGTCTTGATAATCCTGGGCAATAACATGGACTGCCCCATTTCAAGTTTTCTTTGCAGCATTCTTTGCACAAGAACTATTAAATTCATTGGCAGGTTCCGCTATAAAAATTACCTCTCTTCTGGATGAATTTTTGGGTCTCTGTGCCTTACCTGGCCTCTAGTTATCATGATTATCCCTGAGAGAGGAAACCCATTTCTAGCCTCAGAGTACCCCTGGCTGCAAAGCATGGAAAGGGTACATATGTAACTATATGTACCCATAATACGATATACTCATATATAAAAAAGATATCCATAACACAATAACGTGTAGCAGTGATCTATGGAGGTAACCTCTCTTTCCCACCCCTTACCCACTCCACATGATTGTAGACTCCTTCCTACTGGTGGGTACTATTAGATAGAAAAGTCTGATAGAAAATAGTTCTGCTGATGTGGCACTGTCCTGTCTGCTGGTCCTACAAGAGACCAAATGTTCATCCTCTCCCTCTGCAGAACCAAGTGTTTGGGGTCTCCCTTCCTTCTTAGGAAAGATTTTTCATAAGAAAAGGCACTTTTTTATTTACTTCAGTCTTATTCTTACCAAGCTGTAGTGTGAAAAGTAGCCTATTGACTTTCTGCTTCATGCCTTGCTGCGAATCCAAGATTAGCATGTGTCACTTGCTAATGCTGGGATTTATTGATATAATGAATTTCATTAAGGTAGAATTCCAAGAAGTCTGCCTCACAGGTTAAGAGGAAGTGGAGGAAGAAATAGCAAATGAAACAAAAAAACATTCTCTTGACTACCGTAGGTATAAACTGAAATCTTCATTGAAGCTAGTCAGAAAAAGTAATCCGGAAAGGAACTAAAAGTGAAATTAGTCATCAGCCAGGTAAAGCTTTCTGCACTAAGTGCTCTTTGTATGTTCCAACAATGTACACAGTTAGTTTAAAATAATGGTCACCAGAAACCAAGACAAATATGACTGATGCTGACTTTTTATAAGTGTAAATGAAACAACAAAAATAAAGAAACCCTCAAGGATAAACACATCTGTTTTCCAGTAGCCACCTCTTGTTCTACAGCAACCTTTTCTTCTTCTGTTCCCTTACCTTTCTTTAACTGAACTTTTAAAAACCTAAAAGGACCAATATTAGCATATTCATCAGCCTGATCATTCATCTTGCCTGGAGCAATTCCTAGGGTCATGTAAACAGTTTGCTGTTTCAGACAGCTTGTTCCCAGAATATGCTTCTTGACAACAGGAAACTCAATTAACAATTGCATGTAGGCTGTGGACACGTACCTTTTCAGGATGTAGCTGCACCAGTTGAAGAGGTTACTGAAGCGGCACCTCGTCCGTATACACTCGTCACCTTCTCTCTGTGGCCTCTAACCAACATCCACTAAAATGAGATGAGTCAATTTTAAGAATTTGAAGAATGGCCACTGTTACAGCAGCTTATTTTGACTGAAACAAGTTCTGGAAAGTCACATGAGGAGCCTGGCCAGCAGATCAGAGACGGTGATAATTTCCAGCATTAGAGGGAGGAGTAGGCTGGTGCACTTACCTTCTCTTTGGCACAGCTGCAGCTGGAAAAGAGCATGCATCTGTAGACTTGCACAAATGCCAGCTTCAAGAAAGATAAGAAACCCAGAACAAACACTGTATAGGCATGTCAATGTACATACAGCATGAAGTAAAACATCTTGGCCTTGTAGTGAAGTTACTCCACTCGAGACAGTGGGACCTCTGTCATTTATGTCTGTGACAGAAGACTTTCTGAGTTCTCCGGCTGATTTGAGCTGTGTTAAATGAAAGGACAGTTTATCACACATCATAAGATGAGTATCAACTTGCTAAACCACATAATTAGATCATGTGTCTGAGCCCTAAATTCTTACTTATGCACCTAAAGAAATAGATTGAATTTCATGAGCATTGGGAATGCAGGCATCTCCTGTTGACTTAGTCATTCCAAAGGCAACTGTAAGGTACCCAGATTTGGGGAAAATAAAACCATTTATATCTTTGCATGAAGGCCAAGGAACCTATTTCTAAGTACACTTGTGTCAATCTTTCAGTCTGTGCAATTGAATGCAAGGAAATAAAACCCATTTGGAAATGTAAACTTTAAATATTGCCTCACTTATTTTAAAATACTACAAAAAATGTAAGAATAATTTAAAAGACTAGATTTTACAGCAGCACAGTTACAGTGCTCTGGATGACTGTGGCAAGATCTTGGCCTCATGAAGTCATGGTTAAATTTCTTCTAACTACATAAAATTTTTCTTCAAAACAGAAAACTGTTATTCCTGCCACATGGAAATCAGTCTTTCATTTCTAAAGCTAAAAGGTGTGTCAATCACTTCATCAGCAGTCATCTTTCAGGTACATGTAAGAAGATCTTTGAGCCTTTACTTTTATTCACAAAAGAAACTCCTTAAAGTAGCCAACAACCATCTTTGAATAATGCAAGAACATTTGGCCTCTTCATTAATTTTACTAGATATTTCACAGCGTATTTAGAGATGGACCTACCCCACTTTCAGGGATAGAAAGCTTTAAGGTGGTTTTGTACTTTCCGCTCAGAAGATTCATGAGACTGAGGATGAAAAATTACTCTTACAATTTGATTGCTTCTAGCTTTTTATGTACTTGGAGACCCAACTGTGTTTAGCCATACCAGTCACCTTGTCCAAGTTCATTGTGCTACTGGTGCTGCAGCCACAACATAGCTGTGGACTGCAGTGCAGTGAGTACAATGCAACCAACACACACTTCAGTGCCGAGGAGATGCTTATCTTTCAAGGAACAAAAAGGAGCAGAGACTGGAAATCATGAGGATGAAGCTCTAAACAGCAGAAGATGAACGAAAGGTAAGGAAGCTCTGCATTTACCTGCACACACTTGGTCTTTTCCATTACATCAAAACTATCTACAATATCCCATAACACACTGATTTTTAACAGGTGAAAGTTGTAGACACTGCAGTATCTCACTTTCCAGCCCTCCTTTCCTAATCTCCTTCCCATATGTTCGGGATGTCAGTGGTACAGAAACAGATCCTCTGTGCACAGAGTTTATGAACCAAGATACTGAGTGTAATAGGAGGGAGAGGCAGCTGGGAACCACTATTATTGTATGAGGAACCTGGCCGTGTATTTGGTAGCATTCTCCCACTGCTAGAAAAGCCTGTATTGTTACAAGAATAGGAGGACGGTGGCCTGATTTCCTCCCTACCAAGTGTCTGTGTTTGAAAACACAGTGTCTGCTGGATGCATGCAGGTCAGATGGAGAGAGGAGCTGGAATGGAAAATCTACTCACTTTGAAGTGTTTTCTTTTTCAGTACAAACTGGCTCAAATTAGTTCAGCATCAGTGAATTGGACGGCTATGGGCCTTGAATGGAATTTCTGGATAAATTTGAACCAAAATATATTATGGCCTAACTCCATGCTGCTAATGCTTATGTATGTGCTTGAACTGGAATTTCCTTGATTCAAGCAACCAGTGAGGTTAACATGAATTTAGTTAAACACTTACATTAGCATTTGCTGAGGTCTAGGATCTTGATTCAGTAAACAATCTCTTCCTCAGGTCAGACATAATCTTTGGTCATTAGTGTCCTGACCTAAGGTGCTACAAAGATGTTATCTGGAGGGTGAGACAAAACACCTAATTATGCTTCATATTTGCAACATTTTAAGCATGCATATCTGGCTAGTGACCATAACTCAGCTGACTCTTGGCATCTTCTTTCAACATGATTATTCAGTTTTGGACTATGTGAGCATTTAGGCTGGGTTCACAGGTGTTTTAAGAAGATAACTCCAGATAAATTGCTTTGAAGGTGTTTAAATTCCAAATGTGGTTCATTCACTTGGCTGTTTTCAATTCCTGAAAGCACTTCCATTTGCTATCAGTCAGATTCCTCAATCTTAACACATCTCAATCTAATAATGGTCTGCTTCTCTCATCTGATCTGGGAAGTGGTTTTGGAGCACTTCTACTAATGAAGTCTCCCCGTAGTAGAAGTACTTCCACCTTTTTGCCTCAGATCATATTCAGCTCCATTCTCCTCTTCCGACTGCACTCCAGGAAACTCTCTTATCTGGAGTAGGAGAAGATCATTCAATTCCATCCTCTTCTGAAAGGCATGCCCAACAAATTTAGATGTGAATACCATAAATACCAGGCAGTAGGGTACTCTGTGATTCTATTTGATGATCTGAATAATAAACTGCCGTGAATAATTGCAATTTAATTAGGTCAGAGAGAGAGAGATTGCACTATAAAACACTGTTTTTGCAAGAGGCTGTCTCAGAATATGTAATAGTCATGTAGTTTAATGGTTATCTATGAGGTAAGAAATGCTGCTTTCACTTCTTACAAAGAAAAAGAGTCAAATCTCACATTCTTCCTTGTCTGGTCCTATTTCTGCTAGTCCCGTATTGCTGCAGAAAGGTCACCATGGCTGCAGTCCGTGTGAACTCTGCACAGAACAGGCAGCTGGTGTTGGAAGAGAGCTCAAGACGGTGAATTGTGATCAAAAATCACCAGTTCCCTTCAGTATGGAGACTAGGAAGAGGTGGGAATTCAGATAATATTATATGTTAGCATATAGTACATAGTATACATATTATATGTATATTATATTATAATTGAAGGTGCACTGGCTTTTGTGGATCCAGCTGATAATGATTTAGACCTCTCCGCATATTGTGAAAGGAGTGTAGGGTTCTTACCTTTCAGGCAGTGGAGTTCACTAGGACATCTAAAAGAGGGGTCCTGCAGTACCACACTGAAAATCCCATCCTGAGTATCAGTCTTCTAGAAGCTTAATTCCGTTTGATTCAAAAGAGTCTAGGTGCTTTTTATAAGCTTAACCCTGTGATCTTAGGTCACAGTGTCTTCAGGGCAGGGACCTGCTACTTCTGGCTGCCGAGCAATATCTATTCCCAGAGTTTACAATAACAGTGAATGCAATGGTATTCAGCAACTTATTGTCAACCTAAATACAAAGCTTACCACCTGGCCTAGAAGTATTTGTTTATTTCATGTTTCCTCTCTGCATAGACCGTTATACTTCGTCAGAGAGCAAAAGCTTCATCGCTATCTCCCTCCAATGGTAAACTTTGGTAATTTCTTTTGCAGACAGAAAAAAAATATTCAAAGATGCTATAGCAGTTGCTGTTTATGGATTTATTTTTTTTTCCCCAATATGATGAGTACGGGGAGAGACTGACAATTACAAAAGCTGAATGCTCATCTCATTAGAGCATGGAGTCACTTTGAAGGAACAATTCCCATTTATCAGGTAAATATGTTTTTAGAAATGATAGAATCAGAGGACTCAATCAGTGTCACTCAGGCTGAGCAGGAGCTCAGCAGGTCCCTAGTCCAACCTGCTGCTCCCTGCAGGGCCAGCTGCGGGGTTGGACCAGGTTGCTCAGGGCTGTGCCCACGCGGGTGTGCAAACCCCCACAGAACCTGCTCCGCTGCCCGCAGCCCCGCCACAACAACCCTTCCCTTACAGCCTCAGCCTCTCTTCCCGAGGCCTGCCCGCTGTCTGTTGGCCTCCCACCGTGCACCCATGGCTGTGTCTCCACCACTGCCTCCCCGTGGGGGGGGGCCGCTGGCAGCCCCCAGCCCCATCTCGGCCTGGCTGAACCAGCCCCAGCCCTCAGCTCCCGGCCCTGGACAGCTGCTCTGGTCTGGCCACCCCGAGCTTGCTCCAGTGTCTTTCCCACCCCGGGGGCCCTGACTGGAGGCAGTGTCCACACATGGTCTGATGAGTGCTGAGGAGAGAGATGGCATAATCTAGTAGCTGTGCTCCTGTTAATATCACAAAATGTCACGCCTTAGAAGATCTGCTCTTGTTTTTTCCATGCCAACGTGAATGACAGGACATCTCCCTCCTCCCAACATCTGGATGAAGACAGCTGATAGTGCGGCCCCACCAGTGGCCAGAGGGCAGGGGACAGTCACCTCTCCCTGCCCGCAGGGAGAAGTACTCCTGTGGCAGCCCAACTCCCTTACCAGCCCTTTCCTTTCAGGGTGTGAAGAGGGGCCATGCCAGGGCAGAAGCTCTCACTCAGAGCATGTATCTTTTACTGAAAATGTGGAAAATATGAACGTAGCTCAGCTGAGAACACAGATCACACAAGTCAAGGTCAGGTCTTGCTGTGGTTTCACCATTTCCTGGTAGCAGTGGCAAGAATTTCCATGCTTTTTGGATCTGATTTTCATTTGGAAAGTATGTAAATGGCTATTTTCTTTGCTTGTACCAGCTTAGTCAGAAACTCATGCTGAATAAGATGGGCATTTTCCAGAATTTTCATAAATAGTGAAGCCACCGTACTTCACTCCAGAGATGCTAAGAGAGAGAAGATTTGGCAGCATAGCTTTGAAACAGCCCAGCATAGCAGTTACTAGCTGTGATAATACAGTGTGTGGCACTGGGAGGCCTGCATGAGGTAGCAAAAGCCATGCTATTTGACTCCAAGACATCCTTATTACTAGCCCCAAATTTTGTCTTCATTGCTGTTACCCTCGTCTCCTCATGTCATTCTACGGTTTAGCCAGTAACAAGGTAATCTAGTAAATAATAAACCACCAAGAATAATGCATTTCAAATGGTGAAGAGATCTGGAATATTAAATGTTCACTATGCAGTTTTTGCAAATAGATTGAAAGAATAAAGTGTCTGCAATTTACTTCAGGGATTAAAAACATGTTTGTGCATATGCGTATGCCTGTACACTGTAAGACAAGGCATAAAATATGAGGGATAATTTTTTCATAAAATCTGATTTGAAAAAAGGGACTTTTAAGAAACACCTCTGAGAATGACAAGTCTCAGTCACAGTGACTGTCAATGAGACTGAGGCATCGCTCCAGCTGTCTCTAACAAACAGGCATAATTTGTGAGATATTCAAACACCTTCAATTCTCAAAATTTACATGTGGAAAAGGAAAAAAATACTGCAAGCAAAGCCAAAGCATTTTGGTGTCCTTGGTGAAATTTAACTACGGTTTTCCTCCTCCTCCTACCTTCAGCAGATAGCAAGCAGCAAGCTCAAGACAGCATCAATAAAACTGAAGAATAAAGACTTTTTGCAGAGGGCATCAGACGGTCTGAAATATGTAGGGAAGCAAACTTTGCAGATTTTTCTCTGTCAGAAGAAATCTAAAAATCTCATTCCCTCCTCCTTAGCATCTGTAGCTTGTGGAGGTTAGGATCCCAGAGAAGGCTAACACAAGCCAGCTGTGCCTGGCATGAAGCAGTTGTTCTGGGCTTTCCCAGATGTGCTTAGGCTTTACCAAATATCCAACACAAGAGCTACCCTATCAATACGCAAGCCTAGGAGATGGTTCCCCTTCTTTTTCTCCCCTAAAAGATTAATTTGCTCATGGCAACAGAGCAGGTCTATCATCTGATTGCTCCATACCATGATCCTCTATCCAAGACAATGTCTCTGGGGACACAACACTACAGTGTCCCCAAATTAGATCAATAAATAACAGAAAATATAAAGCACTCTATCTATTTCTTGCAGGTAAATTGCTCTGGGCTGAACACTAAGCATGTAGTGAGCTAGATGTCATTTTTCTTACTATCTTTTCTTATGTCTTTGATCTGCTGGTGTTATTGTCTGTTCCATTTCCTCCTGCATCTTTCTATGATAAGTCAAAGTCTTAGAAAGAGAAATATGACAAATCTAAAGAACACCCTATTTAAAATTGTTGTGGTGTGAAGATCTATCTCCCAGACTTTCTGTGAACTGTGGGCTAATCACATTTAAAAGCCTCAATATTTCAAAATTATACTATTTCACAAAAACAGGTACATAGACTAAATTCAGGAACAATCCAGTATATTAACTTTAAAAAATATAGACTAAAAGTATGCAATATTAATTGAGCAGCTGACCCTCATTTAATGTTCACCATTAATAACTGATTATTTTTACTAGCACTACCTACTATTATAAATGGTAGATCATAAATTGTATATAAACAATAACGTGAAGCTCCAGTTTTATGTCAGCAATCTAAGTAATTGTGAGGAAGTGCTTATACTAGGCAGAAACCTCTTGTTATGATGAATGCTATTATACCTTGTAGATAGAAACAGATACCTATCTGTCCAAGAAAGATAAGGGGTATCCGTCTGAAGGCCAAAGAGGCTGGAATTTTCAAGTGAGGAGGTACATAAAAAATTCAAGCTGGGACCAGTATTTCCTGACTCTAGGGTCTTCTGTGCAGTACATTTCCCCTGGTCTAATTAGCTTCTTAATTACTTTCGCTAGTAAATTTTCACGCTCAGCAACCTAAGCTGCATGACAATAAAAAATATGGTGATACTTAAACAAGAACACATTCTCAGCAAGAACACTCTAACTTAAAATACTATTAGTGAACATATGCTAGTAATTTTATATGAAGCAATCTGGGGGCATGTGCACTTTATAGTATCTTTTAATGACAATAATATAATATCTTTTAATGAACACTATCAGTACACAGTGAAAGTCTGGGAGATATCTTTTAACGACAAGCAGAAGGGATTATATATCTAAGCAAACAACACTAATGATTTGTCTTCTTGCTGAGACAGAAATTACTAAATGGATGCGTGGCCGATTGATGTGGTACTTTCCTATCTACTCTGACCTGTCTTCTCTCCAGCACTGCAGTTAAATATTGCATTGAATTTTAACTCCTCTGAGCTGAGATACTCTCTGATGTATTTGAGAAAGTCAGCACAGTATTATTCCAGCCTTTAAAAGAAATGTATTATACTTTATTCAGTATGCAATGTACTGTTTATATAATACATAATGTGTTAGCAGAAATACATTACAAAGTGTTTTACAAAGGAGCAGAGCAAATAGGAAGAGAGTCTAAAGAGAAATACCACGCTGAACAAGCAGTTAAAGGTCTGTCCGAGTCCTGCCATGGGCGGCTCTGAAACACATTATAGCACATAGTGTTCTCTATGGCAGGATCCCGCAGGCATACAAGAGAACAAATATTTATTTCACAAATTTGGACCCTGTGGTGGAACATAAACATTTTGTATGTTGCCTGTAGACATTATCACAGAGCCAATATTACATTTCTCGGAAATCAATCACCTAGGATGCATTTTGTACTGAGACCCAGGGTAGACTAGGAGTAAGAATGCTATGTATTTTGATGATAATCCAAATGTAAGTATAGGTGTATCCCCCTGCAGTCTGCTAGAGCTGTGAGTAATTTGAGCACTGGCCAATCACATCAGTATTGTACTGTTTATGGTCCATTCCTCACATTCATAGCCAGCCCTGGAGTCGGCTCTTTTTGGACCGTCCAAGTGAGCTGGGTGTTCTTGGCCAAGGAATGGGTGTTTTTCCACAGCTGGGACAGGAAGGACTCAAGTGGGTACTCATGAATGGGAGGAGAACTGGACAGGTTTCCACAGCTGGAAGGAGGTAACTTCTGGTCAGTGGTAAGCTGTCACTGGAGGAAGATCTGTATGTACAGGTCTTTCAGAGAAGAATTGACAGAAACCCTGGCAGGGACCACACTCAGGTCTCCTCTGAAAAGTCTGGCATTAGAGGCCACCTGGAGGTCTTAACTGAGTCATGAGGGGTCTGTAGTTTTGCATGTTTCCAGAGATACATCCACAACGGGGAGAACATCAAGTGTGATCTCTAAAAAAACCCAGGATGCACAAGATTGCGCTACATCTAATGCCATACTAACCCCAATCCACTTGTTCATTTTTCCTTTAACTAGAGGCAATGCTACCCCGCCCACAGCACAACACTTTGACCTTCCCTTTGGAGTATCAGATAACTGAAAAACATTCACTCTGTGACCACAAGGAGCATCCATTTTATAAGCTGAAACAAAATATCCCATTGGTCATAAAAAATGTTATTCAACCCACTTTAAAGCCAGGTGTGCAGTGGACTGTGTAAAAAGTATATGGCATGAATTGCATAAGGGACTACCAAAAGAATTATTTTTGTTCTCAAATTATTGCTACAGGAATAGCTACAAATCACTCTCTGTGTTACCGTACAACATAATAGAGGAACTGTTTATAATTTTGTTTTCCACAGATCAAGTTCCCATCACCTCCTCTGAACCAGCCATCTACAAGTTTTTGCAGTTTTTCATGGCTGCACTGGTGGCACAAATTAGGGCTAACTTAGAAGCTATTCTAACTTGTAGTCTCCCATCCTTGATACTAAACTCTTCTGTTACCTAGAACTGGCCAGGGGCAGACCACCCTTTCTCATCTTAATGTCACAGATCCCAGGAGAAGTAGAGTAAGACACTAAAAGGCCACTTGTGTTTGTTTTATAATGCTCCTATTGTGAAAGAATTCCCCAGAATGAATATTAGGGGAATACTGAAGACTGTTGGTGTTTACGCAGGCATGCTGAGAGACCTTGACTGGAGACCAGACCCTGGTTCCCTATTCCCTTAATGGTGCTGAATGTCCAAAAAAGGATTTACCAAACTTGCACCCATTGCTTACACCTCTAATACCCTTGTGGACTGACAGAATAAAAAGAACCAACTGTTGTTCCTTGGTGAGAAGAGCAGCATAATGAGATGAGATCTTTTAAGAGACACCAGTGCTACTTGGATTAATGTCACCTAGTGTAAGGGTGAGTCTGGAGCTTGCTTCCTTAAGCTACCAGTGATAAAGAGAAGTAGAATGCTCAGAAGACAGTTCAGCACATCTGGGACCACAGAATTACAGAATGGTTTGGGTTGGAAGTGATCCTTACAGTACCATCCAGTTCCAACCCCCCTGCCATGGTCAGGGACACCTCCCACCAGACCAGGTTGCCCAAAGCCCCATCCAGCCTGGCTTTGAACACCCCCAGGGATGGGGCATCCACAACTGGTCAACCTGTTCCAGCATCTCATCACCCTTATGGGAAAGAATTTCTTCCTTATATCTAACCTAAATTTACTCTCTCTCAGTTTAAAACTGTTACACCTTGTCCTAATGTTAGGATCTGAGTAACGTCTTTGACACCCTCTTCCTGAGGACTATAGAGGAAATCTAATGGACTTCTGCTGTTCTTTACTGTCCACCCTCTTACCACCGTAAACAACTTTGTATTATCAGCAAACTTAGGCATTTCACTTCTTAGCCTCTTTCCAGAGCATTTCTGGATATATTGAAAAATGCACAGATGCTTGCAGTAATCCTTTAATGGTCTCTTCTGTTGTTGAATGCTAACACAACTCTCTGGATGTTATATATTTTTGTCCTTAGCTGAAGCTAAGTGGTGGTTCATCAGGGTGGTAATTTCAATCTTCCATGAAGTAATCACCAATGGTTTCTAAAAATGTGGGTCCAGCTTCATGTCCCTGTGCTACATTTGCCCACTTTTTATGGCAACTGGAGAATCCAATTACATTTATGTGCTGTGCCCTCACTAAGTCTGATCTCCCGCTGCCACCCAGGTCAGTAGAGAAGCAGGCGATCAGACTATATGCTTCTTTTTGGGTCTGAATCTCGATCCAAACAGATCAAATGAGTTCTTTGGTATTCACTGATGGTGTTAGTTTGTTCCTGTGAATTGATTCTAAATTGTCCATGAAAACAGTGCTACTGTACCACCAGTATGTTTTTTTTTCTATATTTTCTGTATATTCTGTGTTTGTATTTCAGTGTTTAATCAATTGTCTTCCTACTTCAGAGTTCCCTGCAAGACAGTGTCTTCACTGACAGCTAAACACAGCAATTCCTCCATCTCATTTCTTTGTCTTCTCACACTTGTGTATAAGTACAGGTGTTGATGCTCTGCTTCATTATTTGGCACTCTGTTTCAACTGCCTGTGCTGTCCACTTTATGCTTGATGGTTTTCATCCTCTTCCAGATTCTTAATTTGAGGACAGAAAATTCATGTGTGAAACATGAAACATAATGGGAAACGCCATCCGGAACCATGCGCTCTCCCATACATATTGGTTTTCCTATGCTAATCAGCTTAAAAGCTCATTTAGAGCCTTGCTTTTCAGGGCCAGAAGCTTGGTTCAGATGAAGCTCATTCTTTCCATATAGGTTCCCATTATACTCACAGTGCATCAAGTACCTCATGAACTGGAAACCACCTTCCTTCTGGTAATCTGCTGCCTCCCATTTTTCCCCTCTTTTCTTTCTCCAGGAGATAGTTCAAAGGACACTACAGTAGAAGTCTTTGCATTCAACAGCCTTAACCTTTGTGCCTGTAACTTCTCTCTTGCCCTTTGCCATAAGAATGATATCCATAAGTACCAAAGCTGTAGAGTCAGCTGGGTAAAGGAAGAAAAGACAAGGAAATTTTGTGTTAAAGTGCAGCCTTGTTTATTAAAAATCTAACTACTGAAAAGGCACAGTTGCATCTAACATAGATAAACATACACAAAGTCATTTTTCTGGTGATTGCCCCAAATATTTTCACTCTGCAGCCTGTTCTCTGCTTAAAGTTTGAAAGATTACTACTGCCTTTACTACAAGGTCAGGGCCAGATGACTTCAGTCAAAGGGAATTCAACTGTAGACTTGCCAAATTACTGTTTTTAGTATATGATGTAGCACTTAAAGAAAAAGTTGCACAACCAGAAGAATGGAAAGAAGGCTTTATAATAGGTTTCTCTGAATCTTTAAAATCAGAAATTTTAAAGTAAGTTCTAGGAGCAAGCCAGGGAGATACTGACCAAGATGTCTGGTAGAAATTATGGTAGAGAATGGATTGAAACTGGTACATGTATGCGATATAATGGCAGGAGGGGACATGCTTCAAATCACGAGACTTCTCTGAAGAACTGAATATGAATAGGTTCTTACAGGAGTTCAGAGATATGCAGGAGCTTCCCAATGAGAAATAAGTGAGTAATAAGTCTAGACAGGTAGAGTGAGAATGATCTATGAAAGAGATTTACGAAATCATGAGTGGTGCTATAAACGTGAATAAAAAATTATATTTATATTCTATAGGCTGTTTTTAAGGTCATATGTGTCTGTAGTCCTTATGAAACTGTATCAGCATTATGATTTCTGAAGATCTATGAAGGTACGAAAAAAGTTTTCAAAAATTATTACCATTTCTCTGCATCTATGCCTTTAAGCACACAATCTGTGATGAGTAACACAAGCCTGTCATAAGTCCGGGGCACCAAAATTCCCTTCAAGGAAATGGAGTTAATAAATGACCAGTTACTCATTTCCATGGACAATCAGTACGAAGATCACCTGAAAAATGTCAAGTGAAAATTCAGGGAGTCAAAACCTTGAGATGTTGTTGTTGTTCTAATTGTTGTTTGTGATGTTGTTATTAATTGTTGGTGCCTTGAAAAGAATCACAATTTACTTTTTTTTTTTTAATACATTCTTGTGGCATAGAATAAAATACTATAAATACTTCGTGTGTTTATAAGCAATAAAATTGCTCTTTGCAAAACTTCTATATCTCACAACAGATGTGGTCAACACACTAATTTCAGTGGGGTTAAATGGAGTGCACTTTCACACATTTAAGATAAACTGTTCTGCAACACTTGTGAGTAAAAGAAGAACTCACAAACAAAGAGAAAATGGCAGCTAAAACTCTAATGTGAAATTGGTTTAAACCAGTTTGAAGATCATGGTCTGTCTCGGTAAGCTTAGACACAGACATATTGACTCAGTCTGCATCCAGGTACATAAGAAAAGTCCAAGAAACTTCAAGGAAGCAATGATGTTTCAGGCTGACTGCTTATCAGACATGCCAGTTGTCTCTTTTCTCTATCTCTTAGCCAGACTCTCAGCCTAAGGACTTAGCAGACAGCACTACGTGTGTGCTGCTGTTATCCTTACAGTAAGCCGGTCATTTAGTACTGCATTGTGCTACGTGGTGAGAGAAACAGCATCCTGCAGATAATGGAATTATAGGTTCCTCAACAACCTCTATGTGCGCATAGAGAAACATAGAGTGTGAGTGTTATGAAGAGAGAGAAAAGGATAGACAGAGAGGGAGAGGGAGAGAGGGGAGAGAGGGAGAGATTTTGCTATTGATTAAAATTCTCTATCGGGCTAGCCACTGTACAAAGAAAATATTTTCCTCTTCAGTTTGCTTTAGCAGTTTTTTTCCAAACTGCAGCTTGAAGAAAACAGGAAGAAAAATCCCTCTGTTTTCCAGATATTCTACCAGCATGCCAGCCTTTTCCTAGGTCATCGTATCAATCTTGCTGATTGTTCAGCCCACTGTGATCTGCGTAAGTTGTTTTAGCAGTTGTGTACCAACAGCAAACATTCGCCTTTTGCCTTCCTGTGTCACTGAGCTGCTCTCTTTACCCAGGAGCTCCTGGCCAGCTGCCACAGACAGCAGACTCACCACCTTGACTCGGTCATATTTATTAACTCAGTCTAGATAAACACAGCTGATCAGCAGCAGCCAGGGTCCCTTACTCAGCTATTTTTCCTGACAAACTCTAGCCATAGTGCGTAACTGTGTTATTGACTTGAAGGGTGTCTACCTCCATAGAGCTCTGGAGGAAGGCGTGGTGTCAGTAAGTGAGAGGTACAAAAACACAAGACTCCAAAACAAGCCCTGAGAGCCTCTACAATTCCTAGGAAACAACCTTTTCCAGCTTGACTGAAGAAAGTGTGAATTAACAGACATAAGCTTAATTAATTCACCGGTTCCAATGGAAAATGACATCTCTTGGCCTGCCCAAAGAAAGGAAAGAATCTATGCGTAAAGAGGGGAAAATATTACAGCCAAAAGAGCATAATTATCTTCAGGGAGGGTGATTAATTGCCTGAGAATTACATGGTCTGAAAGATGATGTTTAAATCTTTAGCAAGCACGTAAGTCCACTTCATAACAAATTTCCATGAACGTAACTTTTGCCACACTTGTCAGTTCTGTTTTCAGCTCAGAGATGCTAGCCTGTCTTGCATGGGGGCTGCAGTTAGAGAAAGGTACAGGTATCTGCAGCAGGGAAGAGTGCCCCGACAGCTCATTGCAGCTCTAGTGATGCTTCTCATGTGCAACCATTCTGTGGTGGGCAGAGATATAGTGTTCACAGCAGGCTGAGGGAGGAGATTCTCCCTCTCTGCTAGGCTCTTGTGAGACACCACCTGGAGTATTTATTCAGCTTTGGGACCCCAGCATAAGGACATGGAAGCATAAGAAAGAGTCAAGAGGAGGGCCACAAGGATAATCAGAAGGCTGAAGCTCCTCTCCTGTGAACACAGGCTGAGAGAGTTGGGGTTGTTCAGCCTGGAGAAGAGAAGGCTCCAGGGAGAGTTCATAGAGGCCTTCCAGTACCTAAAGGAGGCCTACAGGAAAGCTAGGGAGGGGCTCTATTGAGGAATGTAGTGATAGGACACAGGGTAATGGTTTTAAACTAAGAGTAGATTTAGAGCAGATATTAGGAAGAAATTCTTCGCTCAGAGGGTGGTGAGGCACTGGCAGAGGTTGCCAGAGAAGCTGTGGATGCCCCATCCCTGGAGGTGTTCAAGGACTGGTTGGATGGGGCTTTGGGCAACCTGGTGTGGTGGGAGATGTTTCTGCCCATGGCAGGGGGGTTGGAACTGGATGGTCCTTAAGGTCCCTTCCACCTCAAAACATTCTGTGATTCTGTGATGATTTTCAAAGGAAAATACTGAGAGTCAGAAAGTCAAAACAGTGAGCACAATGATTGCATGCTGTCATCCACGCTGGAAGCTATTTAACTTTGTCACTGCATCAAATGATTCTGTCGTGTTTTCTGGTTTCCATTTTTGCCTTAAACAATATAACTGTCTAGATGATTTATGAAATACTCTGAGCAGGGAATATCACAGCACTGCTAAATGAGGCACATTAGTTTGATTGGTATTGGTAGGGCAACTTTAGTTACCAGCAGAGATCCATTGTGGGAGGAAGGTGAATGGAGTCTTTCCACTACGGACAGCTGTAGCATCAGGCTTTTTTAGTTTTATTATTTAAAATAGTTCTCAGCTGGGATCTGTATGGAAGTCAAAGCTACAATATCTCTATTCAGGGTAAAAAAGCTGTTTTTCACCCTGAATAGAGATATTTTTTCCTGTGATCATACCTCTCATGTTATGAGCTAGGTTTTACCCTTGATGTGATGCCCACTTGTAGTTCTTCCATGACTGCCTGCAGCATGGCTAAAGGCAAGGGGAAATGAGAGAGCCTGTGTATCCAGTCATCCACCCACCAGAGCATGGGACTGAGAGCAGAAAAGGAAGATGAATAGAAAGCAGTTCAAATCCCAGTCCAAATTCACTGAATAAATTTACAGAACTGGGTAAAATATTCCCTCTTACCTTCAGACCCGCTGTCTCAGCTCTGGAGTCATAACAAGGTGGCTTTGTTTTTGTGATCCAGGCTCCAGTTTGAGGAAGGCAGTCAGTCAGCTGCCCTTGCCCATGGTGGCAGGGAAGGGGGGGTTGCTTTCTCCAGGACAGGCAGTGGGAGCTGGATTTAGGTGTACCATGCACACCTCCATAATTCATCATCTTCTACTACTTTGGTGCTACTGTTATGCTTTTGGTGCTATTTGGCAAGCATGAACCTTTTCCATGGAAGGGATGTTACAACAGAAACAATATGCAATATTTTCCAAATAATTTTTCTGTCACATACTACCTTAAAAAAGAAGTTGATAGTGTATTGTTATCATTTATCCTGTTCTATAATACAACTGCTTGAGAATAGAGTAAAAAAAGAAATAAAGGCAAACTATAACTGCTAGTGTCATTTTCCAGGTGATTTATATTTCAAAGCCTGCTTTCTCATTAAAAGACAAACAAACAAACAAACAAACAAAAGAAAGAGGACCTCTTGACTATAAAACTTAAAAGTGAATTAAGAGTAAACGTGGTAAAGTCTGGCTACATCTAAGAAACCTGTGAAAAATATTGAATTTTTGAAAATATTGAAGTAATATTTGAAAATATTGAAGTATTATTTGAAAATATTGAAGTCCTTGGTAACACTAATAAGAGATGGGGAGGGACTCTTTGTCAGGGAGTGTAGTGATAGAACAAGGAATAAAGCTTTTAAAATAAAAGAGGGTAGATTTAGATTAGATATTAGGAAGAAATTCTTCACTCAGAGGATGGTGAGGCACTGGCACAGGTTGCCCAGAGAAGCTGTGGATGCCCCATCCTTGGAAGTGTTCAAGGCCAGGCTGGATGGGGCTTTGGGCAGCCTGCTCTGGTGGGAGGTGTCCCTGCCCATGGCAGGGGGGGTTGGAACTGGGTGGTCTTTAAGGTTCTTTCCAACCCAAACCATTCTGTGATTCTATGATTCTGCAATAATCACAGTTCGGAAAAATCTTCCTGTCTCTCCCTTGTGTGATAAAAATATTGAAGAAAAAGGAGGTCATAGTGAGAGGTGATATTTTATATTGGATTATGAAGGGAGATGTAAAGGTGCACTAATCTAATTTATTCCAGGTACTGCTGTATGTCTCCATAGGAGATAAATTACAAGCAAAAATCACCAGTGGAAAAAAAAAAATATATGTGAGAAAGAATAAAAATCTTGAATTATTCAGCTTTTCAGTAGAAGGACTATTGTAAAACCACCCATTATTACCCAACTTTCCCCATTTACAGGTCCTATTCCTGGTTCTGTATAATTTTTCTGAACTCTTCACTTGGACAAAATTTTCCATGTCTAGTGTCTGCTTTAGGCCACATTATTTATGGAAAAATACATCCAAAAATGATTCACTCAGTTCCAGGTAAGAGGTTAGTTAAAAATACATTGTTTTTCACACAGTCAAAATGTTCTGGCTGCTTTCCCCTGGAAAAGCACTCAAGCACCCCCCTCATTTGAAACATGTTGTAGAAATTGGGCTTGGGCAGCACAAAGGATGTTAGGAAAGGGGTACTATGGCAGTGCAAGTGTGCTTAGAGAACAATCTAGAATATTATTTGCAGAAAACCAGCAAGTCCAGTAGTCTCCCCACCGAGGTGCTGCCAGCAGATGTCTGTCAAACGTGTTGTTGTGTCACGCATCTTTTTCCCCTCTTCACCATCCACCACTCCTGTGCAGATCCCTGCAGACTGTTCACATCTGGGGGGAAAAAGTCAGCATTTCTATGCAGTCAGGCTTCCTCTAGCTGGCAGCTCTCCATGACCGTATCCGTGTGTGCCAGGTGCCAGCAGACCACGTGTCACAGCCCAGCTAGAGGAGTGTTCTGCATTAGATACATGTGTGTATTTCTCACTAGTGGACCTTTACCATGAAGAGACACAGAAGGGAACAGGATCACACCATTTGTGCTGTTTGCGTAGTGTCACTGTCAGTGTTATTTGTGAGGACAGACATCTCTATTTGAATATATATCGTGCGTGTGTGCCTGTTGGGGATGCACACTCAGCCTTGCTGCCAGCTGGACCTGGGGACACTCCACTTCGGCATTCCCAACAGTACATGGTATTTCTCAATGTACAGCATGCACCTTGTGTGCTAATGCGAAGACGAAGATGAAACGGGCAAATAACAGGCTGATAAAAACGATAAAAAAAGTATATTTTAATTGTTCACATTAGGTAAAGGCTGAAATGTTGTGGTATTTAAACCCCAAACCCGGCTACTCCTTCAAGCGCCATCCGCTGTTGGCAGACCCGAGCTGAGCGGGCTGGGACCTGACGAAGGCGCCAGCAGGCGGCAGCAGCGACGCACAAAATGGCGGCTGCGGGCGGGCCCGGCCGAGGGGGCGGGCGGGAAAAGGCCGCCGGCAGGGCCGCGGTTGTGCTCCCTGCGGCCACGAGGCGGCGGTGCCTTGGCTTTGGAGCTCTGCTTCGTGTTTGTGTTTCGTTCGTACTCGTCATTTCGTTTCGGTGTGGGGCTGTCCCACGCTCTCAGCTACTCCTACTTGCCTGCTTTCTGCTTGAAAAGCTTAAACGAGGAGTTTAAAAGAGGCTGTTTTGGTGATGAGCTTTTGCCTGCGTAATGTTTTTGGTTTTGCTATGGGATGGGTTAAACATTTTTAAAATAACTGTATTTTACCATTATAATTCTTAGGTGTGAGTTCACACTTCTGGCTCGTTTTTCATATCATTTATTTCCTTTTCCATCTGGGTACAGGCCAAACACAGCAAAGACGATTTAACACCGTGTGGTGGTTTTACTCGGGTGGGCAGCCGGGTTCCACCACAACTGCTCTCTCACTCCCCCTCCTCAAAGGGAAGGGGGGAGAAAATACGATGCAAAGGGCTCAAGGTTTGAGATAAGGATGGGGAGATCACTCATCAATTATTACGGGCAAAACTGACTCAGAGTAGGGAGATAATATTTATTGCCTATTACTAACAAGCTAGAGAAGTGAGAAACAAAGGAGAAAAAAGAAAAAAAAAGCCTTCCCCCCATCCACCCTCTTCTACGTCCTCCCCCCGAGCAGCACAGCGGAACAGGCAATGGGGGCTGCGGTCAGTCCCTAACACTTCATCTCCGCCGCTCCTTTACAGTCGCTCTCTGCCCCTGCTCCACGCGGGGTCCCTCCCACGGGATGCCGTCCTGCCCGAACTGAGCCTGCGGGGGCTGCCCACAGGCAGCAGCTCTCCAAGAACTGCTCCCACACGGCTCCGTACCACGGGGTCCATCCCCCAGGAGCAAACTGCTCCAGCACGGGTCCCCCACGGGCGGCAGCTCCCCCCAGGCCCCCTGCTCCTGCTTGGGCTCCTCTCCACGGGCTGCAGCTCCGGCCCGGGGCCTGCTCCTGCGGGGGCTCTCCATGGGCCGCAGCCTCCTCCAGGCCACATCCACCTGCTCCACCGGGGGCTCCTCCACAGGCCCCAGGAGAACTGCTGCTGCCTGCCTGGAGCACCTCCTGCCCTCCTTCACTGACCTTGGCGCCTGCAAGGCTGTTTCACACTCCTCTCTCTGTCTCAGCTGCTGTTCCCCAGCTGTTTGTTTGTTTGTTTGTTTGTTTCCTTGTCTTAAATCTGGTCTCCCAGAGGCACAAACATTGCTTATTTGCCCTGCTCTGGCCAGCGACGGGGCCCTTATGGGGACATGCTTCTGGATTCTTGCAGAAGCCACCCCTATGGCCCCCCTGCTACCAAAACCTTGCCACATAAACCCACTACGCATCATCCCTTCTAGTTGCCTGTCAGAAGAGGGCATTTGTCCCATCCTTTGAACTGGCCTTTTTAGCCTTTGAAAGCTTTGAGCAGATACTGCATGCAAATCTTCCAGGAGGCAGCAGAGAGTGCTGTTCAATAAGCAGTTATTTCTTTCAGACTAGTTCTCGTTTTAATGAAAAATCTAAAAGGGATAAAGAGTTACTGGACTCTTCCTGCTTGTAGTAAAGTGCCCGCCATCCTTCGCAAACTAAGTGGTGTACCAAGTAATAGCTGATATAGGAGCAAAAGGAGACATGAAGAAGCTTGTGTTTTACAAGCGTTGCATCGGCCTGTGTGCTTGGCAAGTCCATTTCTCCTGGCTGGGTATATCAGCCACACATTGCTTAAACGCGAGCAGGTGCGTGTAGGGAGGAAGACCCACAGCACAACACGGGGAATGTGGCAGTTACCTGTTACCAAGTCCAGGATTCATCCCTTTAAAGTTCCTCCTCTGCAGCTACCCAGCTGCACAGGCAGAGAAGCACCCACATTGTGGTAGTAAGCAGGGCTAAATAAGCAAAATAGCCAAGCAGAGTAAAGTATGTGGCTTTTCTTCTCAGGAGTCAAACAAAATGGAAAAATCTTAACACTAAAAAGAAGAAGATGGTTCTTGTGTCACACCTGATGAGGTGGTAGAGGAATAGGAAAAATCTATCTAGGGCCACAGAATAGGAATGGAAATGGAATGGAATGGAAATCAGAGAAAGGAAATTGCAGTAGGAATATAGATGGGAACTAAGCCCAAATATATGAGGTTAACTCCCAGTCCAGCGAGTACGGATTACAGGCAAATAAATTTTACTTTTCCTGTTAATACAGAATTTGAAAACTGCTACTTTGGGTGAAATACGTTAGAAGAGTTATTCTCAATGAAAGTGACATTTTGGAGAGAACACTCTATAGGAGGATCTATTTTGCTGTCCATTCTGGGTTTGAGGCTGACTAATGATTTTTAAAAATGTTTTTCCATTATGAAATGTTTTCCCCAGCTTGCAAATTCCAAAATTTCTAACCAGTTCCAATGTGAAACAAACACTTTTTAAAACAAATATGCAGACAGACACTCTATGAATCTGCATTAAAGTGGGGGGAGGGAGCAGAAAAAAAATTCTGAGTATTAATTTTGGTAAACAGGTTCTTTAATGGAGTTTTGGTAATAAATATGGTGCATGAAAAAATGCATATACAGAAAAAAAAAAAAAAAAGAGGTACTTGGGAAAGGCATATTTTGTCTTTCTATTTACAAGAGAAGGTTCTTACCCGGTTACCAGACTATCTCCTGCCAGTACAGGAATGTTCCATAAAGTAAACAACTCAAAGATTATATTTCACAGACAATAAAACCCTCAGGACTTCACATAGGAGGTAAACAATCAGTTGGACAGCTTTCATGATCAGAAAGGCTTCTTCCCCATCCTAGCTAAAAAGTGTTAACCTTTAGAGGTATGTTCATCTGGACATATATCTTTAAAAATTTCCCTTGTTGTCTGGTTCCTGTGGTGCCCTTCTCAACTTTCTGACCTGCTTTTCATTATCTTGCCAGCCTTGAAGGTCCAAATCCTCTGCTGCTGATGGATGAGGTAGACTCGTATAGCTCTATAATGGATTCTTATCACCTTATATCAGCAGTGAATCCAGCATGTCAAGTCTAAAAATGTGTCCAGGTTCAGCATTTCAATTACAGTCTCCCCAGAGATGAACAATCTGGAAAAAGTTTCTCCCAGTTTTGTTGCATGATGCCACAAATAATGGCCAATACTTCAGCAGCTTTTATGGCATTCACAGCATATAGCAAACTTGTGATATGATGTCTAAAAGACATAGATATTTATAGAAGATTGCTGTATTCCCCAGAAATGCCTTGCAAGGTTTTGGACAGGTTATGAACAAGTTTTTAAATCCTATCCCACTTTAATACCTTAAGACATTCTCTGATGACAACCAATCATACAATCTTAAAATGACCAGTCAAAAAGAAAAATATACTTCATGACATCTCTTCTAGACATGGGAGCAGACGTTTTCAGTAAAACCAACATGAGACCCTTAGAAATGCTATTTGTCATGATGATGTAAGTATTTTTAATGCATTTTCTCTTGCGCTGATAATCTATGCTTAAATAAAACTGAAAGCCATTTGAGATTGTCACATTATCCTTGCTCCTTCGTAAAACTATACTCTTCACAGCATTGTGTCAAGCTGTAAGAACTTTTTATTCTCTGATTCCTTAGTAAGGGCAGGGGAAGGAGTCAGCAACTTGGATTTAGTCAGGTTTCCTTTCAAGAGTGAAAGTTTCCTTTTCCAGTGCAGTGAAAAATAGTTACACTTCTTTAAAATAACTGCAAACAGGGAAGTTAAATCATGATTAAATAATGACAATGTGCTGAGGAAATGCTTGCCCAGGTCTATAAAATCAGAAGGCAGAGTAATATTTTTGCTTTGGCAAAATTTTATAAGGGAATCATAAACTACCTGCAATGAGTCTGCTTGGTGGTTAATTAGTAAGAGAACCACATTCAGCTTCCAGATGTTTTCTTGCTCACTAGGATGGAAGAAGCTGAAAGCATTTACAAGGTGATATATATGTAACCCATGGGAGACATAAATAGAAAAGGAGAGCACTGTCTCACAAAAGGCAATTTATTTTGCCAGTAACTCTCTGAATCTCAAGGAGTAGTTATAAAATCTGTTTGTGTTTTACAGTAAGAGTTTTCTGTCTCTCAGGGCTCACATCAATGCTACAGTTAAACCCTTTTGTTAGTGAAATAGCACTGTGTTGTCCTTGGTCAGACTTGGTGCCCCAAATTCAATGTTACATGAGTCTTCTGCATACAGAGTAGGTGGCAATTGTGAAAATATATCTGCTTAAAGTACATAACTCTTTCAGTATGAGTGTGCAAAATGTTCCTTGACATGAAATACTGTCAGGGGAGAGCTGTCCCTCCAGGAGGACCCGTGTTCTGCACTGGCCTCCTCTGTTACAATGAGCAACCAGAGGCTTCAGCTAGCTTGAAGGTAGGAGGAGGGAATAACACTTGGCATCATTTAAGGAGCTGTGACATATCCGAGGTAATATCAACAATATGTAGGAATGCATGATAGCTGTGGGAAGGGGGCTGTTAACTTTATCATGACAATAGGAACAGCCTCCCCCACCCCTCTGCCCATCACTCAAAACAAACTTTATAAAATCAGCTGAGGCTTAAAATACAAAAGAAAATATATAACTCGAATGAAAAATGTCCTACTGCATGTTCTGTATCTTCAGTGATTAAAAGACTGTGATAGTCCAAGATAATCCTAAATTGATCAAGGTCAAAGCAACACTCTCCCCAAAAGCATGCTCATCGAGCTAAGAACTGCTGCAGTATGGATCCATTTAGGTAGCTGTCTATATGCTACCTATGACTTAAGAAAAGTTGATTTCTGCAATATAATCTGGACATGAACTTAATAATCAAATGATAATAGAAATAGTTAGATTCAAATAAAAATAAATGGCAGCAGTTTAATTCTAATAAGTCTGGGAGATGAAAGGTGCTGCCTGTCCTAGCTAACACAAGCCCTTCTCTGTCTGTCCTGGACTCTCCCAGTCAAGTAAGCAAGGAATTGCACAATGATTTTATTCTGGGAGGTGGTGGTAAGGCAGTTGCTGCCATCTGAGACTGTAACATTATCACTTATAAACTCCCAGCATACCAGCCTTCTTTCTGAAGTCATTTATTTACATTTTTAGGGTTTTCTTTGTTTTTGACTAAAAAGATGCCTATTTAATTCAACAGTTTAAAAAAAAATCAACAATACAGTTTTGATCTTAGTGCTTTTAAAAGAACACTTCAACAAGCATTTAATCATCCACCTCTGCACCATTCATCATCATTCCTAATTGTGAAACATCCAAAGTATGTTAAAATGAAGATTTTGCTTATAATACAGGTATTTATAGTATACCAAACATTTTCTCTATATCAGAGCAACTACCCTCCTTTTCAGTTAAAAATTCACACTTTATTTGACCCTTTACTTTCAGCTGTCATGCATATTTAAAATTCATGTTATATATGCAATCCAACTACAGGGTTTCTTCAGTTCAGAGTTCCTGTCATATAGCAAAATGGATTGTTACCAAATTTTGTGAGCATATTTTAAAAACAAGGAAACATATTTCACCTACTCCTTGTCAGTTGCGTGGAGACTCAAGGAAACTTGAAGGGCAGCCATGAAAAACCTGGTGGCCCTGGTCAGTTCCAAACCTGCTCACCATGGCCAAGGGGCAAAAAGCAGCACAGCCTCTGAGCTTCCCAGTGCACAGCCAGCAAAGAAGTCATCACCGAAGTGATAAACGAGGTCATCATCACTGCAGCAAACACTGGAAAGGCAGGGCATGGAGCAAACAAAATTCGCCTGAGGGAATGGGAATGGTTCACTCACCACAGTTATCTGGGAAAAACTTCATGTTCCCTTGTATATTTTTACAGCTGTGGTACATGTAGTCTTGAACATTTTTACAGATAGTCTTGAAAGTAGTCAGATTTAGCTTAGCAACTGGAAGCAGGAGTTGCCATTCTCTTCTGCTTCCTACAGTTACATAAACCAGGGCAAAGTAGAATTTAGAACAATTATTGTTAATGATGGCATTTAAAAATCACTTTCCATCATTTAATGTTGGCACTGACACACCATACAGAAGAATACAGCCCTCCATGAGCATTGCCTCACATTGGTAATGCTCATATTATCTTACATTGAAGAAGAGCAGGATGAATAGGAGAAGCAACCACAAATTTAACAAACATATTTGTACCCGTTAAAAACTTGCAGTGTAACTGAAAATGCTTTTCGATATTGAAATCTCTGCATATAATATAAACCAAGTGCATGGTAGGAAGAACCACATCTGAAGGCAGGCTGAAAGAGTTGGGGTTGTTCAGCCTGCAGAAGAGAAGGCTCCAGGGAGACCTTATAGAGGCCTTCCAGTGCCTGAAGGGGGCCTACAGAAAAGCTGGGGAGGGAATCTTTGCCAGGGAGTGTGGTGATAGGACAAGGAGTAATGTGTGCTTTAAAGTAAAAGAGGGTAGGTTTAGATTAGATATAAGGAAGAAATTCATCACTTAGAGGGTGGTGAGGCCCTGGAACAGGTTGCCCAGAGAAGCTGTGGATGCCCCATCCCTGGCAGTGCTCAAGACCAGGCTGGATGGGGCTTGAGCAACCCGGTCTGGTGGGAGGTGTCCCTGCCCATGGCAGGGGGGGAACCAGGTGATCTTTGAGGTTGCTTCCAATCCAAACCATTCCATGATTCTATGATTCTATGATAAGTAGAAGTAAATATAGTAAATAATGTTTCCAAGCATACCATTATGGAGGAAAGGATATTGAGTATACATTGGGAGATCCATGAGTTACTGAAAAGAAGCATGAAAAAAGTAAAAGCATGAAAAATGTAATACCTCCCTGTAAAAAGGTACAAGTAGATGACACATGGCGTGTGGTTTTTTTTTTTCTGAAATATTTACAAGCAGTGAGTTCCTACAGCCCAAGACAGTCACCAATATGTAAATGCTTTGGAAAGCTCTGATCCTCAGTGTTTTATGCCTTGGCATCCTAGGGCAAGCAGAGCAGGTGGCTGGATGCAGGTCCCCAAGGTTGCAGGCCAAGACCTCCATCCCTTCAGGCCCAAAGACTCAATGGTAAGAAGAGAGCTGAGAAAGGAGAGTTAAAAATTGTGTTTGAAGCCAGTTTTCGTTGGTCAGTTGGTTGGTTAGGGTGCATATGTCCATAAAATGACAAGCCTATTCCTAAGCATGTTATGAACAGCAGTGACTTGACTAAAATAACTTAGCACAACAGCTTTACGAGGCATGGGAGTCAGTGAGCCCTGCATCATGGTCACTGGTTCTCTCCACCCTTTCCTCCACCCCTTGGTTGGTGAGTCTGGTTTTCTGGGGACAGACTGTCTGTCTGTCTGCATGGGGCTGCCATGCAGGCAGCTGGTGGGATCACCTGTACCACAAGCACTTTGCAGGGGCCGAAGAAAGGGAAAACTCACAGCTGCCCCCACTACTTTGATCAGCCTGTGGCATGCTCAGTGTGCCCATGGGATGCTGGTCTCTGGGAGACCTGATGCTCCTGGGGGTCCCTACAGCCCAGGGAAACCTCTGTGGGGATGGAGGAAGCAGCCCAGAAGAGGTCTTCGTGTCACAGCTGTCATTTTCTTTCAACTTCCTTCTATGCTAAAAAGTTAAGGACAAATTTGCTTTCTCTCTCTTTCAAGGGAGACATAAATGTACCGAAAAGATTCAATGGGAGGCACAGGGCAGAAGGAGTGGAAATTCTTCAAAGTGACAGAAGGAATAATTGGTCTAAAAATAGTCCCATTCTGCATGAAGAGAAGAAAGGGGAGAATGAGGCCAGTGTTTCTGCTAGGTTTTGTTTATTAAATTTGTGCCTCTTCAGCATCTGGGATAATGTGGCTATACAGCCCCTCCATTTAATCAGCCAGGCTGGTTACTCAGCCAGACCTCCCCAGTGGCAAGATGCAATCCCAGCACAGTTGCAGTCCCACCAGCTGGTCATGGCTCTGCTTCTGGTGCTTGCATCAGTCCGCACTCACACCCAGCTTAGAGGTCACTGTGCTCCAAGCACCAGTGGGCAGGTGTGGGGTCGTGCGTGGGACCTGCAGAGGAGATGCTCTTCCTTTTAGGGGTAAACCAAAGAGCTACGTAAACTACAGATGCTCCCTTTTCAGTATTCCTGAAGCGTGGTTTTATGATAAACATACAAAATCACAAATGGTCGTTGGTTCAGATAATGTGAATATCTGAAGAGAGCCATATACTCATAAAATGGAAGCTCCATAATGAATAAATATAAATACCAAATCGAACTAAATAGCATAAATAGGATAGACAGGCAATTAGACAGATAGATAGCATACAGGTGGCAGGCAACTGGCCCATTGTGTGGGAAATCTGATTTAAGGAGAATGAGACTTTCAGCTGCTGTACCAGAATGCGACTTCTATCCTGCTACAATATTCATATATTTAGCTTCTCACTAGAAACTCTTAATACATTTCTTCACACAGAAAAGCTTTGAGTGGCAATTTTTTTACAGTGAGGTATTACATTTACTTGTTTCGTGCTTTTTTTTATTATTATTTTTATTTTCTATATTTACTTCTAAATATCGTAGAATCACATAATCATGGAATGGTCTGGATTGGAAGCGACCTCAAGGGACACCTTCCACTAGACCAGGTTGCTCAAAGCCCCATCCAACCTGGCCTTGAGCACTTCCAGGGATGGAGCAGTTGCTCTTCCTCTAGCCACCAATACTGTAACCCCATCATAGAAGGCCACCGGCTTTGTCAGGCATGATCTGCCCTTGGTGAAGCCATGCTGGCTCTCATCAATATAACTATCACGAAAACTTTGGGTAACCAGAGAATTCAAGAGTATGTGCTTTATCATTGTCCAGTATTGAAAGAAAACCAGAGAAATCTGTGCCTGAGAGCTTATTCATGTGCAGTGTGACTTACTAATTGTTTGTACCACCTATTTTTTTTTTCCAATGGCATGAAATTAGCTTGTAGCACTTCTCACCTTTATCCTTGCTTTGAATTTTAGACAATTTTAGACTTTCAGATTTCATTTATTTTCTTGTTCAAAGTTTCTTTCATAATATAATGTGCTTAAGTTTGTTTTGGATCCTTCAGCTGGAAGTATCCCAGAACTGTATCAACATATCTATATTTTTATTTACTTGTGAAGTAAAATTTTCCTTTCTGTTCCTCCGTAAGTTATAAAACAGTTGCAGGTTATGCAAAAAGGAGCCTTTAGTGCATAAGGCAGATCTTCCAGATACACTGGCAGCTATCTCTCACAGACGTCCTTTCTGAGCCAGCATTGCTTTACATCATCTCGTGGCACACTGGCTGTCAACAACAAATACCCATCTGTTCTCTTGCTATTAGGATGGGTGCCCATGGAAAGGAAATCCCCTTAGATAAGAAACAGCTTCAAATCAGAGAACAGCCAAGTAAATGGAAAATAACCCTAGATCTGCTTTATCTTAATTACAAACCAAGTCTGCAAAAGATTGGTGCCAGTATCCCGCATGTCTACTAGTAAATACCTGAGAGACCACATTGCAATCAAAAGGGCTCCGCAGTCTAACACACATGCTCTTTTCTCACTTATTCCTCTGTTATCTTCCATCTCAGTCCCTGGCAAGAAGTTGTTCAAATGTCAGTGGTGCTCACTGGACTCCGTGATAACTTAGCTGGAGGATGACCTAGGTTTTTATGTTCAGAAAAGATCTGTACCAATAATCAGAAGATTGTTGTGCCTATAATTCACCATCACCATTGTTTGGTTTTCGTTTTTCAACCATTTATATTTGGGAACACAAAACAGAAAAGCACAATTCTGCTGGCAGAAAGGAGACATTTAAGTAGTTACAATTAAGCAGTTACAATTCTTTATTGAAACTTCAGGTTTTGATATGAAAAAAAATATCTGTATACACTTTTTCCTTCCCTTATCCTGCACCAATAGGAAGGATAACAGAAAATAACATTGTCCAGATACATCTAGAGGAAGTAGCTGCCCAACAGTGGCAAAGAAACTCCCCAGGATCTGGTGGGAGTTACTCTCTTACTCCAAGCGCAGGCTGTGGCATCAGGAGGATTTAGTGGGCCCTGTGAACCTATGTCTTCACAGCTGATTTTAAACTCCCTTTATGCATACATTTCATAATGAGATTGTTATAGCTCCTAGAAATTTAATCTAGCATTGATTAATTCCCACATTTCTCCTTGAGGCATTAGTGTCTTCAATGCCTTTTCTCTGTGTAGATTATCACACAAATTGTCATTTTGGCTATCCACAATGTAGCCTTGCCAGCTCTATGATGCTTTCCTTCTCACATCTCAAATGCAAACAAGACAGTTTCCAAATCCTCTCCTTAGTTTCCTTCTGATGTGATAGCTCTTTGCATCAGAACGGCCTGTGCTCATTAAGAGGTGTAACTTCACAAACAAATGCAAGTACTTGTGTTTAACAACCAGTGACCCAGACAACTGGTTCAACTCAGCTAAATCAGGTTCTTGATCTACTCTGGATTCACCACACTGCACAAGAGTACTCAGTAACATAAAATGCCCATTTACACAGGTTAGTTTTAGTGCAGGTGTTACAGCAGTCGACATCCAAAACAACTGATTTTTACAACCACACTCCAGTAAAGTTTATGCAGCACTGCAGAAAATTATAGTGAACTGTAGCTACAGAGTGGATATAGAAATAAGTTTTTTTGAATGGTCCAAGTCCTTTTCCACTGTGTTCCGTAATTTCATTGGGGAGCAACAAATTAGGAATCTTTAGGGAATCTTCCCTGCCAAACACCATCTGAGTAAAGAAGATATGGATTTACACATAACTAACTAAATAAATAAAAAGTCATACACACGGGCCACAAAAATAACCTCTTAATCAACCGTTTGGCATATTGTGATTCTCAGCGTGTGCTACCAATAGCTGCTGGCAGGCTTGTACACAGGTTCCCTGTGCATGCCAGAGCTTGGCTGTGAAATTGATCTTCATCACTGCTGCTATCCGTGTGGAATACAGCAAAGGTGTGCCTAGCCCTCACCAAAGCTTTATTTGGCCTACCCATACCTTAAGACAAAAGAAACATGTTGAATTGTCAGGGACTAAGGAAGACATGAAGAGAGAAGAAACGGGGAGAGAAATCCCTACCAAGTCAAGGATTCCTTGTACAGGAATCATCATGAGGAGGTTTGGGGTTCTGTCCCCTCACACCTGTAGTGCTCCCTTCTCTTGGGAGGAGAGACCGATTAGCAATGTGTTGCTTCTAGAAATGTCCCCCGTGAATGACCCCTTCCTGTGGCTTCACTGCAGGTGTCAGACATGCCCAAATACATGTTTGCAAGACTTGTCCTTGCAGCAATGACTTCATAACCTGCAGATGTCAAGAACCAAGACAAAATAATATAGCACACTCCAGGCTGAATGTGGTTAACGAAGTTGCTTTTAGTTTATTAATTTTACCCATATACATAGTTGGTTTTGAAAACACCATGTGAAGAACCAGGACAAAGGGTAACAAAATGGTATGTGAAAAGATTTCAATACGCAACGTGATGGTGTACCTACTGTGTTTTATATATACTTTACATTGAAAACCAGATAAACCACAGTTCTCAGAGGAAGTACACATTTTATTTTGAACTAGCGAATTTAGTTTATTAATATGTAAAAAAATAAATCTACAATAGCAACAGTGCAAACACATCAGAACTTGCATGGCATACAGAACACAAATGAATAAAAATTATTGTACAAAGGGTCCGATGTTTCCTATGGTACTGGCTGTGATATGTACAACAAACAACAGGGCGACGAATAAACTGCAACTTAAACAGGAAGATGAGCTGCATATTACTTGTTCTGTCTTGTATGGCCTCTCTATTTCAGGGGGTAAAGCCGTCATGCCCTGGAACTGCAATTAAAATAAAATAAAACAGTTTCATCATATAAGATTAGAAATCTATTTTACTCTCTAACTAGTTAGCAAATTGCATGAGACTCTATTGTTAGCTTTGTATTGCGGTTGTGACTCTTATTGTGGAGACATCAAACTCCGTAAAAATATTAATATATTGCACGCCAAATGATCATCCAGTGTGCAGATCCATTGTTCTCAGCTTGGGAACAATTGCACACACTGGCATCCTCTCCTATAAAGCAAGGCCAGGCTTTTGTTTGTTGATTCGTATGACCTTGTTTTGGTTTGTGGGACTGTTTGGTTGGTTTTGTCTTTGTTTTCATCTTTCTGGAAGGTGAAAATGGAAGATTACAGCATTACAGTGCTTTTGGTATATTGGATGACAATTGAAAGCATTCATTGGTACATACAAGGCTTATACTTGCATGTAGAAGCCAGTTAATTGTGCACACATGTTCCACAGAATGGTTGAGGCTGGAAGGGAGCTGTGGACGTCATGTGGTCCAACCCCCCTGCTGAACCAGGGCCACCTAGAGTAGTGTCATATTTCTATATATTTAGCATTTTTATGCTTCCCTTAGAATTCAGTGCAATTTTTATGGAGGTTGCGTACCTACTTGCCTCTCCTGGCTTTGACATGAAATGAGAGAGCTTTGGGTACACCACTTAGTTACGCATTTCCAAATGTACTCCCTACTTACATGGTTTAATTCTTGAATTAAAGGAAACACTGACAGGTTTATGGTGAAGAAAAGAAGTTCTGTGAAAAGAGAGCCCCTGGGCATAAGCATTTTTGAAAGTTTGAATGGCCACCTGTACAGTATGCGCTTGTTTTTCCATGTTGCAATTATTCTTCATTGCAGAAAAAAATAATCTAAATATGGATTTATTCTTAGCAAATACAACACAAAGCTGAAACGGATCAGGAAGCCATCCCTTCAGCAGGATGAAGATCTTATCAAATTAATTCCTCCACTTCAAGTTTTTCCTTCTTGTAACAACTCACTGATTGTTTGGACATTCATGTTAAATCTGTTCTTGATTTTGTTGAGGACGGCCAATTACACATAATATTACTAATAAGAGAAGGAAAAGGAAAGAGTCCTAATCGTATCTTTGAAGAATATGCCCAAGTCATTTGAAATAGGAAACTAATGATAAAAAGGAAGAACTAAACACTCTCATTTCCAGTTAACTCGCTCTTTGAATATGTTCTTTAAGTTGTAAGTATTGTTCCTTCATCCTGTAAGATAAAGGGGAACAGCATTTTTCAGAAAGCAAACTGCTTAAAAAATGATGCCTATCCCCTTCTGATAAAATTTCCATGTGTTTTCCATCTTCTTAACTTGTCCTTTGACAAATAATCAGTGAAAGAGTAGCTAAGCAGTTGCTACTAGCTAGCAGTTGCAAAGGTCAAGAAGCTTAACCAAAAACAGTGAATAGTCATATGTATTATCATCACATGTAGTCAATCACATGTAGTAAATGAGTACTTTTCACAGAAGGTCTGTAGTGTCTACTGACATTTAGATTAAATAATAACCTACTGAGTAATTATTTTTATCTTACATTTTCTCATCAAGAAGTTAAAATCTTCCAAAGGTGCACAAAAAAGAGAGAGTGCTAATGCACTGGTCCACTACTATAGACATCTCTTAAGACACAAGACCAACATAAAAGTGAGAGATATTGGAAGACTGTTCATATAGCTTTAGGTGGTTTAAGAGTTAAGAAGTCGGATTCTTGAGGCTTCCTTATGCAGTCAATATGCCTTCCCCTACAAAGTGATTCAGAGAAGAAATTTGATTCAGGAATTTCAAATCCTCCATTGCAAGGCCCTAACATAAGACCCTGACAATAGAGGGAGCCAATGAAAACTAGCTTTCTAACTTGGTTGCTTAACCTGGATACATACGGTTACTCTTTCATCTGAGTCCTAGGCACAGTGGAAAAGTCCATATTCCTATCACTGAACCCAAATCCTGACCAAAGCTCCAGCTTTTCTATTCTTCTTAAACACTTCTAGAACTTGAGTTACATGAAAGCATTGATAAAGCATTCTCATCATTTGTTATTGCAGGTCTTCAATGGCCATGTAAAGAGTCTGAAGCCAGGTACTTATTCATAATCAAGCACAGTAAATCCCATTTGTTTCATGGCATTGTAGCCTCCTTTTTAAGACTTAGAAAACTTGATAGGAATAGACTTACCGACCATTCTGCATTATCTGTTTTTGAACATCTCACATTCACTGGTAGTTTAAGCACAAGCTCATTATAGGAGAGACCCTCTGATCTGGACCACTTGAACTTGTTCATTGCATCCATAAATGACAGATTTTTGTATTGCTTAGGACTCTTGATAATAAAAGGCCAAGTCCTGAAGAAAAATAAATACAAAGAATTAAAAAAAAAATAGATAAATGTCATCAAGTTGGAACTGATAAGGGAAAGCTTTGGGAGAATTTACTCAGAAAAACAAAGCACTATTAATATATATATGTATACCTAATTCACATTCTCACCTAATTTCTCTCCTAGTGAAACTTGACATAGTGTCACTAACAGACCTATGAAAGTTTGTCATCAGTTTAGAACTTGCCACCATATGCTTTTAAAAATGAAGGATTTTAAGTTAAGAATTACATTGCTGATCTCATTTACAAACTGAATACACAGGCTATCCAAAACAGATCTTCTATTGTAATCCCACCACCGGGGAAAAGAAAAAAGAAAAAGAAAAATCACACTCTCTACTAAGCTTGACAGACTGTTTTAAAGAAATGTTTGCCATTAGGAAGCTGCTTCCAGATTGCTCTGCCAAGCTCTGGTCGTAACTCAGATAACAAGTCAAACTTCATCCGAGCGCAAGGGTGCTAGGTTGGCAACAGTGCCAAAAGATCAAATGACAATAACCAGTGTTCTGGACGTTGTCTTTTGGCATGTCCCAGTGCCCTGGCTAAAAGAGAACTTTTGGCAAAGGTTGGGATAGAGAGCTGCTGCATTGCTCTAAGAGGGCTGAAAATTCACCAACATTTGGCAAAACTCTCCCTGAACAAGTGGGGTCAGTCCATTTCCCTACCACCATCCTGAGATGTGGGAAGGGAAGGAATGCCTTTGTCTTTCATTTAGTAGAGAAAACTCAAATATAATAATGAATTATTTTTTTTTTAAGTAAATAAAACCTTTTCCATTTTTCTTGCTTTGTCTTGACTCTGTTTAAAAACAGAAAGTTATGTAAACTTTGTGCAAAAAAATAAAGTGGCTAAAACTTTAACTAACCTAATTATTAGTTTAAAAACACACTGAAGCACATGTTATCTTTTTAAAACTGATGGACCTGTGTTATCTTGCAGTATGCTGTCTCCCATTTGCTTTGGTTAAAGGGTTGCCTATGCCAAAGTTCAGCTCCACTCAATATATAGGCACGGAGGACATAATTTTAATCAGACACCTATTTTACACTATTGTAGCCCAATCACTTTAATCTCAACTCCTCATGATTTATACCACTGTCTGGGCCACCAGTCTGAGGAAGAAAAGGAGTTTTAAAGTGAGCCACCAGTGCCTTGATCCTGCCTCCAGCTGCCTTCATGTGTAAGTCAAGAGAGACTTTAAAGCAGTCAGTGAAGCAATTTCAGTGTAAAACTGACACAAGAGAGATGAGTATCAGGTCACATATCCTTAGGCTGACAGACTTTAATGAAACAAGAATTGTGGATTAGGTCATAAATACTAGAGGCATTAATAATCTCTTCTTCTAATTACTCTTCCATTTGCAGCAGACAGTCTGCATACTTACTCTATTCAAAACATCTTTATTTCCCCAGGCCAAATGTGCATTTTTTTCTTAAGTACAGTTATCATGAATGAGCACTCAAGAGAGCATACAATTGTTAGAATATTTTCTTTATAACCTCAGAAAGACTCTTCTAGCTAGGACTGATTTAAAAACTGTGTTCTCCCTGTATTAAAAAGGATTGTAAGTAGAAATATCATTAAAACTGAAGTAGACATTGACTGAATTCTGACTGTTTCAGACTCTTCAGTCTTGGGTGTAAACTTCAGAACTAAGACCAGTAAGCCTGTACATCAAATTACTTTGCAGTTAGAGTTTTATATTTATTTTTCTGTATTTCATTCATTTGGGAACTGTCCCTTTCAGACTATTCCCACACTATGTCTGCAGTCACTTCCACTGCTGATCCTCTACTGAGATGCTTTCATTTGGGGCATTGTAAGGAACATTTAATATCTAAAAAATATGCTATTCATTGATTTTTATATCTTCACACACATATATCCTGTTCATAGTAGGCTTCTTCCCATCTCCTATAGAAGTCTAAATTTTCTGTTAGATCCTGGAAATCACAATTGCTCACAGTGAGCAATATCATTGTGCAGGTCAACCTAGTGAAATGAGAAGGGCAGAAAAGTTAGATCTAACAACTCAGTGCGAGACATGTTTTTGCCTAGGCCTTCATGATGAAGGCCAGCAAGAGTTCTGCTGACTTAATGAATGAATTGCAACACCTGATTTAACTTTCCTCCCTGTGCTACACCCTCTGCAAACTCACTGGCCAGCAGCCAGATGCCAGATGAATTGCATGGACCTTCATGATGTTTATTACAGATCCAGAGTTGCCTAAATAGTAACAGTACCCTACCACCCGCACCACTTACAGAGGGGATATTGAATATTTGTGGCCCACTGAAGTAGTCAGAACCTACAACAGAATGATATTACCCCTTTCAAGCTGAGCAGCATGCCAATGTTCAGCATTTTGTAGGTTATTTCTGTAAGGAAGAAAAACTGATGATAGGGGGGTTTCTTTCTGACACAGTCCTGTTTACCTCTCAAAAATGTGCAGTGACCTGTTTCCCTGAAAAGCAGGAATCAAAGTCTCAGCAGACAGTGTCTTTGCACAGAAGTGCAACCTTCTGCAGTCAACAGCTAACCAAAATACTCTTTTCTTCCTCTTGGCTAGATTCGTACCAGTTTTTCTCCATTTTTCTCTACTCACTTTGTATATCATTTTCTGACTTATTCTGCCAAAGCTCCATCTCCCCATCATGGTGCTTAGCTACAATTTTATCTTTTACTATGAATGATTTAATATTCTCTCCCCTCCATTTTTTTCTAATTTACAACTTCTTCCCATTTTGTGCATTCTTGTCAGCGTCACTGAAAAAGCACTGAGCTCCAGATGTGAGAAACAGTTCTAGTATCAATTGTCCTCTTGGTTGCATCGATCAGCTGCAGCAGAATTAATGACAACAGATCTACACAGGCTAATTCAACTCTCATGCTCCCAAACTCCTACTTTTTCAAAATTATCTATATATCCTTTATTTCTGTAATTGAAACACTGATATGTTTTGATAAACATTTGAAACACTGATATGACATTGATACTTTTTTTTTTTGATGGTTGTTGGTGGGGTAACTGCTGTAAGAAAAAAATGTTTGTTTAACAGAAGAAATAGATTTTCAATTAAAAAAAAAAGACACAAAACAATAAAACAATTTGGCAGGAGAAATAAGTAGTTCCACAGGTTGTTCACCAAAATGAGGTGGCACGAGTGATCTTGCAACACATTGCACTGTCTGAAAGAAATAAGGGTTGTATAGAAATGACCCTGTAAGATTACAGATTAAAGCAACACAGATAGAGGTGCTGTACGTATTCATAAACGTTTTACTTGCCTGACTGGTCTATAGATTTCCTTAACACCAATGAACTGGAGTTGCTCCATGATGTCTGGAATACTTGCACACCGTGTGAGGTTGATTCGTGGGTAATAGAGCAGATATGACAGGCACATTTCATTCCTGGTGCTCAGACCACCCTGAAAATGGGATTTTTCTTTTAATCAAGATAGCATTAGAATTCCACAGATAGAAACACTGATTAGCATTTATATGTTAATGAAATGTGTATCAGGAAGCCCGATTCAACAGGTTTACCTTTCACATTAGGTTATCAAGTAAAAAGAAGATTTTACATAATTAATTACAAAATATACTGCAAGCTCAAACAACAACTCCTGAGCTTAAAAAATGTCAGAAGGAACACCTATCAATAAAATAAGCCTCCAGTTATGTTGAAGAGTGTGATCTGAGAAGTTCAGATTTACTTTTGGTTGTTTCCATGGTTCTTATATGTACCATGTTTCAGAAAGATGTCTTCAAAATGGAGCAGATTTAGGAAAAATCTAGTAAGATAATTAGTCTTTTTAACAGGAAATTAAATGAGCTTTGCCTAGTAAAAAGGAGGAAGGGATGTAATATGTTTCTATATAGACTACATATTTTGATAAAGAGTAAGAAAGAAAAAGAGTTATGTATTATACTATATAGTTATATGTATATTATATAGTTATGGTTTTTATATTTATATAGTTATATTTTATCTAGTAAAACAGATTTGTGGGACTGTTCCCACAAATCTCATAAATACATGAAGCAGGGCACAAGAGCTAGTGTAATCACCACACAGGAAAACAGGACTACCTGGACTTGACCCTGAAGTATGACAGGATTGAATAATTAAACTCCAACTGCTTGCTTTTCACTAGTAAACATCAGTAACAAACAGAAAGCAGCTGATTTAATTCTGCACAAGGATACAAGGATCAGCAAACTCTTTCCATACATTTTGAGGTATTCTGTTTAACTGAAATTCTTAAAACTCCATGCAAGGCTTTATGAAATTCTCTTTTCCTATCAGCATTCCAACCTGTGCACCTTCAGAAATATTTATTTCACTGCCTTGCTACATGCTGTTATGCACCAGTTTGTGAAGTGTCATACCAATTAAAATTACAATATTCAGTTAACTTACCACCGAAAAGTAAGCTAAGACCACAGACCATAGATTTACTACAGGACACCTTCTTTTTGAAGAGTGCTTTACTAGGGAAGCACACTAGTGTGCTTCAACATACACCTTTTTTTAATATGTTTCATTGTTTCTATGCATATTTCACTCAATTAAGATACAGCTGGCACAACAAAAACTGAAAGGACTTGATTCTCTATATTTGCACAAAATGTCTAGTATACAGATAAACAAAAACATAATACAATGGGTGAACAATTGGCTGACCGGTCGGGCTCAAAGGATTATAGTAAATGGTGGTCACAAAACTAGTGGGCTTCCCCAAGGCTCCATTTTGGGGTCAGATTTCTTTATTGTTTTCGTAAATGACTTGGATGCAGGACTTGAAGGTATACTGAGTAAGTTTGCAGATGACACTAAATTGGGAGGAGCTGTTGACTCTGTTGAGTGTAGAAAGGCACTGCAGAGAGATGTTGACAAATTAGAGAACTAGGCAGTCACCAACAATATGAATTTTAACAAGAACAAGTGTCAGATTCTGCACCTGGGAAGGGGCAACCCTGGCTATACGTACAGACTGAGGAATGAGAGGCTGGAGAGCAGCCCCACAGAAAGGGATCTGGGGGTTTTGGTCAATGGCAAGTTGAATCTGAGTCACCGGTGTGTCCTGGCAGCCAAAAGGGCCAACAATGTCCTGGGTGCATCAGGCACAGCACTGCTAGCCGGATGAAGGGAGTGATTGTCCTGCTCTGGTACACCCTAACCTAGAGTACTCTGTGCAGTTTTGGGCACCACAATATAAGAAGGACATAATATTATTAGAATGTGTCCAAAGGAAGGCTACGAAGATGGTGAAGAGTCTAGAAGGGAAGATGTACGAGGAGTGGCTGAAGTCCCTTGGTTTGTTCAGCCCCGAGCAGAGCAGGCTGAGGGGAGGCCTCATGGCGGCCTGCAGCTTCCTCACAAGGGGAGCGGAGGGGCAGGCGCTGAGCTCTGCTCTCTGGGGACAGCGACAGGGCCCGAGGGAACGGCATGGGGCTGGGACAGGGGAGGGTCAGGCTGGGTGTGAGGGAAAGGTTCTGCACCCAGAGGGTGGTCGGGCACTGGGACAGGCTCCCCAGGGAAGTGGGCACAGTGCTGAGCCTGCTGGAGTTCAAGAAGTATTTGGACAATGCTGTCAGACACATGGTCTGATATTTGGGTGGTTTTGTGTGAAGCCAGGAGTTCGACACACGATCCTTGTGGGTCCCTTCCAACTCAGGATATTCTGTGCTTCTATGATTCTATTTTGCGTTTTTTCATACACCTACTGCATATGCCTACATGCGTCTGATGATTCAGCAAGAGCTATCCCTATGCTCTGGATGTCATGACCAACCAGGTCTTCCCTATTAAACAGATCTCACCTCCTGGAGATCTGGATCCAGCCCCTCCTGAGGACGAGGGATCAGCCCCTGGCAAAAGGCAGGTGCCTGCAGCTATGCCTGTCCCTACATGTAACAGGTTTGGCCTCACTCCCTGGTTTCGCAGTCAGCTGGCACAGTCCAGCTGCTGCAGTAGCTACAAGCGCGCGCAGGCAGAGCACCCACTTCTGCCCTGCTCTGGGGATAGCAGCTGCCAAGGAGGGTCTTTGCAACTCTTGGCCAACGTACGCAAAGTACTTATTTGAGCGGTTAGCTGCTGGAAAACATGATAAACATACCACACCAAGGTTCATGGCTCCCAGCTGCCTCATCTTAGGCATGCCTCAGTCCTACTTTAGGCGCAAGTGGTCTGATCTTAGTCATAGCATAAGTGAAAATCAATATTTAAGAACTCGTAATTACAATTTCAGGGAAAGATGGATAACAAGTTCATAAAAATAATTCATTATAATATGCACAATTTACATGTTAATATATGTTATGAAGAAATTCCTCCTTTTGCTACTGAAGTCTCATTTTTCAAGATCTTTTATGTTCTGGCCTGCTTATTTTTATAAACTAGACATATGAATGCAATATGCAAGAGATCAGACTACGATCATAGTATTCCTTATGACTTAAAACCTAAGACATGAAAGACAATACATAATTAACTGCACGCAAATTAGCAAATAAGCTCACACATTTTAATAGCATCTTATGAAAAAGATTTTGGTCCCCCAAAATGGTCACCTCATCTTCTGTGTGCTTGTTTTGATCCAATAAAAATTTTCTTACCCATGTCATGCGAATTCGGTCCACAGTACTGTAGTGACATTCTGTGATTAAATTATCCCCCTGAAATACAAGATTTAAGAGGTTCACATTTCTGAATTTTATGACCACTAGCTTAGGGTATCTATGGATGACAGCAAAAACTTAAAAGGATCAGAGCAGTTGATATGAGTTTTTGAAAGAGCAAAGGATTAGGTAATTGGTCTATGCTAAAACTTTGGCTATTAGCATTTATATTATCCCATATCCTCAGGGATCCCCCATGGATTTAAACAGAGCCTTATTAAGAGTATGATCTATTTTTTCAAACTGCAGTGGAAGTGCTCAGTTAGAAGCCTATTTTCAGGAAAATTATATATGTAGACAATGTATATAAATGAGTCCTGCTCCAAAACTCTTCCAGTGCTACTTTGGGTATCTCTCCCCACGCTAATTTATCCTGCCAACTTCTATAGAATTACTTGCCAAATCAGGAAAATAAGGTTTTCCACATCACAATAACAACTATTTATCTGCCAAGCCTAGGAGAAGAGGAGTGGCAGGCAAAGACTTAGCTACACCGACAGATATGTATGGGAAAGGCTGAACACTTACCTTCTCAAGTACATGCAATTAACTTTTTGCTGTCTTCATAAACAGATCTACAATGTTTTTAAATAAAAAGGTAATATCTTTGCTCCCTGTACCTAATCAAATACGTATCTCAAAATGACTATGATAATCAAATGGAATCAAAAATATTGAAGAACACAGACTTCAAAAATCTGACATTTTGGGGCAACTACATGTGTCACAAGGATGTCATAGGCTTATTTGCTCTGGTTTGTTTTTGTGTATCACCACCTTCTTTCCATATAACCCATTGTATTAATCTTCCCTGAAGAAATCAGATTACCCTTCAAAGGCTGAGAACTTCTACTTCCCTTTGGGCTTTTCCACTGCCAGATCAGTGATAGCACTAACTGTAGTCTGGGCTACCACAAGAAGGTGTATCAGCCTTGTGCCAGCTAAATGAAGACTGAGCTTTCTGAAGGAGCGTAAACAGGCACAACTTCATCACCCCCTGCAGGAAGATGCTTGTTGGCACTAGGGAGGACTCTGTCTCTGCTGGTATAAGGAGCTGCAGAATATTCACTAAAAGTTTTTCCTTTGCAAGATTAGATCTTTTGTGTCCAAATTCAGAAGAGGATATGAGTACACAAAGAAAATAAGATGGACTGCAGAGATGAAAGAAGGATACACTATGTGGAAGAGCTATCAGGAGAGTGTAGTAAGAACTTTGATGAATGTTTTTAATATTATTATTAGTATTATTAGTTAATTGATTAAACTGTGGTCAGAATTATACCAGAATGATGCATGAAGAGTTGTGCTGGTAATTTTGCATAAGATGAAAACAATTAAAGGGTACAAAAAAGACTCATTTCGGAGAAAGAAAAAAAAATCCAGCTTCTACTCTATCTGTCTTTTTTAAGTTGCTGATACTATCAAATACCTCTTTTTGTCTTTTTGCTGTCTACTCCCTTTTGTTCTTGAATTTTAAGAGGCCCTTCTCTATAATCTGCATGGATATTCCTAAAAGTATTACAGGCTTTCTCTGTAAACCTGTCATCTTCTGCCAGCCCTCTTCCTAAACCCTTCAACATTTCTTTCCTGGAGGAGGTAACACCAGTTTGTCTTTGAAGTCTCCGTGGAGTACTAGCAGTTGGACTTCAAAGACTAAATTCTGCACCTGAGCATCTAGATTTTGCTGTAGGAACTAAAGTTAACTTTTTTTTTTTTTTTTGCCTTTCAAGGACAAATGTCAAAGTATCTCAGTGTGGGAGAAGAGACATAAGAGAGGAGGGGACTTGAAGAGAAGCCTAGAAGATCAAACCACAAGGCTCCTGACTATACATGAAGTTCAACCATTCCAATGGCCTTTTCAGTTCAAATCATAAACAGAATGCAGTTGTTTGATATTTTGCATCTGACCAATTCCATGAGGTAATGAGCTTGTTCACATGCACCAGGACAAGCACATCGCCATCTGCACTGCTGGTCAGTTCTGGAGCAACCAGCTCTTTGCACTACTTAGCTTTCTGTCATCAGGCCAAAACTTCAAAAACAAATGCCAGCTGGAACTAACAAGAGATGGGTGAATAATTTTTAAATGAGTGACTCATCCAAAAACATAGAGAGAGAGACTTCTTTCATGAAATACCCATGAATAGCTACTGGTTTAATTTAACACTTTATAATATAAAAATAGTTTGTTTGTTTGTTTGTTTTTTAAGTGTATTACATTATCATAAGAACAGCAGATAGAATTGCATGATTCCTTCTTCCAAAGGGTTTTGTTTACTTAGTGACACCTCATGTAGAACAGGAGTGTAGAATTTTATTCCCAACAACAAATCAAAATATGAAGCAAATAGAAGACTTGGTTGATTTGCAGACACATTTGCAAGGCTGAATACTTGCCATGTGCAAATTCTCAGGATGTGCTATTTGGTTACAATGGCTCAGTAAAGCCACAAGGGGATGTTTCCATTCTTCGGCTGGCCGGATTCACGAAGATGGCACAACCAGGCACACCTGTGATTTTGTCATCCACTTTGTTCAAGAATTTATGATGGTAAAGTTCAAGTCAGTAATTGTAGACACCAAAAAACACCCAGTAGATGAACTGATGGTCCAAGCCAGTTCTGTAATGAATTGTGTGGATACTTACAAGACACAGCAGCTTTAATGCATTAATCATTCTGTGATAAGTGGGAAAATGACCAATCCATTAAAGAAATTAATCCTAAGTGTGAGTAAATGTTAGGTATATGATCTCTTAAACAACTTCAGGGAAAACATTAAGAGTGTCATACTGGCAAGATGGTTCTTTCTTCTTCCAGATACTGAAACTCCTGGAAGTTGAAGTCAAACTCATCATCATATGCAAGCAACTTCTGCTCCTCGCCATTGCGGAAGTGGCGCATCCGGATAGCTCTGCCAGCAAGATGAGCATGAAGAAGTACTGCAAACACGTGAATCCCGCTAGGTCTCTCAGCACCTAGAGCCTGGCCAGGGGAAACCAACACCATCAGTGTGCTTAGGTGCAATGTAATGTAATGCAGAGTGAAGATATATTAATAAATGCAGTTCATGTTCTGTCAGTTTACAACAAAGTACAGTCTGGAGCAAAAGCAAATCAGAATGTGAAATTAAGGTTTTATATATTAAAAAGTTGCTGGGATTTTTATTTTTTTTGCTTCTTTTTAATAAAACCATGTCTTAATTCCTAATCCACATAGTTTTTATGAAAATCAACTGGACTGCCAATAGTTATCAATACATTAAGACTTTTCATAGAATCATCATCATAGGATCACAGAATGGCTCGAGTTGGAAGAGACCTTAAAGATCACCTAGTTCCAACCCGCCTGCCATGGGCAGGAATGCCACCAGCTAGATCAGGTTGCCCAGGGCGTAATCTAACCTGGTCTTGAATACCTCCAGGGATGGGGCACCTACAACCTCCCTGGGTAACTTCTTCCAGTGCCTCATCACCCTCTGAGTGAAGAATTTCCTCCTAATCTCTAATCTAAATCTGCCCTCTTTTAGTTTAAAACCATCCCCCCTTGTACTGTCATTATCTGATTAAGCAAAGAGTCTCTCTTTTTATAAGTCCCCTTTAAGTGCTGAAAAGCTGCACTGAGGTCACCCTGAAGCCTTCTCTTCTGTAGGCTGAACAGCCCCAGCTCTCTCAGCCTTTCTTCATAGAAGTGCTCCAGCCCCTTGATCATCTTTGTGGCCCTCCTCTGGACCCATTCTAACAGATCCACATCATTCTTGTGCTGGGGGCTCCAGACCTGGATGCAGCACTCCAAGTGGGGCCTCATCAGGGCAGAGTAGAGGGGGACAATCACCTCCCTCAGCCTGCTGGACACTCCTTTTTTAATACAGCCCAGGATGCAGTTGGCCTTCTGGGCTGCAAGCACACACTGCTGGCTCACGCCAAGCTTTTTGTCCACCAGAACCCTCAAGTTCTTCTCTGCAGGGATGCTCTCAGTGAGTTCTCCACCCACTCTGTACTCGTGTCCGGGATTGCCCTGACCTAGGTGCAGCACCTTGCACTTGGACTTGCTGAACCTCATTAGCTTCACATGGATCCACTTCTCAAGCTTGTCGAGGTCCCTTTGGAGGGGTATATACCATAATTTTATATGTATTATATTGAAATCTCAACATTACTTTAGTGTTACTGACCAATACTGATGAATGTGGATGTTTATTTATAGATAAATAAATAAATATTTAGATGGATCTATGCAGCTATGAATGACATCAATATTGTGCCACTTTAAATTAAGAAGCTGTAATTACAGTCTGTCCTACTTCCCATCTTCATGTCAACAGACAGTGAAATATTCTAGGTTTATATCTGAAACCTCTTTTCCTGGTCAAAAACATTTTAAAATCAGTAAATTTGACATCACTTCCATTCCAATTGAGATTTACAGACCCAAACTTTGGATATACTAAACACTTCTTCTTCAAAGCCCGAAATCAAAATAGTCTGTTATTGCAGTAGCTTTCAAGTGTAGCCTTAAGGTCAGAAACCTCACGATAATAGATTACTCCAGTGTTTTTAAGCTGAAATATGCTACAATAATATGTAACTTTTAACACCACTAAGAACAAAACTAAATTCCATACGTAATTTGCCCCTTCAATCCACATCATGCAAAGAAGACATTGATCCAGCCTTTCTCTAAAAATGACAGAGTATCTGAGAATCTCAGGTTTCAAACAATATTTCCATTATCTGTAGAGAAATTTAAGCTGTCTTCATGAAACCTTGTGTTTAATGAATGCATAATTTTTACTTTGGGCCATACAACAAAACCAGCTCAGGTCTTTAGTTTCTGCGGTTCATCTAAGAACACTTTTCAGGCTTTCACTTTACTATTAGGAGCCTTTTGCATGTGCATAGATCTTAATTAGTCTCTCTCAACATTTCTTTTAGGTTAGTGATACCAGGCTATCAATAGCTTTGCCTTGGAAAACAATGTATGTTTATATATTGAACACAGAATTAAATCATTGCAAACACAGTATCATTCCATATTACTTGTATCAGAAAAGCAACCTCAATACCAAGCATCCAAAATACCCAGATCCAAAAAGATTCAAAATTTCTTAGAGCAGCATGTAGCAGATGCTTTTGCTCATGTCTTTAACCAGCAACTATCAATCTTCCCAAGACGATAAAGAGGCTGTCCTAAACTATTTCTAAGCATGAAAACCACTGGTGTCAGGCAGGAGACATACCTCTTCCAGACACTCCAATGTGCAGTGACCCTCTGACACAAATTCAGGCATGCCTGGTGGGATATTGTGGAATAGGCTGACCCAAAGACCAGCTTCAATAACCCCAGCATCATATTTCCTTAAAACCGGAGTATAAAATAGCCTCAGACCAGAGTTATCTATCAAGCCTGCAACAAAAAAAACACAGTCAGCCATGGCTGTAAATCAGTATTAAAAAAATATAAAAACCCAATCATTTTGCATTTTTAAAGGCTTGTCCTAAGTTTCTTACATGAAAATCGAGGAATCAACCTCAATAACCTGGAAATTAGTCAAACCATATGCAGGAAGCAATAAATAGGGGCAGCCCACAGGAGGGTCGTTAAAGATGGTATGTTGATACCTGCGCTGTTCAGACACAAATGAAAAATGTGTGCTGCTCATAGTCCCTTCTGTTAAGTTACCAAACATGGATGTCAGAGAAAAGAAAGGAGACCACAGGCATACCAAACAAAACAAGGAAATAAGACCTCAAAAGGTGTCATGTGTGATTTTAAAATAAAATATTTAAAGCACAACGTAAAGTTGTATTTGTTTTTTTTTCTTTGAACTTTTGGAGCCGTGTGTTATATTCTGCTTGTGAATTTATTTATTCCTTTACCTTAATCCCTAATATTAATCATATTTTTTCTTTTAGATTGCCTGTCACATTACAGCATACCTCAGATGACCAAATGCATCCCTTTCACAATCTCCCCAATTAAGAGTATGAACTAAACATATGAGAAATAACTTCCTAAATCACAAACTTGAAGATAATTACAGCACTTTGAGTAAAGAAGGCAAGAGAACTACACTGGCTTTTAATCCTGCCCTCAAGGACTTCTCTTGATTTCAAAAGTAGTTTGAAGAACCAAAGCCTACTGTAAGAAGGTTGAGCTTTTAAAAGTGAAAATTATATGAATCTACTTCATTCATCTAAATGCCATATGCATTTGTTTGTATATCTACTCAGAATTTGTACCTCCACTCACTCACTGATTATAAATATTTATCTTGCATTAGCCATTTTTATGAGGCAAGATATAAGCAAAAACAAAGATTAATTTTTATTACACAAGCCTTAAATTCTGTGTTAGCTCATCTGGTAACTTCCTGTTTGCTGCTCCTTTTCAAATTTCAGCTTTGAAAATCAAAAATGCAAAAACATTGCCAAGTATCTCAGAGAGGTAAGAGGCTTCCTCTATTTGTCTTCTAAAAAACAAAACAGACATAGCAGTGGCTTAAACCAAATTTTCCATCAGTATGAAATCAACAGGTTATTTTAAGACAGGCAAATGACAGAGGGACAGAGGAGGCACTAAGTTACTCCTTCCCTGTAGTACCTAAGACAGAGTAGCATGTAAGTATTACAGAACAAACGATATGAGCTAAGCACAACCAATTACAAGTGGTAGGGAACGACAAGACAATCTGCAGTGTACAAATCATATTTCAGCTGATATACACTGTACCACAACATCTCAATTTTAATTCATTTTGGAATCTGCACTCATTCCCTTTCTGAAGCTATCTGTAATCTCGTCAACTTGGATTTTTGTGGTATTCCCCCTTCAAGCAGGCTGCTAATATCTAAATGCCAAAAATTGTTACAATATCTAAGAGTTTTTGTTAAACAAAATCAAAAGAGGTCATCTTTCATATTAAAGGGGATGTAAATGACTTCAGAAAAGGAAACATTCAAAAACAGACAAGAAGCAATTCTTGAGTCTAACCAGGAGCCAGCACTGACTATGAAGCTGAGTCACTTAGGCAAACATTGCCCCAAATGCAGAGGTGAACCTGATGGCTTAATTGCAAGACCCAAGCTGGGAAAACACAGACCCCAAAATGGGAAAAGAAAGGTGATCTGGTGGCAGGATGGGTGGGAGGGCTCGCACACCCCACCTGCACCAAAGCAGCGGGAGCACCTGGGTCCTCTCTTTCCCTCTCTTATCACAATCTCATACCATGTATTTTGTCAAGGAGGAGAGAAACACCACGCAGATCACAGACACCCTGCTCTGCCTACGCTCTCTGAACTTTCCCAGGTCTTCGGTGAGACTCTGTGTTCACCTGGGGCTGTCCCAACAAAAAACAAAGCTGTCCCCGTTGCTTATGAAGGAAACAAAATATTACTGATTCCCAGATTTTGTGTATGTTACTTAAACTAAACCAAAATCATACAGCACAGTCAATTAAAAGAAAATAGTGAATTTGGGGACACAGTCTCATTTGGATACAAGCTTTCTGGATGTGACACATCAGGCTTTCAGGTAGTATTTGGTGGAAAAGCGTGTAGCATCAAGGGTGCAAACAAAGATTGCTGTATCACATAAGAATGTGCATGCTGAAGGGTGAGTGGCTGTCATTAAATAAAACAATTTTAAGAAAGTTCATTTCTGACATAACAAAGAAAGGGAATAACAGTAAGAATGCCCTAGCCAAAACAAAGGAATTTACTTAAATACATAGGGATGTAAAGACAGACCAGTACACTGTGCTGCAATGGATTTTACTCAGTTCGTCTGTACTAGTCATCAGAATATCCTCAGACATAGCAGCTCAACAAATTTTTGTTAAAGAACAAAAAAAAAAAAAATTACTGATCTTTTCAAAGGTCAGCTTTGAAGTATCCTAGATTTTTGGGGGCTCCCCAGTTTCACACACAGACTTAATTTTCTTTCTTCTAGGTATAAATAAATTTTAGAATGAAGATTAAAAAATAACATTATAAAAGAGAAGCTTATCAATTAAGATAAACTGGTTTTACCTAATGAATAGTCTAGAATCCTGAGTTTTCATTTCACTTTCAGAAATTACCCACAGTGTAGCTAGATGTCTTTAAAAAAATACTTTAAAAATGAATAAAAGGCACATTCCCTGTGATGCTATCTAGCACTTTGAGTGATGTACTGCTATTTCTCAATCTGAATAATGAGACTTCTGGATCTCTGATATGGATTTCAGAGCAGAAGCAAAGCACAAAGAGAGAGATAACATGAAGAATGTTGTGATAAAAGGTGTATTCACCTGGTCCACAACTCCTTGTATCTCTGAATCTCCCACTGTCTTCAGGCTAAGACAGTGTGAAGTTTTTCTCACTTCAGTGCAATGAGAAAAACACTGGGAACCAGGAACTACTGAGCAGGGAAAAATAGCCTCAGCTTTGCATCTCTTCTGCTTGCAGTGTGATGCAATGAGAAACTCCTGTGTCTAGTACATTTTTCAAACTTGCGTGTTTTAAAGAGTGTGAGGGTACAAACCTTCCGTGTATGATGGATTGTCGTAGTGCACCTCCATAAGAACAAACTGAGGGTCAGCTGCTGTGCCGATGGATAAGCCAACGTGGGGAGGGTAGGTGAAGCCCTGGAAATCAACACTTGCACATTAATCTAAGGAACTTTTCCCATAATTAAAAGTGTTTTTTCTGTGTGTGTGTGTGTGTTTTTTTTTTTGTGTGTGTGTTGTTTTTTTAATAAATAAAATTACCGATACAATCATCATAATAATTAAATTTACAAATGTAACTTTCTGAATATGGTATTTTGGCATACTAGATTTATTAATACTGCATGCACTAAATAACTATGCCAGTATAAATTATTAGGGCTTGTGCTTTCCAAAAGATAAAGCCCTGAGCAACCCAGTCTGTCCTCATGGCTTACCCTCCTTGAAGCAGGAGGCAGGACTAAAAACTTCCTGAGGTCTCTTTCAACCCGCATTATCCAATGATCGTATGATTTTTTATCCTTTATTTATTGCTTGAGTAGAAAATGAAAATGCCATTTTAGATGTATAAACACTGCACCATCAAGCAGTTAGTCTGACAATAAAATCCGTATGAAAAAGTGAATCTACATTTTAAATGTTTCTAGTTTACAAAAGCAGTAATTTTCAGGGAATACTGAAGTTGTTTGCAACTAGATTGTTTTTCCTGCATAAATCACTGCATTCTAAGAAAAAATTATTTCAACAATAAAAACGATCTTAATGGCTACATTTACATTAGGAAGCCATGTGATGAAAAAGAAATTGATCTGTACAGCATAACAGCTTGTGCTGGACCCTCTGTCCTCAGACTATTTTCCTTGGACAAGCTCTACTCAGACCCTATGCACTGAATCCCATTTGTTGCTGGGAGGTGCTGGGTTCAACCCCAAACATTCAATTTAACTTGAAGTTAAGGAAAAAAAAAAAAAAGAAAAAAAAAAGCAAGCTTAGTGAAGTGGGGATAACTGGGAGATTTGCTTCAGAAGCTCACTCCTGATTCAATGTAAAATACCAGTATCTTATAAATGAACTCATTTTATAAATGAACTCATATAACATATTCACTTTTGGAGGAATGAATCTTTACTACACAGATACTATGTTTGAGATCCCAACTTTCCGATGCTTGATGGACATTAATGAATTAATCTCAGAATATAGTAGTAAGTATTATCACCTCCATGCTACATAAAGGTAAACTGAAGCACTGTGAGTACTCCAGTAAACCTGAATGTAACCCTCTCTGTAGATCTTTAACAGGACCATCCTTACAAAAGCCTTCACAGAGTTTGTGAGATGATAACTTATTTATATGAGTTTTTTTTTTGTTTCACTTAGTTTAAGAAAGTTGAAAATACAAATACTAGGTCAGAGCATAGCTGATGGCAAAAATGCACAAAGCATACATCAGGGATAATGCTCATAGTGGATTAAGCTTCTTTTGATGAGTAGCTACATGGGTAGCACATCCAGCCTCCTCACACTGCAGCACTCAAAGACAGTTTTTGGACTGCTAGTTGGCCAGTGAAGCATCCAAAAACTGTGATCCCCCAAGTCCCTCTCTTTGCCTGCACCAGGTTTGAGTGGGCATGCAGTGAAGCAAGGGGGTAAGGAAGGGTTGGGATGCTTCTTTTGGCAGTAGTGCTGCCTTATGTCAGCTGAAAGCATTAACTGCAGCTTAAATTAGCATATGAAATAAACTGAAAACACAGCCTGGGGTTAACATGGCATCAGAGACTGTGTTTTCAGTAGATATGCCCCATTGCCACAAGCGAAGTCGTCCTTGTGCCGGCTCTGCACCAAAACACAATCACTCCTACACTGAAATTATGCCTTTTAGGGCTGGGAAGGAAATTTCAGAATGATTTGCCTGAATGGGGGAAGGTCCTTCTTAGGCACAAAAGGAGTTAGACATATGTCTGACTTCAGTTGGAAAGTCTTGGATGCAGTCACCTACAGAGTGCTTTTCATTCTGTCATCCTCCACAGATAGCAGACATTAGTCCTTGCTGGAAGCAGTGCATTTTCTTATCAGATGGGGCAAGCTGATATGGTGACAGATTTCCATGTTCCCAAGTAATCTTTTTCTGCCTAAAGCATCAACTCTCTGTACTATTTTCATTATTTTTAGCTTGTCACTCAAGACGTTCATTTCATTTATCACTTAGAAGGCCAACGAGAAGTTGAAGACAGCGATGAATCCATTTAGGGATTGTGCTTGTTTACCCATAAAAAATAAAAATAAAAAAGACAGATTAAGAATTCACTAACATGCTGGAAGGAAGCTTTATTGTGATATACACCCTCCTGATGCCCCATTGATGAACCATGTTAGACAGCCATTCATCCTACCTCTCCTCCAATGGCCCAAGCAAAAATGACTGTCTCACATGTGAAGAATGAGTCTGGCATGTTGGGATGGTAACACTCGTGTCCGTAATCCAGCACACTGTCATTCAAGTTGCTGCTGCACTGATACAGCAGGATATGATGCACCAGGTTCTCATGGCCCTTCTGGATCAACGGCTCAACCTGTCAATGTTAAAATGAAAACGAAAAGGAAAGAAATCACATCTCAAATATGACTATTTCAATGTGGGTACGCAGACAGAACAGCAAATTATATGGTGCACTTTTATTGAAAGAGAAGCCTTGATATTCAATTGTAACTAGGTTGAGATGCTACTTCAGCGTTCCTCCAAGCATTAAAAACATTTTTGGGTGCATCAGTAGGGAACAGGAAGAAAAATCTGCGTCTTGATTAAACCTATGTTGCCATCTGTCTTGTTCTCCCTTATCCCACCCTGGTCTTGAACTGTCACTTGTCTTTCTCCCTGCCCAATCCTGTTTAGCTGCATTCCAGCATGAAGGGGATATAAACCAGCTGTATGTCTGCTCAGCTAAACCAGCTTGGTATCTGAACTACTCAGGACATTTCATCCCTGTCTCTGCCTCTTTTGTACTACTTTGAACTAGAGCTGCCCATAAATTCTGTAAATGTAGGGGGAGCCTGGAGGTATAACCCCACATTCCTCAGCAGGTCAAGATGGACTTCCAAATTTTTTAGACGTCTATGAAAAATTAGACCTAATTTACAGTCTGTTCAGTTGTAAAGACCTCATTAAAATTAAGTCATTCCACAGAGGTCGGGTGCTCTGGTCTGCTTGTGGCAATGAGGAGCTGGAAGGTTCTCAGGGGTGCAGGATTGCCCACAGTGTAATGTGACCACTGAACTTCAGGGTAGCCCAAAATTTCATTCCAATATAACAGTGTTAGCTCTCTCTTCGGATGGATGACGTTAAATTACCTCCATCAGAGATGACATCTGGGCAAACATGAATACTTCTAAAAAAATTATTTTGCTTTTCAGAAAGATCATATTCCACAAAATATCAGCGTATAGAAAACAATATTAAAATGAAAAGAGTTTCTTCCTTGTTTTGCATTCAAAGATTGAATGCAAATCCATGTCGATCATATCTACCTTTAAGTTGAATAACATACACATTCTCTGTAAATGTTTTCACAAGAAAGGTGAAGGTTTAGCAATACAGCACTTAAGATGTGGAGAGCCATGCAGTATTGCATTTTACTATTGTTAGGAAAGAGAAGGTGTTTTAAAGAGGAAAAAAATGCATATACATCCTAACATTGCATCTATTTGTTTTGCAAGCACGTGAACCCCAGGTACCAGAGGACAAGGGCAGGGTAAGAAAGAATAGTTTATTACCTTATTAAAATATTTTCAGCACAATATTGTCACCAGAAATTCATCTCTGCACTTTCTTCAAACCACTAAACCAATTACAAAAGGGGAAGGGCAGGAAGAAGTGACTAGAGCCTGTTCATAACAAGACCACCCTCAGAGATATAAATCTGCAAAATACCATTGAAGTCGGGCTCTTGGGGAGTCCAGCTGCTGCTGAGTACCTGCAAGTCTGTCCAAGAAGTGCGCAACCCAAACCCACCCACCTCACTGTGCTTAGAAATCAATGGAAGGATGCCAATTTACACAGACATACCAAAGTTTTGTTCTGATGGCTAGACTGAAATGCTTCACAAGGGATATTCTGTACTGTTTTCAGTAATCCCTATTTTGGTTAGAATTACCATCATCATGAATTACTCTACTGTGAAAATAAAGGTATTTTTGAAAAGGTGCAAAGAGTCAGTTCACCAGTCAGAAAAGAATTCATATCCAAATATATCAGGCTGACTGACAGTGATTCAGAAATCCATTTCAGCTTGATGTTGCTTCCTCCTCTGCTCCTTCATATACATGCACATCTATCCAAATGCTGCAGAATCGTATCATGGTAGCTTATAGATGAAACAGCAATGTATGTCTTGGGAATTTAGAAATTCCACATAGTGTATGGGTTAGTCGGATGATGGTTATGGGAATATTATCTCTGTATCTACCAAGAAAAAAAGAATATTTTTGTCCAAAGACATGACAGTTCTGCCTGCTGCTACAGGATCCCAGTACCTGCTGTGCTTACAATCACTACTGCAAAACAAGCTTCCCCTCAGAACAATGGGACAGCACCAAAATTAGAAACTCACATCCTGTCATCAGTTTCTTACTGTCAGATACCTAAACAAAAACAGCATTTCAGAAAGTAGTTTTGTTCAGCTTTCTTTAGTGAAGAAAAAACAAAAACAAAAACAAACAAAAAACAAAAACAAAAACAAAAACCTTGAGCATCTTTGCAGCGTATCTTGTAGGACTTCTCATACTCTTCACATGCACCAAGAAATAATGAAAAGCAGCAGTGAACTTAAGACCTTTCACACATTTTAATTACAACTTGGTTACAGAACTACCACCCTTCTCTCCTTCCTTTTAAACAAAATACAGAAAATAAAAGGAAAAAAAAAAAAGAAAAAAAAACCTACTAGGTGTGGGTCAAAAATCTTTTAACAAAATTTTAGGAAAATCACTCATGATCACAAATTGTTCGTTACCCAGTAATGTAGGGAAATATTTTACTGGCCAGCTCCCTAAGGCTCACAGCATCATTTCTGACTGAAATGAGAAAGAAAGAGGAGCAGCCCCCCTTGACACACTGGGTTCCCTTTCTCTGATTCAGTGAGTAGCTAACTATACTTACTTAGTGGAATAACTTCAGCAGAAAATAAAATCAAAAACTTTTATTTGACCCTTTATTCTAGTGATTAACTGAAGCAGGGATTTAAACATGCCAATTCTACATCCCAGGTGAGTGCTGTCCTAGTTACTCAACCGTTCATCATTGTAGCTTATATAGTGAGGAGGGTGTTTAAGCTGCCTCCCTCTTCCTCTCTCACTTTCCACAAAGAGCATCTGTGCAGCTTAATTTGCTTCAAGCAGAAAAGAAATTACAAAACCTCTTTTTTTTTTTTTTTTTTCAATAAACAGAATTCTTGTTTTCTGGCCAGTCTTACAAACAATGATGAACAACGACCAAGTTCCTCAAAAATGAGGCCAAATCTAGCAAACCACTAATGCATTTAAATGTACGCATAAGTAGTCCCAAGTGTAAAATCAGTTGCTAGAGCAGGTATCTACAATTAAATACCTAATACCAGGGTGGCCTGGTTTCCAGAGCACTTGCAGTCCCAATGAATGATAACAATTTCTGGGATCATCTCCTACAAGGTTATTCCTCTATGAACAGCTCTATATCAGTCTCGATCCCTAATTATAGCCATTCATTCATAAAATGTGAACTGTTTAGTGCACACATTCAGAGTTTCCAATTATTTGAATTTTTAAGCATTTTTTTATTTTGGGGGGGGGGGGGCGGGTAGTAGTCTTTAATCCACAAACCACAGAACTGAAAGCTTAGCTAAGGTCTAAGTTTGCAGGTCTCCAGTCACAATAATGGTGGGCCAACACTGAAAAGTCACCACGGCTGTCTTGTGCATTCGTCTTGGGAAATAATTCAACTTTTAGAATACTTATGAAAAGATAGTAATTTACTATGCTAAATTAGGGCATGAAGAAAAATATAGAAAAGGCGATAAAAGTAGGCATACTATATAATAGATTATAAACACTGCAGACTTCATTAATTTTTGTTGGGATTCTTATAGATAGGCTTGCTTAGTTTGTACTTGTAAAGTAAGGGGACACTCAAATGTCACTTTCAGCCACCAATATCCGAGAAATTTAGAATGGGTTGTAGTGAAAACGGGAGTCAGCCCCCAGATTTCAGTAATTATGAGGAAAATTGTGACTTCGAAAAGTTGTTCCTTTCTCTTTCCTTGCTAATTCCTACTCACCTCCTTTTAGCCAAAGGAGTAAAGAAAGAGGCTGAAAAGAGATTCAAAGGGAATATACATATAATTACAGAAAACATCCAATTCTCCATTTTACCTCATTCTTTGAGGTGCCTTCACTGTTGCTGCAATGCAAAGAAGAACCAGCTGTCAGGGTTCATCTGTTTGCCATGTCGGGAATAAGCCAAAAGAGATACTGCACTACTGGGGCACCTCAGTGACTTCCTCGCCTGCAGGCAAAGTGCATTTTCTGCTTGACATTTCATAACTGCCAGGGGCTTGGAGAACAAAAGCCCTATGTCCACTCTGCATCAAATTGCCAAAAGCATTTGGAACTGGAAAAAAATAAGTGGATGCACAAGAATTGCCCTCCTCTGCTTTTCACAAAACCTGCAAACAGAAGCTGCTGTTTTATTATTCATGAAGGCTTACTTTTTGCATCCTCTCTACCTTTCCTGAAAGCTTGGGTGAAACATCTTGCTAAATGAGCACACTGACATACATGAACGTATCTGACTTTCATTAAAAGAGGTAAAAAACAATAGATGTACTATAATCCCCCACCACATCAAATAATAGTTCCAAAGAAGGAGGTATTTAAAATAAACATCATGCAAAATAAAGACAATGCCTTTTGCAACCAGAAGTATGGGTTATGGTTATGGTGTTTGATTAGCATTATCTGTACTGATGGGGCAGGTTGAGAGGTATCAAAGAGTTCTTTTCATCATTACTGTCTCTCTTAGTACTTCTCAAAATATTGACTTTCAAAATATATAAAAATAACAAATTCTCAATTTAAGTTAAAATAGGAAAGACACTTGCTTCCCACCTGTTACTTTAACAGAAACCCTATTTTAGTCAGCAGGTTTACATCACACGAACAAAGATAATGCCTACGCTCACTAGTTCTGGATTACTCAGCTTCAATTTTTCTTCCTCTCTTCTCTGTTACCTGTTATCTCTTTACCTACTGCACAAACTGAACATACCATGTGCATTTGTTTCATTAAAAAAAAAAAAAAAACCAAAATTGTAACATAATAGAGGCTTGCATCTCAAGCTGCTGATAAGCAGGGTCAAGATACTAATGTAAGACACATTAAGTGGGATGAAAATGCAAACAGATGAAATGGTCCAAGAAGTTAGATTCCCTACAAGGAAAAATTATCTCCAGAAAGCTGGAAGTCTTTCTTGCTTATTCTTTTTCCTCCCTTTTTATTTGCTTTGCTTTCTTTGATGTTACAGCTGTGGTTTGTTCTTCATGCCTGTTTGTGTGAATGATAAAAGTCAGTAAACTATCTCCATAGTCTCCCCATAGTGTCCCTGTTACAAAATACAGTTCACAGATCTTAAGTAAACAAAATGCTGAATTTATTTTTATATACAAAAATAGCAACAGGTTTTTGATTTTGTTGCAATGATTTTTTAATATAGAAATGTCAATGAAAAATACAATTTTATTTTTTCAGGCTCAAAAGCTAGCTTCAACTTAATTTTACATTTCAAAGTGCCCAGATAAAATGTGCTGCCAATAATCTATTACATACAGTGACATCTAGCCTCCTTTAGCCAAAGGTACACTAATAAATACAGACCACAGACGTCTCTTGCCTTGAATCTCCATGGGATGCCTTGTTCACATATTCATAGAGCTAAACTGTCTAATAATTGGTCGTACAGCTGCCTGAACCATGTCTGGGCATTAGTTGTTCAGCAGTGGTCAAAACCACGCCAGGCAATCTGCAATGAAGTAAAAGGAATGCAGTCCTCAAGCAAGGCCGTGATACTAAAAATGAAAGTGAATGGTTTGAAAAAAGGACAGACGTACCTCAGCCCAGAGTCTTCTTCAAACTGACTTCAGCTGCACATGTTAAGCTACTAAGATTTCCAGTTCCCTCTGGAGAACACTAAAAAGCATGAAGCATCCTGCCATGACCTCTACTAACCAAAAGACACTACAGCATGGTATGGCATTTACCACTGTAAATGACTCCAAACAAGGCCTTAGCCTTACACAACACTGTGTGTATGTACCCCTGGTGACACAAAGAAAAAACATTTTTTTAAAATCTCAAAACTGAAAATAAAAATTTGTCACAAGATTTTGTCCTGGCACTGCTGTATCGAACATTCTAGCCCACAGTTGGCTATTTTATTTATATGAATTTGCCATGTCTGTCATGATTAACTCAGACCAAAAAGCTATGGTTGTGAAACTGAGTGCTGGCTGAGATTACTGAAGAGAATTTTTGTAACAGAAGATGGAGGTTTTTGCTCTCTGCTTTCTATACTCATCCTTGGGAAGAACAACCGCCATCCTATTGACTACTCTGGACTTCATACTTCGTTCCAAAATGTACAGCATGTACATACATTTAAATAACTGTTCAATTTAGAAAAGCTCCTCAAAGGTAGATACAATGTCATCAAGATTATTCTGATTTTTCTTTTCTTTTCTTTTTATCTTCTTTTTTTTTTCAAAAATGTAGTCACGAAATAAACAAATATTTATCTAAAACATCTGATTAAAGGTTTAAGATTTTTTCTTCCAAAAAGCAAATACTTGGAAATACTTGGCTTAATAAAGTTGGATCTTTTTCAGCAAAAACTCCGTGTACACACCACCATAAAAAAAAAAAAATCTCAGTAATAATATGGTTTTATTTTTATATAAATTTTCAGAAAGAAAAAAAAATGCTAGTGTCTTTCTGCTTAGCATTGGTTCTTCCATACAACTCAAAGGTGTGCTGAGCAAAAACCCAAGAGCTAGAAATATGCCCCTGAGCTGGGATAGATGTTTAAGTACATGACCCCAAGTGTAGACCAGGTTTTTAACCCCAACAACCCAACATCTATCTCGTGTCTGGAGGATAGCCTGTCTAGGCCAGCATTGCGTCTGGGACGCAAATTTGCTGCAGACTTTCAGCCTCAGGTTCTGGAATCCTGGGGTCAGGCAGGGACCATGCTTCCAGCCCTCCACCCACCTGACCAATCTGTCAGAAAGCATTAAATTAATACCACAGAACAGTTAGAACTGAAAGAGATACATCAAACGCTCAACAGGCTGCAGTCTAGCATGGACTAGCTGCTGTAATCTTTACTGAGATTGGCCCTATCATTTCCATGCACACAACTACAGGTCCATTTTTTTTTTTTCTCACTGAATAATCCAGACCTTAAATTCAGCCATTACTAACAAAACACTTTAAACTGCTCTTGATCCCGAGTGCTTCTGAATTTATACTCTGCTGTTTATTAAAAAGGTGTATGGTTTGGTGAGCAAATTGTAGGAGACATAGCAATGCCACTGTATCTATTTCACTGGTGGTTATCTATGTATAAGCATTATTGCTTATCTTGAATTGTCCTCCAAATGTAAAAATGTTCACCCAAATTATTTTCATACACACTACTTACAAATTCAAGCTGGAGAAAAATAAAACCTGTGTAGCTACTGACATATCTGGCTTCTTATATTTTAATATGAAAGAGATGCAGATGTAGCAAAGGCGCAGGCAACAGCAACCACCCCCACCCCCAACCTAATAATGTGATTAGGTAAGGTTTCCTCGGAGGATGGAAATTTTCCAGCCCAAAAATAGAGGTTCCATACAACTTAAGGCATTTAAATTTGCATGGTTTGTCCATGGTGTGGAGTTGTGTTTTTTTTTTTTTCCCCAAAGCAAGATTCAAATACAGGACATAATCCCAGGTTGAAATAACAGTGCTGACTTGTTTATTTATTTATTTAAGTTATAATGTTGGCATTTGTTTTTATCTGGTTTTGGGTATACTTCAAAACATGTAACAAAAATTCTAACATCACTGTGGAGAAAAAAGTACTTACCACATGAATGGAAAAACTTATTCAAAGCAGATATTTCCTGTTCTTGGTGTAAAGAAGAAAGGATTTGTTTACTCAGTGACTGTGTTGTTCAATGAAGGCTCTTATTTAAGTTTTATTAGTATACCACATTAAGAACTAATTACCATACTGCAGTTTTAAGCTGCAGAATTTTCATAGGAAAAGAATAAGGCCTTCATGATAAAAGTTACTGTTGCTGTGCTGTTATTTGGAGAGGAGACTGTGCCTCTAAATTCACACAAATCCTTCGGTCCCCATATATTATATTAATTAAAGAAATGCTAATGATTGAACTGTACATCCAGAATTTCTATTGATCAGTGTGCAGAATAACTTAAATATTTTAATTAGGAGAGAGGAATCAAACAACATAATAATCATGAAAAACAAAGCATTTAAAATGAGAACTAGAGACAGTTTAGGGCTTCTTGTTCTCTCTGCCTTTGAGTCCATTCCTAAATTCTTATTCCTAATTAATTGCCTGGAACTCTGCCACTGACAAAGAGTTTCAGATTTGAAAGGCATGCAGTAATTTAGACTAAATCCAAAAGAAATATACCTCAAAGAAATATTCATTTAAAAAATGGTTTCTGCCTGAGGTACGTCTGAAGATTTAAGATAACACATTTAGCAACAGTTAAAAAGTATAACCCTAAGGACCAATCTGATAAAAAGCTTGGGTCAAGAAAAAACATGTTTCACTCAGTTACGCTTTCTGGCAATATATTTACTGCACTCCTAGGCAACAGAAAGATGGGCAGAATTGTTGCGGTATTGAGTACGACCAGAGTCTCTCAACATGCCATACGCACCAAACAGAATTAATCGGCAATTAATCAGTAATATCATTACTTTCTTGGGAAAACAATATAATAATACAGTAATATGTAACCAAATACTTTTCAGATCTGAAGCCAAGATGGGTAGTCTATAAAGAGTGTATATTATTTCCAGATGAACATATAATTTGAACAGTATAAGTAATGAAGGTACTTATCAAGTTACTTATACAGTCAATGAAGGTACTCCCTTTTTGTTCATGAAATCTCCATTAATACACAGAGATGTCTAGCTGCTTCTTTGAGATGGCAAGGGAAGAGGTTTTAACAGTATTGTACAACTGCAAAATGTTCCCTTTGATGACAGCTTAATAACTTCATACTTGTTGTCTTCTTGCTTGGGAGGGAACAAGAAGCTTTACCAAAGACAGAATGCGTGAGAATATCCAACATGTCTGCTTTGTGTTTTACAAATACATGGGCTTCCTGTTAGCAAACATGTTTTCTGAGAAGGAAATGCTAACTTTTGCAAAGGAGAACCAAAGGGGAACATGCACGAGAAAGACTTTAAGTCTACAGATACTGAGTGTCTACAGCAGTCACCAGCCCAGACTCTCTGGCACCTGACATCCACTGAAGTGAAAGCATGGGATAAAATATGCTCAAGGCTAGCAATGTTGACTTGGCACAGCTTCCCTCTAAAAAATTTATTTACAGGTTTAGCATACATGAGATGGTTTACAAAATACATGTCGTTGAGTAGTGTATGTTAGGTTATGCCTAGGTTAATACCATGATTTCCACATTTTCGCACCCTGAGCCAGATCCTGGTACACTTGCTCCAACACCCATCAACAGCTCCCAGAAAGCCACACAACAAGTGCCATTTTCAGATGACATGGCTCTTTGGAAGTCACTTAAGAATACTGTAGTAAAATTATATTTCTTATGATAATTTTCTTATTTCTCTATTCTTATTCTTAATTCTCTATACATATTATAATTGTCTAGAAACCAATACTCAATTCGAACTTCACAAAACAGAAAGACACAGTTCCAGTCCAAGCAACTTATGAGATAGTAAAGGCAAGGTCACTGAAATGAGGGGAAAGAGAAAGAAGACTGGCTTTCAACATTTAATAATTTAGATACTTACGTTTTCTCAGGTTAGGGTTGTGTGTTTGTTTGACTGTTTGTTTTTTTTTTTTAATTTTAATTAGAGTCATGATGTAAGTTATTTTCATAACAGGTAAAACTTCACTTAAATTGTGGCACAAAGAGAAACTGTTCATCATCTAGCTGTGGTTCAGTCATCAGCTGTGTGAATTTGATGTCATATATGCTATGTCTGGACTTGGTGGAGTGGTATTTCTGACTAAATTATTCTTCCAGTGTTATTAGTGCTCTTTCTTTCTATTTTACCCCCCAAGGGAGTCAATGAATCTATGCTCTGGACATAGCTGCAACTACCGTCCACTGCAAAAGGAGGCAGAAATGGAGAAGGTATCATAACATTACTCTCTGAAGACTGAACCAGTAGCTAATGCTGGGGTTGGAGAGGGAGAGATGGGAACTGAAGAAAAATACTTCTTATAGTTAGATCGGGGATGACATTTCTTCTCCCTAAAAATTAGATTGGAGCAATTAAGTGTGGCCCTACTGAAAATTTAAGCAAATTTAAGCTTAAGTAACAGCTTAATATGCTGTTACTACGTGACGCATCTGAATTAGAAAGTTGATTGAAAGAACCAATGCCAAGCAGTTAGCAGGACTGAGGTAAATATGCTCTGTGATCCATCCAGATGCTTACTTCATACTGTGTAAGCCCCACCAAGTCAGATTTTGCTAACTATGAACCTGCTGTTCTGCTATTTGCTCAGAAGATGGTTTACAATTGCTCATCAGAGGCCCAATTCTTCTCTGAACTATATTACCTGCTATGATAAAAATTGTATAATAAAACTATCTAGGTTGACTACGGATGACTTCTAGACAAGATTTTATCTTCTCAGTGCACTAGCTAATCATATTATTCTAAAACTGAAGATAAGAATGAGGAAGGAAAAAAGACATTTTACATGACATAATGGGGTAAATCAGTTGCAATCCTCTACTGAAGATCTCAGAAATGGGAGTTGAATCTCCAAGAGCTTCACCAAAGCTGCACCCTCCCCTTCCCCATGCTCACCTTTAGTCATATTTTAAGTTAAATGCATATATGCAACTAGAACTTACATAACTTCTGACTTTTATTTAATCAGAAAGTCACATAAAATATGTATTTTCCAACTATGTGTTGGCCTAGTGAATACAATTCCATAATGGATGGATGTTGTCTTAAACAAATAAATAAATAAATAAAATCAAAGAAACAGGATTAAATTAACTAGATGTTCAGGTTTGCTGATGACAGAACTGAAGTAGATTATTTTTGCATACCAAACATCGAATAATTAATAGAGCAATAGGAGCATAGCTAAAGTATTCTTATTGTAAAGATATACAAGTGAAATGAAAGAAGATTACCACAAAATAAGAATACATTCCACTAAGAAAAATTAAGTTTGGTGTGACAGGAAAATCTGTGGTCATAGTAGTTTCATCTTTGATCACAGAATGAAATAATGCATGAAATAATTTCACATGTGAAATAATTCAGCAGATTATGAAAAAGAAAAAAAAAAGACAGTATTTCTGTTATTTCCTCAGAGAGCTGCTTGGGAAAATTTGATTTTCCAGTCAGTTCAGTTATATATGAGTCCTTAACACTGCAAAACCTAATGGGCCAATTCAGGCTTGCAATGAAGACAGCCCTCCAGATCAAAGGGCAGAGAGCTTGCAAGCTCTGCAGTGCAAGATGATAATTTGGTTGCCAACCTAATTTACCAAGGCTGAAATTGCTTTGCAGGGGGACATACAGGAAAATAGAGAACATTCGCTTGTTTCAGGCTGCATGATGCAATTTGTTCAAGTTATCACATTTAGCAAAACGTAAAAGTTCAAGCCAGAGAACAACAAGCAGTTACTGTCTGGTATCACTCAAGTTAAAAATCAGTGCCCTCATTTAGGTACTGAAGGCTACACGCTGCCCTTCTGGCTTTCAATCAATCAGTCTCTTAAACTGGAGTCCCTTTGTATTTTCACACTGGGGTCTTTGGTATTACTAAAGCATTCCACTGTCAAAAAGCAGAGTTACCCTTGGCAACAAGTTTTTTTGGAGTTTCTACTTCCTTATCAGAGATTGCTCTGAAACTGAACATGAAGATTAACTAGCAGCTGCTGGTGTGCGCTAATACAGGCCTTTATTTAACTGAAAGAAGCTCTCTTTTCTAAGGAGATAAGCATGGCAAAGTTTGGTGCTTATATAAAAATATGCCCAATGTAACAATTCTCAGCTAACGCCTAAATAATTCTTTTTTTTTTTTTTTTTTTTCTGGTGATATGCTTGGCCTGTTTTCACTATTCACATCCTCAGTTCAGTGCCAAAAAATTACACATAAGTAATTGTGGTTGAGAAAAATAATTTCTTTTCCTACAGGCAAATTAAAAAAAAAAAAAAAAGTTTTATTTTGCAACTTTTGTTCTTATTATAGCCTCTTCTGTTGCCTGACCATTTTGATGGGACACACCTTCCCCGATTCAGCCATCAGAGAGCTACATGTCTAATACAGGGTGGTTATCAGGCTGGTTCTCTTTCTCCAGTCAAAGGAGAGAGACTAAGCCATACAGGCGATGTTTGAGCTCATCTATTTCAGACACTTACTCTGGGATGACATAAATGGCTATTTTTGCCACTGACTACTAAGGTCATTCAAGCAGCTAGCTCAGATCTGTAGATTGGTCAAGTTAGATGACAGAAAGCCCACTTTCATTTTTGGAAATCTCCTGTCTTTAACGTGTTGCCTGAACTTAATTCAGTATGCATGAGGTATACTGAAGAGATACTTAATTTTGACCACAGTACCTAATCCCCAACATGGGGCTTGTTCCCCGTTTCAGCAATACTTAACCTCTTCATTCCATTCTTGTAAGCAGGTTCAAATAACACACATGAAAGGGGTGCTTTACACAGGCATCCAAAAGTTTAAAGCCTTACAAAATTGAACCTACTCTCCTCCTTTCCAGCTCTGAATACCCTCTAAAATTGGGATTCCCATTTAAAAAGTTCTCCTACAGAATCTGAAGTATTTTGCACTCCTGAGCACAGCTGCATTGCAGCCTTCTGCTGGTATTCACCCAGCTATACTGCCAGTTTCAAAAATTTGTAAAGTTAAAAATCGTATGAAAATGAGCAATGCTTAAAGAAAAGGCATGTACATACAGCTAAATGACCCAACTGCTCTATTGTTATTAAATAAACTGAAATTCAATGTCAGGCATATTTTTGTCTATGTGATTATAACTACTCAAGCTTACAGAACTACTTTCCCAGAGGAAAATGCAGTATATTTCAAAGAAGTTAAGAAAATAAAGTGGGAAAATGGACAGTGCTGAAACTAGCATGGGCATGCTACACACTGAAGCTGAAAAGTTTCACGCAAATCAATGATGAAGCATCTGGCACGTAGTATATACACACCATTCCTTCACCAGTAGGTACTGTACATTTTCAGATGTTAACACACCACATTAAACAATCTGTCAGGTGTAGTGGGAACCATGGATATAGAGGATTTGTAGAAAATCTAGGCACGGTAGAGGAATAACTGTGTTTTAAGCTTGCTTCAGTTGCACTGGAAAAAAACAGCAGTGCCCATGGGAGATATGAGGTTAGTAATGAATATTACTAAATATGAAAAGTAATGAATCTTTAGCAGATTCAGTTTTATTACTAAGCATTAAGATTAAATTAAACAAATGGAAGACATGGAATATTGAAACCTAAGCTAAAGACAATAACAACAAAGATGTCTCTTTGGAACCGCAAGTAGAAAGAACAGTAAAAACAAGCTTCAAAAATACAGCAAGAGCTGTATTTACTTTAATACTGAGAAATATTTCTCATGAATGTGAAACAAATTTTCACTTTCATGACGGTGGTAAATATCTACATGATGCCAGCTCACGGTAAGCAAAAAATAATTCATTTTGGCAGGAAAAAAAAACAATCATAGACGTGTCAATGCATACATATGCATGTACACTGAAAATCATACATCTCGACCATACAAAAATTAAAGGATTTCAGAAGCCCAAGTGTGCTGCCACTAAATAACTTTTTTTTTTCTTCTTTTTTTAAACTAGAAGGGAAATAATAAAGGGACTTTTAAAATGGGCGGCTTACAGGACGGAGGGTGCTGCACAGAGTGCCCTTTTCACTGCGTGCTCCTCTCAGTAAGTGCCTCTCCCTCCCCAGCCCTGGCATGGCAGTGACTGCCTGTCTGTAAGGGCTATCCGCACCCACAGGAGCTGCCCTCTGTGCGGCTTGAGCATGGAGACAGAAACCTTTTCATGGAGAGGCTGGTGCATGGGCATGCCTGTCTGTCTGTTTGTTTCACCCAAGGATCCCTCCCTCCCTCAGATGAGTCCTCCTGAAGCAGAGGTCCTTCTCCAGGTGCAGTCATTGAAACCAGAAAACTGGCTTTAGCGATGAGATTAAGAGACACATTCAGGACCAGGCAAAATAATGTTGTTTACAGAGCATGGCAGAAATCCTAGCAAGAACTAACCTTTAGCCCATCTCCAAAAAGTCTGGGCTAATAAACAGAATGCCTTTTTTTTTCTAAGAAAGCTACTTCTGAGAAAGCTCACAGCTCACTTCCGTCTGTGAGAAAAACAAAATCCCTGTAGGGTAGTAAGCCTGAAGCGCATACCACAGCCTGGAGCTCAAAGCAGCAAAACAGGCCAGTGCACATGTAGCTGCAGGGGGATTTTGCAAACAGGCAGCGATGTGCGCTCTGCCATGTGAAGAGCTGCCAGGGTCTGCGCTCCAGGACCACTTTGGAGCCATCCTGCAAGCAGCTGCTGCGAAGGAAGACAGTTGCTGGCCACCACCTCCAAGCATTCCCTTTCACCTCTTCTGTGAGATGTTATTTTCAAAATTGATCTATTACCCTGATAACTGGTTCTGCTAACAAAAGTAAGGAAGCAAGCAAGCAAAAACACAGGAGAGGGAAAACCGTTGGAAGTTTAAGAATTTTTCAAGTAGCCACCCCTCCTCCAGGTAGGCTGCTTGAAGTTAAGGAGTAATGACTCCACCAGAGCCACAAAAACAGCCTGGTGCCTGGCATTGTTTGCAGTCTGAATAACCCTTATCACTATTATGTCCAGCTATTGAGAGATCATCTTATTTTGCTTTATTTCTTAGCAGGCATAAGGTTATTAGAACTAGCTTTGTGAGTTATTTCTCCAGGAGTTCCTGGAGGCATCAGAGAAGATCTTGTAACAGAAGGTATTGTAGAGACATGTAGGAAGACACACTCTTTTCCCTAGGGAAGAAGTTGCAGAGATATGAAACGAAGAAAGATTAAAAAGAGAAGTCCTAACCCTGGCTGAGTGCCCTGTTATCACACTGAGGCTCTGTTCTCCATCGCAGCACATTGTTCTCCATGCAACACAAGAAGAAGTTACTTATCCATGTCCTCATTCTACCTATGAGATGAACTAAGATTATAATCTTATCTCTTGCACAATTTACATGTCATGTAGTGCAGCTTGATCAAGAACAGTCAATGAAAGTATGCTGTTTCTCATTACCTGAGGTTCTTGGAAAGTCGCATGAAGATTATGTAAAGAGAAAGAAAAGACATAAGATCTTACATGATTTACTTTCCACTGATTTTGAAATCTTATGCTAGTCATTTCTTTATCTTGTGCTAACAGAAAAACACAGTGCTTCCAGTCATTACCCAAACAAGCCCTCTGATTCACTTGAAATCAGCAGCTTGCTCCTCCAGGTGGAGGACTTTGCCTTGGCTCCCCAGAGGGCAAAGGCTGTATATTGGCACATGTGCAAAATAGCTTCTCATTTCCCAGAGAGTCACTCAGTGACGTGACTTTTTCCTTTCCTTTCCTTTCCTTTCCTTTCCTTTCCTTTCCTTTCCTTTCCTTTCCTTTCCTTTCCTTTCCTTTCCTTTCCTTTCCTTTCCTTTCCTTTCCTTTCCTTTCCTTTCCTTTCCTTTCCTTTCCTTTCCTTTCCTTTCCTTTCCTTTCCTTTCCTTCCCTTCCCTTCCCTTCCCTTCCCTTCCCTTCCCTTCCCTTTCCCTTTTTTCTTTTATTTTTTCTTTTATTTTTTCTTTTATTTTTATTTTTATTTTTATTTTTATTTTTATTTTTATTTTTATTTTTATTTTTATTTTTATTTTTATCTCTTTCCCTTTCTCTTTCTCTTTCTCAATTTTATTTCCAAAAGAAGAACATCTACTCCAAAAGCACAAAGGAAGAAAAGGACAGTAGAGGAAAATGTTGTGATCCTGACATCCACACTATCCAGCTTTAGAAGTTTTCTACGTGTACAGGTACATCTGTTTCTGCCTGGGGTACTTTCATTGTGCTTCTGGCACACATCTTCTTGTTGAGTTTCACCCAAAGGGATTCAGTTCACGAGCTCTGCAACTGCATCATGAAGGTATCATTGCCAAAGTGAGGAAGAATAACTTGAAGATTCACTTCAAAAGCATGCTCTTCATCTAAACACTACTCTAATGCTGTTATGGTAATGGTTTAGTTTGGATGTGCCCTAAGACCAAGCGTCATCGCTCTGCCCAGCTGTTGTACCACTAATGTGTAGTTACGGAATATATTTGTAAATGCTTTGAAGACATTCTGTAGGATATAGCTACTCTTTTTAAAAACAACATGTGGTCAATGGAAGTTAAAAAAAAAAAAAAAAAAGGCCTCTTAGCTGGAAGTCACAGGCTCTACCTCTACTACTAGGTCTAAATTTTTCTCAGACATTTTCCTCCACTTAAATATTGTGCTTTCCTGAGGAAAGTGACTTTTTAAAAAATACATTATTATGAAACGAACAGAGCAATTTGCAAAACAAAAGAAATGATGGAGAACAGCTAAACAATATGAAAAAAAAATCCTTTTGTGGTTGTTGCACCTATTTGACACTCCAGAACAGCAGCTGACAGCACAATTCAATGCTGCTGCTGGCACGTGCTGTCCGACTGCACTGAAATGTTCCACAAAACCACAAAGTAGCACAGAAATGGATAAAACTGGCTCACTTGTACATGACTTATGTAGACTGAATTATACCAGAGATCAATTTTCACTATTTAAACTTTTTTTTTTCTGTCTATAAAAATAGGATGTGTAGATTTTTATGAAAGCGATGCTACACTGGGAATAAAGAATCAACATCTACACAGGTATTTAACTAACACTTCGATCAGGTCATATAATTCATCTGTCCTTCCCTTTGTGAAATTCAGCCTTTGTTTGCATAGTTAATATCCATCCTTCTGAGTACCCATAAGCCCAATCTTTTGTGTGTCAGAAGGCTTTAGGAAATGTTTAAACAGTCTGTAAGAATGTATAGACACAATTCCATAACAACTCGCTAAGTGTCATCTACAAAAGTCACACATATGAAAATATAAATTATGCCCATGAAAAGATATGCTAAGGAAGTCTTTCTACATTCATTCTTCTCTTTTCTGTAATCATTTTTCTCTCTCTAACCATTTTTAAGCAGCAGTATGAAATCTGTTTGCTTTTCTGAAGCTGGAAAATCCCTGGGGATTCTTATCTACTTTTTTAAAGTTTATAACAGGCAAATAAATTGCTGATTTCAAAATGTAATTCCTAAAATTATAATATGCATTACATATCGTAGTAAAAATAAAGAATATAAAACTCTTCTGAAAAAATAATCAATGTATGTCTGAACTAAAACAATGTTTTAGCTTCAACCAATTGCAGCTTTTTAGAAAAGTGTACCTGTATGTGTGGTCAGTCAAAACATTTAAAAAATAAATTCAGTAAATATAAATAATAAATAATTCCAGAGATAATTCTGCAGTTCTTAGCAGAACGGCATACATATACAATTTCCACCAAATTACATATGAAAAGCATGACCCTGATATTGCCATTTCAAAGGTCTCTCACTTGAAAACAGAAAACTAGGAGTCCTGACTTATATACCATATTACGAGCAAATTTTGTTTTCCATATAGATCTCTGAAACCACCTGTCACAGATTTCAAATGTGTTTAATGATCAAGTACCTGAGGGCAGAAATTTTGACCTTCCAATTCTTCATTTTGATAAAATGAAGAAACTCACGATATTTCAGAATATACATACTTCTCAGACGTACATTAGAGATCACGTCAGGTTCTCTGAGTTAAAACAGAATTTCAGTCTTACTGAATTCATTAGAGTAGCATGACTGACAATAACCAAAAAAACAACCAAACAACAACAAAATAAAATGTAATACTTACATGCAGTAACGGGTTCAAAGAAACATAAAAATGAGGGCCATGATTCAGCAGCCACATTCATACAATTAGTTCCACTCAGGTCAAGAAGTACTAGTTGTATTATCCACCTCTGAGATTGCTTTATCTTCTTCATTTTTCCCATGCAAGTCTAAAATAACCCTTTGCTCTGTTCTTTTGATGTTTTTTGATTTATATGAAACAACCTTAAGGTTACTGTCTATACAGCATTCAGTTAATGACAAATGAATAGAAAAAGCACCTTAAGGCTTGTATATTTATTTTAATTAGCTATATCACTATGCTATCTTAAGTAGTCTTGAACAATAATAAGAGGTTGTTCCTTTATGAGGTCTTCAGTATATTGCTCCTGGGGAGGAATGTGAGAACCATCTTTCTCTCGGTACTCTGAAGCTTTCAGTTCCAAACTGAAAGAAAAGCTAGAAAATGTATGATACAAAATCATGTTTATGCATGTAGGTTTTGAAATCACTTTGGATCACACTGATCTTCTTGTAGGTGTTTACACATTTTCATTAATTTTTGAATAAACTACAACATCCATCTATTTTTTTGTAATATTTGACTTTTACACAGCGAAAGGTAACGAATTCTGTTCTCACATGATGCCAGTCATTTTAACAAAATTCTCCAATTAATTATTTTTAATCTAAAATTACTCTCCTTTAAAAGAAATCCCTGACATTCTTATATAAAAGTTGAAGCTTGACGGAACATGCTTTCAGACATTTTTACTTAATCTTTGCCAAAAATATTTATGAACAGCAGTAACTTTCAACCTTATTTTCTTAGGGGAGAGAGGACATGGGAGAAGAGAAAGAAAGGGTCTCTATCACTCTGCATGCTAATTGTTACAGAAATACCAGGGCCAGGTGCTGAGCACACAAATACGTACTTTTTACCTGTGTTTGTGAAAACGTACAAGAGGTCTTGGTTTTACTCTACCACGGAGCTAAACAAATTTTGAAAGTGCAGTAATTGATTTGAAGAGTCATCATCCTCACCTGAACTCTAAACACAAAAACAGAAAACATAACCTGGACTTCACACAGTCTGAATCACTCACCTTTGTCACATGGTGCTTTTCATGTTGTACAGGAATCTTAAACATTTGGCACCAATATGTTGTATCCTTGTCTGGTATAGGCACCTGTCTTAATGAAAAGGGCAACGATATTATAAAAGTCATACTACCCTGTTGTGTAAGCCTAAATATTGGGCTTAACCTTAACCCTAACTGCACATAAATCCAAAACCCAGAGTAACTTACGTCTTTGTTTGTCAAGTCAAAGTATGGCAAAGAGGCAGATGAGACATCTGCTTTCTCTGGGTTCAGTAAACGTAGACTCTTTGTACCACGATTAGACCCATGGTAATTTTGACCTGCTTCTCCCATGTCTTTGTGGTGGTAGGCCCATATTACCCGCACTGTGCTCTCCTGGAAAAACAAAACAAACCAAACAAACAAAACCCATAAGGAACAGGAACAATATCTTCTTCACATAGTTCATTTAATTCCTAATATAGGTGTGATGTAGACATCGCTGTACTTGAACAACGATAATGCATACCAGAGGCAAAATCATCTACTGACGCAGAGTTTTCTTTAAAATGAATCACGTTTTCTATTTGCAGGCTTCATGTGGATCTACAGAAGTTGTATCTTTCTCTGATAGCTTGCTTCACTAATGCAGCAAATTTAAGTCATAACTGCAAATGGCAGAACAGACTCATAAAGACATAACCAACTAAGTACATAGAACATTTTTTCCTAGAGATGGCACTCATTTGACCAGCACTCAGAACAGCTTCAAAACAGCTTCCAGGTTCAACTATGCAAAGATCTGAACACCTTTTGTGAGCTGCTGTCCCTATATTCTAGAGAAGATAGACATTCAATTACAGAACGGATTTATATCTTAAAAATCAGGCTACTGCTACAGTGCAGACCAATTCTCAGTACACCATCCTCAGATTGCAATAATCACCCCTGAGACAAAATACTGTAATAAATGCTGAAGTGTCCAAGAATGTTAAATTATACTGAGACAATTTGGAGCAGGTGCAAAAACCACAGATCCATCGACCGCCTGGAAATCTGGCGGTTTATACAGCTGTGGAATTCCTTCGTGTATCTTTCAGCTCCTCGTGTTGTTATTATTGCATACATTGCGAAAACATAGATAATGACAATAGTGTTAAACTGCTACTGTGATGCTTCCAAAATGAGTAGTAGTAAACAAGCCAAAGCATGGAAAGTCCTGTAAATCTCTCTAACCTATCTGTCATTTCCAATATGAAAATCATCAACTTCATATAATTTAAAATGATGCTTAGGAAGTACAGTGGTCGCTAGGGCAACAAAAGAATTTCCCATGGGAAGTATTTACCATGGAAAAAGCTGCATCATAAAATTCTTCAATTTCTTTATTTTTAATATAGAATTAAACCAAAAAATAAATATTTTAGCTACATATGCTCAAAAGTCTAGATTTAAGATGAATTACAAGTTAGTGTAAGATCTAAAAGTGTTTCTCAAGTTGACATTTCTTGAATGATTACAACTGTGGGACACAGGAGCTGGGAGCACAGAGATACCTCTTTGAATCTTATGTTCACGTGGTGTGTTACAAATTAGAGAATATTATGCATTGAAGTGAAGGAACAAAGAAAGCTGAAGTTAAAATATAAGAGTTTAATAAAACTAGCACAAGTATTTTACCTGGTTAATTTGACTGAATAAATGTTTTGGAAAGTGCTTTGGGAGCTGAATTCATTTGCTAAGTGAACTTCTCTAATTCTTTTCTTTTACTAAAATGAGATTTTAATAACCAGTTTCATAATACCATATACTTTTGGCCTGAGTTACTTATTTCATCTCTGTTTCTATAGGCAGAGCATCTTACCGTTATACTCTTATCATTTGTATCACAAGTGTGCAGTTCTCTGCTAAAAGCCAATATTGTGTGTGTACTGTTTTCCATGGCATATTCCAGATGGTAATCCTGTTGTGGGTCTTTTTTCAGTACTCTGTTTTCATCTGTAAAATAATCCTGTTTAAAATAAAAGGTAGATCATTGTTAAAAGGTAATATTAAGTAAAAAAAACATAACTTTTTTGTCAAATGCTAAACCCACTTAAACATTGTTTTTATATAAAGTATTGAGGGATGACAGTTTGAGCGACGCTAAACATTTTTTTGGATTAAAAATCTTCAAGAAAGCAAGTCTCCTTGGTAAGCAGCTTAAAAAATGTGTTGAACAACTTTAACAATACACTGCCTGTACATGACTACGGAAATAAAGGCTGTACTCAACCAATAAGCGTAAATTATCATAACTGGGGTGCTGTGAACTTTGGGGAAATTACAGAGGGAAACAAATTCACTTAATACTCCAATCAACAAAATCACTGTTCCCTCTTTTCACGACTTTGTCTTTGTTTTTCCTTCCCCACAAAAAGCAAACCTCTCGGATTAAAATCGATTGGAACCAGGAATCCTGCAGTTTAACCAGGATGAACAGTGCTTAGTGCACACAAAAGGTGCCTGGAGGGTTTTGGAGTTTATTTGTTGGTTTGGGGTTGGGTGGTTTTTCTTAGAGGAAAGGTTAAGAAAGACGATCCCCGGCTCAGCAGAAGCACGGTACAATGGAGGAGCCGAGCAGCAATGTTGGGTCATTAACCTCCTCACCCCAAATTCCTGCTGCCCCGCGCAGCTGCGGTGGCTGTGCAGAGCCCCTCCGGCCTCCTCCTCCCTCTCCTCCAGCCTCCTCCTGCCACTGCCTCCAAGGTGCATGCTCTGCTTGCCCGCCCGTGAGTTTTAGGCTGTTTCTGCTCAGGCTGGGGCAGGGCTGGGTGGTTTGCGGGAACTGCTCTGGGCACCCAGTCCTAGAGAAGAGCCTCTAGCCTTGGTTAGCAAAACACCTCTTTTTTTCCATAATACACCACCTGATGGCAGGCAATTTGGTCAGATTTTTTTTTTTAACATGTTACTGGCAGATGCCATTAACCATGCAGCATCCTTAGCAAAATAACACAACACCTGCTGCTCCTTGAAGGCATTTAACTCTAAAGCTATTTGGACCTCCATTTAGTTTTAGAGGGATTTCTAGCTTTTACATCCCTTTGCTAAAGGGAAGGGAACAAAGCTGAAAAAATGTAAAATGTTATGTCCAATTACTGGTAAAAGTGGCTGCCGGTTTTAATTCACTAAAGGATCAGTTGGGAGCCATAATCTTCAGCTTAACCGCACCCGAGAAATCTTTGTGTGTACAAGAGACCACGTGCACACCAGTCACAGCTCACAAGCCGGTCTGCCTGTTATTGATGTACAAATAGCTGCATGCCCAAACATTTCATTAAGATATTTTAATTTAGATGAAAAATTTAATAAAATTATCTCATGATGCGGTTTCAAGGAAGAAAAGGGTAAAAAGCAGACCATTTTTACCAGTATGAAAACTTTGAGATTTAGTTCTGTCTTCCTGTAACTATTGAAACATTTTGGATTTTTTCACCCCAAACCAAATCTAAATTAAAAAAAAATAATAATAAAATTGAAAGGTACTGAAAAGAGTCATCCTTTTCCTGTCAGCACTTTTTTGTGACTAGAAGTGAATGAATACTTATATGGAAGAATACACACTTTGAAAAACTGTCATCAGAAAGAGCAAAAGAGAGGTCTGGGAGCTGAAGAAACAAAAGGAAGTGATGAGTTATATTTGTTTAGAGAAAGAATGACCAATTTGCTTTTCCAGATGGAAATAATGGGCCTGTGCTAGGATGGTACTTGAAGGTGGGTATTTTATACGAACAAAATGCTCCATTTCACCCCTACATCAGAGCTTGGACAGAGACAGCGTATATCTACACAGAATACCATCCCTGTTCTGAAAACACATTTCTATAGAACCTCTGCTTTTATCCTAGAAATAGTAAGGGCTTATCTGGACTAGAAGTGTGTCCTTGTTAACATTGGCTTTTACCTAAGTGTGGTATCTTTTCTGTTAGATTAAACTGGAAGAAGGCATCCTTGTATTAGAATAAGCATCCAGAGATCAAATTACTGAGGAACAGAAATCCAAGAATAGCTTTTCCACATGGGAGTAGGTTGAAAGTTTTTGCATGAAACATCTGGGAAGGAAAGTTCAGAAATATAAAGCCAAGTTAGGTGTGTACACTCAAATATTTTTCTGGTGATCTTCACCATTTCTTAAAAACTCCAAAGGACATCTCTGTAACCAAAAAACAACAACAAAAGCATGTTATATAGCCCTGACTTCTATAAGCCTGCAGGGAGAGTGCAAGAATAACTGGAAGAAGCTGTGTAATTAAGATATTGGCTCAGATGTGCCTTGATAATGCAATTGTCAGTGAAATGATTTCATTCTCCTGGATGACAGTCAAAGATGGGTCCCAGCTCTGGCTCGCTGCAAGGGGCTCCCTTTGTGCCTGCAGGTGAGTGCTCTGGGGAAGGTGATCCCACTGCCTACACGGGTGCTCGCTGCCGACCCCGCATCGCCTCTGCGCGGCACCTTGCTCTGTCGCTCCCCGGAAAGTACTCTGCGGGTAGATTTTAATCTGACCGACTAACGTTAATCTTTCCCACGTGAAAATTTCTGTGAATTAATGAATTCGCTGGCTCTACTTACTTCCTCTGCCTGATACACACCACCTTGAAACATCCGTTGAATACCAGGGTCCTGAGAATACCTGGGAAGCAAATTCATGCAGCTCACAGAAAGACAGGGATGTTCCTGTATCGCCCAAGTCCTATAACTCCACTGAGTACAATTGGGCAGCACTAGGAAAATCAGGCATGAATATATATGCCAGGAGCTATTTATGAGTTATAAACTGCCTCTATTACTATTTTTATTTCTTTTGTTGAAAATCATCCAGATGTTCATCACAAAACTAAAATCAAATAATGTAACAAGAAAATTTCAGAACAGCTCAGAATTTGATTGCTCAATCCCTGACATGAAAACAGTTTGTCTGCCACTTTGAAAACAAAATAAGGCCACGTTGCCAAAACATTCTGATCTCTTTCTGTTCACAGAACAGATTAAGTCAAACTATGCATGTTTTGCTCAATTTATTCATCAGAGCTTAAAAGACTTTAAGACACACATACACGCATGTTTGCGTACCAGCCTTAATGAACAAAAGGAGGTTATCAAAAAAGAAAACACACTGACAAGTTGCGATGCCACGTCCTTTTCAACAGTATGTTGGAAAAGTAAGAAAAAGTGTCTGGAAGTTTCAGTCATCTATCCTCATACTTGCTAAGCAAAGCCTGTGTAAAGCCTATTACTTTTTAAACAAATACACTCATGCATTATCACGGAACATACATAATGTCGGTAACTTTCTTGCAACACAGGTAAGCCCTTTGCAATTTGGGTAAGTGGCATCACAAACATCAAAGGCATAAAGACGTGCATCTGGAGATGCTTCATTTCAGAAAGGAAAAATGATAACAAATAAAAGTCCTGTGGACTATGGTGTAACACCATGTTACCACATTTGGACAGCCTATACTCCACTTAAATCCTTGTGTCTGCTCGGGGAGAAAGCTTGGTTCCTTTGAAGGCCCGTAAATGTGACTTACAAGGCCAAAGGACAGCACAGAGGATGAACGCACCAGAAGCCAGACATCAGGCATCTGGGCTTCAGCTGAACAGAAGGTATCTAAATATGGTCCCAAATGCTCTCAGAGATAGCCTGCCATAACACAGAACTCACCTAAATTTCCAAGTTTCACACATTTAATTCTGTTGAGAAAGGAGTGGGCCATGTTCATCAACAGAATCGCAGTGCTTCAATATCCATCACAGATGGTCTGAAACCTGCCTCATTTCAGAACAGCTTATTCTTCCTACCAAATAGGAAAAGGCTCTAACAAGGCTACATCTTTTACAAAGATTTGGTTTTGACATGCCATACAGTCAGAAAACCTGTATGTTTTGTGGGCAAGATTATACCGATACAAATAATTCTGAATTTAATGGAGTTCCAGCACAGATCAGTAAAAATTATCAGGTTCTTAATACTGAATTTCTGAAACACTCAGCAAAAACCTGTAAATACGGCTTTATTTACTGATTCAGCCCTTGAATCCAGATTCTTTGGTTTCTTATGCACACACAGAATATATATGTTAAATAAAGATAAAGCTTCTAAGTTTTACATCAATTTTACAGAAGCATAGGAGTTACAGAAAGAAGGTAAAGCTGTAATGACTATTTTTCTGGTATGAACATCTTATTTTGATTATTTAAACAATAAGTGTTTTAAACAAAGATTTGGAAGCATTATTTGTCATGCCATGAAATAACAAAGATGTTGCTATTATTTTAAAATATACTTAGATAAACTGTTTACTTTTGAAACATTGAAAGTTTCTGCACTCCCATTGATTATATTGCACAAGCTGGCATTTTAAACTTGGGGCTATGCTGTGCGATCAAATAGTTAGGTATCTTGTTCCTTACGCTACCTAGAAGTTGGAACAACATACGGCAAATGAAAAATCTTCTTGATTGTACAAGTTCTTGTATGTTCTTTTCCAGAAGTGAGGCCCATCATGTTGCACAGTTTTTCAGATCCTATTAACCTCCCTCTTTCTCAAAAAAAAAAAAAATGTCGTGTGGCATAAACAGTTTCTGATTGTTGTGCTACAAAGATGGGGAGAATAATTTCTTAAGGTTGTTAAAAAAAAAAAAAAAAAAGGATGCAAATAGGCTTTTTTATCCTCAGAGAATGTAAGCACAGCTGCACCAAGAAGCCTGACCCGAAAAGCACTACCAGCTGTCATCGCATACTTGAACAGGTGTTTATAGGACTCCCTCCCCAGATCTTTACAATGTACAAGCTCGTTTTGTTTATGGTATCCATTTCCCATGCTAAATTATATACAGCACCTTTCAACCTAAAGGAGCAGCAGACAGTTTCCAAACTGTGGCCCCATCCAGCAATCGCCTTGCAGGCTTGGCTCAGGAGCAGCTCTGATTTATGCGTGCTGCCCTCCTCCAGACAGGAGCTCCCTGTCATCCCAGCAGCAATGGAAGAGTTGCAAGCAAGTCAAGGGACAAGCTAGGAATGGGAAATGAGGGAAAAATCAAGCTTTGTCACAACTAGTCCTAACCTGTGGTCTGCAGGCAGCTCGTGCAGTTTTGAATATCCCCAGACGACCCATCTGATGTCTGAGACCGGGGCTGAAGACAAGCCTGGCAAAGAAATTGGGAAGCTGCAACCAACATGAAAGTTGGCACAGGAGAAGATCTATCCTAGTATAAATAGGGTGGATAAATTGCCACAGTATGCAAAAGAAGCGACCAAAACTTCTGTCTGAAATCAGCACCAAGCTATGTCTTTCTGGGTTTCCAAAAAAATAACTGTGGTTAACATTTCTCTTTTTTATTGTTGCATTTAATTCAGATGGAATCCTGCTGCTCATGGTTCCAGCACACACTGGATATTACCACCAAAAAAAAAAAAAAAAAAGCTGTTTGTACATTGTATTTGGCGAGAAGTAAACAAAGCATGAGTTTACAAATAAGCAAACTAACTTTTTTCAACCCCAAATAATTTCAGCTTGAGTTTAATGCAAAGATCTTACTATACTCCTATGTCAGTGAAAAGCAAAGCCCACCCACAGAAAACTAACATGAAGTAGTAGGAGTATGAAAGCATCACTGCTTCATGTAGGAACACCTTGAGAGCATTCCACTAGACTGATCCAATCTTGGGATTGGCCTGCAAATGGAAAAATATCCACAGGAAAAGGTACAGCGGCAGCGATCAAACAGCTGCAAGAAGTTCCTGAAGTCAGTGGGATCAGTAAGTTCAGCTGCTGCCCTGTAAGCAGACTGCTCAGAGCTAATGGACTGATTTGCTGGGTGTTTTTTTTTTTTTTTACCTACACACCAGATTAGCATGAGATGATTCATTCCTTCCTGAGAAGCCCAGATCTTAGTCACACGGACAGCTCTGACAAGCTGCATCTCCTCCTGGTACGGTTCCAGTTACACTGCCTGAGATACACTGGAGTCAGTGTGGCTTGTTTACTTCAGGTATACTTCTAACTGTAACAAGGACGGAACATTTTTATCTGTAACAAATAACAAGGGGGGGGGGGGGGTCTGTTTTTTAAATGCACACACACACATTTTCCATTTGTGCATTTACGTACACAGATAATGCATGCACTTGTGTGTACACGTACAGATATTGTATTTGAAAAAAAAAACATTTTTTACACATGAAATAATTATTTACTGAGAGACGTGTCTTTGCTCATTTAAGCCATAAGTCATTTGAATACACTTCAGTGTCTCTCTCGTACCTCGACTGATGCTGCCCCGGGCTGCCTTCCAGTAGCCAACAACCTGACATCCCTTGGTTTCTGTGGCACTCATGGAAGATACAAAAACTTCACTTTCCACACACACAAATGAAAAGCACTGAATCGTGATGGGCTCTCTAGCTGCCACACACAGGTGTATGAAGCATCAGCAGTTTTAAGTTAAAATATAGCATCGCTTATCAGCGTGGAGCATTCGACTGCAGCAGTCCCAAGGAGCCTTTACATCAAGAATAAATGTTGATTTTAGAAGTTATACTCCAGCTATATCAGAAGCTACGAAGCTAGATTAAAGGCTGTCCTAACACAAACAGACTAGACAAAACATGTCACAATGTGTTTTAGGGGAAAGAAAACCGTAACTAGGAGATACTGCATGATCTAATCTCACAACTGTACTTTATCACAAGAAACTTTCCTTATACAGGAGCCCATTTAAACAGCAAAAGTTTTCTTGTTTTAATAACTTTAATTACTTCAATTATGAGGAAGTTTTCAAAGCACTGCAGGGATTTTGAAGCACAAATATTAATGAGACTTGTTCCCAACATTTCTATATGTGCCTTCAAAAATCTCCCCTCGTCCCTCTCCTATTTCTAAGATACTTGCTTACATGGAAAATGAAACCATTATCCCATAATTTTAAGCCTTTGCGTCACTCATGGTAGCTACTTTTCCATATTGCTCCAGGTGTGAAGCTCTGACTGTAAGAGGTACTTATTTTTGTGGAGCTGTAAGAACATTTAATTTCCTTGGTGTTGCCAAAATCCAATCTGCAAGCAACACACCAGGTATTTTGGAAACAAACAAACAAACAAAAAACAGCTTGCAAACCAGACCCCTGAGGCCTGCAAAACACAAGAGCTCCAGAATTATTCTCATCTTCTGTTCACCAATTGTTGCTTCCTTGTCCTAACTATTGTACCTCTGAAAGGGAAATACAAAGCACCCAGCCGGTGGAGATGTACGCTGTAGCGTCTCTTTATGCCCCACATTGAAGCCAAGAGGGCTCATTAGTCATCTGGAGATTTTGCCACAATGCCCGAAGGCATGAAATACCTCCAACAAAGCACCGACTGAGATATGTCAGTGTGGCACTCACTTTGCATCTCTCTTTTGGTGCCTTTCAAGTTGTTTTCTAAACACTTCTTTTGTTGCTGTTGGCATGAGTGCACTTAAAAGCAGCATATCGTTAAGTACAGAGAATGCTCACTGTTTTCTGTCCTTTAAAATCTCTTCCAAGTACTTCCCTGTGAGCAATTAAGCTAACTCCATGGGATACATTTGATAACAGATATTCTTTAGTTTGGGTGACAGTTAACAAGCAAGGCTGTAATGAATAATAAAGTACTTTTTAGTGACACACAGTCCCTATTCACCCTGAGTAGGGACTATTTTTGTGCAAGTTCAACAGAAGACTCTAACAATGCAACTCTCTTGTATAACTTGCACAAAATAGCCATTCATCAAGGAGGATTACTCTCCCCAAAATGGGGCTCTCGGCAGCTACGTGCTGCGGGTGGGGATGCACAATTCCAGACAGGGGTGGAGACCAAGGAAAAGGCATGGGTCTAGCATGAAAATGCATGCTGTGTCAATTCATAAGCATACACACACACACACACACAAAGAAGGAAGGAAGGAATGCCAAATGCAAAAGCTGAAGCTGTCCCAAAAACTTTTATGAAGAGCAACACATGCTGCAAGTGACCACAGCAATATTGCAGGGAACATTTTGCTGAGTACAAGCTATTCTTCCAAGCCCACCCCCTCCCTACAGAGATAAAGGCAGCTCTCAGCTCTTCAACACCAGACCCCATCGATATCTTCTACTTTTTCTCAAACATGCTCACCCAAACAGCGCATAGTCTGCAGCTGTGCACCACGGGGCTCTCAGGGACGTGCTAGAGTTATGTGCTCACTGATCTGCCTCTTTTTGGTGGAGGTGGCTCCCTCAAAATACAACACTGCTGTGCATGTATGCGCGCATGCATGCACGCTATGCCTTCTACGCCCTCCCCAAAGACGTCTAGGTTCTTGTTCCAAATACTGACTTCCCAAAGTGTTACGATAATCAATGCGTAATTTGAGGATCATTCAAAACCTCTTCAAAAAGCTACTCTAGTACATCTCTCACATGGCATCGTAACACTTTTTACCTTAATATACTTAGAGAAAACTAAAATTCTGTCTTTTGAATCTTTCCAGTCTTTACTCATTATGCCGGACCTCCTTTTCCTTAAATACAATTCAGACATGGAAAAGCAAAGCAAAACAAGTAACCCACTACACCAAAGATCACAGAACATCTAAAAACCAATAAAATCCAATTTCAGATATCCAGAACTTTGAGTCATCAGATTTTTTAAAGGAAAGGCACTGCCTGCTGATGGCGGGAATCACATCCATTTGTTGTGAGAGGATGAAGAATAAATGCCAGAGGAAATGTTCTCTCTCCTCTCTGAAAATGAACTGGAACTTTTCCTCCACCTCGGTACATTGCTCTCTCACAAACCAGGGAGTATCTGCTGTTAGTTCCTTTACAGAGGGTGGTAGTCTAACTGCATTTACACGTCTGCTCCCACAAGAGGACTCTTCCCTCCGAGAACACTTTCTATTTTTAGAGGAGGAGAGAGGATTTAAGGTGGGGAAAAAGCTAAATTCTCCTAAGAGACTAGCAATTTTAATGCCCACTTGAAAGGTTATAAAGGTGTTTCAGAACAACTTCGAAAAATCAGGCCACTAACTAGCGTCTCAAAACTGTCAAAGAAACCAAAAAATGACCCTTCTAAGAGTTTACACCACGATGCACATTTTCCGAGTGATGATCATGGAATAAAAACATATTTCTAAAACCGAAAAGTAAGTTCTTTCATTATATGGTGTACAAATCTTATAGTGTGCAGCTAGGCATAAAACCACATACTTCCAAGGCCACTATCTATGAAAAAATCTTTTTAGTAGTAACTAAAACTAACTGTAAACGATTATATACAATTAATAAATGAAGTGTTTTTAAAATCTTAACTGTGTGTCTAAGTAAAGAATTAGACACTATTAAAACAGGATTCAGGAACTAGGTATTCGTTTTATATCAGTCTGTGTTGCCTGTCCAGAAGAAAACCTTTGGACAAATTTTGTTTCTTCAAAGCGTTTAGCCCATCCTCTTTGTTTCTCACCTTTCCTTCTTTCAGTGCAGGCACAGAAATACTTTAACAGACCACCTTTTTTAAAAGACCTCCTCCCAGTTTAAAAATAAAACTTGCTTTGCTGCCTAACTGAAGAAGAAATGGGGATAGTGAAAACACCAAAATTCCAGCAAGCTTAACAGATAGAAGTTATTTCTTCTGTGCCTTATCTACTCCAGAGTGTAACACAATAACTCATAGCACTTTGCATAGCAGATGTTTATGTGTTAAATTAGTGTTTCAGGAAAAGTATCAGCTGTTCCCTGACAGGAGGCACTTGCTACAGTCTTTCCCCTTTCTCTGCATGTTGTATTTGCCATGTGATGCCTTTGGAAGAAGAATGGAATTCTGTATACACGGCATTTTTAAGGATGCTGAAAACCTGTGAGGGATGCTGAAAAGAGCCACAAAAGTGCACTGAGTGCTGGGGAAAATGACCTGCAGTGGGATACTTACAGAGCTCGATCTATTTATTTTATGCAAAAGAAAATTGAGGAGTGACTTGATTACAGCATATAAATTATTTTATGGGGGCAGGGTGGAGGAAGTAGACTTTTAAATCTGGTAGAGAAAATGCATATCTGGAATCTGAACCTGGCCAGACAAATACTGGAAATGAGGAAGGGCTAAAGTCTTGCCACTGCCAAAGACTACCAAGGGAAGTGATGGATTCTCCGTCACTGGACGCCTTTACGCTAGGTTTGGATGCCTTTCTGAAATGCTTGCTTTGCACAAAGAGGACAGCCAAATTTTAGCCAAACAGAAAGTTTGGTTTCTTTCAATGCTTAGTAGGTGTATCTTCTGAACTGTAGGGCTCCAGCAAGCCTCACATTCTGCGCCTCTAAGAGCTATGCTGCGCGATGACTAGAATGGGTTTTCTTATTATTAGGGGTTTATTTAGACTGAGGCTTTCTGAAAAAATGATCTTCACTTTGAAATAGGAGAAAAAAATATTCTGGAAATCACTGGTTTGAACTTAAATAAGACAAATATTTGCCTAAACTTGATATAGTAAACTAATAGGGGAAAAATACATTTATGCTAAAAGCACTCTTTTTCCAGAAAAGGTTTGCTTTTATAGTCCTGACAAACAGTAGGGAGAGATTCTTAACTGTTTGGTTTTCTTATGGCGAAAAGTTAGCAAAAATCCATACTCTTACAAAAGAAAACTCTCAAAATTTAAGCAGCAACTTCAAAGATCAGCTAGCTCCAACAAAATGAGGAAAGACAGCTCCTCGACCGTACCGGGCATTCCTCTGCCCTTAGTTTGTCTCTCTAAAAGTTGTCATCCAGGCAAGGAGGGTGACAGGTCGCCATGCCGAGCCTGGCTCCCCTCTCTGTCCCACGGGACGTGCTGTCCCTGCTCCCTGGCCCCACAGCAACCCCCCAGGCTGGGGCTCAGGGGGGGGACCGGAGGATAGGGTCCCTTCCCCCGGCTCCCACCCCCCCGGTGCCTCTCGGAGCAGAGTTTCGCTGCAAGCCCCGGCTGAGCCCACGTCCCCAGCAACACCTAGACAGCTAGGGGAAAATATCTAGGGATTCACACGGCCGGGCTCCTCGGGGGTCGCTTTGCCAGGCGAGGGACAAGTGGCGAGTCCCGGCGGCCGCTCCTAAATCCTTTTCGGTGGCAAGGTCGGAGCATCTCCGGGTGAGGAGAGGAGGAAGACAAAGGCCGGGGCCAGCGGGGGCTGTTCCCGGAGCCACGTCCATCGGCAGCCCGGGGCGTTATAGCCGCCCTCGCCCCCGCGGGGCTGCAGGGAGCAAGCCAAAGGCCGGCGCCGAGCAGGGCGAGGGGAGCGGGGGAGCCGTGCGGGAGGCAGGGGGAGGCCGGCAGCGGGGGGCTGCGGGAGAACCGGGGGCCGGGGAAAGGAGGCTGGCGGGGAAAGGGGGCTCGGGGCAGGGCAGGGGAGCGGAGCGGGGGGTGCCGTCTCGGGGAAGGAGCCGGTCCTTACCTGCAGGTAGGGCTGTCCCCCCTCCACGCCCCCCACCACGATGTCTGCCGAGGCCATGCCGCCGCTGGCCGAGAGCCCGAAGCCCACGTAGCCGCGGGTGCGCACCTCCAGGCGGAAGGCGAGGGCGCTGCCGCGGCGGCCCCAGCGCAGGCGGTAGGCGGCCGCCCCGTCGAGCAGGGCGCTGTGCGGGTAGCTCCGCGACGGGGAGCCGGAGCCGGAGCCGGCGGCGAGCAGGGCGCCCAGCACCGGCACCAGCGCCCAGGGGCGCAGCCGCCGCATCCTCTCGCCACGCGTGTGAGTGTGCGAGGCGTGTGCGCTGCCCCGGCGGCCCGGGGGGGGCCGGGAGCCCCGCTCACCCCGCCCCCGCTGCGGGCGGCACCGCGCCGGCCGGCCGGCCCCGTCGGGGGTGCGCGCACCGGGGCCGCCGCCGCCGCTCTGCTCGCCCCCCGGTGCCCACCACCCGTGGGGGTCCCGTCGGGGCCGAGCCCCGCCGGCAGCACCTGGGCATCGCCCGTCCCCCCCCCCCGCGACGGGGGAAGCCCCGCGGTGCGCGGGCAGCCCGGGGTCCGCTTGGAGAGGAAGGCGCTGGGCTGCTGGAGGTGCTTTGTGCGAGGTGAAACTTACCGGGGAGAGCCCGGCAGCGCTCAGCGGGAGCGAAACGCGCGCTCCCTGGCAGCCGGCCGGAGTCGCACGGGCCGGGGGTGAGGGCTGCCGCCCTTACGGGCTGCTGACACGAACAGCACCGGGGCGAACAGCAGCACACGCCGCCATGTGAGCCAGACATCGAACTAAACGCCCCTAGAAAAATAAATAAATAAATAAATAAATAAGCGCCAAAAATTACTTTCACCTAAAGCATCATAAGAAATTAGGACGAAAAAAAAAAAAAAGGTACCGGTGAAATGGAAATCATTTTCAAAGGGAAAAGATCGGCGTGGCCTTTCTTCCCGTTACAGCGGTAACTTCACCGCTGCAAACTCGGGCAACTCACAAAATAGAAAACGGTGAAATATTGGCTTGTTAGGTTCTCGTCTCAAAGCCAGCTAACAGCTACAAGGAGATGGGGGTGAATCTAAGCAGGAGCTGCAAGTGCACGATACTTCTGCAGGCCACAGGTGTGGCCTCAGCACTCGAGTGGGGGACACGCCCTTTGTAAAACCACCTCTTACACGGCTACACGAAATATGCTTATGTTTTCTGAATGGAGGCTATTTCCCAAAACGTGGCTTCCTTTTCTTTTAGGCTGTTTATTCTGTTCTTACACAACAGAAACCCCGAGGTAAAGTTTCAGTCCTGTGGACACCACGAGCTCAGGCACCAACCTCACTCCCGGACCGACGGAGCGAGGTGCACGTCTGGGAGGAGAGCTGTCGTCGTGCAACCGTGACAGCGGCCACCACTCGTGCAGAAAAAAAAATGGAAAATACTTATTTAAACATACCCTGTGATGTTTAGTAGAAACGATACTGACATCTCAGAAACCTGTACATGACACAGGGTATTCTTGTGTAGAGAGCACCCCACGCAGCCCAGTATGGGCACAGGGAGCAGAAGCAGGGCTCCCAGCCAGCAGGGATGCTAGGGCCAGGGGGAAAGTGAAGGTGGAGTGAGGTGAGCACTGAGGAGGCTGCCCACAGGCTGTTCCACACAGGAGCAGACAAGAAACTAAAGAGCAGGCTCCCATGAACCCAGGCTTTGGGTCAGCTGAACTCATTCCAGTAAATTCAGCCAAAAGCCGAGACAGCAGCACCACCTCGTAACTTGGGCATGCTGCAGAGAAGATGACCAGAGGTTTGTTCCAAGGGGTTTGATGAAAGTGGAGATGCTACAGGGAAGTCTGGTGTTTCAGGCGAGCTGCAGGGAGCCCTGCCTCGGAGCGGGACAGCCCCCCAGCAGCCTGGCATGCAGGTCAGCATCCTGTGCCTGCAGAGCCCATGGCCAGGGCTTCCCTGCTCCACCACGGCTCTGGAGCTAGCCCCAGACTGCTGCTGGGCTTTATTTTCTTTTGTGGGGAAAATGGCATTCTGGAGGCTGAGGGCTGGGACAGAAACAATACTAGAGTTCCTGCAGTGCCCTGTGGGACCGAATGAACTTCTCTCCACGCCGCTCGAGGGTCAGCCTGCGCCTTCACAGCTCTGGAGAGCTGCTGCTGAAGGCTTTATTCACAAGCCTTGGTGACCCTTCACCAACATCTGAGGATGCTAACCTGTCCTCCAGTGACTGAACTGAGCCCAGTGGCACTGCTCATCCCATTGCAGTGCCTGAATTTGGAACACGAGGAGTGCGGGAATAGCAGGCCTGCTGCTTTCCAACCTCCAGCAGATATTTTTCCATTAAAACAAACCATCCAAACAGTTTTGCACAGCTGGCGTGCTTGATCTACAAATACAGTGACAAAACCAACCTTTTCATACTTGCTGCTATTTATAATCCTAAGAACAATACCAATGTAATAAAACTTTCCTAGAGGAGTTAGAAGAGGCACTTTATGGGTAGAGTAGTGCAACCCCAAATCTCACAGTAGGACACTTCAGTGACAAAACAATTCTTTTTTTTTTTCTTTTTTCTTTTTTCATCAGAATGAGACCAAACTCGTACAAAAGCACATTCTAAACCTGATCCTTGTCCTAGAAGCAATGCTGTGGGCAGGAGCAGGAGGCAACATCTGGTCACCACCTTCTCCTGGCTGAACCCAATCCCACCTCTTCTCTTTCAGAAGAAGGCAGGCACCACACCAATCACAGAGTGATTCAGTGAGTGCTTTCCCTCTTTAGATCTCTTACTGACATTATAGAAGATGATCTTGCCTCACACAGTTACACGGCATTGCCCATATACTAAAATACTGTGTAAAAATGTCGTTCTTGTTCATGTCACAAACATTTGAGAAAAAAGCACAAGATCTATAAAGCACTAAAAACTTATTACAAATGTAGACATCTTTTGATACAAACCAGTGCCTGTTGTTGCAGAAGACACTCCACCCATGAATTCCCAGAACTGTAAGCAGAGAAAAACCATGTCACAGATGAAGCAACAGCCTCTGCCTACTCAGGGGAAAGCTGTGCCTTGCTCGATGAACTACTGAAGCTCTGTAAGAAAGAAATGTAAAAAAAATAAAAAATAAAAAAATCACTCGGAGCTAACAGCGTAAAAAATAAAAAAATCACTCGGAGCTAACAGCGATGCTGGGTTTCATTCAGAGCAACATCATCTCCCTCAAACAAAACACTTGCCCAAAAAAGGCTCCTGCACCAGGCACCCCATGTTTAATTAGTATAGAAACATTTGAAGCCAAGTGGGTAAGGACCTTCCCATGTCCTGCAAGAAATGCATGCAGATACATTACGTGCACGTGTGGCACCATGCACCTGTGAATAATGCTGTGAAGAATAGTACATAGCAATTACTGAAAATAAATAAAATAAAACAAAACAAAACAAAATAAAAATTGCTGTTATGCCTATGTAAAAAGCATTTAAACTCCGGGTATGCATTGTGTGACATTTAGATGGACTGACAAATAGAAATATAATTATATGTGTCTTAGATCAGTAAATATGAAGCGTAGTCGACCATTTTTAAAAGGTACTTATACATAAAGGTACATATTTTAAAAGCAGTTCCATCTAGGGAGGAAGTGATACATTCTGTGAAAATCCCCAAATTGGGATTGGGACAAATTGGGGTGAAAGGGAAGGAATTCTCCCACACACCTGAGGAGCTACGGCTGCACAGAAATGCCATTGCTGATGTAGCTCGTTGCGGCACTGCCCGTGAATCAGCTCCCAGTATTGCACTGCATGAATGACTGCAACTAAGTGCTTCCTTTCACGGAGGCACTCTTAAAAGAAGTGAAAGGACAACAACCACAACCAAGAGAAATGAGAGACTCTTTGCTGTAAAGCTTGTATGCTTTTCCAACTGGTCTAATAAAAACCTTGCCCTCCAATTTTCTCTCCCAGGAGAAGTGAGAAGTCTCTATGAACTTAACTCAAAGTATTTGGAAATTTGGCAATGTCTGCAGATACCAGTCTGCCAGTGTGGAAAAGAAAGCTAAATAATTCTGCTAATGCTCCCAGCACAGGATTGGGAAAACTTCTCTTTTTTTTTTTTCCTAAAATTGATTTTGTTTTTCTGTCCTCAGGCAAGTAATTTCAAGCATCAGCCTACATGAGCCAAAACTCAGCATAAGAACTGCCAAAAGTGTCCTGGTCCTTATTTATATTAGTCTGAGATTAACAAAACATTTAGTACTTCGGTTTAAGGCAGCACAGGAGAGGTCCAAAACTACCCTAACTTGAGCCAGGGTTAAGCTGCTTCAAGAATAGCTAGGTAGGTTTGTTCTACCTATGTTCCCAGTGGTGCCAAATATTTCTTCCAGTGATTAATGTATATTACTTCATAAGAAGAATTTGTAACTCCTTGGTATGCCAACCAGAAAGCAAAAGCAGAGATACCTTCTTCCCCACTCCCCCAGCAAAAGAAAAATGCAAGACAAATAGATAAAATGCACAGTAAGAGAATTAGAAAGATTTATAAAAGCCTTCATGTGGTTACTTTGTTTACAGTGATCAATTAAATTGCAGGTAGATTCCATTGTACAATGTAAAAATAGTTTTTGAGTGTTTAGGAAATGGGGTGGAAAAAAGACAAGTGAAAAAAAAAATCTCAAAAGACCAGAAGATAAAAGAAAATAAAGTAATAAATCAAATTCCAGACAAAATATTTACTGAAGTGCTGAGTGGTGGAGAACTTGTATCCCCACTTTTACTAATATCTTGCTTTCAGCGGGCTTCTATTTTCAGAAGATGCAACAGAGCCATATATTTCTCCTCTCAGAGCTAGTTCATGCCTTTGATATCTATTCAGAAAAACACAGGAGTGCACAGGAACAGTAAATGCCCAACTTCAGGTGTATTTACATGGCCATGTCATTATTCTCCTGGGTGCAGCTTCAAAAAATCCATCAACAAAACAAGCATCATGCTCTTGTCTCCAAGCTTAATCGAGTAGGTTAGGACAAAACAGTTGTTGCCTACCTCAAGGATTTTGGTTTTTGTTTTGTTTCCCTCCAAGTCAAGTGTTTTAAACAAATGTTTAACAGCAGCTGAATCATCGTATGTGCCTGAGAAAACGGCACCAGTGGAGGCATAGGTGGAACGTTTCCATCTTGCTCTTCTTGGAGAAACTTTGGCCTTGCATCAAGACAGAGGAGCTTTACAGATTGTGTTGCCCAGCAGCCTGTCCTGTGCCTTAGCATTTCAGAGGCAATATCACAGAATCGTATAACCATTGAGGTTGGAAAAGACCTCCAAGATCATCTGGTTCAACTGTCCCCCTACCACCAATGTCACCCACTAAACCATGTCCCTATGCACTATGTCCAACCTTTCCTTGAACACCCCCAGGGATGGTGACTCCACCACCTCCCTGAGCAACCCGTTCCAATGCCTGACTGCTCTTTCTGAGAAGAAATGTCTCCTCATTTCCAACCTGATATCCAACCAAATCATGGTTCATCCCACAACCCTTCCTGCTCTTGGCACCCCATCTGCATGGAACACGAGCTGAATTACGTACCCTGGGGAGGTTACTCCGTGTCGGTATCCTCTCAATATAACAAGCTCCCAGCTGGATCAGCAACCTAACTCTCTAACCTTCTCGCACCCCCCTGACAACAAAATCTGGATTTATGTCGTTCATTCTGATGGGGGACAGAAAAGGAATTCAAAAACTAGGTAAAAGGTTTTTTATTTCATTTTCCACAGGTGTGAACAAACTTCTTGTTGCCTTCTACTAGCAAGATGGTGTTGCAGTGGCTAGGTAATTTGTTAAACATTTATAAAAGACTTTGTGTTTACTAGTAATGTGTAGCCAATATCCCATATGCACGGATTTCCTTGCTGTAGGCTAAAGTGCATAAGAGAACAGCCAGCACACAGCTAAGACAAAGCACACCACCGAGCGCTGGATATGGAACAAACTGGTGGAAATTAAACTTTTGTATGTCTGTGGGATGTCCTGTTTTCTGCGAACGGACAGAGCATAGAGCTGGGCTGGGCTGGGCTGCTCCCTGTTTCAATTAGGTGTTAGGCCACTACCTGTAATCAGGCTAAAGCATCGTAATTAAGTGACTCATTAAGGAACAACAGAGACATCATCGCTTTGTCATCTCTCCCCAGCTCCTATCAACACCTAGGGGCACCCTCGGTAGGGTAGCACCAGGAGCAGAGGTGCCTATCTCCCTGAACTCGCTAGCATCTGCTAAACCTTGATAATTCCCTACAACACTGAAACCTGCCACATGCACTTTACATACAGGTCTTAGGCCTGAATTTATGAGAAATTCATTACCTGTAAGGAATATGAAAATAGTATATCGTTTGGAGAGAAATCGCTGTAGCTTTAAATGCACACAAACCACAGCTGAAAATGCAAAAATAACAATAATAATAATATATATATAAAAAAAGATGGAATTTCATACATTGCTGTTTTCAAAACAAGCTAGTGGTCCGAGGCTTCTGGTTGTGGGTGGCTTATGGTACTCCAAAATGTCTGAAATTCCGACACTTCTAAATCAACTTCTCATAGTCCCATTAAAAAATCAACCCATATTTTGGAGCAATGATTCAAAAATTTTGGTGATTATGCAAAACATCTGAATGGATTTGACACAATAGAATAGTTACTCTTTTCTTACATTTCTACATCTAAAAATTAACTCCCATACTCTTCCTCTCATATGGCAAGACAAATCCATGTATTTGGACTAGACACAGGGTGCAGGAAGCCAGCCAACCCCAGAAAGAACAGCCCGTGCCAAGAGGACTCTTACCACAATGACACCAGTGAAAAAAGAGTCTGCCTGCTTCTCTCTGCTGTGTCTTAGTCAGTTCAAACATGAGAAAAAATCTGGAAAACCAAAGTTATTAAATTATTTTTTTTATTGATTATAACAAGACTGTAGAGACATTTTTCACATATTTTATTGGCTAATTAAATTGTTGCTATCTCCACATAATACTAATTTTTTGAGAGACAGAGTATATGTTAATTGGTTAACAACTTTAATAACATCTTTTTTACTAAAAAAAAAAAAAAGCGGGTTGTCAAATAATTATCAGTCTGAAGGTGTCCTGTGGATTTTTTTTTCCCTGAAGGCAGGCTAAAATCAAAATGGAAATGTTTGTTAGAGTAGCACACTCACTAGGTTGGAATTTAGTTTGAGAGACCATCTCAGCCAAGCTCTTAGTGCAGGGCAAGATCAGCTTTTACCTGTGTCAGACCTGAGAGGTGTCTGTCCAGCCTACCCTTTAAGATGTCTTTCAGTGCAGATTCATTTCCGTTCTCCTCTTTCCTTCTCACTTCAGTGTGACTGTGACCCATCACCACGCATCCCATCAGACAGCTCTGCTAGGAGTCTAATCTTCATGGAGGCAATTTAAGGCCATAACTGCTGTTCTGAACCTTATACATTTGTTTGACTGACTGGAAGCCAACACAGCCGCTCCTAGAGGGGAGAAAGGCCCTTCTTGGTCCCTAGGCTGCGCTGCCTTGCTCTCCCTGTTAGTATAGTTCATGAAACAATGGGTGGATATCTTTTTTCAACCTGTATGACTTTTATAAGAAGTTGAAGTCCCTACCTGTTGTGTAGCTTTGACAAAGCTCGATAGACACCCATTTTTCTAAAGCTAAATGGACAATATCCACTATTTCCTAATTGGACAGATAAAAAATACAGAAGGCATAACTTTAATTTCTCTCATTTTTAATGTAAAATTAGCATCACAAACACAAAACAGAAGGAGAATGGGAGGTAGGACTCATTGCCTTTGAGGAAATATGTTGTTCTGCAGAAGTGGAGCACAACCCCATGTGCAAGCGGGCAACTATTCGCAACCCTCTGTGCAAATGGGCTGAATAGCTAGTTGAAGCTATAAATACCCACAAGAAAGAAAAATGTAGCAGAAAGAGGATGCCAAATGTACTGCATCCTTTGGACAACAATGGTAGCATCTGTCCTCCCAATGAATTCTGAAGATTGTCACGCAATTGCTCCATCACATAAAAGTTTCCAGAATTCTTCAACACAGCAAAGCATTGAACACTATCTTCTTTCCATTGAAGTCACTGGTAAATCTCCAAACACAAACAGAACTAACCTTGCTTTTTAGAAGGAAAACATTCCTAGATGAAAAATACCCATTTCTAAAAATTTCAAGCACACTGCTGAGTTGTTTCTTTTCTTATTTATTTATTTAACTCAGAACGGATGCAATACATTTTGCTTTTAGAAATAACAGCTCCCCTTTCCCCCTGCTTCCCAAACATTTACACATGCACAAGATGGCTTGTGTTTAAGTAATGAATGAAGTTGTGATTAAAAAGAATTTATAAACAAAGTGTATGAGGTATACACAAACTGGAGAATGAGTTTCTTGCTTGCTGATTTGAAGGTATATTTACTGTTAGATTTCCAAAAGATGGTGTTTAAACATGGTGATCTTTAAAACATCAGGATTTTCCACTTAGACTTTTTTGAGTTGCTTATCACTGGTGCTTTTGTCAAGTTTCATACCTAGAAAGACAATCACAGTTACTAGAAAAGTGAAAAGAATATGACAGAAAGCAACATAATTAAAAACCTTAAAATAAACAAATGACATCACCTCTGGACATTAGCAATGGAACACGAACTTGAGGGGACACACAGCATACCTAACAAGGAACACAAGAATGCAAGACCATAACATCAAGCGTAGAAAGAAAGTTAGAGACGTATGATAGAAAAAGTACCCTGAAAGCAGTGATGCTGAAAGAGTCTGTGGCGTCTTGCTAAACAACCTACAGAGCATGAACTCCCAGCATGAAACAACAGAAAGAACTGGCTGTGCCACCAGTGAAGGAGGCAAGCATTGCAATGCTATGTCCCCTGTTCCAGGGTCCATGTACTGAAAAGATATTTAAGAAATTGAAAATATACAAACGATTACTGTAATACTTACTGAAGGTCTCGGGTTTTGGGCTGCTGCATGTCCTGTTCTTACTGAATCTAAGCTGGGTAAAAAGGTTACTGCCCCAGTCAAGTCCCAGCTACTCACCATCACTTTCCTAATCAGGAGTTACCACTGTTATCCCAACTCTCCCTTCCATTTCTATGCTGCTTGTGGTCCTCATTTTATTTCCCTAACTACCCACCAGCCCCTGAAAAAAAAAAAATATTGCATTTAAAATCCTTTAAGCTAGCCTACCTCATTATTGTTTTGACCCCACCTGTCTGTTATATAGCTCTGCCCCATATTTGTGTGAGGAAGTCCTGTAATCTCCTTGCAGTGTGACCACTTACTTCAGAGTAAAGTGTAAAGCTGTTTAGACAGAGGTTTGCACCTGGTGGTTTAGGACTATAAGGCAATGTCCTGTCTAGTAAAATAGGCTTGGTCATTTATGTCTTACTTTAAACAGAATTATTTATAAATTTACATTGTTATTCTTTTATACTATAGCTATTTTAGGGATACCTAAGGATACACTGTCATCAGTACGTATTATTTTTGAATCTTTGTTGTTTTTTCAGAGATGTTATGCAACATTTCTGAAAACGTTGCAGAAGAAAGAATAAGTATCATTAAAAGATTTCTAGACCTTTTGAGAGAGTTTCTGTCTATACCACAGTGGATCTCAGATGGTTCTTTTAAATACCAGGAAAAAAATAGCTGTCAAATGCCCCCATACGAATACTAACTGTAAAGATTTTCAGCCGTTTGATGTCCATAGGCAGAAACATTTTCAAGTTAGTGCTCACTTCAGCACAGTTACTCTTCCAAACAAAACAGAACAAATCATTGCTTGTAGCACACCATACCAATCCAAAGCACACGTGCATATTATTTCAATTTTCATTGATGACAGGTTTGCAAATATACCCATGAGACCAAAGCCCAAAACACATACTTATATAAGCGATCTTTCTACATGTGACTGTACCAGCTGGACACGACATCCACAGACCATTTGCAGGGACTCCTGGGTGGAGCTGTATTGAACACTTTCTGCTGGTGGTATGAATATGGGTCCTTGTCTGCTTTATATCCCCTCAGACGACTCTAGGTGTGGTAAACTGAGCGAGTGTGAAAGTCATCACAAAGATCAGCAGAAGCAGCTGCCTGTTTGCTTGCTTTTATTTTAACTGAGGCTCTAATTCCTTTTGTATTAGTCATAAGTCCATGACGTTAACAAAATATCATAGATTATCCCATTATGCCAAAACATTGCTGGGTTGCAGGAAAAAGAAACTACCCCTTCCCATAACTGAGCTTGCTTTAAACTTCCAGGAAAAAAAAATATTTTACAAAAACATTTACTTTTAATTATGAAGATCAACACTACTTGATTGCTAAATTTACTTCAGGTCAGGTTGTGTGGTCGCTTCATGGTTAGGGGTGGAAGAAAGCAGGGAAAGGCCCCACAGAAGTACCAAAGCAGGGCCTGCCCTTCACCCAGTCCCAAAGAGTCTGGCAGAAAGGCATACAGATAGAAAAACAGCTCTGATCCCCATTCCCACAGGCTTTGGGCTTAGAGCTGGCCATGCTGCAAGCTGTAAATATGCAGGAGTGTTACTTTAGCAGAGCCAGCGGCTGCAGGGGGCACGCTGGGTGCTGGGTGAGGGAGACATTTATTCTGATTGCACTCGCAAACTAATAACTGCAAATATCAGAGCAGTGCCTTTTGTGCAGTCTGGATGTGGGAATACATGTGTACAAGTCAGTCTTCTCAAATCTCCCTCCTAATGGAGGGAAGGTAAAAGGCATCCCCAAACTGCATTTTTGCAAAGGGCTGCTTTATTAACTAACTGTGTGCCTGCTCCACTTAGGTGCAAAGATTTCAAGCAGCTGACTTTGGTGTTGCTATTGCCTGTGGAATGCCTTGCAAGCAGAATTCTTCCACTGTCCAAGATTTCTCTCTGGTACAGCATTTTGAAGACAGTGATACACTGTTCTTGATCAAAGCAAGGCTTTTGTTGCCCTTTGCCCTCTCAGTGTTTTACAAGCCTCCTTTAAAACACCAATACCACTACTGCCAGCAGACCATGAGTTGTTCTGGCAGTGCAGTGCTCTGGAGCTCCCACACCTGGACCCATAGCAGCTCTGCTTTGGAAGCAGAGCTCCTCAAGGAAGCCATGACTTCACTGCTCCTCCTCAAAGCCTTTGTGGGAGCTGAAAGAGGCGGTCACCGTACACATCCATCTGTGGCCACAACCTCAGAAGTCTCATGTGATACCAGTGCTGCTGTCAAACCCTTCTTTACAGACTCATTGCACAATGTGTAATTTTCAGTAAGTAGTGGCATTTCATAGACTTTAAATCACAATGGCTTTTTGTTTAGCTTCATTCATCTCTCCCTGTTCCTATAAGCCTGACATCACAACAGCCAGGCTCTCAGCTTTACATTGAACAGATGATCTGTGAGTAATGAACTTTGGTTCATCAGCACAGAACTGTAATTTTGTAGTGCTAAGCACAGATCAGAGTTTGACTCCTCAACATTCTTCAGGAGCTTCTCAATTATTTTAACACCATATCCTTGTTATGTGTACTCCAAGGCCCTGGTAGGATGGGAGGTTACATTCCCAACACAAACTTCCCTGAAAATTGCCTGTTTACATGCTCACAGCCTCTTCTCAGAGATTTCTCTGTGATGTACATCACCACTATTTGAAAAAAAAATTAAAAGAAAAAAACAAACCACAATTACTTGCTTGTTCTTCTAGCAAATTTTCATTAGGACTGATGATGTAAAAACAAACAAACAAAAACCACCAAAACAAACAAAAACCATGAAGATTTTCTAGCAATTGTTTAGACATCTTGGGCTGAAGATCTTGGGCCTTTCTCCCCAGCCTTTCTATCACCAGTCTGGTCTCTTACAGCTTGGTGAAAAAATGTCATCAAAGCCTGATGGCTTTGTAGATTGTCCAGGTTGCACTGAGCCTTGAGGGAAAAGACAACCAAGATAGGAATGCCCACAGCTTTTCAGGCTCTATCACTGTTCTGCTGCCTGAGTTTCAAGCAGGGTTTATTTATTTATTTTTAATAAATATTTTCCCCATCACAACTGTGAAAGCAGCACAGTTCTGAGGTGCAGTTGTCACCTCTTTATTCTCATCTGACACAACACCTTTGCATGAGCCCAGACTAGTCCCAGCCTTGTGCCATCCTGCTAAATCTATTTCATCCCATTGCTCACAGCATCTTAAAGTAAACACTCAAGGTACTTTGGCACCCATTAAAAGCAAATCAGTACTACTGGCGCTCTGATGACTAGTAGTCATTAAGTACTACTCAGCACAGTGGGAATTATTCTGTAATGCATACCCACAGAAAATATTACAATCCTGGATAAGTAGGAAAAAAAGTCATAAAGCAAAATGCTCTTAAAAACAACTTGTGCTAGTGGCTGTGTTAAACATTGTTAAATTTTCATTCTCCTGTCTCACATTAATTTAAAAGTCCCATACATCATCTTTTTTTTTTTTTCTGTAGAGTTTAGAAATTCTTGATCAAACAGATTGTTTCATAGAATCATTAAGGTTGGAAAAGACCTTCAAGATCATCTGGTCCAACTTCCACCCTACCACCAATGTCACCCACTAAACAGTGTCCCTAAGCACCACGTCCAACCTTTCCTTGAACACCCCCAGGCATGGTGATGCCATCACCTCCCTGGGCAACCCATTCCAATGCCTGACTGCTCTTTCTGAGAAGAAATGTCTCCTCGTTTCCAACCTCAACCTCCCCTGGCGCAACTTGAGGCCATTCCCTCTAGTCCTGTCACTAGTTACCTGTGAGAAGAGGCCGACCCCCAGCTCCCCACACCTTCCTTTCAGGCAGTTGTAGAGAGCAATGAGGTCTCCCCTGAGCCTCCTCTTCTCCAGACTAAACAACCCCAGTTCCCTCAGCCGCTCCTCACAGGACTTGTGTTCCAGGCCCTTCACCAGCTTCGTAACCCTTCTCTGGACACGCTCCAGGACCTCGATGTCCTTCTTGTACTGTGGGGCCCAAAGCTGAACACAGTACTCGAGGTGCGGCCTCACCAGAGCAGAGTACAGGGCGACGATCACCTCCTGCTCCTGCTGGCTACACTACTCCTGATACCAGCCAGGATGCCGTCGGCCTTCCTGGCCACCTGGGCACACTGCTGGCTCATGTTCAGGCGAGCATTGATCAACACTCTCAGATCCTTTTCCACTGCACAGCTTTCCAGCCACTCTGCCCCAAGCCTTTAGCGTTGCATGGGGTTGTTGTGACTAAAGTGCAGGATAATATTGTACTTTTTGCCTTTGTTAAAAATTTCTGGGCTAAATTTGTTAAAAACTCATCAAATGGTCTTCTACATATCTATACTGCAAAGCCTAACCAGGAAAAACTGAAACCTAGGATTCTTTCTCCTCCTAGGTGTGGGCCCTAACCTCAGGGCTACAGACTCATGCTGCTATCTGCTCTTCTAGTCCCATGATTTATTTGGGGTGAAAGAGCCCCAGCAAGGAGTCGCGAGAGCAGTCTCCCTTCAGAAGGGCATCCAGATAGCCATGGACAGGCAGCCTGTCTCCCTACTGCTTCCAGTAATTTCTTCAGCCAGTCCATAGCTCCACATGCTGGCTGGGTGCTTTGAAACCCATTGAGAATAGGATTTCGTATCTTCATATCACTGTGGTATTACATGGGACAAGTTGTCACCATTTCTTCTTCCTTCATCACACATAGAAACCATTACTGCTACATTTTTGGAAAGGTCACAAGCTGAGGAGCTTCGTCCCTTTTTCCTCAAGAGAAACTATCGACAACCAGCCCAAATTTGAGGTTTCGGAAGGCCTAGCCACTAGACTGATGCCAAGGAGGCCTTAAATACTTGCAAGAGCAGCACATCTGGTAAGCGTGGTACATCTTCAGTACCTGCAGTGGCATTTTGAACATATGTTTCAAAAAATCAGTCTTGCCAATGTTTCAAGTAGAGAACACAGTTTGGGGCAGGGCTTTTGCTAGAAACATCCCAACAGAACAGCATAGGAGTATTGCAGATATTATATTTAAAAAATCTTGACAAATTAGAGATCTAGGCAATTACCAGCCATAACAAGAGCAAGAGTCACATTCTGAATCTGGGAAGGGGCAACCCTAGCTGTAGGTACAGGCTGGGTGATAAGAGGCTGGAAAGCAGCCCTGCAGAAAGGGATCTGGGGGGTTCTGGTTGATAGCAAGTTGAATCTGAGTCACGGGATGCTCTCAAATGAAATATATTTATGCCACTTGAAATTCTGAATGTGAATTAATAAAGCATCTGACTTGCTAAATGTCTAAATTTTGAGGATGGTATATATACTTTTTTTATGGTAACTCATGCATAGCCAGACTGAATTATGCCTCTGTATTTCAGATTTCTTGACATCACTACAATGCAGTTATTTTGGTCCCCTTAACTTCTTACAAGCCTTGCAAACATATTTTGCCCCTGTTCCAGTTCTCCTCATGTTTTCACTGAGAACACAACCACCCAAGAAAACAACATAATTGGAAGCCAAAAAAGTTCAATGATCGGAACATGTCCCTAAACTCATAACTAAAATGATTTCACCAGATTATTGAAGCCTTAGGATACAAACGAAGCACAACATGCAGAGCAGCTCCTGCTTTCTTCCTCCCAGAGCGGTAAAACAAGAAGAGCAAAGATAGATTTTCTGGCTGTAGAAAAGGATAGCTTTAGAAGGCTATTCATAGTAGAGCAATTTTCAAAATTTGAGTCATCTGTATTGGGTGAGAGTCAGCCACCATCTATTGCACAGAACAATGTTGCATAGTGTTTTCAGTACAGCCCTCTGCAGTTGCATGCAGTTTCTCAGACCTGCAGTTGTCGTATTTATTTCTGTTCTTCTCAATAGTACAAGCTATGGAATGATCCCTTTTTGTCTCCTCTACTTCATCCTACCCTCAAATATTTTTCTTACTTTCTTTTAGTCTTGTGGTCTTTATGCAGTATTTATTTCAGAGCTCTTCTAGTCTATGAGCATATGTGAATAGTTTAACAAATATTCCTTTATCCTTTCTATCCAGAGCTGTGTGTGTAAACGGATGAATCACTTTTCAAAAAAACAAAAACAAAAAACCCACAACCAAACCCATGAGGTTTGTAAGTTCTACTGAAAATCCAGAGATCTACAGTTGGCTAGAGGTTTTATGGATTTCTTACATCTGGTGGAAAAGAGAAACTTTAGCTCAAACTTCTGCTGTCCTGGCATTGTTCAGAAGAAGATGGGCAGGGACAACGACAGACACAGGCCTGGAGGGTGGAATTGCAAGGCATTTCTTGGTTTACTGAGCACTTGTTGGTTTCAGGTGCAAATCCACCATAAAATTAGAGCTGTAGGGATAAAAACAACAACAACAAATCCCACCAACAGCCTCACTCCTGTGTCTGCCGGAAGAAACAGAATGAATTATCTTTTTCACTGAGAAGATCTACAGTGAGGTCAAGGCTATGACTGGTTGAGAAGTACATGGAAGTTACTGAACTGATCATGTCAAAATGATCCATCCCTGAATGCTTTTGAAACTGAGTGAATGAAATGTTTTCTCCTACTATTGATCTACTGGATTTGCAGAGTAATCATGTAGTCAACATAATTGACCTTAATTTCAAAAAGAACAGGATGGGCAGGACCTTCATGGGCTTCCAGATGAAAGCGGGAACAGTGAAAAGTTGGGTCTCAGTCCTTGTCTGCCCCCTCTGTCACAATCTGTCCCAAACCAAGGGTTATAAAAACCATATTGAAACAGCACATCTTTCCAACTGTTGTTTGTCTAAAGTTATTGCAACAAGCAATGAAAGAAATCTTATGCTTCTTATGCAAGTCATATTTTTTGTTTGTTTGTTTTTTCTGGATACATCTAAACATATAATCTACTACCCTCAATTTATATGAAACTGAAAGTAAATCTGTATATTTCAAAATACATTTTATATTACAAATATGTTTTTAATTAGGAGATGGTGATTTCCACCTTTTATTGAAACACCCAGATACCAAAACCACAAAAGAAACTTCTACAAAAGAAATACAAAACAAATTATTCTTCACTCATCTCAAGGCACCACAGATTCTCAAAAGAGCTATTCCAACACCCATCTGCAAAGCGACTATTAAGAGTGATTATTGGCAAGAGACTTTTATGTATATTTTCTCACTGTAATTTCAGGTTGTTCAGATGCTCAAACATTCAACCGTATTCCGATTTGCAATCAGTAGAACTTAAATCTATCATATCTTGCCCCAGCACGTGATGGCTGATCAGGCTGCAAAAGGGACACTTCCCTGAGTTCCAGCTCATTCAGTCATAGAGAGAGGCACACATCCATTCCTCTTGAAGTGACTAGTATTTAATAAAATGTCATCCTTTAAAGGAAAAATCCACTTTTGCCTCGAAACTTGAAAATTAATTACACCCTGTATTTCTGTCTGGCCACTGTGGTGCCAGCCTGCCCTTTTCTAGGGATACCATCGTGGGTCTGCAGCAGTAAAAAAAAAAAAAAAAAAAAAAATAAAAAACCACCTGTGTGAAAGGATAGTTGGTTATTGTTGCAGAGACAACCCCTGTAAAGCTTGAAGATTCACAATTCTCCACTTGGAGAGTTACAGATTTATATACTAATAGAAATCATGCAGATTAGGGACAAATGCTCCAGTCTCCTCCATCTAAAATTCTCTTTTTATTATTTTAAATAAAGAATGATTTGCTGAAGACATCAAAACTGAGGATGACAACAAATAGAAAAGATTTAACTTGTTTTTAGCACCCTACAAAGACAGTTTAAATCTACTTTTTAAAAAGCATTTCTAATCTTCCAAGCTTCTTCAGCCTAATTCCCACTGACAACACAGTGGCTATTCTCCAAGATTATGTTTATTCTTTATCTGGTTGAAGAAGATCTGTCAAGGAACAGCAGCATACCAGACAATGATATTTCTTGCTATTTCGGTGACACTTAGCAGGACAATTCTTGAAGAGAAAGAAAAGTGGGGTCTAATTCTTTCATTTTGCTGGCTTCCAGGAACCTAATTTGGGGTTTTCAGTTCTTTCTCTGCAGAGAGAACATTTGGACTTATGTGAGAGTGGGTGGGAGCACGCACGATGCAGATGGTAGGGAATATATTTAACTACCCTCTCCACAAGGCTAATGTTCTCCCCTAGGACAGAGGAGATGCTGTGCTTGTCCCCACTCACCTCTCAGACGAAGGTCCAGCTGGTGGGCAGGACTCAGGAGCAGCTGCAGTTGTAGCTGAGGCACTCACCATGGGTCTCGAGTAAAGCCGAATCCTCTCATAAGCTTGGCAGTTGCAGTAATAGCAGCTTCAGCAGGTTTTTGAGTGAATGCAGGAAGGTATATTATCCTTCAGACTTCTTGGATTATTCAGTTTGCCTGCTCCTTCCCACCCTTGTTACTACAGGATTATTCTTCAGGCTTCAGTCTGCATTGCCAAAGAGCAAATATCTTCTGCTTAAACATTAAATAAAGGAAAACTTCTTCATAAACCAGTCCAGGATGAATCTTGAAAAACATTGGAGGGGGGTGGGGGGAAGGAAAACTGAATAATGCTGCTAGCAACTTATTCCGCTCTCCCCCTCTTTTTGCAAGGCATGTTTGAAAATGTTATATTAATAAAAACAAAGCTGCAATCTGATTCATTGTCTTGTGCTAACAAGCCTTTTAATCTATTTTTTTTCTTAAATAAGAAAAATATCAGCAGTAGCAGAAAAGCACTGTATTTGTGGACAGAGACATGCTTATTAAAGAGCAAACACTTTGAGTATTTGCTGTTCAGAGTATTCTAAGAAATATCAGTAAGTGTGATACTTTCCCTTGCCCTTACTACCTTCCAATATTTGGAACAGGAGCAAAATCACTGCAGCTGTGTTCAAGCCCAGACATTCAAAATCGCCAGTGGGAAAAGTACACTAGCAATTGTATAAATAGCAAGCTATGGCATCATTTAGCGCTCTCACGATGTTCTATTTCAGGGAATACAACACATCGTTCAAAAATGAACATTCTGTGACTTTTTTTCTTGTATTTCTGGGTTTGTAAAGTTCCTTACTGTTATGCAAACACTTGGCTTCCTTGATCACTGAATGTGTTCAGGGCACGCAAAGGACTAAGCGAATGCCTTATTATCTGCATTCTTCAGTTCTAGAAGTTACTGCAGCTTCAGGAGCAACGTCAGAGGGAGACATGTACAAGGACAAAGATGCCTGAAAGCTGATCAGTTTCAGGTATTTATTCTTGCAATTTTACATTGCAATAGCATCGAGAATGGCTCTGCAGGTGGGCACCTCATCAGAGAATAATTACTCCATACCCCAAAACAGCTTTGCGTGAGATGCTTGGACTTAATTACAAACTGAAAGGAAAGCTGCATGCTATTCTCTTAAGCATCACTTACCACTGCAGGTATCGTAAAAAACAAAGTCATCAAATGTTGATGCACAGCAAAACAAGAGGTCTCTGCTCTTTCCTCTCTCACTAACTTCCTGCTCCTGAAAGCATCCAATAGGTTCAACCAGGACTAAAAAAAGCAAAGCAAGTCCTTTCCAAACACGACTCTGAGCAGCACAACCAATCCTTGAAACAGCCCCAAACAGCGATCAGCTACAAGACCATTTGGTCTTTCAAACATCTGCTGACAGATAATGCACTTTTATCCCTTTGCCCTATCTCTTGACCCTTTTCTTCCCAAGATTAAATATTGTTTCGTGGTTTCAAACTATTTTGGATGCCCAAAATCCACCCCTATCTCTGACATCAAACATTTGCTGACTATATGCATGGTGGGTGTGAGGGTGACTTAAGAAGGCTCTTGGATATGAAACTAGTTTGGCAATATTGTGTACCCTGCTGATTATCAAGAACGATTTCCAAGGGGGAAGGTGCAGGAAAACAAACAAGAAAACCACAAAACAACCAAAAAATCCCCACAAAGCCTTTACAAAGCTGTCTGCCCTTGTGATTTTCACTTCTTTAAAAAAGCAGGAAAGAACAGAAAGGCACCCCTGGTGTGTGGTTTAGATAACTACAAAGGAACTATTCTTACCAGGTTCCTTCAGCAAAATGAAGAGTGCTTTGATTGCATTTCTTTGGCCTTGATAATCTGACAGATATTGATGGATAATTTGGAACAGCCAAAATCTTTGTTCTAAAAACATTGACTCATACATGTTGTATCCAGATGTTTTACTGGGTTCTTAACAGGTATCAAAACTTTTTTTTTAAATACTTGGAAATTGCATTTTGTATAGTTAAGAGAGCAAGTATGCACAAGAGGGAAAAGACAGGGAGGAGCTCTGTTAAGAGCAGCTTAAAAATGAATATTTATGCCCCCCAAAATGGGCATGCTAAGCAAAACAAAACAACAACAATAAAAACAACAACACACCAACATAACACTTTCTGCCTAAAGAAGATTGAAAATTAAGAGCACCAAACTTCTTAATGAGCAATTAAGGCCTTGTGGGCTCCTCTTTCCAACAGATACAGGAGCCTGTGTGTGAACACTGCGGTGCTGACCTCCCCCCTACCTCCTGCCTGGCTCAGCACGGCAGCAGCAGAGGCAGCAGCAGTCCAGCCTGCCCTGCATCTCTTCCAGAGGTAAGGGCCTCCAGCGTTCCCCCTCCACTGGAACTCAGGAAAGGCAGACTTTTGTCTTGAGGAGTATGTGGGGGAGGGACCCCAACCCGACAAGCAGTCTTTATGAGTAGGAGGTGTTGAATGAAGTAAGCAAGACACGCACCGCAGTTTGCAGCAGCACTCTTCTCTCTGACAGCGCCTAAACTGCAAAGACAGGAGAGCAGCTGAACAGATCAGGCACGATTGTCTGAAAAGAAAGCACCAACTGCACATCACAATAAAGACATTCAGACAAATCAAACACAGAAGAGCAAGAACGCAGCCTGGATATGAGAAATGCAATGCTGTGCAACTCACAGAATCGCTGTCACTCAAAACTGCTGTCCTAGTCTTACTCTGACTGGCTCCTACTGGGTGAAACCTTAAGCATTGTCTATTCTGCTTCCCAGTCACTCACTGCTGGATAAACACAATTTGCAAGGTGTGACCAGATCTGCCAGGAGTCAGAGCTGAAGAACTGCTGCTGAAGTGCTGCATTTCCTCCCCAAGTATGTCAGTGGGTTCAAACAGTCACTGACAGAAGCATCACATTTTGCAATAGAGGAAAGGATCTCCTGGGCAAGTAGGATCAGGCTATTCTTCTCTGCGGCTGTTTGTAATAGCATAAAGACTGTTAAACATTAAGGCCAAGAAACTTCCAAAGTCAGTTTTAGTTCAATGGTAAGGAAGCTATTCAAAGTGCTGACTGCTCTTCTAGTTCAGACTAGTGGAGCCTGGAACCAAAGAAAGGCATTAGCACTACTAGTGCTAGCATTGCCATGGCTGCCAGTGCCCCAGACTGTATCTGATGGTTATTCAACAAAGGTAGGTAGAGTCCTCGTCTTACTCTCAACACAAAGGCAGCCACACAAACACAGCAGCTGGGACCACAACACACGTGTCCATACTGCAGCTTACATGAAAATTCAACTCCTCTTTCAGTCTCAGAGGTGTTTTCCACATTAATGTGGACCATAACCACGCAGGTCCACAAGACTTATTTTTCCTCCCTTGTTTTTGGGATCCAAGTACAACAGCACAAGTCTTCTTCCCATACTATGGATACCTGTCCCTCAAAAGCTTCATGCTGCGCCAAAGGATAACTTAACACCTATGTCAGCAGCCATACAGAGCAAGCATCCTTTCCTTCTAATGCTGGGGTCACAGAGATGGGGAGGCAAGATCCATTTCTATTTCTATGTGAAGAGTATCACAGGAACAGCAGAAGAGCTGGAATTCTCTCGAGTTGTCAAGAGATAACGTTGAAGACAATAGCTGTGCTTGTAAAGACAGATTCTGAAAAGAGGAGCTACTAGAAAAATGTACTCTTTAAAAGACCTTTATTTTGGTTGCACAGTTACAATTCCGAAGTCCATTTATGCTTACAGTTAGATTGTTCCCAGACAACGTTTCATAGTTCACTATGTAAACAGTGCATTCTCTATCGGTCGAGTGTACAAGAACTTTATAAAATACAAATTGATTTTTTCATCTGTACACTTTTCAGATTAGTTCATCAATGTCAATTAAAAATGCAAATAGATTAATTGGCAGAAAAGTGTTCAGTTACATTTTTAATATATTAGTACAAAATGGCACAAAAGGAAAAAGGTCATTTTAAAGGCTATAAGCATCAGACTTCTTAAGCAGTTTGAGTAAGTTTAACTGATTAAGAAATTATATTTAAATATGACCATTGAACTTGGAATTTAATTTGTAATCTTTTCTTCATCTGTATGGAAGACCTCACACAACTTCAGATCTGTTCATGGAAACTGAATCCTGACAGTTTCGGAACAGTAACATTCAAGTGCAGCTAGGAAGCTGGGAATTTCTGTTCTTCCCAGTAAATTAAAGAATTCACAGACTAGAACTTATTTTCATCTGGCCAAGCTCATTGATACACACTTCAGATGCAAAGATATCAGGCATATGCACATAAAACTTTATTTTTAATGTGAAAACTGAAACAAGAAATCCAAAGAATTACATCATCCACCCTACCTACCTTTGCAGGAGGCTTCCAGGCATAACCATACTTAATGCTGAATACAGACATATATGAAGCATCTGAAAGGTTAGAGGCAAACTGAAGGCTTAATTTGAAGGCTTCAGTTAAAAAGGGAGATCACACCAACTTCAGCAACCCACATTTTGTTTTTTAACCACCCATATCAAATGGGCAGATAGGTGAGATGGAACAGAAAAAAAGACAAAGACATTACTAGCTTAAAACTAAATTCTGAGTTGTGAATTTGTTGCCTCAAGCAACAGTTCAGGAGTTCGTTTTGGCAGCAACATTTAGCAGTATCTGAGATAATCCACTCCTCCCCTACCTTCCTTCAATACAAGTTACCAGGATTTTGATTAACCTCTTAAACCTTAAGAGGTTTTTAAGTTAACGGAACAGTTTATGGCGCTGACTGGTTTTACTGGTAAGACAGCACTCACATCCAGAGGGCAGGTAGTTACTTCTTGGGTTAAAACAAAGTCGTATAAAAAATAAGTGTGATGAAGTACAGAAGAACCATTATTTTACTTAGCTTCACAATCAGCAAACCATGACCGTAGAAATTTCCTTTCATAATTTAAATATCAATTACAACACTTTCTCCAGAGACTTATTTTAGAGAAAACCATAGGATGATTCCAAGAATCAATGCTCCAATAGCAAGTACACTAATGAGGATGCACATCTTCTTTCGAGACCTTTGCTGTAAATAGAGAAAAGAAAGTTGATTGAAAACTGCACTACAGTATTAGAAAACAACTCAAATGTTTCTATGGTCCTGCTGCTACAAACAAATCATATAAAGTTGTTCAAGAAAAAAAAAGAGTTAATTTATCCACGCACTTTTATAGCTGTATTATTCAAGAAAATGATTTCAATAGTGTTTTCTGGCATAAGTAACAAAGTAAGGAAAGAGAATGCAGTAACTTATAAATGTTCATTGTCTAACACTTGGGAAAGAAAATGTGTGAAAACAGGTGGCCTTGTACAGAGGAAAATGGACAATCCATCTGCACAGTAGGAGGCAGAAATGGCCTTCTATAAAAAATATTTAAAGAGTATAAATGTATGTACAGAAGGGGACAAAGGACTGCAGTTTTAGACTTCCACAAGATTGACTTTGCATCTATTCACAGTTATTTAAAAGTTGTTTTTGTAAAGCTTCTTAGGTTTGAATTGCTAAAAAAAAAAAAAGACATGAGTAAGACACTCAGCTATTGAGACGTCATTACAATATAGAGTAAGTTTTAGGCACATCCAAAACTTTCTGTCAAAACTTTCATCTCCCACACAGGCCTGTAGCTTGAGATTCCAGAGCAACCAGGACCAGGAGTAGGTTATTATCCTTTATCTGAAGCAGCAAGAAATGAATTAGTATACTTTACTAGTGGGTTTTGCAGGCTTTTGCTGGTAGCCAAGCAATGATAACAAATCTTGGGATTCTAGGTCACAGCTCCAGAAGCAGAGCCAGGCTCCGCTCTTTCTTTTTAGCAGAGCTTCATGTCTGCTTTTTTGTTGTTTTTCCTGCAGAACCACACCTATGTCAGTTTTTCACCGGGGTAGCCAGTTCTCTGCCCAGCACCACGCAGACTACTAAGTTTCTTGTCTTAGCTATCTGTTCTCTTCTGCTAGTCTTGCTGTGTTGCTACCACTTCCCCCATTGTCAGCCTAAGGTTTCTTCCCCTCAGTTGTTTAATGATCTAACTTGTCAGAACTCAGCCCTTTGCTAGGGTCCCTTTCTTTTCTCATCTGCTGTCAGATTCTCTCCCTAAAACTCTTACACACCTAGTTTCTTTTTCATCCTCGAGACCACCTCTTACCAACACTGCACTGTAGTAAAGCATTTTTCCCTGTGACACTACTTAGTCAAGGTAGTGAAATAAAGACATGGAGATCTTATTTCCTTGTACACTTAATGGTCATTTCTACAAGTACTAAAGCAGAAGCAATAAAGGGGGAAGAAAAGGGAGGACACAAGCCCAGTTTTGTCCTGCCAGCACTGCTCTGTACACACACCTCACATGGCAGATGGGTGCTGCAGACCTCGCCCAAGCACAAACGTGAGTTGTGAGGGTACTAACCACGTGCAGCCTATTCCCTACCAGCATGCCTAAGCCTCTTCCAGTTCCTTGAGGGGGTCAGAGCGTAGAGATAGCTGCAAGTGATTTTTCAGAGTCTTGGAACAAGGCTGAGCTTTCAAGCAAAGAAACGTTCAAATCCCAAGCATACTACACAATCCTTTCAAACACAAGCCAATTCTCCTGAGTGTTTGGTCTCTGCTGCAAGGCACATGTGACAGAAGCTTGTCAAAAGCCTCGATAACCTTCCTTTCAGGTCAAAAGAAGTTCATCCTTTCCTCTTCAAGAAAAATTAGCACAGTTTTTCATTTTCAATTTCAATCCCAAAGCTAACACCTTCCATGGAAAATTTTGACTGCTACTATTTTTTTGTTCTTTTTGAATTTCGTCATTATCAGAAGAGCCACCAGTCACACACGATGATGCATTGTGCCAATTACTGCCACCTGGAATACAGTTCAAGGATGTGTCCATCCCTTCTTTCTCCCACTGAGATCTGGAAGCAATCCTTCTGACATTTTGTCATCAATGTACTGTCCTAGCTACTGCTAACACACGAGAGGATTATTAATAATAAAATCATCTAAGGACTAACTTGGACTAAAGAGGGAAGATTTATTAGAAATAATCTTATTAGTAAAAAGTGCCAAAAATGTTAGAAAGAAGTCACATTAAAAGGTCTTTTCAAAGGGGCTTTTCAAAAAAAGTTTGAGAGTTTGAAATGCTTTTTGTAGCATCACCATAGCAATTAACAGAATCAGGACACACACAGCTTCAAGATTTTATACAGCAAAAATTAATGCTAGCTGGCAGCCTCTTCAGAGGATGTCCCTACTCCTCCATTGACCTTTAGAGACTCATTCCCTACACCAAGTAACTTTTTCCTTCTTGAGTTGTTAAAGGATTTTGTTTGCTTTTTTTTTTTTTTTAAATAACAGTAAAATTCCAGGTGCTCTGAAACAACCTAGCTAATTTCACGGGAAACCCATAACTTTCAGAGGTCACTGCCTTTTGTTTCAGTGACCTAGCGATGCCATCATAGTCTAACACACACCTTCAGGAGAGCTTTGAGGAAACTGAAAATCAAATTCTGAACTGCAAAATTAAGTTTAAGTCTTGACTATTGAGAAAGTACAGTCACACAGAACTAGCAGTTGGTATTGACGTTACCTGGTAGTTTGCTGCTCTTGACAGCTGCTGGTTTGCTTGTTGCACATGTACATCTGCATTTTCCACATTGGCTTCTATGCTGTCTGTATTTTAAAAGAAAAGATTTCAAATTTTTGTTAGTTATATCCCAGTCAAAGGTTTGGAATGCTGAAATAAACATGAGAGCACATGTGACAGCTGCCTCCACCCCCCCACCCCCCCAAATGTCGATTGCTTCAATATCCAAAGTTTTATACCAGGCATTATGGAAGTTGGCCTTTTTTATACTTATGCCTGAGTTCATTTCTGAAATGCCCAGGTTGAATTCATCTCAGTAAGAGTCCCCTGTTCTAGAAGCTGGGCTGAGACTTGGAAACCTACCAGAAGAGAAACTTTCTCTCAGTACTTTTCTGTCATCCAACTTGCTACTGATTTCCACCCTCTGCTCAAATTAAAAAAGACCTATGAAGTCAGAGGAAAAACACACAAAACTCCCCAAGAGGCACGAATAGAATATGATATCCTATCACACTGATGCATTTTTTTTCCCAATGGAAAAATCTGAGGGGATCTCGAACACAATATGGAGTAAGGTGACAGAAAAAGCCCAGCAAATGTATTCTGGGTTTAGAAAACAGCACGGCTTAGCAGAAAAGTCAGAAAACAAATTTTACAATCACATTTATTTAAAAGAATAAGCATGTCTGCCTGGAGGGTAAAGCAGAAATTTTTGCTGAATCTGCATACTTACATCACTAGTCACTGCACTAAAATTCCCTCCACAAACTCTAATTTTGTGAACATACAATTACAAAAACTAAACACTTTTTATACACCTTTAAAAAAGACACAATTAAACATGCATTTAAACTATGTTTTAAAGACACTTTTTAAAGTGGATCCCCCACCACTTCAGCCACTCTACCCAAGATTAGGTTGCACCTGATTTGCTTTAGCATTAACCTTCACATTACAGGAATTTTTCCAGCAAAAGAATGTACTACACTGCTGCTTCCCAGAGACAAACAACTCTTCAGAGAATATTTGAGTTGGACTTACCTATCACATCACCTTGCTCATGAATCATCATTCCTAAGTCTTTGAAAATTTCATTGATGTCCATAATATCAGCCTGAAAGGAAAAATGATCATCACATTAATTGTCATAGCATAAAACAGGATTTCTTTACATTTAGATAAAAATACTGCTCCTTTCCCTCCTGAATATGCACCCATGATTCTTTACCCTAAATGGAAAAAAAACCTTAGTATTTATTTGGAAGACTTTTTGTATTACAAGTCAATGCTTATAATAATCAAACTAACTGAAGGTGACTGTGCACAAAGCAAACTTCACTTCACAAAGAGGATCTCTCTGCTGTGGGCTCGTCTACAAAAAAACTTGTCTCAGGTTAACTGAAGGAACAGGTACATGCCAACTTGGCATAACAGATTCATTTTGATTAAACTGGTATAAAGCATATGCATATTTTTTTTTGCATTAGTTTTAGTACACCTGTTAAATACACACAAATGTCATAAGCGACACAATTTACAGAAGTTGTCTCTCTGCCATGAAATCAGGACATTGTAAGCATATGATATTATCTTATTGCCATCTGGTCACAATGAATTCATAAATGTCTCATTGCCACTGTGCATATGATCTCTCCTCAACTAATGACTGATATATATTTAGTTCATTGTTTATTAACGTATGAGTGGCAAGGGAGAGATTATCATAAAGTTTATTTTTAGAACAGAATGGAGGTTTGGATGTCTTGATAAATCCCAGTTACAGCATCTTTGTTGTTAACGGTAGCGATGCGCATTCCAGGTCAGCTGGAAAAGTTCCTTTCGTCTTCACAGAAGTCACTTGATGTCAGTATTTCATCACACATGACTTTTGGTGTACTTTACAACTTGACGCTAATTATTTTAGTTTTTTAATTTTTGGATGAGCCCTTAATTACAACACTTTGAATGAAGTAGCACAACTCTGTTTCCAGAAGAAGTGTTCAAAATACAAATGAACAAAAAACTTACAAAATGAAGATGCTGAACAATACATTGGGAATAACTGGATAGGCACAGCCTTGCTTCACTTATAGTTTAAAAAACAACAACACCACACATCAGCAATAATCCTTTTCCTCGTAATCACACGAGCACTTTCTTAATTCTCAGCTGAACCACTGAGGTTAGGCACAGTATCAAAACCTGGCTTTCCTACAGTAGATTTCTAATGCACATTTCACATACCATATAAAGACAATATTTGTAGATTCGAAAAAAAAAATACCCACAAACAATCCCCAACCCCAATTCCCCAAGGATTTATTTACGCCTGCAATTAATGCTTATACCAGTATAAAACAGTGTTTTTCTTTTGTTTTAAAGCATATCCTGAAATCTGCTGTAAAACCACTTACACTTACCTCAAGCTGCCTAATGGAAGATTCCCTCTCCTCAATAAGACGGAGGTCATCTTCTGTGATTTCTTCATCTTGCACTTGTGCTTGAGGTTGACTGTCAAAACAAAAACCGACCAAACAAACCCAGAATTAAATAGTCACCATGAGAAATAACTCCGAATAAGAAGAATAAGATGACAGTCAAATACATACGGCACCAACTTTATCAGTTAACAAAACACACTTTTTTAGCCTTGCATGTCTAGCCAACAGGGACGGTCTAACAATCACATCTTTGATACAGGAAGCTGCTGCTGTCGCAAATTTGCACATAGCATAGAGCTAGCTCATTGGAAATTCCAAGTATGAATGCAAGGACAAAGTTTCATCTGAATTACGAAGTGCAGAGTTTAAATCCATTTCAGGCAAAAATAAGCTGACCAATACCAACAGAATCTGAGACTGTCATGTAGTTCTTGCAGAGTATGAAAGCAACAGGAGATCCCACTTGACCAACCAGAACTTAACAGTTTTACTTTATTCACAGACTGTGCTTACCTAAGTTTGCGTGTCCCAAAGCCCAGGCGTGGACTTGGGGCAGCTTAAGGAGATGTTTGAAACTGAAGTTTGGAGAAGAAAAAAAGGGGGGGGGGGAGGGAAGATAATGGGAACTGCTTGTTTTTCTTCCCACCTGTCCCAACGAGAAGACTTCTCCACACTTGCCCTGTGGAAGAAAGCCCATGACTAAAAACCAACCTATTCCTACTCCCTCCTGAAAAAGGCAACTGATCAGAAAGTCAGCAACTCTTCCCTGCAGGCCATTTATTAATTTGAACTATGTTAAGACTTAAATTCAGCTTACATGTCCCAAGAGACAAGTGTTCCTTCTTTGTAGGTGTCTTCAGGAGCACCGCCCTACATCCGGTGTATGAAAAAAAAATAGGTAAAAACATTATGGACCTGAAAGGAGCACTGTCAGCATTTCTACAATAAGAAAATATTACAAGACTTATAAGTCAACTACAAACTGAAACACGATTTAACATGTTCATTGCCCAATTTTGCTTTATGCATGCATAAAGCTGAAATACAAGTGAAAGCATTCAGCTCACTAAATGCCCGTTAAAATTTACAAGTGCAGCAACATGTATTTGGTACAGAGTAAGAGGGCAAAACTGATATGCTAACAAGGAATAGCTCAGCTTCTCAACAATTCTCCACATCAATACTGCATAGAGATCTGACAGGCGGTTCTTCATGGTAGGAAAAGTCCTGATATCTAAATGTCCAGCAAAAGTATTTCAAGATCTACTGAAAATTGCTTTTGCAAGACTAGTGCACAAACACAGGGGCAGTCCATGCTTTTATGTGATAAGACCAGGAAAAAGTAACAGATTTCAGAAGTTATCATTTCAATGCAATTCAGCCTTTACAATAAAATGAACTATGTAATTCAGCTATGCATGGAAGTAAGCAAAGAAAGCCACTACGCTTATATTGCGCATGTTCTGCAGTATTTGCAGTCAAATATGAGCCCTTGTAAAAAGCATTACAGAGGCAAGTTTGACACTGAACACCACCATCACCACTGTAAACAGAGTATAATAGCATATTTCCCAATACTTACAGATACCCTCGAGCTGGCTCTTACTCTGGCTACAAAGTCTTTTTCTTTCTCGGCAGCTTGCCTTTGCAGCCTTTGGAAATTTGTTAGTGCTGTGGTGAATTCCCCCACAAGACGATCTTTCTGTATTTTTCTTTGACGCTAGAGGAGAAAAAGTTTTACAAAGTCAAATGAGCTCAGGCTTTTCAGAACTCTGCCATTTGCAGGCTGCTCAATGCTAAGCCACAGACTCTTTTTTCCTAAATGGGTATTAGGGAATGCTGCCTACAAAACCATTTGCGTGGACAAACCTTCCTTCCCTCTGGAAACATGCAACTCTGCCACAATTTAAGCCATTTAAAGAGGAAACCAATGTTGTAGTTTCATTTAACAGCTGGAAACGGGCAGGGACAGGTCATACAGTACTCCATACGCTGATACATAGAAACCTTCTACCTTCCTTATATCTCTCAATTATTAAATTAACTCAGTCATTAAGTGTGAAATATTTTCATATTGTGAATTCTAAAATATGCAGAACAGACTGAATGGAGGCAAGGGTGCAGAAAAGAAAAAGGGCGTGGACAGAGCACTACACATGTATTTTACATAAACGCTGGAAATGTGTATTGAATGGCATACTGAAGTGGGTTCACACTCCCTTATAAGTCCTTAAAAACTGTTCCAAAGATACATGTTCTAACTTCTAGTTTTGTTTTTTTTTGAGGAAGATGTCAGGGAGGGAACAGGAACACAGGGCATTCCAGGGAGCCTCAATTTCCCTAAATACATACATTACACCAACCCTTCCTTCCAAATTTGTAAGCGGCCATAACTTTCCATTCATCAACCCAACATTTATGTATTTCATTGAGAGTTATCTTCAATGAAAGTGTTCACGATAAAAGGAGTAAAATCAAACAGTAAAACATCCCGCTGCCAACTTATCAGTTTCAGGACAGAGCATAAAGCTTGAAAATGCCATAAAGCATAAAACCTCTATGCCTGAATTAGAGATTAATACTAAAACCAAGTGAAAACACTATTAGAAGTTTACAACTTGACAGGCAGAACATGCACAGAACACGGTCTGCCATTTGAAAACAGTTTTGGGACAATTCATTTTCCTAAAGGCTCCTTGATAACAAGACACACACTAAGCAAGTTGTTTTAGTGACAATAATCTGCATCTATGTTTTCTGGGATCCTGTTGCTCTTCCCTTATTTAAGCCATGGATTTCTTTATGGTAAGAAAGAAAGGATGGTAGTCAGGAGTGTGCTAACAACAACTGCCACTTCAGAAATAACCTCCTGCCCGGATTTCACACAGACCTGGCAAAGAAGCAGCTTAAAGGCTGCAGAAATTGGTTTAGTAACATCTTCTGGCCATTCCCCCTAAGAAGGGCAAAGCCCAAGGACAAGGCATAGCATATATGCTGATCTGAGATATAAAGGGCAGAAATTATTTGTGCACAAATTATTTGGACGGTTCACAAATGTGTCCAGCCACCTGCCTCACAGTTATGGCAAGCAACAACAACTTGCCACTGGAAGCATTCAGAGCACCCAGTGAGTCAGACCTGGCATCACTGCTACAGATTACTAAATGGCCAGCTACCAGAAATCACAGGCACGATGTACTGTCTTGATTCCTACCCCTTCAGTCAAACTACCTCATTCCTGATACTTAAAAACAACTTTTGAACAAGTCTGGGCTGCAACAAAAATACTTGTGTTGTAATTGTCTCTGTTATGCAAATGTCATGACCAGCTTAACACTGCTTTGAAAGCCTGAAGTCACTCAAATACTCTACATAAGCCAACATGATAGTCAAACAAGCCACACTCTTTGTTTTTATACCTGTTCACTTGTTGCAGGCAAAGATCCAAACTCTTTGATGTATTTGTCAGTTTCTTTGGCAAGCTGGTTTGTGTACTGCTGCTTTTGTTGCCTAAAACCAAACACAAAGTTTCATTAGACTCTGTTGGTTAATTCTGTCTGAATTTTCACCAGTTCTCAGAAACAGTTGAATTAACTGTTCGCTGAAGTACATGAAGCCATCTTTATTCTGTTCTTCACTGCAAAAATGTGACAACAGATCAGCACAGATTCCAGATGAGACAGATGCTGAAGGAATGTTTCTTGGTTTGACAGTACAATTGCTCACTTTCTTCACTGTTTTTTGTTTTTTTTTTGAGTTTTTTTGATTGTTACTCTAACATGCAACAACAAGGTCCCAGTTATTGTGAGCATCTAAACATGAAATATGCTCGCCCATTGTCTATTTGAGGCTGTCAATAATTTGAAAGCACATGAAAAACCAGTTCCTGATAGTTACTGGGAAGTTTGTGAGGAAATCTATATTCTTCCACGATACAACAGCTGTGAATTTAGCTGAAGAATTTATTAATTGCTTACCAATAGTCATAATAGTGCTTTAAAAAGCCTTGTCCTCAGCAGCATCACTACTTGTTTTCTGTTTCTCTTCAGAGAAACTTGTTGTTATCACACACTTCTTTACAAGTATCACTTTTTCCCCCTGGAGCTACTCAGATTCTTTACCTGCTTTCCGACTCTGTTCCCCAGCGTATATTGAAAGTCTTAAAAAAAAAAAAAATCTCGAAAGCTATTAGCAAACAATCAACATCAATATTTAAAGTAATTAAATAACTCTTCCAGGCATCTGCAAACATGAAAGGAAGTGCCAAATGTTCAGAAAAGTGAAGAAGTGACATATGAAAACTCAAGGAAACTTAGCACATATGTTACCTTCATGAACAGACTGGAAAGAGTCCTTCAAACATTTTCTAGCCTTTTTAGTTGTGAAATTGTGTCTAGATCCTGCCTGGTTACTGCATAACTGTGAATGTTGATTCAGTCCCCAGTAGGGCATCCACTGTAGGTTGTACCTGGCTAATGTTATGAACCCTGAACTCAGGCTACCACGAAGCAATTTGGCTGTTCACACAAAATGAATGCAACGCCTTCGGTCCAATACACACTTCCTCCTACTATTCAATGGCCACACTGCAGCATTAGCCACACTGAAGACTGCCAACTTTCTCACCCACAGGGTTTGCACAACACATCGTTTACTCGCATTTATGTTGCTGAGATTAATGTGGTAAAGGAGGTCGATTAAAAAAAAAATTGTACCAGTTCATTAGACTGAGCTGAGAAGTATAGAGCAGCTGACTGGCATATTCATGAAAGCCCACTTTCAGGTGACTGAAGTATAAAGCACAGCATCTGTACTTCAGTTGTATTTCCTTTTTTTTTTTTAATTTATTTTATTCTACAGTATCATTTCTTACTGTAACTTTCCTCATGAAAAAGACATTCCCCTTTCTCCTACAGTACTGTATCTCAAAAAACAACAACAACAACAACAAAAAAAACAAATACATCACCTTGTGAAACTGATAGAGACAGATTTTAAGAGCTGGCTGGGGAGTGGGGTGGAGGGTTGGTGGAGCATTTGCTTTTTCAACAGTGATATTGCTTTCTGGTCCTGCTGCTTTTCCTTTGCTGACATACAGCATAAGTTTTGTACATGTTTTGATACTGCATGCAGTGTACATGGGTAAGCCACCTGACTGGTGTACGAAGGCTAGCCAAAATTAATTTAAAGAAAAAAGAAAAGGCATCCCAACATTTAAATTTCAAATATTTCTCTGTACTCGCCTTCTCAGTAAGATCAAGCACTCTGCCTAACAAAAAAACCACCTGATCACCTTCCAGAAGATTGTTTACAATGCAACGAAATTAAATGTTTTCATGTGAAGTACTCACAGCTGTTGCCTCAACTCATGTGTGTCTTGTGGTGTCCCGAGCTGATGTAGTATTCTCTGTATTTCAGCAGCTGTTTGTGAAGAGGAAGAGAAATTTTAATGGTCCACATAAATTTCCAACTTAATTTTATGCATTTTTGCTTGACGGTTCTAAAACGATAAGAGTTGAGAGAAACTGATATTCAAGACTTTTTTTTAAACCTACTAAAAAGATTCCACTAAGAAGTCCCAGAACAGCTAGTAAATGTTTGTGCCAACTCAAAAACAAAGCCTAGAGTTTCTTACAAAAGAAGGGAATATATTCAACTGTCTAGGTAGAAATAGGCAATTTAAAGGTTAGCAGTTTTAATGCAGTAAGTATAAATCAGGTGTTTTAGTTATAATTTTGTAAATAAGTAGCACAATTCTTTTCTAGTTCAATCATATTTTATGCATGTCATTTTGGAAAGCCAAATTAAAGACTGCTAAGACACAAAAACAAGTAATTCAGAACCAGTGCATCAATGAAGAGGCAGCAACAAAGCATTCACGGGCTTACCACACTTAAAAAAAAGTAAATCAGGTATCCAGGTTGAAATTTTAATTTTGAGATCCTTGCTCTCGATACGTACATACATTTTTAGATGTGGGATACAAACCACTTGTGATTTCTAGATGTATTTCATACAATGAATTAGTTTTGAACTACAGAAAGAGCACTACCTCTAAGCCTTTTTTTCAGGTTACTAAATTTACTCTCACATGAAAAAGCAAAGGGGAAAATGGGCAGTCACTTCAGGACATTGAGTTTTTAATCACACTACAAAATTAAAATTCTCAGTGTGCTCTATCCTACCTTAACACCCTCTTATACTCCAAAAAGAGAGAATACATATACAAAATAACTTATTTTTGCTTATCCACAGTTTGGATCAGACTGGTCTTCCTTGTATTTCTGTGGTGCTTTCCAGGCAGACTGGTACACCACTGTGCACATACAGGTAATAAAGATACAAACATAATGGGGAACTTAGTAGTCAAGTTCCATATGAGTTTAAAATCAAGTATTTCAAGACAGAAGTCTTTGGGAGAAATTGAGAGGACACAAACAACTAAAAATTTAATTAGAAAAACAGCACTGTAAGATGGGTTTCACAGAATTTTCACTGTTGTTGAGCTGAAAAGCACCAAAACATAAGTGAAAATTCTTGAATGCTTTCTACAAACAAAACCTACCGCCAAGCATCAGTTTCTCCCTGGCACCTGCTGGGACAAGGAAGCTTTGTGCAGCCTCCTGGACCTCAATGCTTCTGCACAGCAGCTTGAGCCCAAACAGGCACCAGTGGCCACATGTACTGGTAAATACCAGTAAATATTTTGACTAATTAAGCTTTCTTTTTATGTTAAGTATAATGCATTGTTTTAAAATTAACAAAAAAATGTGACTGTCATGTTACCTTTTGAATTCAGTGATAAGCTTTAGCATCTATAAGTCTTCAGAGTAATTTACTTTCAGTAGTATTTGATCAAAGACATTCTCCCCTCTGATTCAAGAGCCAAGGTGCTCGGTTAGTCTTGATGTGTTTTTACAGGGAGAAAAAACAACCTGCAAGCACTGTCATAACATCTCTTCTTGCAGACAGAAAGAGTAGCATGTTTTACTGCCACCTAGAGGTAGAGTTATTTAACTACAAATGAAGAAGTGAAAATTGTTTTAAAAGAAGGGCTCACACCTGAGAAATTCTCTGAAAGCCTGTATTTAACATATTTGCATATCACCTTTATTAGATATTTACCCTACTTCTAAAAATGAACACAAGTAGATGATTGAGGGGAAATTAAAAGCCAGCACAGCATAGCTGGACACTACACAGTTCTAGGCAGAGGGAAGTTCATCCCGGTTCATGTCTTGGGATTCAAGAATTCAGCACAAAATTAAAACACGTTTTTACCAAGAATCCTGTAAGCAGCATCAAGAAACATCAAAATAACCAAGTGCTAACAGGCTTTGTAACCTGTCTGGGAAAAATAAAATAAAAGAATGGACACATCAAGGACTGAACTGACACCAATTTCTCTGGGCTTCCTTTAATTTAGCATTTTCCTCCTTACCTTTCACAACAAGGATATTATTTAGAAAGAAAAAGAGCATTTCTTTTTCTGTTTTTCAATCATGGGAACTATACAGCACTTTGAAAAATGAAACATTACTTATACAAGTAAGCAAACAGAAAAAAAGTGAAGTGGTAAAAGTAAACTTTTGCCAACAGTCTTCAGCAGCAGTCTCAACACTGTTTTCATAAGAAAGCCAAAAGTTTGTCGTTTTGTACAGGCATTAAACAAGTTGGTAGGAAAAGCAGAATATAGAAAACGAAGAAGCTGACCTTGTTGCAAAATTTACAGTACGTACTTGCAGGTTTACAAGACAAAGAAATCCATCCTTCGTACTCCACATTAATATAAACATGCTACAGCGTATACAGGCTTAAAAATGTATTTCTTATATTGTCTTATAGATTTTGTGATTACAGATTTCTTACTGTAGCTAATTCTCACCTAGACATTTGATATATTATAGATGTAACCATAAAACTACCTAAACCACAGACATTTGTCTGGACTCATGAACTTGTACAAATTTATTGATAAAAACTGAATTTGAAATAGATTCAGACAGTGCCACCTGGATCATAGAGGTGAAGCATCTTGTTCCTTCAGACATACACACAGTGATCTTAAGAGAATTTGATTTTAAGCAACAACTAGCTTCAAAACCTTTAGGTATAAGTCAACGTCCCTTTCCTTCCTCAACAGAAAAGCATGGTAGCCACAGCCTCTCCTCCTGAAAGCTAGAAACACCTCTGCTGTCCTGTTTCAAAAGCAAGTCCTGAGATGGCCTTGGCACTGAAGAGGAAAAGCGAAACTGCTGGAAACCTAGCATTACTTTTTGTAAGTCAGAGGCCCCTAAATTCCCAGCTTCACCACTGATCACGGTATTCATAATGCCTTCCTTGTTGAACCAGCTTTTTGCCCCTGTGCAGGGAATTCAGGGTGGCAAAGCGCTGGCTGCTCCTTAGGTGCCTCTCAGTTCATCAGCTCTGACGCTCAGGTGTCCCAGAGAGCTGAAAGCATAGGCCTAAATCACAAGGCCATAGATCTGTGCCATAAATACACTGATAATCATCAGAAACCAAAGATGAGAGCACAGTTCTGACTGGCTCCTAGGTGACCTCATCCCTCCAGGTTTTTCTTTCCCTACTTCCTGCTTGTTCCAGCTTCCCACACCTTGTGGCAACGACCAGGAACTCTGACAACAGGAGTAATCCTCCTACCAGAGGTCCTTTCTGCCCCTCTGGGCAATACCAATCCCATGACAGAGCCTGAATGGATCTTGTGCACGACTTGAATCCATTCCAGTGCAAAGCTCGACGCCTTAGCTCATGCTCCTTGGACATGCAGAAGTAGCTGCTGGACTTTGCTCCGGAGCTGCAGAAGCACACACACTGTGTGCACACAGACATTTTTTCGAGAAGTCGTCAGAGGCAGGCTAATGACTGTGGCCAGCCCTGCGCTGGAGGTCGAGGCAGGTGCTGGCATGTAAGGACGACCAATGGTTCTTTCGGAGCTCACACCGCAACTCCAGGGGGAGCAGCACCTTGTCAGCCAGGGGCTGGCAGCAAGCCACCGCAGCCGGAAAGTCCTGCAGGAAGCAGACTGCGCAACACCACTCGATCCAAATGCATTTTCTCCAAGCAACTGCCATCTCACCTGCCAAAGGAAGCAATCTCACTCTTCCCACCTCAGAATGAGTATTAGAAAGAAGCAATACTGTATTAGTAAGAAGATTTTTCATTCCTCTTCCAGCATTCCTAATCTATACTTCCTAATATGTAACAATTACCTGTTGAAAGCTACTCGGCCACTCTCCGAGCAGTCACATGCTCAGGAACAGGTCAGCCATGGTTAATGATGAGCCAGAGGAACAATTAAGACCTAACCTGAATTCCTACTGAGAAAATTACTTAAGAGCCAGCTTATGTTTACTTTTACTGGGCCAAACAGTGGTTCCATTTATAGGCAGCGGAAGCTCTTCCTCCAGGTCAAAAGAATAAAAAAGGGCACAGAAAAGAATAGCAATGCTGCTTCATATAAAAGGCCTCATTTTCCCTACGTGAGTTGCAGGAGTAGTGAGATTTACAGTGGAAATATATATATATATATATTTTTTATAAAGATAGGATTATTTGAGAAACGTGCTCCTGACAGATTTGCAATAGATTGTATTTATTCCATAGATGAAAACATATTTCAAATATTGGATCACACACTGTACTTGCTTAACAGCTGGCTTTTAGCTGGCTAGGGAAGAAGAAAGTCTTACCTCCTTTCTCCTTGTCTTCCCTTATTTTTCAGACAGCTCTGCAAATCTTTTCCAGCACTACAAGTAAACCCACATAATTGATTGTTCTGCTGCTTGAACATTAAAATGTTTAAGATCACATAGGAAGTTTCAACTTAAAATACAAATAAATAAAACGAAGATCAAATATAGACAACTTCTTGCCTATAACAATATAGGAGCAAACGCAACTATCCCCGAGAACTAGTCATCACTAGGCAGGCTGTAACACCAGTGTATTCTTGCAGAAGAAAAGGAAAAAACCAATCCTTGAGTAAAATCCTAATGTTGGAAAGGCCTTCATCCACTGAGAGGGAAATGATGAGAGGACTGCAGGTCACCCACCTTCTCTGGTAGGACTGAGAGATGTCCAAGCACTACACTCATCTCCTAGCATGAGACAAGGGAAACATGATGGTCCTGACTTGGAGCACTAACCAATAACTCCAACTACAGGAGAGATGCCTTCCCAACTTACCCATGATCAGCCACCTTCCCATTCAGTTTTATGTTACTCAGTTTAACGTTTAGAAAACCAAACTTTAAAACCCTCAATTGGCCGTGAACATCTTCACCTTGTTGCAGCCTCACAGCTGAAGAGTGAGGTGAATCAACACACAGCCCACAGAATCCTTAAAATGAAGCCACAACAGAGAAGCGTGAAATTGGGGGAAAAAATTTACTTAATAAGTGCTGCTTATTACCACTTTGCAGCCTGAAACTCACTTCTTATTTGGATCATACAAGACTGCATTGTAGCCACGGAGCAGCAATTTCCCCAGGTGCTACAGTCCAAGCCTGAACAACCACATTGCCCGATTTAATAAAGCTACTGCCTAATGATTCCACAGGAAGTGCAGCGCCCACTGGGCATGCACGGAAAAAGCACGAGCAGCAAACACCAGGTATCAGCCTACAAAGAGGACAACAACCAGCCAAGCAGGCTGGGCAGGTACAACAAAATCTGTACTGCAGGACAGCAACGCCTGGGACCCGTCACAGGAAGAAGGAGAGCTGTTTCAGCCAGCACCTACAGCTGCTCCTGAATGTGAGCTGTAATAGTGAGGGGTCTCCCCCCCGCCACTTTTACTTGAGAAGGGACAGATTGGGTTTTAGTCACTGCAAAGAGACCATAGATCTAAATCCAGAAGGACTAAAACTAGCAGTGGAGATTTAAAGTCATTGATTTTCAGTTATTATTCTAGCTCCTGAGCCCAAAGAGAATAAACAGGATCAGCAAATCACTCCTTCGTACACACAAAAGGGAAAGTGCTCCACATGAGGCTCTGGCTCAGCTATGGCTTCATACGGCAAATAAGCACAGTATGCAACAGCAGCACGCTTACCTTTCAGAAATGCATTGTCAAAGATCTTACACACATTGGCTGGGTACCTATGAAGAAATCACCTACTCGTTCCCAGTTGAACAAGGGAGTCAACAAACAGCACACCTGGTTACAGACTGCGTGGAATCCACTTCAGAGCACGTTATTGAAATAGGAGAATTAATTGTAAAAATGACACCACTATGAATTGTTTAGCTTTTGCTTGGGGGTGACAGACTTCCTCAATTTATTCAAATCCAATTCAATGCGTTTTCCTTCTGTGCTTTGACTGAAACTACTTGACTAGGGATAGACGCTGCAAAAACGTTCGTGGATTGACCTTTTATAAACGCTGTTACATATAACAAACAACCTGGCGTAGTTGCAATAAAATCAGCATATTGGAGTTTTCTGCAATGAGCAGAAGTACCTCTTTAGAACTATTAGTGCAGTTCACTTTTACTGAAGATTTTAAGTAAACCATAACGCTCCTGTGCCATACACCTTGCTAACCCTACTTTAGCCTGGAGTAAGAGTTCAACAGAGGAATTAAAGACAAAAAACCCCTAACCTAATAAAAAACAACTCACCCTCTCCAAGAGCATACTTAATTGCAATTAGCTAAAAGTCAGCGATTTGATTTCAAGTTATTTATTTAATTCTGTCTTAACTGAATGTACTACACTGATTATTTTAAAACAGAGTAATACATCAGTGCAGAGGAACAGTACCTGAGGTATTTATGTAATCAAATGAGGAATGAAATGAAGATTGTCCTCAGAGCTCTAAGTGCTGAGGACTTCGTTGGTACAAAAGAGTGAGAAAACACTAAGTCTTGTACCCTTTCCTGTTAGGTTTTATTAGCTTCTCACATTTCTAAATAGAATCGTGCCCCCAAGTGACCAGAAACATAAGTAGCAGTGTCTGGAGTTCAGGATCTGCCTTCAATTCTTTCAGTTCAACTGTAATCATTTCATGCTAGAGTACCAGCATTTCTAATGGTCTTACAGAGAAACTGACACGTGGGATTGAAGTAATGGCTGTTCTTCTAATGTGGGTGTAGAGCACACTAAATGCACATTGTTTAAGTAAACAATATCTGACCATGTGATCAATTATTACAGCTCAGCTGAGGGGAAGTCATTAAACCAAGTTGTAATCACTTTGTATTCATATTCTAAATTCTCCCTGGAAACTCCCTGAAACCCCAAAGTCCGAACTTTTCTCTGAAGAATAATTTGTTTTGTAAGTGATGCACGATTCTGCAGCGTACCATAGCTGCACAAACACCATAACCCCAACCCACCTAAGCAAAGAAAGCTTGTTCATTAAGAGGTCAGGCCATTAACACAGGAACCTTACTCAGGCATCGACATGGAAGCAGGGACACGCAACATCATTGCCTGGCCTACACAAGGAAATAGCTGTCACTCAGGGGGACAATTATAGTCAACCACTGACCTGGGTTTATTCGGAACCCTTACAGACGGGCAGCATATTGCACACCAGCTTTATAGGACATTTGATAGAGGGCTCTCTCGATAACCAAACTGCCATGTATGCTCCTCTATTCTTGCCCACAAGGAGGAAAATCCAACAGAATTGAACTGAATGAAGTATTTTACCTACCTGAGGCTCTGAAAATTGGGTGTCAAGAGATAGGAAGGAGCATGAGGAGCCCAGCACAAGGAAGACACTGACCTGCTGGAGCAAGCTGCTCAGACAAAATTGCGAATGTCTCCACTGATCATAGTGCTGTTTGCAATTGCACAGTGATTTTACAATCACTATTTAAATCACTTCCAAACTAAAATGGCTTAATTTACAGAGACCTTTCTTCCCCAAACTAGTCAATTACGGCACAGTAAAACAATGTAGGACAAGGCAAGTTCTGCCTTTTCTGCACATACTGACACAAATAGTGCTCTGGGGTGTACATGGAAGATCCATTTTTCACTGTACTCTGCTACCAACATAAATAAATCCCTGTCCCTCTTGTGCAGTCATCCACATAACACACAGTTTCATATGCCATTTTCCCCACAGAGCCATAATATTTTAACAAACAAAATAAAACAACAACACTCTCCAAATCCGTAAAGACATCTGTTAGACATACTACTTCAAATGTATAAGCTACTTTACACAGAACAAAGCCTCTAGGAACAGCACACACAATTCATGCTTAAAGTTTTCAGAGATGGTTTACTTCTAAAAGAACTGTGAGGCTTCATGACTTCACCTCATTACATAAAGAAACACATTTAGGAAGATCTGAAGTATCTGAATTCCTCCTCCTCCTCTTACCCTCTATGTTCAGGTTATGATTTGGATATAGCAGATTCAAGTTCAATTCCTCAGCCTTGGAAAAGACCACAAAAGGAAATGAAAAGGATTGTAACAGCTGTTTAACCCCCCCCAAGTGAACAGCCTTTTCCAGGTTTTACTGAAATTGGTTAAAGAGTGAAATTTCACCCTAGATCCAAGAAATCTTCCTAATGACAGCAAGAATAATAAAAAAGGTATATTTCAACTAATTCCCACAAAGTCCAGTTCTCATTAACTGCAGCTAGTTGGAAATTTGTAGCAATGCCATTGTTATAGTCTCAGCAAGCTCTACTTGCTTTAAAACCACACCTGTACAAAACCACACTGTACACATAGACAAAACAGAATTCTGTTTTCTTACAGGCTGTGATTTCAACACCTCGGTGATTTTATTTACCTTTCACTTGGTCATCTGCATCCTTCTTTAGCTGAAAAATAATCATGTGAATCTGCTGGTGATACAAACATGGTGGAAGAAATAGTTTCTCATGAATGTTTCAGCCTGTAAGAGGCATATAACAGAACTCTAAAATTCCTCAGGGCTTAATCTATGGTTATGATTTTCTACAGTTACATAAAGCGAAATGGAAAGTCATATGATGCATTTAATTCAGCTCCCATTTTAACAACATCCAGTGAAAATACTGGCTTATGGAATGCTTGGGATGCAACAGAAATTAGACAGGAGACAGGAGAGGTATCACAAGATAAAAGAATCACAGAAGGCGATCTCTGCTGGTTGAGGTTGACCTTTTGGGAATGTGTTTTATGCGAATTGATGATTGTGCTGCCTCAACAAACAGAAAATAAGTAGTCAGCTGAAAGCGACAGTCTTTATGAGAAAGAATCTCTCAAAGCCAGACAGACTCGCCCTAGCCATATGTGATTTTGGCTACCGAATGACTACTATTATTATTTTTAAATCACTTTTAGTATGCTGAGCACGTGCTTCTCCAGCAGGGCTGATTTTCAGTGTACACGAACAAGTCAAATACTCTATCGCTGACCTTGTCAGAACCAAGCAAGGGTAGATTATGACATTCTTACTGACTTCACAGCTACTGTTGAGCAAAACCCTACCACGACCTTTATAAATCTGGGGAGCTGGGAAGGGAGAAGCAGTGAGGGAATATGAGTGCCTCAGCTGAGCTGGTGTGAGTTCTGTAACCGTTTGATTAGCTTCTATACCGGAAATTCCCCTAACTCAAAGACCGGCTGTGTTTTATCAACACCAGGCTTTGTTTTGTGCTCTCTATCAAAATGCAGCATACTGCTTCTACTGCAAGCAACAGCTCCTAAACCCAGTTTGCAGACATCAGTGGAGCCACAGTAGTTACCTATGTAGCCTGTGCTATTCTTGGTCTTTGGGGATTGTACAGAATTTTGTAGCTCTGTGGGAAAAAAAACAAAAACAAAAAAAAAAAAAAAAAAAAACAAAAAAAACCACCACCACACAACTTAGGAGTAAAGCAAAAGCACAGGAGTCTGCTTCCTCTTCGACCCATACAGAGGACAGAGACTTGAGAAGAATGTGGGGAAAAAAAAAAACAAAAACAAAAAACCACACAAAACCCACAGCTAGCTACTTCATCTTGCATAGTCCCTGTCACAGATCCATGAGTCAAATCTTTCCAGCTAAGGAGAAGGGGCACCTACTCCTTCAATCCTATCTTCCCTACTCTTACAGCTGTGCAACCGCCCTTGTAAATTAATGCAACTCCCAATCTGCTCCTATTTAGAGCTTGTTTTAAAACCAAATGTTTTCCGTCTTTTTGCTACACACAAAAAATTTATTCTGTCAGATTCAAAGAACTGTTGACCTTCATCTTCGCACTTGCAGGAAGCCTGAAATAAACGTATTTTAAAGCTTTTAAATTAGGCTTTTTGTTTTACTTATTTTACTCTCAAGTTTCCATTTGCTGAAAGACCAGATTTCCTTTTGTACTGAGGAAAAAAAATAAAATAAAATCACTACATAGCCTCAATGCTCTCACCTTAATAGGCATATCCCTATTATATCCCTATATCCCTGGCAAAAACAGATCTGTAAGCAGGCGGGACTTGGTTTGCCATAAAGAAATATATTTTTGTTAGCTTGTCTTGCTTCTGTATATTACTCTCTTCCCTTGTCTATCCTGTTGCAGTACACAAGCGACGAACACAAAGTACTTGAGAGTGGTACATCCTGAAGGAAGACAGAAAGATTTTCTTTAAGTTATAGAAGCTGTCATTATGCTGCCACATAAGTGAGAGTGTGACCTATGAAACCAAGTTCTGTCATTCAATAAAAAAAGTTCTGTCTCCTTCAATAAACTGATTAAAAAACCTTGATAATAGGTTCACCACTTACAAACCAGACAGGTTGGAGCTCTGTACCTCTCTGCCTCTTCTGCCTAAGGCCTGCCGCTCGGCACCGAATACCAAAGAGAGCCTTGAAGCCTTGATTTTTGCAATTCCAGCTGCTTTTAACAAACAGCATGGAGAAACACTCCGGACTGGTTCCCTCACTCTCAGCTTACAGGCAGTGCTGATAGGCAAAACATGAGTTTGAATCTTTTCAGGCTGAGGAAAGTAGACTCCACTCCCCAGATGTTGCTATGGGATATTATAATCACTTGTTTCTACAGAAGCGTTGGAAATGTAAAACAGAGCAAGGATCCTTGCTCTCTAAAGAACAGCTGAATGAATCTTTTCATAGAACCCTCTAAAAGTTGGGATCCCAAACACATCCAGCTGCCTTCCTGGCTGAAGTTTCCAAGAGAGTTTATACCTTCAGGGTCCTTAAAAATCACCATCCAGTGCACTCTTCCCCAAAGAAGCTCAGAGAGCCTATTACAACCAGCATCAACTGTACCAGTTTACCAGCAGCTTATTCAAGGCAAAAGCAATCTACAACTCCTAACACACTTTCAACATAAATCAACTGCATGGTTGGATCAACAGATAATACAAATCTGTTCCTTAAAGTTAAAAGGGTGCTAAGCTAACCCAGCTGTTACCTGATTTAAATGGTCCTCTCCATTAACAGAGAACAACCCAAACCAAAAACAATACTTCCAACTGATTTCATTACTGGTGTGCTTAACCAGCACAGACCTTTGTTGATCAGTAACAGTGGGCTATAGAATTAGGAAAGAAAGAAGGTAAGGAACACAAGTATCAATATAACAGCAGCAGCATGCAGATGCATTATGAAGTGCTTGATATTTAATATATGCTTTTGATCTTTTATATGTATGGTATATTAAAACCAGTTAACCAAGAACCAGATCAAATTTATTACTTTTGGCAGGGCTAACTAATTCAACTTAGAAGTTGTAAAGTACTACTGTAAAGATTTTAATTCCAGCTAATGCTGCTTCCTATAAAACTGTTGTATCATGAAACCTCTGAAGCACAGTATTGCCTAAATCAGGAATACAGCTAATATTAATAATAGCTAAAAAAGTATTCAAGCCCTTAGACAACCCAATATGAAAACTTCTAAACCTGAAAACAAGTAGATAATTGAGGGGAAAGTTTAAAAAAAATAAAAATGAATGTGTCCGCCACAGGCTGGAAGCTGCCTCTGGAAGATGAAGTTAGAAGCCATAATGCTGTGAAGTGAAAGACTACAGAACTGACTGAGAAGATTTCAGGAAATAAAGCACAAGGGCTTACAGAGCCAATTTTTAGTTGAGGAAACAGAACCCTAATGTACAGAAGACTAACGTACAGAAACTTTTCAATAAGGCAAAACTACATTTTTTCTTCCTAAAAGATTTAATGACTTAAGAAATCAAGATTTAAAGAAATTATTTCAGCCCAACCAGTGTCACCAACCTGTGCTACAAGTACCAACTCCTATAACTTGTCTAGCAAAACAAAGATCAAAGTTTTTATTAAAACTGATACGCTTAACTGATCAGACTTAATCTGAAGTTTTAATTCTACACGCACATGAAGTCCTTCAAAACTTTACAACCATGCACGCCAAAACCTAGCTGGTGATGGCTAGCTCCCTTATGACAAACAGTACTCTTTGCATGACTTGCAAAATCAATTTATATTTGCTTTTCATATAAAATAAACCTATCAAAGAAAGATATAATGGAAAATGGAGAAACGGGGAAACAACTGAGAACCCTACATGCCCTAACTTAACTCTAACACCTTAGTTAGGTGGCTAAAATACTAGGTGGGATGAGTCTGAGCAAAGCGTGTTAACATTTGCATAACCTTACTCGCATATTAGATATGTACTTCCAAGGACAAGCTGTAAGGCCATGCCTTCGGTCCCTGATAGGCACTTCAAGCTCCAGCAAATATTTGATGCAATCCTTGTGTAGCAAACACCCCAGCCTACAAGCTTAAGGTGCCATGTAACTGGCCAGAACAAAACTGGCTTTTTACCAGCAGCTGTCTTACTGATTATACATTCACTCTGTGAATACAGAGTGATGCTACACTTCTCCGGTACACATCACACTTAACCACACATCTGAAGGACTCCATCTGCTTTGTGGTGTGCCACGAGCACGTCAAATGAGCAGGTGAGGTCAAGGAGTGAATTCCCATGAATGAATCTGAGAAACTAATATAGAACGTGGGGCACCACTATTAAAGTTTCACATCAACGTGCATAAATTCAACTTACAGCATTGTGTGATCTTCTGGATGTTAGAAGTTATGCGCTGGGCTAGCTGATTAGGATCCACAAAGCCGGCGCTGTACGACATGGCTGAGGAGATTTACTGTCAAGATCATCCACGATGGGAATGGCTCTCCACCCGTTAAGGACACCTAAAATCGCACCCAGAAAAGAGAGTTATGTTCTGCTCATTCACTCGCAAGGGTCTTCATTAGCATAAAGAAAAATACAGAGGAAAAGATTAAAGAAAACTCCATATACTAATGTTTACCCTCTTCTGCAACGGAGTACTTCAAAACAGAATTCAACAAAACTTAAGTGCTAAATAAGAATGTGACACATGACATCCTTTTAGAATTTCCTACAGTAAGACAACTTACTATTAAGTTTATTGATATTCACAGCTTAAGATCTGCAATTACTCTACATCAGCTACATCACAGAAACTACTTCTGTTGTCAAACTTCTAACGTTTTCCCCAGTCTAAGCAAAGAAAAAGTATGTGTTTTTCTTTATTGCCATTACAGAAAAAGTTGAACTTTTATTCTGTGAATGCCATAGCCTCTGATGAATTATGCCCCAAACCAATTGCATGGTTATTTTCACACCATATATCACTTATCCCACCAACACAACACAGCATGTTAAACTGCTGGGAAAAACAATGACATTTCCTTACGAGGCATCAGCGTGAATGAGGCCTGTGTCCTCCTAAGGCCAATGACTTTATCAATTTCAGTTTTAGCTGTAATCAGTTTCACCTGAACTCTGTGAATTGCTATTTTATACCTTTTCAGCTGCTGTGTTTCTCAAGATGAACTCATTTTTCTACAGCCTGCCTATGCAAATTCATTTGTAGTGGTGTTTTTTGCACCTAGAATTATCATATCTTATTTTAAAAGGCCAAAATTCAGTAACACAAATATACTTACAAATACGTTTGCCCTAAAAGGGCACACATACAAATATACAGCATGTAACTAACTGGAAACATCCTAGTCTGCTTTCCTTCATCACAGGCCAAGTTCCAGCCCAAATTCAATGATGCTCTAAATCCAAATTAGCTAAGGATACATGTGCAAATTGAAACTGGCAATTTCCACTGCATCTACTCTGCAGTGAGGACACAGACTAATCAAGCATATGTGCATCCAACGCAAACCCACAATTTCAGACAGGTCACGCTTAGTTTATTTCACCCTTTCCAATCTCCCGCACATCACATTCGCTAGTTCAACGTTTTAACCTTGACAGTTCCCTGCATTTCCAGTTTGACCCAGACCGTGCGCCTTCCATGCAAAGCACTCTTCTCCTGGGCTACCAGCTTCTCATTAAAAGGCACTGCTAAAACAGAGTGAGAAAGCCAACTGACTTGCCAACTGGCTTTACAGTTTGCAAACTGAAGTCACTCAAGTCCTTATGAACTTAAAAAAAAAAAAAAAAAGGCACAACACAACAAACTAACAATGCTTGTTGCCAAATCTAACTTTTTTCACCTTTGGAAATGCCGTGTATTAATACAGTGCAGCAATACCCCTGTTCTCATACCACCGTCCGTGAGAGCAGCTGTAGGTGAAAGAAAACCAAACCTTCCTGTGTTCACCGTTTCTGGCAGAGCTGCCAAGAGATTGCACTGGTCAGCCCCACGAAACATCCCATGCCAGAACTGCATTGTGGATACAACTACAGAGGTCTGGCTCGCACATGCTGCCCTGCAGGGTACGTTACCTGTGCTAGATGAATGAGCTGCTGCTACCGTGCAGACAAACCCTCCATGTCTTTGAAAAGGCTGCTGCACCAGAGTCCCAATTCCTGTTTGGAGGCTTCAGGCCCTGAAGTATCCCCTAGCAATAAACAATCTGGTTGCAGACAAAGAGACAGCAAGAGTATTTGCATTCTTCTACAGATTTGCTGTACAGTCACCCACAAGTCACTCTGCCTCTCTGCAGTGTAGTTCCTATCTTAGTCTGTACTACATGCAGATTCGTTATTTTGGGTCACAGGCTAAAGCTTGAAGTCAGACAGCCTAAATCCCACTTGTCTGGACCAAAGTTAGTATAACAACCCTTGATCTCTTTGGAAACTTCAGGCAATATTGCATTGAATCTGTATTTTAAGCCCAAACCCTTGCAAAATTTATAGCATGCGAGTGGCTCCGCACCTTAGTATGTCGTATTTCCCACTAAAATGATAGAAGTTCTTTACTTAGTCAATCATAGACATAAAATCCAAATAAGCCACCTAAAAGATGTCAGTTCAAAAAAAAGAGAAATTCTCCAAAGTGTTGACACTGCTTTTTCCTTTTAGAAGTTACAACTGTTTCTAAACACGTTAGCAGCATGCTAACTGGAATGCCAGTACTGGCTAAAAATACTTTTTAGTTAAATATTATATTTAATGTTAAAAGTTAAACATTAGAATGCAGTTGCTGAGCAGAAGAGCCAGCAAGAGACCAATCATCTTGTGCAAAAACATTGCAGAACTGAAACAGAGCTCTAGGGTTGTTTTTTCTCCCCTCACATATGTATTCACCAGGCAGCTGCATGTAACATTTTTTTTTCAGCCATTCAAGCGTTGACAAAAGGAAAGTACTTGACTTTTTTTGTCCTGAAAATTTCTACAGCTGACTTGAGGTATCTTTAAACAAGCTGCACTGCCCTTTACTGTGGTGCTCCATCGAATGTACAGATTATACAACACACAAGGCTTGAAGCTTTTCAGCTTTCTGACTACACAGCTGGGCAGCCAAACACAACACATAATGAGAGGATGTTCAGATGATAATACTGTGAAGTCCACAGGATAGAGGTTAGCATATGTAGTCTTCTCTAACGAAGAAACAGCACCCTACCTAGAATAGGTGAGAGGAGTAAAATTACAACTGTAATCAGACTACGCTGTATAGTACTGAGTCTCTGACCCACTTGTAACTGTTAGCTGAACAGTCTCCATTGCTATTTCTATAGTTCTCATTTTAACAACGCACAAAACGATAACAGTTGACACAATTCATTTGTATTTTCTAAATGGAACTTGGTATTTAAAAAGCCTTCTGCTTCTAGGCAACCTGAAGCAGCTTCGGCTTTTGACATAACAAGAGCAAGTAGCGTGAAAATATTTCTAACAAAGCAATCGTGTATCTAAAGTGCTAATATTCTTACAGTTTCTCAAGTTGCTTCTTTGGGAAGTCCACTCAGTCATTTGAAAAAGTTACAGTAAAATGAAAAAGGAAGGGCGTTAAGTCAGGCAAGGAAAAACACACTTATTTTAACCAAGATTTATAGTCACGTTGTAGGGTAGCAGTGTGAATTCACTGCTGTCTTAACCCATACCAACTCTTCCACCCGCAGTGGTATTCCAGAGCACAGGAATACCTCGAGTTGGTGGTAGGGTAAGCTCCTGGTCTCTGACAAGTCTGGGGAACAGACTAGAAAGAGGGGTTAAGTGGTCAGCCATCAGCTTTCATCACTTCCCAGCCACAGGACAGCCCAAAGGCATGGAAAATTTTGTATTTACTTTTATTTAAAACAAAAAGCAGCCCCCACCCCCCTCAAAAAAAACACACCCACAAACGGGAAGTGCGAGCTTCTTCCTCATTCTAGTTACCGCAACTCAGGCGTCCGAACTGACCGACCCCCCACCTCCACTCATGCGCCCTTCACTTGTTAACCCAGAGTTACTCACACCCCTCTGAAAGCACCGATAGCTGAGCCTGGGAAGTCAAGGGGAGTCCTGCCAATGGCAAGGGTCAGGATTTCAACCACCAGGGAAAAAAAACAAACACGTACCAAGCACTTCCTTCTAGACAACGACAACAGGAGCCTTCATCAAGACTGCATTTCCATAGAAATTATCCCTTTTCGGTTCCACAATATTTAACTACTCCATCATGAAGCATTTTGATATTACTGCTTGCATGACTTTTTAAATGGGAACTAATAACATGGTGCAGATCAGGGAAGTACACTTTGCATTCAAACTGGAACACAGCTACACTTGTGGTAGTCTTCAGTTCCTCTAAAAGTTTCAGCCTGGTACGAGCCTTTGATTGTACCTTTTATCTTCTGCTTGCCATCTTTGTTTCTGATTGTGAACATGCTTAGAGGCAATGAGGCTCGTCAAACCTCTGAAAAAAGTCCAAAGAACTGAGTCTGCTGATACACATGGGAAAAAAAAAAATCAGAACACTTACTGCTTGAAGCAATACCTTGCTGTACATACATGAAATTTAAAGAATTCAAAGGATCAGTAAATATTTTTCCTACTTTCTACATTAACGAGTTCCTACTTATCACAGTCACTCCCGCTATCCCAACCAATGCACCTTACTATTGACTTGCTTTCTAGAAAAGTGTTCATCGGGCACAGAAAAAATCCATTTTTCTCTTGGCTATTTCCAGTAAGATCAGTGCTGATTGCAGAGACTTCTTTCTGCTGACCAGACAAAGAAGTGGGAACTCCACAACCAAGCAGCTCCCTGGTGCCATCCTTGAAAGCTTCCTCAGGACAAAATGATGTGATCTGATGAGCAGAGGATGCCCTGGAGCTCAGCAGCCATCACCCAACTCCACTACAGGCTCTGGTCAGCTACAGTTAATAAGCATCTTATACAAAACGGATTCGCTTTGTATTTTCTCCTTCAGATATTCTAACAGTTTTTCTTCTCCTACAAAAATTACCAATACACAACATCAAGATAAAGAACATTTAAGCAGTGATTTTACTATTTAAGCAATACTTTAGGATCAGGACCTAGAGATGTTTACATGGATCTTTAACCTTCGGTATGCAAAAACTACACTTTGCATTCAATAAACATGTTTGAAAATTTAAATATGAATTAGGATTTTGCGCCTTTAAATATCTCAAGACAAGTCATGTGGTTTTCTTAGATGTGCTTTTGTTTTTTAAACAAAGTCACAGAAATAAAGCTTTTCCTAAACAATTCCTAAATGTGACTTCCTTTGTAAACTACCCTCTGCCAAAAAGGGAAAAAAAAATTTACATCTTTCAAATAGGGTAAAAACACCAGTCTGGACCAAACAGTCACAACGTTAGCTATAGAAGATTGTATCACAGTAACCGCTATGGTTAGTAAGATTTCCACACTAGGGCATAGCTCAGCCCACCTCAGCAGATTTTACCAGCTCAATACTGAGATGAGACAGGATGCATCCACAGAGCAACTCTGGCTCCTGTCTAAGGCAGCCCAAAACACATCACACTCTTTAGAGAGCATCTTTTGCTGACCTTGGCAGTAACTACGAAGTAAAATTAAACTTAAAAAAATCAACAACCATAATGCTCTTGTACAAGGGACAGACTGTATACGGTAAGGTAAGTACTCCCTGCTAGAGCACCAGAGGGATCCTCATAACTGACTCATAGTAACTGACCAAGTAATATACCCCAGAGAGTTAAATCTGTCACTACTTTCTCCAGGGGGGATGAGTGAGGTAAGTTCGTTGTGTCTGGATGCATCTTCTCCCCCCAATACCTGGACTAAAATACTTGACGAAACAGAGCACATTCTCCACTTTGTGTTCTACAGTTCCTGATGTGCTGGAATCCTGGTCCACGGAGGCACTCTGGGGGCTTCTGTAACACAAAACCAGCTATGGAGCATAATGAACGTGCAAATAAAACAGCACCAAAATTAATTCCTCCCTGCCTGCTTAAAATAAATAAGCTTTCCTGGTTTTCTTTCATCATCTGGTTTCAGGTAGAAGTAAGCTTAAATCCAAAGAGGAAACAGAAAAGCAAGCAAAGTTCAATTAAAACTTGCTTTGCTCTAATGCAGCAACACTCACGGAGATGTCACAAGGTACCTTCCTGTCCCAGTCTGCCCAACTCCCTCAGCCTTGCCTCACTAGTCACGCTGAAACACATCAAAAACAAACTTACACCATGACTAAATGTATTTTTATTTTTTTTAAGATAAAGAAGAATTATTAGACTGTGTAAGTGGTCAGTGCTATGGTCATTTCCCTAGAAATAATTCTGTTCCAACAAAGACGTAACAGTTACATTTACAGCATAAGCGTGAAAACTCTCCAGTGCAAAATAAACTTATGGAAACCTGAAATACTATTGGGCCTATCGGACCATACACGGCTAAAAAAAAGAAAGAATATGCTTATCATTGTCCAATTCATCCACATCAATATTTATAACGAATTAAGTAGAGGAAGAGCATATGTAAATACATACAAGCCTAATAACACGTTAGTTCTCAGGGAAATGCCACAGCAGAGGGAACTGCGTTTTTCTTAGGAGCCAAGAGGAAGCCGAACACCGGGAACTGGAATCACACCGGTGAGCGGAGCAGTGGGCACAGGAGGGATGAGAAGGGACCAGAGAGCTGTCGCAAAGCGCCAAGCTTCTCGTGCTGGAGACAGACACACAACACCTCAAGGGGAACCGAGGACAGACCGGCACCACCGAACAGCACACCGCATGCCCTCACCTCCCCAGGGGCAGCTCGTTCGTTTTGGGCCACACGCTCACATCAACCACAGCCAGGGAGCAGCTGTCCTTGCACAAAACCTGAAGGCACTCGATGCCACGGCAGGCCTCCCCGCGGCCTACCAGGATGCTGAGGACGAAGCAGAGCTCCCGGCTTTAATTTTTTGCGAGTTTCCCTTCAATGTCAGCCACCAAGCAGCATTACTTAGCATTTTTGTGTAAGGCTACCAGAGATGCCTCTTGCAACCTTACAAGGTACACGTACAACCAGGACAGCGTAACTTTCCCCTTGCCTTCCACCACCAGCACCCACCCAAAAACCCGAAGCACAGGGGCTGCAGTGCCCACTCCACCTGCCCACCAGGGGCAGGACATCTCGGAGGGCACCGAGAACCCCCAGATGCCACCACCCAGCCTCGGGCAGGAGGCAGCACCCCTCTCTCTGTGCCAGGCAGCGCAAAACCCCTGTTATCTCCCTGCTCCCCCCCGGTAGCTCCAAGCGGCTCAGCGGTGCCGACGCCGGCCCGGAGGCCTGACCGCCAGGCCGTGGCTCCCCGTTTCCTGCCTCCCACCCCGCCGCTGCCCGGCTCTGCTCCCCTCAGCCCCGCGACAGCCCCACGAGGCGCATGGCGACCCGGGGCAGGTGCCCGTCCCCCGCTGGGCTCCTGCTGCCAGCCGGCAAGAGGCGAGCTCCGGGCCCCGGCCGCCCGCCGGGCGCCCCGCCGAGCACCCAGCCCTGCTTTTGGCCCGCCCGCGGCCCCCGCCCGGCGCTCCCCGGGGAAGGGGGCACGGAGGCGGCCGCGCTCCCGCTGCCCTTACCCGGCCCCGGCGAGCCTGGTCCCCCCGGGCACGGCTGAGGCGACGGCGAGAGGACGGGCGGGGAAGACGGGGCCGGGCCGCCCTGCACCGCCCCGTCCTAGCGCTGGGCGGGGACCCGCCATGACGGCGGCGGCGTGGGGAGGAGCGGCCGCAGGGCTGGGCAGGGCCGAGAAAGAAGAGGAGGAAGGAGGAGGAGGAAGGAGGAGGGGATGAAGAGGAAGGCTGCGGACAGGGAGCGCTGCTCTGTGGCCACCTACGCCCGGGTGAAAGGCTCGGTGTGGGGCAGTGGGGGCAGCCCGCTTGTTGCCCTTCACACAACGTCAGCCCCGCAATGTGTTGTGCTGTGAAGGCCAAGGTTTCCACTTTTTAACATCAAAACTAAATAAAATATATATATCTGACTGATTGTAGGCTCGTAGAGAGTGTTCGATCTAAGCGAGTGGGAAGGGATGTCCAGCAGGCAGGCCTCGTGGTACTTGCACCTCACGCAGTCTCAAGCTTGTGAAGGACGTTCCACAGAGGAAACGCACTTGTGCACCTTGCCAGCTTCTCTGTAAACCACAGTCTGGCATGAGTGGAAAAGAAGGGGGATGTGAGAGTATAAGGTCAGGAAAAGATGCGTCAGGAGTTAGGGAGAAAGTGTGCACAGGGAAACAAGCATGCATTGTTGTTATATTAGTATAGTGCGTGACCTTTAGTGCTGATCACCATGTCGGTATGGAAGTGGGCACTTACAAGTAAGCTGAAGGTGAGCGGGAAATTATAAATGTGTTTAAAGATGCCTAAAAAAGCTGAAGCAATGGGAGGCAGAGCCAGAAGCTGGGACCTGGGGCTGACCCAGTTACCTGAGAACAAGCGACAGATGAGCCTCTAGGCCTGCACGGCAGCTAGGAATGCTTCTGGATCCTGCTCCATTTTTCAAAGGGAAAATTACAGGATCGAATGTTCCCCGGAGCCCCGCAGGCTGGGCTGCGTAATCTATGAGATACTCTCACACATTAAATGCTGCAGAGCAAACCACACAGTACTGGTGTCAGGGAATGCCGTCTCCTCTGCAACACCCAGCCTGGCCTGAGGAAGTTGGAAGGTGCACTCCTCCTCCTCCTCCCCTGGAGCTGCACCACAGGCACGGGAGTTTACTTCTGCTACATCAGTCACTGCTAATATTCAGAAATAACTAGAGCAGTGAAAACCTTAATAACATTGTGACCAAGAAACACTAATAAAGTCCAATAAAATGCAAACACAATGCAGTGAAGTAAAAAGTCTGAAAAAGTACCCTTTACGTAGGTGGTTTTTAATGTTTCTCAAAGGATACTAAAATGAGAGACAATGTAGATTCCAAGACTAGTAAGGCTACATATATTTAAGTTAATAGATGCTTGGAAATGTCCAAAAAACTTTCTGATGTGCCTGTCTTCTCATTTGATGCAGGAATGTGTACAAATTCACTCTAGTTTTAATATTCCATTTTGATTAGCAATGATCTTAGTGCTGCACTGGAAAATTTACCCCCACATTGCTGAAACACTGGAGATTATCCAGGATTATCCCACTAGATGGTGCACTAATGAGAGTGTAATGCACTTCCCTTCTGAATTAAGGCCTTGCCTTCATTATTATCTCCAAGTTGCAGTCATAAAAACTCTATTGACCAAGCCAGACCACTCCTGCTTTGTGAAGCCTCAGCTGGGCTGTCAGTTTTCCCCAGAAAACAATACACCTTCTACTATCTCATTTCAAATATGTACTTCCAATGATAATAATAAAATAATAATAATAAATGGAGCAGTGTTCCTTTATCAGTAACAATGCTTTATCTGCAGATCACCATTTTGGTACCTCTTTCTGTAGTTTGGAGGTAATACACAGTCATAGATCAATGTTCATTCTCTATGGAAATGCTTTCCTAGAGACACTGGGTGTTTTATGGACAAAATGCTGGTTCTCACATGGTCTTAGCTCACTTAGTATCCACCTTTTATTGTTTAATAACTAAAAATGTTTGTGATGTTATTCTTTAATGTAACCAGTTACTACAAAGATATTACAGATTGGGAGGGAAGTTGGATTATAAAACAACCTTTCCATAACAACATTGTCCTTACTATGAAAATATTTAAATGGCCTCTATAATGGAATCATACAAAATAAGATACAGTTAAGAGACCAGCCAGAAAGTCCTATTTATTGATTGAGTAGTGGTATTGATTGGGTCCTTAAAACAACACTGGGAAAATGTGTTCTGTTTTACTGATTTACCCTTTTAGCTAAAACGGCATTATTAGTTCAGTTTTTGCATAATTTCTTTTGCTAGCAAATATGAGTGTTTTCACTGGTGTGTAACATATGGGCAGGAATTGTGAAGAGGCCATCTCTAAGTGTTATATTCAGTGATGCAGGAAAGGAGTGCTGCTACACAATTTTATTTATAAACTCACACCATTGGCGTATTTCCCACAGCTCCCACCTCAGTGTTACCTGGGTATTGAGTTCAGAACCACATGTTCACCTACTTACAGATTACATTCCCTGCTTCTTTTGGAGCATGATCAATTGATTATATGAAATTGGGAAAGGTCTGGAGAAAGAAGGGGAAAAACATTGAGGCCATGGTATGCACAGACACAGCATGGAGGGTATTCTGAATATTCAGCAGATACCACGGAGGATGCTCTGGGTATTCACTGACTCTGAAGATCAAAGTATATGCCATTTTATATTCCTGTTATTTTATATAAAACTGAAATAATGGGGTGTCATTTCAAAAACACGCTACTCGTATTCATCATGGTATATGGTATTTGAAAGTGTTTGGAATTAGACCAAGACCAATGTAGTGTGATTTGGAAATGACACCCCTTCCTGCTCACCCAGTGTCTGAGTCCATGGTCTGCTCCACCTTCCTGCCTCCATCCTGGAGTCCTCTTGCTCCTACAAGGTGGTGTCCCTGGGCGGAAGGTGACGGAGCACGGGGTGGCACAGGCGTCAGAGCTGCTTGTGACACAGGGACTTAGCAGCTCTTCATGCCTGCGTGACGCATGACAACGCAACGGGGAGGAAACCCAACCCTGTCCTTGTATTCCTAATGAGTGTCCTCTCTCTCAGGTGTGAGTGGTGTGTATGTGGTGCATAATTCACCTTACGGGCAAATCTCATTTTCTGCTATCACATTTCATTCGTGTGCCTCTGACATTAGATATAGAGAGCCATGCTACCCGTATTTGCTACCTACGGCAAATTGTCTAGCAGGCCTTCTCAGACGGTTGTTGTTAATGCATTCCATCAGCATGAAGAATTCCTGTTATTGCTGTTGTCGACATTTGCTGATTTAATTACGCTATCAGCTTCAAAACCTGAAATGAGATTAGGTTCCTGTTACACCAGATGCTCTTCCAAATTTTGGCAGATGACTGTTTCCAGCCTGAGCAAGCTTATGGGCTGGGCTAATTACGTCGCAGAACGGCCTATAAATTTGCTTAAAAAACTCAACTGACCATTTGCGTGTTAATTAGACTGGTACTTACTCTCTAGCAACAGCAATTAACATATAGTACATATTTTAAATAACCAGAGAAAAAATCTGTTCCCAGCATTGATAATGCTTCCTAAAAAAAAAAAAAAAAAAAAAAAAGTTTACTAGCAACTTATTTTCAAATCTTTCTTTGCCTTGCTGTTTAATTCTCAAAGGTCACAATATGCTTGTATCTGTGCTAGTGAAATGAGCTGACATTATTATTGCAAAGCCTAGTCTTTAATTAAGAGGATCTTGGAAATAAATAGTCTTTCTCTCTTCAGCCAGATCATTTTAAAATGATAAAGAGTTATACAAGGCATAAAATTAAATGGCAATATTTTATTTAGATAAAACAATACAAATCTGCAAAAGAAAAGATATTAAAAAATAAAATCTATGGACTTTGAGGTTAGCAACTGACTCTGATACAATCTGATAGGTTTTCATTTTGAAAATGAGGTCATTGTTGAGCAACCAATCTCCATCATTTTACAGCTCATCATCATTGTCATTTTACAATTTATAATTGCCTTCATTGCTTTTCAAAACCATGGAGAAAAACAAATACACAGAGAGATCATGACAAAACCAGGCTATGTAAACATCAAAGGCAAGGGGCAAGAGGTGTGATTATAAAAATGTCACTGCTTCAAAATGCAATGACAGAAGAGGACAGTGATCATGGCTCCTTCCAGATCTGCCTCACCTGTTTGCCTTGCCACTGTAGCTACCAATAGGCTGGGTTCTGCTTCTTCCTCTCTCCATTGTCCCAACCTGTTCTTTAGCAAAAAAGGAGATCTAGTAATCATCTCCTCGTAATGTGATAAACCTTCTACTGCAACATAGGCAGTGGTAACCCATCAAGGGAATGAGGCTCATCCACTTTCATACAAAAAAGAAAACTATAAAGACAGATTATGCCATGGGACTCCAAAAAGTTGCCAATTGAATACATTTATGACAGTAATCTGTTGAGGACTGTTAGAAAACATCTCAGAAACAAACAAAAACCAACCAACAAACAAACAAACAAAAAAAACCTTCAGTGAACTCAGTGGAAGTTCCCTTTCTCTATTGCTTTGGCTGCACTGAGTTCAAAAGAAAAAGGTGTCAATGAAAGATGTTTTTAAGATACCCCTATGACATGATTCCGTTTAAGGCTTGCAGATTTCTATATAGCTAAATGTCTAAACTTCTATAACATGCCTTGCTTAAGCTAGATACCCCAAACACGGATGTCTGGTGCCATTTTAGATGCTCACATGTATTCCACCTAGCTCCCTGTTGCTACTTATCCATGCTGAATCCAGTCCTGTGTAGTCATCTCAGGTTCACTAAAGCATCTGAAGTGCCACTAGGCAATTGATTCATATCCTTAGATGTCCATTGACTACAGTCAGAGCTTAAATAGCCATTCTGGCTATAACTATAATCAGTTTAGACATTTACTGTAATTATAGACACCTACCTCTGCACATTAAATTGAAGAGTCTTAATCTCAAAACTCGTCTCACAATGTTCATTATGTTATTCCACAATGGTACATTAAAGATGTACTTCAGATTTTGTATTTATTTCTATGGTAATTTAGCACCTGGATTTCTCTAATAGTCTGATTCTGCTTCTCTCTCTTTAGCTTGGATTTGGGACCCTAACCATAGGAAGTCTACAGATGTATGCAATAGGGTTGAGGTTTTTACCTTCTGCTACAGCATGAGTAGAAAAGAGAAGAGTCTTTCTTTGGTTTCTGTCCTAAGAAACAGTGAAGATTAATATAGCAAATGGAGGGAATATCAGACACTGCGAGAATGAAGTGAGATTGAAAACCACTCTAACTACAGACATAAGGCTACATAAATGTCTCAGTTTAAAAATACAGACAATTTATGGTCAGTCTCCATTCAGGACATCCCTGAAAATAACACTTAAGTGCTCTTTCTCTTTCGTTCCTCCAGATATATGCTTGAGCTTTAAATATTTTGAATATATATATTTTTTTCCTGGCTGAGGTCTTAAGGGTATAGACAAACCATAAAAAGATTTGAAAGAATCAGATGTCAGAACAGATTACAACATACATAGCTCATTTTTAACTGATAGAGGAAACCCTTCTTGCCATGAAAAAAGCTTAGCAATGTGATAAAAGAGTGAAAAGTGCTTTACTATTTAGTTTACTTTATTACATACATACATTAAAATATGCAGCTGAAATCACTTAAATCGCTTTAAAATAATCATTTTATTGCCCTGATTTCCTACAGAATATCTGTTGTGCAACCCCTCTCTTTTGTTCTTCTACACGTAGGCCTGATTCAACTGCCTACTGAATTTAGTAAAAAATTAATCATGCTTTTCAGCAGGCTGTTGGGTCTATGCCGGTCTCTTACTATTAGTTACATCCTTTCTGTAGCTGTTTCTTCTTTTAGTGTTTAGAATCATAGATTCTAATTCTAATCTAATTCTAATAATAGATTCTAATATCTGTTTCTTCTCTTAGTGTTTGTCACTCAGAAAATATGCAACTGAATATAAGATGACTATAAGAATGACTTTTTTTTAGAAGGCTGTTGCACTGTAATTTGAAAAATATTAAAAACTAATAACAGTTTTGCATACCATTAGCAGAATAAAAAGATAAAATCTTTACAGTTGTTATTTATATGCCTATTCTTTTTTTTTTTTTTTAATAGAAAAGTTACTGCTGCTTGCTACATTTTTTTTCTGATAAAATATTCATAACAGTGAGGTGGAAAAGAACTCAATTATGCATAGTACAAAATTTTACCATGCAACTTGGTGTTGAACAAAGATCTCAACTTATCAGATGTCTACAGTTTTAAAATTGGCCTTATGGAATCACATAAACATAGCTGAAGAAAACTGACAATCTACGCTGACATTTTATACTCAGCACAAGAGCATAAGCAGATGTTATGTCCATAAGCAGACCCACTCACTTTGGAAGCAAACAAACAAACAAAAAAGCATGTGGAATTTTAGGATTATCAGGGAAAATAAATTCAAAGAGCAACAAAAATAAAGTCATAATGATTATTATCTAGAGTTTTAGTACCCTGTGCAGTTCCTGTCCTCCCTCTCCCCCCTTCTTCTATTCCCTTTATGCAGTAGGATTGAAAATGATACAGAGAAGGGCAAAAAGCGTGTTCAAAGGTATGGAGCAGTCACCTTGCACACGCTGATGAAATAGCTGAAGTTTCCATAGAACTGAAGAGATACCACCAAAGAATTTAGGGTGTATGTCCCATTTGTAGCCTTCGGCTCGGGAACATATCACTGTGGGCTAGGAAAATAATGTAAAAAATATCAGACTAATTTTGTTTTGTCTTCTGTTATTGGCCACTACCTTAGGTAGGCATTTGATCTCACCTGTAGTTGCATCCTTATGGTCTTTGTACTTAAAAACTGGCATACACCCTATGTAATTTACTAAATCAGCACCATCTGCTTTGCTAAAAAAAAAAAAAAAAAAAAAAGCCTGAATTGCCTGTGAAAATATCTTCAGAAACAGGCAGGAACAGTATGGAAAAAAGACAATCTTTTTTGCAGCTGATTGCAACCAAGTTTCAAGCACTTGTCAGCATCACATAGCAAGCACAAGACCTTAACAAGGGAAGGTCATTCACAGAACAGCGTGTCTATTTAAATATTTAAAAAAAATAAAAAAAAAGAAAATATGAAAAATACTAGCTATCTGGATGTTAAATAATATTCATGAGAAATACTATGATATAGCCTACAATATTTTCTACAGTGTGTGCAAAAACCCTCGTTGTTATTGGTACAAGTCTACTTTAGATGTCCTGGAACAAAAGATCCCATGAGTTAAGACTAGTTTCATGGCTTTCCTGAACCAATGGTAGGAAAACACGTAGATCAATGGATTGCAGGCAGAATTAAAGTAAGCAAACCAAATTAGGATGTCAAACAGAACTGGGGGAGTAATGAAATCCAGAAGACTGTCTACCATGGTGTCAATAGTAAAGGGCAGCCAGCACAGCAGGTAGATTCCTACAGCTACCCCAAGAGTCTTTGCTGCTTTCCTTTCACTCTTGGATGCTCCTACGTGTAGCTGAGACTCAAAACCTTTCTTCATGTTGCTTATCAACCTGGCTTGCTTGTTCGCAACAGTAAATATTTTTACATACAAAACTATCATTACGAAGCAAGGGAAGAAGAATACTGGGAAGTTCAGCCACCCCCAGAGCTTGTTGAACAGCAGCTGGCAGCTACCAACACAGGGTTTATCTTGCAAAAAATGGCCCAGCCCTTCTGCAATGGCTTTAGTGTACAGGAAGACAGAGGTGTAGACCATAGGGACTGCCCACCCCACCCCAATGTACATACAGGCCACTCTTACGGTGAACTTGGTGGGGTAGAGCAAAGGGTCACAGATTGCACAATGCCGATCAATGGAAATGAAACAGAGGTGAAATATGGAGGTGAGGCAGAAGAGCGTGTCCAGAAAGGTGTGCAGCCTACAGAAGTCATCTCCAAAATACCAGCAACTGTCTACAGACCGGATAGTGCTGAAGGGCAGCACGGTCAGCCCCAGAAGCAGGTCGGCAAGGGCGAGGGACAGGAGCAAGAAGTTGGTGGGGGTGTGCAAGACTTTGAAATGGGAAACTACGATGATGACAAGTAGGTTCCCAAGCACCGTGATCAGCGTGCCCAAGGCACAGGTCAGATAAATGGCCAGCTGGACCCCAAAGGGATGCAATGTCTTGTAGCAGGAGCCGTTCACCTCATAGCACAAGGCGATGAGCAACCCCTCCTCAGCACCAGGGCCCTGGGCTGAGCTCATGGCACTCCCGGTGCCTTCCCCAGCTTTGCCACAGGCCTGGAAAAGGAGTTGGCTTCCAGCAGAGGTGCCAAATGACTACCTGCAAAAAAAATTGATAAAAATGCAGGTTAGAGGGAGAGATGCCTTTTAATCAAATCCTTTTATTAAAGCTACTGGACCATTTCCATATTTTGAGAAAAAATAAAAAATAAAAAAAATAGCTTGTTTTATCTGTTTTGTATCTCTGTTGAAGCTTCAGATCAGTGTGTTCAATTTTGGTGGCATCATTTTTCTGTATTTTTGGCTTGATTTTCTTCCATCTGATAGTAGTAGTGCAGGCAATGCAGCAAATCCAGAGGTGTGTGAGTAATCAATAAGTAAAGAGAAGTTCTGCCTTAGAAGGAAAAATACTGCGGAATAACAGGCATTGCAAACCAAAGCTTATGAGGCATTTTAAAGCTAAGTTTAATATAATAGCACACTGATTCTTGTGAATTTCCCTGGAAATTAAGTTCCAACTTAGTTACAAATCTTTTTATTAAGTCAAAGTTGTGAAGTGGTTATTACAAAATAAGCAATATTTGATTGCAAAGGAAAAAGCTCTCAGAGCAAGTTGCTCGTGTTATAGTGTCTTAGCTATGGGTATATCCACTGAGGTGACAAAAAATATTCAGCAAGGCAAAGAGAAATATTGTTATATGCCTTAAAGATTACCACTGCTTTTTACTTATGACATTGCTATTTAAGTTTTATGTTTAAGTTATGTAAGTTTTAAATAGAGCTGTAAGAAATATAAGACATTAGTGGATTATAATGGATTATTCCGGTAGTCTTTTAATAAATCAGGTAACTGAAAGGTATGATTTTTAACAGTAAGACAGCTGCAGTTAAATACATTACATTTTTCAGTATGTTTTTTTTTTTTTTTCCTTGAAATGACTGGTATAATAGCTGCATATTAGCCTCACTCTTACCATCCTTCCTAGCAGCAACAAAGCTTTTTAATCAGGAATACTTACAGTACAAAATCTCTTTTTGTGTTATAGGTGCTGTGCTGCAGTGTACTGAAATCCTCCTCTAAGTACACATCTATTGTCTGAGTGGAAAGTGTGAGATCAGTCGACAGCTTATATAAACCAGATGGGGAAGTGTCTCTATAGATGACTAATATACCTCAGGGGCAGAGAGACTGTTGTGTATTTGGCAAAAATTGCTATTTTCTAAAAAGCAGTTCAAATGCATGCTCAGCTGCTGCTGAATCTCTGACTATTTATCTCAAGGTTTGTCGGTGAATTTTCTTTCTTAGGATGTCCCTGCAAGAAGATGCGGCTAACACCAGCATACCGTGGGGCATCGCTGACCTTCACCCCATGGAAACCTCCCTGGCTAGCCTGGACATTAAAAATCCCAGTGCCAAAAGGTGTAAATTGGGCATAGTTCAATATAGCACTGTGCTTAGTTGGAGACTGGCCATTTAACTTTGAAGAGATGTGTTTCTCCTTTTTTATTTGCCCGTTTTAATAAATGAGCATTTATGATAAGACTGTCAGAGGCTTTTGGATAGCTTTTGACACTAACAATAGCTTTTTTGTCCTGGGTGCTCTGACATCCTCATTGGTTTTCATTCTTCCTGTATTATATATGTAATAGAATATCATTCTCACTCAAACATTTTGTCATTCAAATTTGAAGTACAATTGTGACCTTGTCAAAATACTTACTCCCTCTAGCTAGCTAACCATCATGATGCTTCCGAAGTGATTATCATCACCCTGAAATAGATGAGCATGTAACGAGAGAATCTCAGCTTGGCGTTCCTGCACACATTATTTGTTTGAATTGCTTTCCGTTTTCATTTGAATTGCTTTGCATTTTCCCCCTCTCTTTTCATGTCGTCATGTGAAAAGAGATGAGTTCGTGATTAAGAGAAGCCTCAGATGGTGAAAATGTAGGTCTTCACAGCTTGGAACAGGAAGAGCTTTTTAACTTGTATCAGCTCTGAAAGAATGCTATCATAAAATGAAAACCAGCAATCATTCTCAAGATGTCCTTTCCCTTTCCTCTTTCAGACAAAATTTCTGGATATAATCTCAAACTGAATTCTTATCGAATGTACTACACAACCTAGTAATCAGCAGGAAAACACAAAAAAATATGAAAGGAAAAGTGTACTGTTTGATATGATTCTATCTCCTGCAGTGAAGACATGCATAGACAACTACCTTTTTTATTGAAACTGCTGTGCATAACCTCTAAGATCTCAGTTCCTCCAGGTAACCTCAAAGTCTGCACTCCTTAAAATAGGACAAGGCAGTTTTGAAGGTTTACAGGCTTTCTAGGATAGCCTTCATCAATGCCCTTTTGCCGTAAATATTTTTGCTCACAGCTTCAGAAAGAGTCAGTCTGTGATCCTTAAATAGAATATAATACAACGAGAAGGCGATGGGCTTACTACAATGGCCTCCATTGAGCTAGTGAACCTAAAACTCCAATCTTCTAGCTATAACAGCTCTCCTTCATCATGGTGAGCAGTGGTCATCCCTGAAGAAGTCAGCATATAATATATGAGTGTTTTACCATTACTGCAGATTTTTGGTAAGTGTAGGAATGTATTTAGTGTAAATACTCACCCAGTCCAGTTTAAAATCCTGCTAAGGTGCCATTCCCTGCAGACAGGGGTCTCCACTGGGTACTGCATGTACTTTTTCTTCATTTTTCTTATACAAATAGCAGCATTTGGTCTTCAGTTTTGTAACAATGGAAAATTCTTGTCCACAGCCCTGACAAGAAATTGTTCCACCTGCTGCATACAGTTTTACATTATTTTTGCTTTTATGCTGTTTTGCTCTTGGTTATACTGGTCCATGTTCTGTCCATTCAAGTGCTCATGTAGAACACACCAGCAGTTTCAGAAATGGAACCTCTGTGATTTAACTGTGACATCTTCAAATGTATTACACATGGAAGTGAAGATAGAGGGAGAAGTCACTGGCATCTGTAACATCTTTGTCCAAATTAGTCAGTAAAAGGGTTAAAACCAAAGAGATTTTGGATTAGAGAAAGAATAATAATAATAAAAGTTACTTTAGTTGAGGAAGTTAATAAACAAAAAGTGAATATCTTTTAATATTTTATCTCTTTTCTTTGAAATGAACAACTCATATATTTGTTTTATTCGTGGATTGTCTTAACCCAAAATATATTGTTTTCTTCCGGTTTATTGATCTTGTTATTCTTTTATTGCCTCCTTTTCTCTTTTTGCCAGATTTGAAATGAAAAAACATCATAATAAATTTTAAAAAGTCCATTAAAAAGTTCATCATCTTCAAATACTTCCTCTGATCATTTTTTTCTCCCCAAGCATTTTTGCTGAATGTGATGCCAAAGCACAATTTGAGTGAACTTTGTATTTTGGAATGGACAGAGGAAGTGCAAAAGATATGACAGAACAACGTCAAGGCCAGGTTGGATGGGGCATTGAGCTACCTGGTCTGGTGGGAGGTGTCCCTGCCCATGGCAGGGTGGTTGGAACTGGATGGGCTTTAAGGTCCCTTCCAGTCCAAACCATTCTGATTCTGTGATTCTGTGAAAAAAAAAAAAGTCAAAATACTCACTTGACCAACTGAAAAAAGTTGTATGTGACATACTCTAGTTGAATAGTTCTCTGAAGAATTCATTAATAACAGGTCTTAAAGGTAGTCCCAGGACTGCAAAAGAGGACCGCAGGTACGACTGTTATAGCTCTTCCCCAGAGCTCCTAATTCCCTTTGCTGTAGTTTGCAGTGAACAAAACACATTTCAGTTGGGAATAATCTAACCAAAACCTCTAATATGCTAATAGAGCCTCTAATTCACATTTTAGAAGAAAAACTAGAAACTTTAGATATCTGAAGCTGTCAAAAATGGAAGAGAGAAGGGAAAATGAGGTACTGTACTGCAAAGTACCAGCAGAACAAAATGAAGAATTAATACTGAGATACAAAGCATCAAGAGCCCAGCCTGTGAAAAGCATCAAATGGCTTTCAAGTTTGTGGATGTGGCCCATGCAAAGCTGCCTTTTTGTTGGACAATTTTTTAGTGGCACAAAGTCAGCAGAGGTGACCAAACTCCTGTGGGCATGGGCAGCTCCTACAGCACTGGGTCGAGCAAGGAGCAGGAGAACACGTGGCAGGTTGAAGAAAACTTCCCCATCTCCTGTCTGCCCTTGGTTCAGGGCCTCTGCACGGCTCTGGCCTGCAGCCAGACCGCTGATTCCAGACCGGGCTGATATCGCTCACTTCCTGCAATTTCCACCAAAGGAAGCAGAAGTGGCCAATATAATTACACACAATTTCTTCCTTGTTAGTGCATTGTGCAAGGCTATGGGGATGTTCTGGTCACGTACTGCTCCCTGGGCATCAAGCATCACTTTCATACCCTTCAGAAACAAACGTTTTCTTCGTGGCTGACCTGGTAAGGTCACAATATTGGTAGTTTTACTTGAGATATTGTTTCCTGATAAATTGTCACAATGAGGAAAAAAAATACTCAACGCTTTTCTGCCCACGATAACGATAGAAATGCCAGGTGTGCTGGATTGTTGGGGTCTTGCTTCCCCAAACAGAAGCATGCTCTTTTGATACCTACCCAACAGAGCAGCTGCATGACAGACACCTCACCATCACTTCGGTGTCCCAGCTGTGGGTAACAGGCACAGTGGGAAGACGGAATTGAAGTTTTGCCTATGAAACCTTTGACAAATATGACCCCATCACAAAGAGATTATTATTATTATTATTATTATTATTAGTAGTAGTAGTAGTAGATTTACTCCCTTTTTTTAAAGTACTTCCTTTGTTTTAAGTTTAACCTGTATTTCCTCTGGGTAAATGTGCCCACCTTCATAGATAAAGAATTTGATGAACAGCTATTTTTATTAGTGAGGGAATGCACATGGAGAGAGGCAATTGTTCAGATACGAGAACATCATACCCTAAATCAACCCCGATTTACAATATTTTTCAGTTACAGATTGAAAAATTGCATTTATAAAAAAAAAAGCTGAGGTTATTTTACTAGTGCTTGTAATACAATGTCTGCAGTCCTGTGACTAGATAAGGACTGTGGATTATGTTCATCTGGAAAAAGTGTTTTGGCTCCACTCTGCACCCCTTGCTCATTCGGAAAGTGTGACTAAGAGATCAGCATGACTTGGTTGCTAATTTTCAGGCAGTGGTATCTAAATAATTACCTCATGCAGCTTAAACTTGAGAGTTCACACTGGCCCTTGGGCACAATGGTTCCTCAGTGTCATGCCACATAGCTTGTTTCTCTGTGCACACAGGAGATAATCTGTTTAATGTATCCTGTCTTTTTGTCAGTATGCTGGGTCATTTCCTAGCATCCAGACACGTTTCCTAGGATATTGTACTATCTTGCTGACTATAAGTCCACCCGCAGGATACTTGATATTTTATCTGACAATATATGCAAGTATTGTAAAGATAAAAGAACCTATTTAAATATTTTCAAAGTTTTCTGAAAGTAATCCCAGGAGCTGCTAATTCATCTATAAAGGGTGTGACCTGGTAACCAAGTTTTTACAGTGAGGCAGCAGAGAGAAAACTGTGAACAGATGAGTCTGAATATTGACAATTAACCTGCCATGACAATTTTCGAAGATTTGTTGAAAAAAAAAAAGGAGAAAAAAAAACACACATAAATGATGTAGGCAAAACTGAAATAATGCAGCCAGGAGGCAGCATTGCACAAATACTTAGGTGCTGAGAAGTTAATAAAAAGATGGACTGCTGTAAGAAAGGCAGCTAACAAAAAAGACAAGTATCCTGTGAGTACAGGTGGTGTTTCTCTTTGTTCTGTTTGTCAGAGGAAACGTGTTTCTCGCATCTGATTATGATCTGATTATGATTCGTGGAGAATTTTTGTAATTTTTCTGGAATGTTTTCTTGCTGCAGAAAATGTATGGGTTTATACTTCTATCATCATTGTGCCTGGAAAAGATTAAGCAAGGGGAGAAGCCAGCACTCTGCAGAATTTGTCAAGTATGAGAGAAACACAGAAGCTACTGCAGGCAATGGATGCCATATATTCTCCAATAATGTCAGTATTTAACTCAGAAAACCATGCTAAAGCCAAACAAGAATAGAACTGACTAGCTATCTAAGAAAATTACTTCTATGATAGGCATGGTCATTCTGGTGATGTAATGCAACTGGTTGAGCAAGGTATAATTATGGTCAGGAGAGAGAAATTGGACAGAAAGGAGAGGTGCTACACACAGCTGCACCACAAGATGTTGCAGAAGAGACCGTGAAAGTACGAGCATGATTTGGTAGACCTGGCTGTACCTGGCTGGGCATAATGTGACTGTCAGAAAAAGGCGGGTATGGCCACAAAGCAGACCAGAAACTCAGAAATTAGTGGGAGTGTGGGTTGCTGGAAATGACGGCTGGAAGCAGCCACAGACGTATTTCCCCGAATGTGTACAGGACAGATCAACACACGTGCATGTATGCTGTAGCACAGGGGCAAAGCCCACACCTTGCATTTCTAGGCCCTAAAATGTTAATTGTATTTTCTCTTTCTAGGCCCTAAAATCTTAACAATGTCAAAGCAGTGTCACCCAGTCTATGAGCTCCAGATGGATGAAGTCATGATCCGGGAGTATGGAGAATTTGCTGAAGTAGTGCAACACAGCCAGTCCTGGGGAAGAAAAACAGATAAAACAAAATTGCTTAAACATTGAAGAACATGATCTGTTGGGGAAATTTGGGGTGAAAAAATGTTTCTGAGCACATGATCCTGTCTTTGGATCAAATCTTGCCTTTCTTGATTTATTTTACATACATCTGTATATCTTCAGAAGTATCTTAGGATCAGGTGTAGAGACAAATGTGACAGACACAAACGCAGGCAGGCACATTCTGTCACTCGGCATCTGAATTGATGGACATAGACAAAATCTGTCTCTTAGCTCCGCCAGCATCAAGTACCTGCAGTGTACCTGAAGGTACACCTGCACCTGCAGGCTTCACCTTCCCTCTCCAGACTATGCCCCAGAGCACTCCAAGATATCAATAACAAAGGAAAAAGAGTGCCAGCTTAGTGGTCTACATAGCTCTTAATTGTAGAATGAAACTAATTTTACAGTAGTTATTATTTCAGAGTCCTGTTTTTTTTTTTTTTTTTTTTTTTTTTTTTTTTTTCCCTACAGGGCTTTAGTTGCTTCCATACAACTAGAGACAAAGTATTCCATTTAACCTGTCTGTGCTTTATGTTCTCCGCAGCACTTCAAGCTTTATTTTTTTCTTCATGCCAGTGTAGTTTCAGTTAGAAAAATATCCTGATTCAGAGCGAGCCAGCAAAATGTGTTTAAATATCTGTTCTGTAATTAAAATCCAAAGTTTCTTTGGTGCTCTTTTTCTAATTATGGTATTTTGGAGGAAACATGCAATTAAAACACAACTGAAAACACTCCTTTCTCACAAGAATAACTGGAATGTTCTCAATTTATATATAGCCAAAAAGACTCATGGCTGTCTCTTGAGAACTTACACATCTTTTGTTATGTCAGTCTAATGCCTCATCAATGCTTTGTTGCTGCTTGCAGCCATGAAGACGGACACACAACCAATCCACTGGGAAGGTCATAGAATCAGAGAATCATTAAGGTTGGAAAAGACCTCCAAGTTCATCTGGTCCAACCATCCGCCTACCACCAACGTCACCCACTAAACCATGTCCCTAAGCACCACGTCCAACCTTTCCTTGAACACCCCCAGGCATGGTGATGCCACCACCTCCCTGAGCAACCCGTTCCAATGCCTGACTGCTCTTTCTGAGAAGAAATGTCTCATTTCCAACCTCAACCTCCCCTGGCGCAACTTGGGGCCATTCCCTCCAGTCCTACCACTAGTTATCTGTGAGACGAGGCCGACCCCCAGCTCCCCACACCTTCCTTTCAGGTAGTTGTAGAGAGCAATGAGGTCTCCCCTGAGCCTCCTTCTCCAGACTAAACAACCCCAGTTCCCTCAGCCGCTCCTCACAGGACTTGTGTTCCAGGCCCTTCACCAGCTTCGTAGCCCTTCTCTGGACACGCTCCAGGGCCTCAATGTCCTTCTTGTACTTAGGGGCCCAAAACTGAACACAGCACTCGAGGTGCAGCCTCACCAGAGCTGAGTACAGGGGAACAATCACCTCCGTGGTCCTGCTGGACCATCAAAGGTGATTTGATTTGGTTATGCAAAAGGAAGAAAAAATAAATTATTTTAATATATTCTGTTCACATCCGTACATGCCCCTTTGTCAGAAGTTTCATGGACCAGTTACTTTATTTTTTTCATTTACTTATTTTACTTTTTCATTTTCATAAAGCTGACTAAAGGATTTAGGGGTTGTTTTTTGTGTATATGTGTGTGTGTAAAAAACACTATAACTTGGACACTGACTATTGAGCATTAATTTACCTAAAACTATATGACTTCTTTGGCATATTTTCATTTTTCTTACAAAAATTAATGTCTATAAACCAAAACCTTTAAATTAAATCTCAAAGATTCTACTTTGGAAATGTAACGGCAGTGTCTTTGGGGAATTGCCATTTGTATGTCTTACGTTGTTGCTCACTTTCTTCACCTCCAGAACACACCTGCCTCCAGAACCACAGTTATATCTGCGACCCGATGCTAAAGACTTGCTAAGTGCTCTGCAGTACTAAGGTACAACAGAAAACCTTGACAGAAACCTTTAACAGAACCTTTAACTGAAAAAAAAAAAAAAAAAAAAAAAAAACAGAAACCTTAACAGAACCTTTAACAGAAAAAAGGGCAGACCTTGAAAAATAAATCAATCTATTTATAAGAAATTTTTCAGCTCATGTTTTTGCAACCCAAGTGTTTATTTATTTATTTATTTGCTTAACACTGCATAAATAATAACAAAACATAGATGTCGTATGTTGTCATTTTTTTTAGAGCTGCTCTTGCGTGTAGACTCCACAAGGGGGTAGAAAACCCTTTCACACAATTCAGGCTGTGACACAGAAGATCAAACCAAACAAAAAATCAAACAACAACAACAACAACAACAACAACAAAAGAAATGAACAAAAGCCAGTGAATTGAACTATTCTGACCACGGTCATGCACTGAAGCTAAGAATTGCCAGTTGATGAGTTGCAAACTATTTAAGTATAAAAATACAGCAATTATTTCAGTAAAAATCACCGAATTTGAAGATGTCTCTGAATGTTGCTGTTAGATGCCGAACAAGAGGGAGGCAGAGTCTGGATTAGCTGGCCTGGATGCTCTTAAGCTGCCCTGCATGTTCAAGCTGGGATGTTCCAGAGAGGGAGAGGACCACTGGGGTGCTCTCAGACCGGGGTCCCCACCTGGATGTAGGAGCTTGAACTCCCTCCTGAATGACGGACTGCAAATATATCCTCCAAGGCAGTGTTAACTCTTGCTGGAATAACTCACAATAAAAAAGATACAAGAAGTCCTAAAGCTTCTGGTTGCTGCCCTGAGGGGAAGAACACAGCCTGGATTTGATATAGACTACAATTCATGCTAAAACATGAAAAAATAAATTAATGGGTGACCATGTGTTTCATAAAAAAAAGCTTACCATGATATTTAAAGAGGAGAAAACTTGAAGAGATCTGCAGTTTTTGCATCTGAATATAAATGTGTACCTCATTGAACTGACTGTGGTGAATGTTATAGCAAAAACCACAGACACTAATTCTGTGTGCCAGTAGGCATGGTCTGCAAAAACCACTTGTTACTCTGCTGCCCTAGGTTTCATGCAAAACAGTGCTTTGTTTAGCACCAGGTTTAGGACTTCTGTAAAGTTTAGGAGCAGGTGGAACAGCATGGCATCCTGCAAAGTCATCCAGGAACTAAGCCCAACCCTATGACAGATCTGCAAGACATTTTGGCCAGAAAAACTACTCTGGTAGGTCAGGTCCAGCTGCAGCCTGAAAGTTGTGTAGGAAGGCTGACTAAGCAGATACTCCTTTAACATCCAAGGGCACACACTGGATGATACAAGGATATGACACACTGAAGCCTCCCAGATAACTGCAAGTCATTCTCTGAGGATTTGCAGTCTGGAAGAAATTCTGTCTTTGTAGGAGATGTAATGTAATGGGCTGACTATGAATGATTTATACTATATATTGATGAAGTCATTTAATCATTACTTACAATGTCTCTGACTGCATCATGTGTCACCAGCTAGGTATCTAATATGTAGGAGAATTTTCAGAAATGTTTTAATGTGGATCTAAAGACTTAATTAGACACCTAACTTAAACTTAACACATTTCTGTTGAAGTAGCAGGAGGGATTCAAACTCACTCTGCCAAATAGTGGAGTTCAGTGGTGATCACTGCTGGCAGCAAACATTGTGAAGACACTTAAAAAGGATCAGTAGTTGCTTTCAAGTCTAGTGTTACCTCACATGTTTTGTGGCATGACTCATATTCATTCATATTAATTCAGGGAGGTGGTGGAGTCACCGTCCCTGGGGGTGTTTAAGGAAAGGTTGGATGTGGTGCTTAGGGACGTGGTTTAGTGGGTGACGTTGTTGGTAGGGGGATGGTTGGACCTGATGACCTCGGAGGTCTTTTCCAACCTTATGACTCCTATTCTATTCTATTCTATTCTATTCTATTCTATTCTATTCTATTCTATTCTATTCTATTCTATTCTATTCTATTCTATTCTATGATTCTGTATCTGAATCATGACTTCACTGCTGGAAGGACATCAGAGACCTTCAGCATTTGTTAGCCTTCAGTATGAACCTCTCATGGACTTCCACCTGTGCTATGTGCAGGCATGCACTCCTATTTTTACACAAAGGCTGGTCTGATGGCACAGACGTTTGTCTAAAGAAGCCACACTGAGCCACATGCGGGCATGACCTGGAACATGTGGCTGTGACACCAGCTCTGTAGTGTCCCCTGTTGCCTGGCATGGAGCTCCCTCTCCCTGCTGACATCAGCACACTGAGGACTTTCCGTATTGTCTCCAAACGCTGTGTATTTCATGGGGCTCAGCAGTAAGCTCTTGCATCTTCTGATAGCATCCTAGATGGTACCCTGGCCAGTAAGTTATCCCGTAAAATGTTTGCTCTACGCTTCACCAGAGCTGTCCCAGAGCTGGCCCTAAGGAAATCACTGCAGGAGCAAAATAAGATTAAGATGAGTCTAGACAAGCTTGAATGTCAGCACTGGGCTATGTTAAAGAGATCCAGCTTTCCAGAGCCATTGATCATAAGCAACCCGGGGCTCAGCATCCTTATTCTCCCTGGGTACCAATCACAGTGCCTCGCTGTTTCATCCAGAGGTTTGCATTGCCACCTGGACACCTGTCAAGCAATGACATGTCTTATCCAGCTTCTAGGTGCCTCAGTTCTTTCTGGCATTAAGTCCTACTCTGTTCCCAGCTCTAACTGTTCAGCTAGTGCACAGAGAGCGTTTGTATTATCTGTAAAGCCTTGGGGGCTACGTTTATTATTAGGGAAAGTGAGAGCCTTACACTCCACCCCAGACAAGACTGTGACCTTCCATCTCCTTGCTGTCTCCAATGTTTTGTGGTGGGGGTGAAACTGGGGTTTTCCAGATCCAAAACAGAATGTCTTCAGCAAAGAAAATGAACAGCCATTGCTGCTATGCCATACCAATACAACTACGATAAACCAACAAGTGATTAAATACGGGAGTGGCTTTTTGGTAGTCCAACTTTAATAAAAGTACGGTATGCACTGTATGCATATTGTGAAAGGTAAGATGGAGGAAATGTGCACAGTAAAGGGACTGCAGTAGCTGTGTTCAATAATGACAACTCAGCCTACCTCGCTCCCAGCATGTGTTTGATGTGAACTCTGGCAGTAACTCCTTACTAACTTCAGAGGGAGCTTAGCATGGCAAAGACCTAGCTAGAGGCTCCACTTCAGTGCTCAGGTTTGCTGGAGGGGATCTGGGGTGAGCTATAAGAAAGGATATTTTATAGCATCTGGAGCCTGACATCAAAACGAAGAAAGCACAAGCATGTACATACAAGTGTGAGTAGCACTCTCATTACTGGGTATCCACACACTGAGGATAAGGGCTGCAAACCTGATTCTACTGATTACAGGGGAAAAGAGCAACTTTAAGCCAAAATTATTCCAAAATTATATCTGCTTGGGAATAACAGCAGACTCTATACATCTATATATTAACACCCCAGTCACAAAAGGATGGCAAATACTATCACCATGCTAATGTGGAATGTATTCAGTTTAGGAGATTATTGATGATGAATCTCAAGAAAGATTTGCTGTATTCAAACATAATTAGGTGTGGTATTGAGTTTATGGACTGCATACTTCCGGAAATAACAAAACCATGCATGCGGCGATTCTAGAACAACTTAACTTCGCAAACACTACCAAGGCAGCAAGAGTCAGCACAGGTGGTAATTAAATATCAAAACATAGAGAGTCTGATTTTATTAAGGAAATAGTCATTGAGATAATTTTACAGTACTGTCCTGCAAAATTCAAATTGTATGTTTCGGACTGGTTACTGAAACATGAATACCCAGTAATCCACTGTTTCTTCTTCACCTTTAGATCTACTGTCAGCTGTAGAATCTACTAGTGTGACTGATCCTCAGATACAAGTTTTGCTGTTCGGAAGTGTGAGTTGAATATTTTACCTGTTACAATATATTTAAATGCTTTCCGAAACCATGGATAGAAAAAGCCGTATATTAATGGATTGCAGAGAGAATTTAAATAACCAAGCCAGGATAGAGCATCAAACAAAGGTACAGGAGTAGAGAAGTTTAAAAATGGATCAATTAAAATTGCAAAAAAACAAGGAAACCAGCATATTAAGAAACCCAGCATAACTACACTCAAAGTCTTGGCAGCTTTCCTGTCTTTACTCTTAGAAAGCTCATTTTCCATATCACTTTTTGTGTGCTTGTGTGTTTGGCTCAACTCACATATGTGCTTTTGGGAGACTACAAAAATTTTAACATAGATCCCTATCATAATACAAGCAGGAGCAAATAGACCAACCGTAAATAAAACAGCCCCCCACACTTTGTTGAACACAACAGGGCACAAGCTCGAGCATTTGACCAAATTTTCATAGCCCTCAATTCCAGAAGCATAAGCTTCTGAGAAAACAATACCAAAAGCAAATGCCGCCGGTGCTGACCAGCACACTGCTATTATTTGTTTTATGGCATTCATGGTCATCAGATAGGCATAATGCAGAGGGTGGCAAATTGCGTAAAAGCGATCCACAGCAATAGAACAAAGGTGGAAAATGGAAACTAAGCAGAGCATCAGGTCAAAACTGTAATGAACTTTGCAGAACGTCATCCCAAAATACCAGCAGTTCTCCACAGACCTCACCATGCTGTAGGGCATAATGGCAAAGCCCAGTAGGAAATCTGTGGCTGCCATGGATAGGATGAGAAAATTGGTCGGGGATTGAAGCTGTTTGAAATAGGAGATGGAAACAATTATGGCCAGATTCCCTGAGATGGTGAGAAGGAAGGCTGCAGTCATGAAGAGATACAATACCCCTCGTGCTCCGGGTGACCTGGAGCTGTCAGGACAGGACCTGTTTCCAAACTCAGAGCAATCAGTCAAATCTGTCGAGGTATTCACGGAAAGCATAATCAATCCTTGATCAGATTTTTCTGTTGGATATGCAGACATGTATGTGGATATAATTTTCATGAGTTTCCAGAAGATTCCAAGTCCTAAACTGGAAGACAAGACAAAGTTAGTCAAGAGCATGAATTAAATTACTGAGGAAAATGAAGTAATTCAGAGACAAACTTTCTCTTGGCTTAAATAGAGATGAACTGCAGCCCGTTATTCTTCTGAAATAGTACATGATAACTGGAAGCTATTAAAAATTCATTGCAAATAACGTTTAAAACAAGGCAGTTGAAAGTAAACTTAATTACATTTTAAATTAAATAAACTACATGATAACATCAATTTTATTTAATGCATTCTGTTTTATCTAGAGTATTTTGTAAAATATTGTGATTGCATTATATGTAGATGTTAATATCCATCATTTTAGAGTATTAGAAGGAAAAAATACACAGACAAAGACACCCCACAAGTTCACTTCAGTCTGCAAACACCGTACAGGAATTGTCTCTTCAGTCCTAGAACACTGGTGTTTTCTAAAAGAGAAGTGTTTTGCCAGCTCATGTATCTCAGCTTTCCTTGAGGTTTCAGTTAGTGAGCTATATACCTAAATGCGCATCTTATGAGTCACAAATCAGCTGCCCAAATCCCCCTTTTCCAAATTATTTATGGTGCTAAATTCACTTTTTGTGGATCATAACATACTAGCAATGAACATATCTGGTGGAAATTAGTTGTAACACGTTTTGCATAATTATCATTCCACTAGCTGAAAGGGTTAAATCTTGTCTCCTATAGTAGACTGTGGTCAAGCTGCAGTAGCTATAAGTGAATGCACTAGTGATTATTTTAGAGTAAAAAATTCCCTTAATTTGTCTGCAGAGAACCAGACCCATTTCTTCCACATATATTCCTATTTTGGACTCGGAAGGAATCAATTCAGAAAGAACTCAGGAAGCATCTTAGTCCACTGAATTTTCCAACAGGTATCATCCTCAAATGAAGAAAATACAGAAACAGAGCATCAAAATATTAAAAATAATGCTTGTCAGTCAGTTTTATAGGCTAATCCTACCTGCATCTGTTGTAGTAGTATCATCAATAGATTTTTTTAAGTAGACATTTTCCTGTTTTGTTATCGTCCAGCAATATTGCAGTATCTTTAAAAGGCATACCCTCTTTAAAACTTGGCTTGGATTAATGAATTGTGGAAAAATATTTTTCTTTTATGGCATTACACTTAATTCCCAGTAGTTTTTAAGAAAAAAAAAAAAAAGTATAATTTAGGGATTTACACAGACAGGAGATAAACAAAGTATCTGTATTCCCAAGACCATTATTTTTGTTTTCTCTATTAATTCCTTTACCCTCATGTATAATTTAGCTATTTTGGTGACTTAAGATAGCTATAAGTCATATCAAAAACAGTCTTTGAAAAGAGAGGCTAAAGGTAGAGGTGAAGGGAAGATGCTAACTTTTTTCTTTATTGTAGCAGATGATGCATTCTAACTTGCACAGTTTTGAACAATTACAACTTTTAATGAAATTTTGAAATGAAATATTTAATAAACATATGATTACCATCTTTTAATTTAATGGGACACAACAGCACTTTCTCTCATGCTGGTTGTAGCCACAGCTTTTGTATGATGTACAAAAAACTTTCCCTATACTTTAGTGAACAATAAAGATGGATAAAAAGAAGTGTAATTTTAGAGCAATCTATCACCCGTTATTGGACAATCTATTATTTCTAAATAAATAAATAAATAAACAAACCACATGAAAGGCAGTATATATTTTCTTACAAGAAAAGACAAAATTAACTCACTATTGATGTGAATAAATTGAGTCCTCTGAGATCAGAGGTGGATATTCAGATATTAATGCTGACCCTTGTGCATATAAAAGGAGATGCATTACAAGTCCAAATATAAATGTTTGCTATTCAGCATAGCAGAGGATGTATTCTTATTGAATGAGAAATACAGTATGCCATGAAAACTTTGCAGAAGATAATAATTGTTTTTAAAATTAAATAAGGGAAATGTAAAAACATTTAATGGAGTCTATCTTTATGACAGTCATTTTAAAGGCAAATGAGGGAACTTTCTACTGGAAATAAAATACAAATCTCTGGGATTATCTACAGCAGAATAATTTATTGACTCAAAAAAATAGTAAAACTGTCATGGTGGACCATAGAAATATCTTTGAGATCTGTCAGCATTTTTGTGACAAGCATGCCTAGAAACCTTTTTTTTTTTTTTTAACTAACCAAGTGAGAGATATGCAAGCTTCACACAGACGATCCTTAATTGAAAGAAGTGACTAAAATATAAACCTGTGCAGAAATCTGTGCAGACCAAATTGTATTAGATTTCAACCAAATAGCTGTTGAAAGAGGCTACACGTCAAAGAGCACTACCTTCAGACAGCAGTGTCCCATGCAACTCACAACTGGTCCTCTTTTCAGCATGGTGCAGCACACAGTGATGAGCAGCTTGACACCTTTCAGAAATGAAATGTTTAACAGCTAACAGATTTACAGGAACTGAAATCTTTATGAGAAAAGATCTATAACTGGGTTAAGGGAAGGCTGCTGAAAGGACCTTAGAAATTGTCTTTGAGAATTAGTTACACCAGGTACTGCTGTATGGGCAGTGTGGTGAGAAAGCTGTGTTTTGCTTGTTAATAGTTTGGTTTTATTATAGCCCATGTGTTTACTTCGTGTTGTCCTTTGTTATTTCCATGTTGTTCGTAAGTACTGGTTGGAGAGAACTATTTGATTACTAACATGAAATATGGTTCCAATAATGCATTGTGAAGATGAACCTCTTTTATTCCCCTGAAGTGGCTTCAGTAAAGCAGAAATCACAGCAATGCAGCATAAAGGATGTTCAAATTTTCTCAAAGAATTGTTTTCTCCTGCTGGTAACAGAGGAAGTCCAAAGAGTATAAGTCACACAACACCCTGTATTCAGTGATATCTTTTTAACTAACAGGTAGATATCTTTTGGTCAGTATGCTGTGATTGTAATGTTAGGGAGACTAACTTTCCCTATAACTATGGGAAATAAGAAGACTGGACATCTAGGAGTTGGTTGTGGAGTTCCCACTTAACTGTGGATTGTGTGTTTTAGGAAATGAATTTGTTTTACAAAGGCTGTTGCATGGACATCACAGAAATATTTTCAGTTACCTATATGCTATGCTGGATTTAACATGGCAGCATTAAGGTGAAAGATCTATTAAAAAAAAAAAAACTACGAAGAAGGAAATTTATTTTTGTTGGAAAAATCTAGTTATGCAAGACTAAATAACACTATGCAAAACTTAGTAAATATTATAAGAATTCAACTTAATAGAATCACAGGACTGCAGAATGGTTAGCATTGGAAGGGATTTCTGAAGGTCGTCTTGTCCAACTGCCCTGCTCTAGCAGTGCCACCTATAGCCTGTTGATCAGGACTATGTTCAGATGGACTTTGAATATCTCCAAGGATGAATCTGCAATATTCTCCCCTACCTCTCTGGGAAATCTGTGTCACTGCCTAGTCACCCTCACAGTTAAAAAGTGTTTCCTGATGTTCAGATGGAACCTCTTGTGTTTCAGTTTGTGCCTATTGCCTCATGCTCCAGTCCCTTAGTCATTTTCATGGCCTTTCATTGGACTTTCTCCAGTATGCCCATGTCTGTCTTTTACAGAGGATTCCTGAACTGGACCCAGGTGTGTCTTCACCAGTGCCCAGTACAAGGGAAGGATCACCACCCACCACCTGCTGGCAATATTTTGCCTAATGCAGTCCAGCATACCATTGGCCTTCTTTGTGTCAAGAGCATGCTTCTAGCTCATATTCAACTTTGTGTCCACCAAGAGCCCCAGATCCTTTTCTGTCAGGCTCCTTTTCAGCTGGGTATCTCCCAACATGTGCTGGTGCCTGGGGTTGTTCCTCCTCAGGTGCAGGACTTTGCACTTCTTCCTTGTTGAACTTTATGAGGTTCCTGTCAGCCCATTTCTCCAGACTGTGACGGTCCCTCTGGATGCCAGCATGATCCCTCTTCTATCAACAGCTCCTCACAGTTTTGTGTCATCTGCAAACTTGATGAGGGTACACCCTAGCCCATCACCCAGATCATTAATGAAGATGTGGAACAGGACTGGGCCCAATATTGATCCCAGGTGTAGCCTTTGCACCGCTGATCATCACCCTTTGGGCTCAGCCATTCACCCAGTTTTCAATCTGATCTTTCAGTCAACTCAATCTGCTCCTCCAGTCCATACCTCTGCAGCTTGTCTATGAGGAACTAATGAGAGACAGTGTCAAAAACCTTACTGAAATCAAGGTAGACAATATCTAGTGCTCTTCCCTCATCTACCAGGCTAGTCACTCCATCATAGAAGGTTATCAAATTTAGGCTACGTCTAATGGAAACAAACTAGTCCAAAAGTGCTAAGAGATAGGCATAGTATTTTTCTGAATTAGATTTTTAGATGATACAGTTACACTGAAGTCTGTAGATAACTAAGATGATAAGAAAAAATATGTAAATAAAAGCCTTCCATGGAATAATAATTATCTTCCATGGAATAATAATTACCTAGCGTTTTCTGCTCCTCTCTTCTTTGTTGAATGAGTATTAATGTAATGTACAGGAGGAGAGAGAGTACAGCCTGTACAGCCTAGAGAAGTTAATGATCTAAGAAAAGCCATACACTTTGCAATATTTACACAGTTTGAGAGCTTGTTCTTTCTGTTTGAACACTGCACTAATGTACTTTTTTATCTAGCTGTTTAAAATACTCCATTTTGGAGCAACGGTTGCCTTGTGACGTTTCTGGAAGGGTTCTGCCTAGACAGTCAGTGCTCATCCTCTTGCCCCGTGCTACTGAATCTGGTGACCAAGGGGGAGGCCGTGAGGCTCAGCTGGAGGCCGTATGTATGAGGCCATAGCAGGCTACAACCCACAGGCTGCACCAATGTGTCAAAACCACCAAAACACAAGATACAGGCACCAAGGTAGAGGGGACAGGTGGCCATCTATGAGTCCTAAACTAGCTGCAAGAAACCTGCCAGTTTTGTTTGAAGCATGACAGGAGGTGATGTTGTAAACCTGATGTATTTATTGGTTACAAAATGAATAGACAGAGTTTTACCAACAAGACAGATCCTTTCATAATGTTGGAATAATTGCTTTGCAGAAGTTTTCAGGGAAGTTGAAACATATGAAATCACCCACTGGAGATTCATTTGTTTTGAAAAAGGTAGCCATCTGGGAAGTGTTTAATAAGGTCACTAATTAAATGTGTTGATAAGAAAGTTAACAATACCCTTTGCACTTCATTTATGTGATGACTCTTTGAGATTGCAGTTAGGTACATTCTGCATCACTAGATCTAACCCATGATCTGATTGGACAATGGCAAGAGGCATTTTTCTTCTGCTCTCCTAATTTATCAAAATCTCAGGTTCAAATAGAGACCCCATGGCCTCATTAACACCTCTCATTTGTATGTCCCCTTCACAGTGAGAAATAACTTTGTGTTGCCTATGATTAGAGCTAATGAGAGAAAGTAACCTGGGACTTCATTAAAGTTGCTCTGCCAGAGAAGACACTCTGTAAACAGAAGGCAAGGAAGCTCTTTGGGAAAATGCCACCTCCAGGTAACAGGACACCAGAGGAAAAAATAATTTCTGAAACTTTCTGAGCTGAGCTGTGCACAAAACTGACTTATAGGTTAAGAACAAGGAAAACTGCCTTCTAGGTGTGGATGAAGTTCACCAGTAGCCTGTGTGTGGAAGCTGCTTGTTACTTTTGCAGTGAATAAATGTTGATTATATCTTGGCTAGATTATCCTTCAGTAGAACTATTGGTCTATGTACTGAAAAATTCTTCTAATATTTTCATTTACACTAACTAGACTGTGGTGATCTTGTGCAGCCATGATGTTGGGATGACCTTAACGCTTCTGCACAGTGTCAGTGGCATAGCTGAGGTTACTCTAAGCCAAAGCTTCCCTGGTAAGTCACCTCCACAGGATAATCTAATAGCTGCTCGCAGTTTCTGACCTGTTTCCCTTCTGATGTGCTCCAGGGCAGGACCTCATGGAACTGCATGTGTGCCTCTGGGACTCCACGATCTACTTGTCCCACTGCCCTCTCCCAGCTGCAGCTTTTCAGGCAAGCCTTCAGTAGCAGCTCCATGGACCATTGCCTAGATCCACAATCTCATTTCAGGGCTCTTGTTAGTCAAGATTTGGTCCTTAGAAGTTGTTTAACTGCTAGTTCCAGAAAACTGTCATTTGATGCAAGTTCTTTGGAGTCCAAAGATCATACCATTTCTCCAGATTGTGGGATTCATCTATGCTGAGTAATTCTCATCTCAGGTACGTAAAAATTGCATCTAAAATAATCTAAAACATTATGCTAGTGACTTGAAGTTCTTCTTGGTAGCAAGAGCAAGAGCATCTACAATAACAATTCATCTCAACTAAAAATGAATAAGCTGTTGAGATAAAACAAGCTCTGAATGTGACTATTTTTCTACAATGAGTACAAAGAGAGATACAAATGACTAAAGCAGATGTAGTGCTTCTTAGACGCCTACATTTAGGTTAGATGACTATCAGTCTTCAGGAGTGTGGGACAATCATGTAGAAAAAAGAAGAAAATGATTACTAAGGAAAGGCAGGATAATCAGAAGGGATCACATTTTTGACAGTTACAGGTTCTGAGGGGTAACATTTCTGCTGTCTCAGGCAGAGGAGGATATTTATAAACCTATTAAAAAATTGCTAGAGATGACAACACTCTACATAAAAAAAAAAGGAAGAAAAGATTATAACATGGTATAAAAGGAAAAGCTGGGGAAAGGTGCAAAATGTGGTTGCATTTGCAAGAGTTGCAAATACTAGATTGAAAAGGTTAATAGTTGTAACATTTTGGAAAAGACTACTCTGCTTTTGAGTTCAAAGTCCTTCAACATAAGCAAAATTTTCTTATTAAAGCACATTCATTTCATGATCAAGGGGCAAAAGTATTTGAGGAATAGCTTGAAGATACATTCCAGGCAGTGGAAATATTCTCAGCAGAGTACAAAATACAGCTGAATCTGACTGCTCATCGTTTACACCCAAGAAAGTTTATGTTCAACCATAACAGATCTTAAAAGTGCAATGACATAGGATTATTTTTCTATGGTTTCTATCCATTAATTTATTGGAAAATTTATTGGAAAGGTAGAGTTGTTTTTTTTTTTTTTAAATCTTAACTTCCTTTATTGCTCTGCAATAAAAAATTAAAGTGGTCATATTGTCACTTCCAAGGATTATCTTCCACAGTACAAAAGCTGACGTGTTGCATATTTCAGTCATTGTTCATTTTTATATCTTTTTAGAGTGCAAACTTACAAGATGATAGTGTAAAGGAGACAATTTCAGATCCTAATATATTTTACTCTGCTGAAATGTAGCATCATTGAACTTTTATGCTCTACAGTGCAGAATGCTTCAGAGCTCTACAGAACCCAGAAAAGAAAGACAAGATACATGTACAGTGTGCACATATCCCAGCAACATGAAAGGACGACATCATTTACCACTGAACATAGCTCTTCCTTCAATACCAAGTCATCAGCTTCACCATAGCCTCTTCTTGGGTACCAACATTTTACTGTCCATTCCCAGAACTGGTCCTTCATACTCCAACCAGATGTCATAGGACCAGGCCAGAGGTATTATTTCCATCTGTTTCGTGATATGTTAATTCTAGCAAAGCCAGTTCATAGATTAAAAAATGACAGCCTGTGGGCCTTCTTCAGTTGGTAACCATGGGCTAGCTTTTGACTTCCTCAACTGTCCTTTGTGTCCCAATCTGGGTGTCCAGAAAAGCTGTACACAGATGTAATCTTGACAGCCTGCTCACCCAGGTGCCGTGACACCAAGTCTTTCCTATGATCCTTTTTCTGCCACTCCTCCTGGTGCTTCCATGTCCATCTTGCCCCACTCACCCTACGATCAGGCAAGCCATAGCATTTCTATAACAGTTCTTTATATAAATTCCTCACTGGCTGTCACAGCACTGCTGTAAGCCAAAATATCAATATATCCAAGCTATAAAAAGTTCTGAAGGGTGCAAATGTGTGGATATTTTACATCAAAATTTTGATTAAAAAAGTATAATTTTCTGGCATTGTCAGATTCAGTGTTGCTTTTCACTACTGCTTTTTATTCCTTTTATTGTGTTTTCCACAATATCTTTGATCCCATTAAAAATGCTTTTGACCTCATTAAGCAGGAAAGCCTTTAAATGACAAAAATGACAAGCACTAGTTGAAATGGAAAGAGAAGGAGCAGCATGACTTCTCTTTTTCCCATCTTCCCTCCGTGCAGCATACTGGCATAACTGTACATTGGCCTGTTTTGACTTCTGCACACATACTGAAGGGGAGGGACAAAACTTAAAAGCTTTGCGTTTTTACTCAAAGATGTCTGTATATTCAAAATGAAAGGCCTTTCTGATCTCGCTAGAGGACAGCAAATAAACAGAAATATATATTTTTTAAAATATGATCTGTTGTATCAGAATTACTTCTTAATGGTTAAAAGCAGTTAATAAGCTGCTGTGGGTTTTTTTAACCTAGGTTTTGCTTTCCTCTGCATGGCATATAAACAGCTATAGCAAAACACTACATATAATTCCTGGTCTTGAATGAAAGAAGACATAATACACAATACTTTCTTATCTGCTTGACCAAATTTGATAAGTGAGTAAACAAATACGAGTTGCATCTGTCATTTTCAGCTCTTGTTTCCTGGAGGTCAGCCTCTAGACAAGATCTCAAAGCCAGGAATCCAACCATTTAAAGGACGTCAATCTAAAAATAATTGAATCCTTGAAGAGTCGTTTTGAAAAATGTTTCCAAAAAGAATAATCTTTAATGCTTTGCGAAACCACATGTAAAAAAATGCATAAACAATTGGATTAAATGCAGAATTTAAATAACCAAACCAAACCAAAGCATCAATGAGAACAGGAGGAGCCACGTAATTCATAAATGGATCAGTTGCTGTAAGGAAGAAGAACGGACTCCAGCATATAAAAAATACTCCCATTATTATACATAATGTCTTTGCAGCTTTCCTTTCTCTGCAGCATGAAATGTGGTGCTTCATTTCATATCTCTTCTTTTGGCTAATTGCTTCAATGGATCTTGCATGCCTTTTGGCTATAGAGTATATTTTCCTATAGACGTACAGCATAACAAATCCAGGGATGTAAAAAGACACTATGGAGGCCACAACACCTGAAGTTTCACTAAAGAAGACAAAACATCCTCCTGCACAATGGATGTGATTATAAATCTCTTCTGCTCCTAGCAAATTTAGTTCTAGAAATATCATCCCAAAAGCAAAACCAGCAGGGACAGTCCAACTTATGAATATCATGACCAGGATAACAAAAGTATTTATCTTTGATTTGTATCTTAGAGGGTCACACACAGCATAGTAACGATCAATGGATATGAAAGAAAGATGGAAGATGGAAGCCGTGCTCAACATAATGTCCATGCTTGTGTGGATCTTGCAGAAGAAGTCACCAAAATACCAGCAGTGCTCAACAGAGCGCACCATGCTGCAAGGCATGATGAGGAATCCCAGCAAAAAGTCAGCTGTAGCCATGGAAAGTATCAAGAAGTTGGTAGGTGTGTGGAGCTGCTTAAAATGTGATATTGAGATGATAACCATCAGATTTCCAAACACTGTGGCCAGAATAATGCAAACCATGAAGATATACATGGAAATGCGGATACTGTTCGACCAGCTGCTCTTTATGCAAGAGCCATTTACAGATTCACAGCACGGTTGCATCCTTACTGAGGTACCAAATCCACGCAGCGATATGGCACAGCTTATATGGCACGTCCTAATGCTGAGGAACATTTGCAACCATTTTTTCTTTTCTTTGTGAGAGAAGCTGAAGGAAGAAAAAAAAAAAAAAAAAAAGAGCAATCATAAACACCTTCGTCTAGTTGAATGTGTAGAAAATTCACATTTCGTTATTTATGAAAGACGAAATTATTTTGCAATTATACATTTAATAGAACGAGACTTTTATCATGAGACTTCTCTTGAAGCACATACCTCATTTGGGTATGAACTGAACGAATTGAACGAATGAACAGTGGGTCCCATTGCACTGGGCAATATATTGGGTTTTCCTGGCAAAGTTTTGGTAGCAGGTGGGCTGCAGGGGTGGCCTCTTTGAGCGGAGCCCAGCAGCTGCCCCATGTCAGGTCAGAGCCATCTCCAGCTGGCTCCAAAAGGGACCTGCTGCTGCCCAGAGCTGAGCCAGGGAGCGACGCTGGTTCGCCCTCTGTGAGAGCAGATTTAAGAAAGGGGAAACAACCGCTGTGCAACAGCAGCTGGGAGAGGGAGTGAGAAACAGCCCTGCAGACGCCAAGGTCAGTGAAGAAGGAGGGCAGGAGATAAAAAACAAAACAAAACAAAACAAAACAAAAAACAGTAAATATACTCTTAGCCTTCTTCAGCAGTGTCAGTCTGAGTCCTGCAGCTTTCACTTTACCCTTGAAAATCAGTCCAGGCTCCATAAGGCCCTCAGAAGACCTCATGGCGCAGGGCTGGGCCCTCCCTACGGCCTGTTCTGGGCTGCTTTGCCCGAGTGCATGGCAGTCTCCAGCCCCACAGGCTGATGGCCTCTCCTCCAGCCCTGTCCCGATGGAGGGGGCTGAACCCACTGTGCACCTGGCAAAACCAAAATGTTTCCATGAACCCCTCGTTTTCAGGCAGATGGCACTGCTTGGCCAGACCAAGTCTTACTGTAAAATCCTGTAGGCTCTAGCTGTGAGTAGGCACGTAGGGAAAAAAATCTAAGAGGAGAAATAAAGTTTTCTGATCTTACACTGCCAAAATGTAATGGAAGAGCCTGATTAATCTGAAGCCATTAAATGCCATTTAACTAAACATCTTTAATGTCAGGCTCTAGTTTATTTCAATGGTAGCAGTTTAGCATTGTTATGTGTAATTATTATGTTGATACTGTTTTAGAGAAGGACAGACATGGAGAGAAATATTTGCTTAACATTGCTTTAGTCTGCTTCTTTGTTTGCTTCTTTAGGATGCAAATATTGCTGTCCTCTTGTGAGCGCAGTAATTTGACCATTTTGCGAGTCTCTTTTTTTTTGCAAAAGCATTTCATTAAAGTATTCAAGCACTTGGCTTTCAACGTTCATTCTGGTTTTCCTTTAATTAACAGAAAAAAATATTATAGTGAAAAAGAGATCACTAGCATATGCTATTCAGTATCATTATCATTGTGATATGACGTGATTGTTAGAAGTCAGAAAAATACTGAGACACCAATTCAACCACTACTAACTTAACCATTTGCTTTGGGCTTTGATGCCTGTGTTTATTTTGGGCAGAACATAACAGAATAATGTGTTTTTCCCCAGTTGAAACAAATATTCTTACAAGCACACCATGCTACTAAAGCTAACTAGAAGACAAATACGGAAGATAAACTATAGCTTGCAAACCCCTGACAGCTACCATGAACACCCTGTGTTATACAGACAGACTTTCTAGTACCAGACATTGGCTGTCTGATTTTATGTGGTGGCACCCAAGCACCAGGGATGCAGTGTACCCAGGAGGTACCTTCAGGAATACAGAACACATGGAATCTGAGTGCATACATTTATTATTTAATGTGTGCGTCGCTCCCTCTTTTTCTGCTTGCTAATTATTTAAGAGAATCTTTGCTTTTTTTCCACTTTTCTGTAAATACCAGATTTTGTTTACTTTTCCTTCACCTTTAAGTCAGTATTTTCATACTGCCTATTATTCCTTCCTTTGGCATATTTCCACCCAAAATAGAGAAAGCACAGCCAGCTGGATATTTATTAACCCAAATTTTCACAGCAGAAAATATTAGATGCCAATTTAATTATATATACTGGACTGAATTAGAAAAAAGGTTTAAACTCATTTAGGTTATAAATGTGTCACATAAATTTTTACCTTCTTTTGTTTTATGTGTAAAGATACTAAACAAATATGGTAAAACAAGATATGAAGCCAACCAAAAATAATTAAGGTGTTATCTCTAGTTTCCTTTTCAACTTTTTGTTGTCTGTTTTCTTCTGTTCTTTGACAGTGCAAGTGTTTAGCCTAAAGGAATATGATTTCCCATGGAAATAATTTTTCTTTTAAAAAATCTTATTTGCAGGGGATTTTGTTGTTGTTGTAGTTGTTGCTGTTAAACCAAAAGAAGAAACTCCATCCAAAAAAGGAAAATGAAGAAAAAAAAAAAAGAACAAATTGTTCAATTCTGCTCAAGTGTGTTGCTTTGCATGAAAACAGAAGCAAAATAAATATAAACTCCTGTGGCAAACTGTCCAAATGAGCTGAACACTGAAGAAGTTTTCAACAAGAAAGTAGAATACTTCCCTTAATTACAATGAGCAGTTGGCTTAAAATATGATAAAATATGAAGCACCCTTTCAAAAAACTGCCCTCCTACCTTTCTCTCCTGATGCTGGGTGGAAGTCTGCTCTTGGTACTCATTTGTCTTCTGCTCATTCAATGGCACCTTTCCTTTTAAAGGTGCCCTTAAAAGGCAGCTGAGGCTCTTCACCATCGTAACTGTTCTGGGTAACATACGTTTTGAGAGGATGGACACAATCCAGAGCAGCCTCCCAAAGCCCCCACCATACTGCTTAGGATATTGGGTGTAATGAATGGCACTCTTGACCCATTGTCTCAGGAGCAGCTGTTAATAGTAGCTCATACTATATGTGTTGTCATCTACTCCTCTTTGTTTAACAGACCTTATTTATAGGTACATTTAATTCATCTGAAGTACGTTTACTTGTTTAATTAAACATTGTGGTCACTTTGTGAGCAGTCTAAGATTACCTAGGAGCAGAACAAAAACTGCCATGTAGTCTCTCTTCTGTAAGCTTCTAAAATGTAGTGAAATACATAAATATTGGTAGTTAACAGCAGTATGTAACGTTTCCTTGAAATACTGTGTACAGATTGACGAGGTGTATTTGTCAGCCTAATTCTGCTGAACAAACAAGTTTAAGCTAACAGCCTAATCAGTTAACAGCTATTTGCAAAATACAGCTACTGAAAAGGTGTTTAAAGTAAACACCTATTATTGACTGTACTGGAGTCACTGATGAGGATCATTCTTTTCGTGCTGCACAAAGCACAATGCAGCCCTTTGAAACAACAATGCTGCTGGACATCACAGACTATTAATATGGTGATCATCAGCTAAAGCCCACCCATTCAGGGACATATACTACAATGTAGATTAAGATTATGCTTCTTGCCAACTATGGTCCATGACCTGGTTTAGCTGCTTCATCATATAGGCTGCCCAGGGAAGTGGTTGAGTTACCATCCCTGGAGGTCTTTAAAAGACGTTTAGATGTAGAGCTTAGTGATATGGTTTAGTGGAGGACTTGTTAGGTCAGAGGTTGGACTAGGTGATCTTGGAGGTTTCTTCCAACCTAGATGATTCTGTGATTCTATGATCATATTATGTGCACAAAAATTAAAACACATTCAAAAAACTCAGTTGCTTTATTCTTCTTGCAGACTGGGGTGTTACAATGCAAGGTTCTCCTTGCAATGGGAAGAGAGTTTGCCAACTAAAAAAAGTGTAAAAAAACTTTCCGGCTGAGTGAGAAATCACTTGAGATAGTCAACAGGATAGAGAGGAGACAGATCCGATTGCTTAGAGCTGGAAAAATGTCAAAGAGGTGCTAGGCACCCTAACGCTTGTCTCTGAGAAGAGTCTTCACCCTTTTGAAATTCATGGCTGTGAGCCTTCCTTGGAGCCAGGCATTTCTCTTTGAGGGCTGAACATTTAGGACTTAGTAATTACCATCTTGTCACACACATTTTACAGGAAGGTAAAATTTAAGGGAACAAGCTGATGTTGCCTTAGTTTGTAGCAAACTCATAATAAACTTTATGGTTTAGTGTAGGACTTGTTACTGTTAGGGCTGAGGTTGGACTAGATGATCTTGGAGGTCTCTTCCAACCTAGACAATTCTGTGATTCTGTGATTCTGTGATAATTATGAAGAAGTCTGTTGGCCAGCTCACTATGGGGACTTAGTCAAAGAACGTACATGGACGCACACACACTGCTCTCCTGCCATGCTTCTCCTTTGAGAGATATGGGGGCCAGATCTCAAGGGGCTGATCTGGAAAAGCAGCTCTCCTTGATGTGCTTTCAAGAAGAGCTTTCATGTGTTTCAGAAGCAGCAACTAGCCAAACC